>NC_091122.1:33620122-34314289 GCF_040183065.1 Periplaneta americana
ACATATACAGACATAATTCCAGGTGACGCTGTTAACATCTCCGGGATTAAACATTAATTCTACAACATATATTCACAGTTTCACAAGTAATATACTCACATGTTCTGCAGCTACAACCAAGACGATTCCAAATATGGCAATTCAATAGCCAGTCATCTGTCGTAACAGCTGAACCGGAGTCAATCCAGAACCAAATTAGACAACAAGTCTTGCTGATGCTCTCCCTACCAAATAAGCTATATTTGGTTTGGACGAGGATTACATTTCTTGATTAGAGTATAATTACAAGACACCACACGATCACTGTCTGTTATCACCACTTACACACGAAACAAGACCCGGAGTGGTGGGGGGGGGGGGGGAACTCGCCGCTACAGCTGACAGTACCTCTCCCGAGCACCTCTCAGCTGAGACTGACGGACGAACCGAGCGCTGTGACGTGAGTGCGACGCGTTGTTCCCCTCCTTCCCCGCCTAGGTCCCCCATACAGAGGTAGCAGCTGCAGCGAGAGACCCTACACGCCGACAATATTATTATTACAAAATCGCACAATGAAAATTGTACTACTACTACTACTACTACTACTACGAGATCGCTTAGTACAGTGGTTCTCAAACTTTTTTGATCGCGGAAACCTTCCGACTGGAAAAAAGATTCACGGATCCTCAAATTAAATTTAATTAATCGCTGGATTAATATAAATGTAAATTTAATATGCCTCCATATTTATATTCTGTACGTATTTAACATCGACAATATGTCTACATGTTGCTATTTATTATATATATGAATCAAATAATTAGAGAATGGAAACAATTGCCTCATGGATATTATACAACTCAACAGACATTTACAACTAGATTCATTACTTTTTGCAGACGATTTAGCTCTGGTGGATTCCTCAGAAGATGAATTACAACGTTCAATTTTTAATTTTAACAAAATTGGAATTAAATATGATATGAAAATCAATAAAGAAAAAACTAAAATTATGGCCTTCTGCGGAAAATATCCTGTGCCTAGCAAAATATGTTTAGATTCAAAAATATTAGAAAGAGTAAATTATTTTACATATCTCGGATACACATTATCTTTTTTCGATGAAATAGACATTCCACAGAAAATGTCTAAATAAACCAAAACAATGGGAATAATTAACAACATTCTGAAACCTTCCCTAGTACAAAGGCATACTAGAATTCGCCTATACAAGACCTTGGCGAGACCTGTACTTTGTTACGGCAGTGAGGCATGGACATTAAGGAAGAAAGACGAAAGCAGAATAACGGCTAATAAAATGAAATTTATGAGATATACTGCGGGATATACGAAATGGGATCACAAACGCAATGAAGATGTAATGGAAGAATTACAACTAGAACCTGTAATTAATCACGAAACAAAATTATCAGAACAACTGGATAAATCATCTGCATCGCATGCATAGAGATAGAATTCCAAAAGTCATGCTCCACTATCGTCCAAACGGGAAGAGATCTCTCGGTCGTCCAAAGAAGCGCTGGATTGGAAATTCAACTGTGAGATCGTAACAGGCTATTTGGCCTAATACTTGAAGGGAAGAAGAAGAATATGTCTACAACTACATTAATCACAATTCATAGCCATGAGTTCATAAACATGCCGTAGTATTTATAAACTACGTGTATTTTTTTCAGTAATTACATGCATAATTATAAAAAAAATTACCTTCAAATTGCTACTGTGAGGAATAGTATTGTTTCCTCGTCTCTCAAATGTCTTCCAAGTTGGGGGAGATGGAAGAAATTTGAATTTTCATATCTGATGTGGCATCCAGGCGATGATGAATTTTTTTTTTTTTTTTTTTTTTTTTTTTTGCATATCGTGAAACTCCTACTTCGCACATATATTTTGTTGGAAATGGAATGAGTTTCGCCACTGCACATTTAGAAATTTCCGAATACAGTATTCCTGAAGTAGGTTACACCAAAATTCGGTGATAGGAAGTTTGCTGAATTCACACAGTTCATACACCACATCTACTCAAGACTGTAGCTATTAAGTGTATGTAAATTATTGATAATATAAAATCCTATTACACTATCTAAAACAAATTGTCTCTCTTTGGGACATAGTAATAATAACAACAATAATAACGATGTTTCTATTATGGATTTTACTATTCTTCAGTGTTTTATGACAAGTATACAGTTTGTAACCGTAAGTATTTTTTTTTATCTCTTTACTATCGCAAACCATGCATCGAAAATTGTAACTAAGTTATTTCTACTGTCATTTTTTTTGCTGCTGTTTATCGCTTCAGTGTTTATAATTAAGATATTCATATTATAATCAAAAGTAACTGAATATCACTTCTGTATTCTTTCCTATTGTGCATTGTTACTACCTATATATTAGGTGTTTAATTTGTAAATAAGTAATTTTGTACATTATCTCTTTATTATTGTTTAAAATTATGTATAAATTCGCAAATTTATGTCATATTCTTGCAAAATCTCTACACCTTCGTTTATAATTTCTAATTTCTGTATTTATTTTTTTTAACTGAATGTAATTTTTGTATAATGTATTTAGTATTGTTTAATGTCTATTAATTAATGTATTTATATTATAACTATGACTCATGCCTACTACTTCTTTTAAATTGTATATTATCTCTACATAATGTATTTCACATGTAACAAACTACAACCCTAATATACCAAAGAGTAAAATAGGGTTTCAATATTTGAATAATAATAATAATAATAATAATAATAATAATAATAATAATAATAATAATCTCTATTTCATCATATGTTCGTTCTTTTTTTTTTAGTTGATTCACCCCTTTTCATTATTAGCAGCATTGGTGTGTGATACATGAACTGTAGAACTGTCATTTTTATTGTCTTTTATTACCCACCGATCCATTATGACGACACTGTATAATATGAAAATTAAAATTATTCATAATATTAAATTAATATTATTCTGTTCGGAATCAAGGACACGTGGTTATTAACACACAGTTTAACATGGAACACCTCACACTGCTTCATAATAAAAGTAGCAGAAGCAGAACGCGTGCATAACAATGGACGAAATTAGTTTATTTAAAAAAATACGTATCAAAATTCATTGCTGACTAAATAACATTACCAATCACATTGAGCACATTTACAAAAACGTATTCTCACACTGTTGTCTCGAGCGAAAAAAAAATGCAAATTCACACACACCAAGCAGATAAGAACTAATAACTCTCCACCCTCGCCAAGCAGACAAACATTTTCAACAGAACTGACTCCTTAACTGAAAAAAAGAAAGTCGTATTTTTACAACAGCTCGAAGGACAGGTGAGAACTGGTCAATCGCGTCAACAAAAACGGTAGTAACACCACAGTCTAGTATATACAGTCACGAAGCTCAATATGTAGTAAATATGCATTCATAGATAGTTGCTAACCACTAAGATCGCTACTATCGCCTCATTAAAGACAATGCGAAATAGTACCTGCACAGTCTATTGTTCCTGGTACCCTCATAAACTCAAGCTTCGTGACTGTATATACTAGACTGTGGTAACACAGTCTAGTATATACAGTCACGAAGCTCAATACGTAGTAAATATGCATCCATAGATAGTTGCTAACCACTAGGATTGCTAATATCGCCTCATTACGGACTGTCCCATTGTGTATGCTGTAGAGTAGCAACTAGCGGTGGAGAAAACATTTATCTTCTGCCCTCAGTAACTTTTTTATGTGCCAGTTGATATAAACAGCAATAAAATGAAATATAAACGCTTAGAATAGACTTTCGAAAAATATATTACCAATAAACATTTTCAATAATGTAATTTTTCACTATGTTGAAAGTCAATTAGTCGAACGTTAGTAAGATGGACAGTAGCATCTTCCCCTTCACTGATGGTTGAGAGTGTGAGTAGGAAGGAAGGCCTATCAACCAAAATGAAATGGGGATAAGTCTGGTTGTATCGTAGCCCTGATCACATGTAACAGACTGATCAGCCTAATGCAGTTTCAAGGTAACTTTAATCAATTTTACTATGGTGCCATCTAGCGATCGCAAAAGAAGTCACGTTATAATCCTGGTGGAATTGCATGGAGTAATAACTTCCAACAGTACTCCCATCTAGCGATCGTTACCAAAAAAATTAATTTTCGACAGTGGAGATACTGGTAGTTGTTCTCTATTATATGTTGCCATATCATAACATGGGAATGGCCGATCTGATATATATATATATATATATATATATATATATATATATATATATATATATATGATCAGGGACCGTACTCAGATATTGAGGTGGAGGAACCTGAAAATGGAATTCTTTATTCAGTGATGCTATAGGTGAATATGATTGGGAGAATACATTTTTGAAGTGGGTGAAAAGAGGACCGTTTTCTGAAGTCCTACTAACCAGACATTGTTTCTTGCATCCTATAAACCTACCACACAGAACCACGGGAACTCAGAAGACAGGCATTTTAAGGATTTCTACCGTCCATTAAAATTCCATTGTCCTCCATCTTGTTTGAATTCCCAAGTCTCCGTAAGCTCAGTAGCAATAATTTGAACATATAGATGATTGTTTCGTAATGCCCTAGGAGATGAAACAGCATATCTAAGCAATCTCCTGCTCAGCCTTTGGTGAAATTTTACAATCATTATGACAGAACGAATGCGGAGAAATTCGCAAGGTTTTGGTCTGGAGTGGTATGTTGAAGTTAATAACCCGGCATTTCAGCCGTCACAGCGGAAAGCCACAAAACCTCAGAACGAGCCGCCAATATTGAATTTCAAACATTCCAAAGGGAAGCAAGCAAGTTTAGTCTAGAAACTATAAACGAAGAATTAGTCACTGAACTATCACGTCCATCTGGTCATATTTAACAACGCTATTTGTGTGATGGTGTCCAAGATCCTCGTATTCTAACATTTGTGATATACTTACCAGAAGAATAAGGGGCAGGTTTCCTCGGAATACTTACATTCTCTCACTTCTCTTCTTATCACACTACGCATCTATTTTTCATTGTCATGAAAGTCGGCACTTAAAATATAATAGTACATTATGCAACGAGCCTATAATCGTAGTAATTAAGAAGCGAGTTTCATAATTTTCATACGAGCGTCTTAATTACCATTATAGTCAAGTTTCATACGACTTTTTACGCTCGACCATATTTCTAACTTGAAATTATTCATAAGTATTCATGTTATTATCTGACTGAGGAGCGGAACTGACCTTGTGCAATACCTCGTAAATTGTGAGATGTGCGCAGACGCGAAAGTATTGATTTTTTCCGAGAAACAAATGTCGACATTGACCTTGATCTAGAGAGTAAAATAAACATTAATCTTGATATAACCTTGAAATTGAATTAGACATTGAAAAACGAGATGACAAATTGAATTTATTTGAATATTATTTACAATTAACGCTAATTATTATAGCAACAGAACTAGTTGTCTTTCGATTGCATATCCGAGAATAATCGATACTTGCGCTTTCATATTGCTACAATGGTATTTTCTGATTGGCGGAACACCAGAACTTTAATGAATAGGTGTACTTTAATGAGGTCCATTAAAGGGCTGCTACCAGGTGTATAATTACTACATTTCGGCATGGTCGAGCATAAAATATATAAAAGTTTCGCATTTGTTGTGTCTGTCGTGTATATTACGTCAATCGTGTCCCAAAATGAGTGTTTCGATTTTAATAGTATGATTTATTTCGGGAAGTAGATATGCAAGCTGCACGAAAGCAGTCTCAACAGACACCAAGTATTTCCTAGTTTATTAAGTATTCAGCAATCTCATGGCTATTGTTGGAAAATTTCATTGCCAGAAAATAGCGCTATCGAAACTTCAGAAAGCTGTTTTGTGTCCTGAACTTCGCAGCTCATCATCCTGTTGTGACTCCAATATCGTTGATAATATCCCTGATCACATAATCTTTGGTCGGCGGGAAAAGGCATATAAGTCAAAAAAGTACAGTGTGTCCACCATGAACCTGACACATTTCATTTGGCTGCCAAAAATCAATGAATGGAAATAAGTTGGTAACATGCATTGCAATATGTAGAGAAACTGTGGAAATTTCGTTGGCTATCTTTAAAAACCAGCGCGAGAGGTTGTACGTGGCGCTGCGGTAGCTTAAGTCAAAATGGCGACAGCGCAAGAGCGAGCACAAGCGATCTGGTGGTATGCTGAAACAAATTCGGTGATTCAAGTGCAACGCAACTTTCGGCGCGTGTTCCAGAAGGACCCACCATCACGGAACACCATTAAGACATGGAAACAGCACTTTTTGGCAACGGGAAGTGTGGTGAAATTGCATGGTGGCGGTAATGTGCGCGTATCAGAGGAGCGTGTAGCAGCAGTGAGACAGGCGTATGAACGAAGTCCACGCAAGTCAGTTCGACAAGCGGGACGAGAACTGCAGATGCCGAAGTCCACGGTACATAAGATACTCCATCGCTCTCTTGGGTTTCATGCATACAAATTGCAGTTGGTTCATGAACTGAAATCAGATGACGGTAATAAGAGGCAGGCATCTGCTATCGACATGTTATAGCACATTGATGAAGACCCAACATTTTAAACTCGCATTGCTTTTTCTTATGAGGCCACTTTTCATTTATCGGGCAAAGTCAACACACATAATGCGCGTATTTGGGGGTCAGAAAACCCACGCTGCATTGTGGAACACATTCGTGACAGCCTGAAATTAAATGTGTGGTGCGGATTGATGCACAATTTGATCATCGGCCCCTTTTTCTTTGCAGAACAAACAGTTACGCGCAATACCTACCTCGACATGTTGGATCAATTTGTTGTGCTTCAGTTAATGCATTTGCAGCCGAACGTCATCTTTCAACAGGACGGCACCCCACCACATTGGAGCCTGATCGTTCGAGAATTTCTCGACACACAATTTCCCGGTCGCTGGATTGGGCGTGATGGACCGACAAGATAGCCACCTCGATCACCGGATATTACCCCTCTAGACTTTTTCTTGTGGGGATATGTCAAGAACAAAGTGTATACAGGCCACAAAATTCGTGATCTTCAACAGCTACGCGGCCGCATAAGAGATGCCGTCAATTCCGTTACGCCCGAGATGCTTCAGAAGACCTGGCAGGAAATTGAATTCAGGCTAGATGTTCTTCGTGCAACGAGAGGATCTCATGTTGAGGTGTACTGATTTTTTAATAAAACTTGGTGAGTTACTCTTGATATTGCATGCATTCTTTTATTTTTACCCCAAGCAGTATGAATTATACAGCAATTTCAAATGTGTCAGGTTCATGGTGGACACTCTGTAGATTTTTCTGCTGTACCTAATCACGTAAGTCTAGTATTTTTTATAATTTCTGAAATAATAAAATTTCTTGTATTTTAAATTGAAAAGGGTCTTACTTTAACCAACATACATGAATTTCATTATTATACTTATAATTCAGTTAAGAGTAAATTAAAAAGAAAGTCTGTCCTAAAAAATTATTATTATTATTATTATTTTACTTATGTACCTTTTCCCGCCGAACAAATATAATAGATTCATCAGCCTAATGAACTTTCAAGACAACATTTATCAATTTCACTATGGAGTAATAGTTCGCAGCAGTATTTCCATCTAGCGGTCGCTACCAAAAAAATTATTTCCGACAGTGGAGGCCCTGATAGTTGTTCTCCTTTTACGCTGTCATTTCATAAAATGGAAATCGCCAATAACATGGGAATGGCCAATCTGACATACATGTAATCAGGGATAATATTAAGTCTCAAAAGCAAAACCATCGTTTCACAACGACGTTGAGCACCGCGTTATATGCTTTCTAATAGCAGCTCCGTTTATAGATCTCGATTGTGATTGGCTCTGCGATTAATGACGTCACGATACTATGGACTGGTAGAGTACGACAACTCCCTATTAGTTTTAACGTGGAATGTTTAAGTGGGAATCTATCCAGGAATGTCCGTTACCATTTCTGTAATATTCTACGTGCATTGTCCTCCTTAGCAAGAACTTGCCGATACAATCCGCAATGTACAGTACGATTATTTAATCCTAACAATGTGCGCCTGGGTAAGGTGAGTCTATTAAGTTACGCCAAGGGGTGTTCGGGTTAGTCAGTCGCTTTCATTCAGAGCGATCGGATGTCACGCGTGCAGTATAGCGGTGTGTTTCCATTACAGTTAAGCTACACTACATTTCTTTACTGACCGCTCGCTCTTATCTCTACTCTGTAACTCTCCCCACTACTTCTATTAGGCCCTACTTCCCCTCTTTCGCGTCGCCGAGCTGTCAGGACTAATCTAAATAATCGGTCTGTACCATTGCTCCTTAGCGGAGAGAACCGATGCAACTCGTAACATTTAATTACTACTAGAAAAGTAATTCAATCATTCATAGTGTTCTGTCCAAGGGCAGGTCTTTCACTGCAAAACCAGCTTTCTCCAGTCTTTCCTATTTTCCGACTTCCTCTTTGTCTCCGCATATGATCCATATAAATGTCGTCTATCATCTGATATCTTCTTTTGCTCCCGTTCACCAATCCTTCCTGTGCATCCTTCAGTAGGCAGAAGAAAAATAAATCCAAGTTTGAAATTCATCGGCATCGTATGTATTACATTCAGTATTACTAATGGCTTGAACTGCGAATGCCATATTTATCTTCTCGCACTGGTTACGATATTCGTTTAGATTTTAAGTTATTTTTAGTAGGTTATTTTACGACGCTGTATCAACATCTTAGGTTACTTAGCGTTTGAATGAGATAAGATGATAATGCCAGTGAAATGAGTCCGAGGTCCAGCACCGATAGTTACCCATCATTTGCTCATATTGAGTTGAGGGAAAACTCCGGAAGAAAACCTCAACCAGATAACTTGCCCCGACCGGGATTCCAACCCGGGCCACCTGTTTTCGCGGCCAGACGTACTAATTGAAGTTCTTTGTGTTATGATCATGCTAAGAAGATTGTCATCCAGCGGAGACCTACGGTTAGGCTATTTTAAATCACATAATCACAATTTAAATGTCCCACGCAATTACAGAGATTTTACGATTCTTCTGCCATTCTTTTTAGGCATATGTAAAAATGTGACCTTTAAGAGTTTTATAATTATCTTCATTATATAATGTAACAATAGCGAATAAGCGAAGCATATGCGTGATGTATATTATATAATTTCATATTAATTATAATTACATATTCATTATTTTCGTCAAGGATTCAGTCTTTTCACTAGTCTCTCTCACTCTCCCCCCCTCTCTCTCTCTCTCTCTTTTTGCAACGATTTAAAATCAACACCAAACACCTACAAGAAGGATATCGTACACTATGGATTACATCTTCATATCACACATTTTTAGCTTCGGCGAGAAATGGCTCGTAAATTTTTCCGAACGCCCTGACATTAAAAAAGACAGGATTTTTTACGTGTCACAAATCTGCAAAAGTAACCTCCCAGCTTAATTCCCTTTCGGAAAGCAGCCATCCTAACCACATTCATTGTAGCAGCGGCGGCGGATGGAACAAAACTTCATTTGCACAAAAAATTACCCAAAGGAAACCATGCCAACAAATTTTATCGCCCTTTAAAATCCATCACCCTCGACAGTTGAGCAGATGTCACGCCTAAGCAACTGCATTAAACACGCAGGTGATGATTAATCTGATATGGGATCTTTATGTAAAATTATTTGATGAAAACTTAACTTTTATGTGTTTTATATAAATATTTTAAAATATGTATTCACATAAAAATTCAAAATATGTGTTTTAACTGAAATAAAATTGAAGAGTCCACTGCAAGAATGATGGATGTCATTTGGAATACGTTTTGCAGGAAAATCAATTGAAAGTTTGAAATGCTTAGCGCTCAAAGCTTAACTGTGATTTTCCGATCATTACTAGACAATGACTATCAGTGTTAATGCCATATAACTCTCTATGTACATTCTATATGTCTTAAGCTATGCATTGACAGTCTTGGTTCATTTTCGACAAGAAAGTGACATCCATCATTCTTGCAGTGGACTCTTCAATTTAAAATATATGCTCAGGTGTTCTTATCCAAAACTTAAAACACAATTACGAGTTTCTATTGAAGTGCAAATAAAATATTTATTTACCTAAGAATACTAGCCCTAATGATAAGCAACCTCGCAGTTGATACAGTATCGTTAAATAACCAATTTAAAAATTCAACTGACAAACCAGTTACAGTACCACATTTGTTACTTGGAAGCAAGATTTGAACTAAACTCATGCGACGTCATCTTGTAGGAGTAGGCCAACATCAAAATATATCTTACACTTATTCATTATACTGTAATTACAATAATTCTTCAAATATTTCACTGAATATATAGTAGTGGAATTCAGTCTTTAGAATGATGTTAGACATCACATTCTCCAGAGTTTACTAAGAACATTACTGTTTTTAAAGGACATGTGGGTTGTTTTAACAACACATAAGGTCGAAGACAATGTGGCGACTTTTACACTTTGCGTGAATTGCACAGATTAAGGAATAAATCGCCAGCCGTGGTGCATGCAATGCCAAGACGCGGCTTTAACACTGTGTAAAGCTGCGGTCGGGTGATGAAATACCGGCTAAGACATTAATGGGTTTTCTGTGTGGCTAGACGTCGTATGTTATCCTTATCACAGGTTCTGGAATCAACGCAGTGGAAGTTTCATCGTCACAAAGTCTCAGGTTGTGCTCGTCTAGGGATAGGTCAAGAAAGAGTGCAGATATGATTGAGGTCAAGTTGTGAGTCGAGAAACAAAGGGAACAATTAATTACATCTAATATCGTTATCAAAAATGCTGTTATCCTCCAACATAATATGAGGATGGCTTCCTGCTCCCTTTTCTCTCTCAAAATACACACACACACAAAGAAATAGTCTAAATATATAGGCTTTCTACAAATCTGGCTTTCAGGATAGCTTCCTGTAAAGCTGACTTGAATAATTTCAAGGAAAAAATTGATCCGGGGCCGGGCATCGAACCTAGTACCTTTGGCTGATCGCGCTAACGCTCTATCGACTGACAAGCAAACATTCTGATGGGGGTAGATAAAAAAAAGTTATTTTTTTTTTCTTCCACCATGTTAATAATGTCAAAAGATGTCCTTATACAAATTTTGGCCACTCAACCGCAATTAGAGGCCGTCCAGGAAGTGATTTTCCCTGGCGCCGTTTACAGAAAAAAACATAATTGCATGGAAAGATTTATTGAAACAGATGCAGATATTGCCTCTGCTATTTGTCAACATATGCCCCGCTGGAATTGAGATATTTGTCATACCATGAGATCAATTTTTGTATCCTTGTGTCGTAGAAGAAAGCTGCCTGGGATCGGAACCAGAGTTTGACAGCCAGCTGCACCTCTCTGTCGATCCCATGATATGACAAATGTCTCAATTCCGGTGGGGAATATATTGAAAAATGGCTCAACAATTGCTGTGTCTATTCCAATAAATTTTTCCAATGAAATTGTGTTTTCTTTCTGTTAACGACTCTAGGCGAACTTATTTTTTACGGCCTTTGTAATTGCGGTCGAGTGGCCAAAATTTGTACAAACACTTCTTTTGACATTATTAACATGGTGGAAGAAAAAAATTAACTTTTTTATCTGCCCCCATCAGAATGTTTGCTTGTGAGCTTTCCAGCAACTCTACCAGACCCCCAACTCAATTATTCCTTTTATATCCACATACCCCAAGTGTGTTGACAATACGTCATGAGTGCACACTTTGTGTGACTTAAATGTGTGGTTTTTTGTTAACGAACAGTAACGTGTATTATACAAATCTGGCTTTCGGGTATAGCTCCCTGTAAAGATGACTGAATAATTTCAAGGAAAAAATTGTTTCGGGGCCGGGCATCGAATTCGGAATGTTTGGCTGAGCGCACCAACGCTTTACCGATTGAGCTACACAGGAACTCTACAAGACTCCAGCTCAATCATTCGTTTTATATCCACATACCTCGAGTGGGTTGACAAGACCCATTCTGCTCACTATCTACAACTGTATCGAGAAACTCATAATACGGTCCTGGGCTGCGTAAAAATACTTACTGCATGAATTGTCTAGATTTTGGCCTTCATGACATATCAACAATGTTATTTCATTTCGTGTTAGTTCATCCACGGCCTTATGTTATGATTTACAGTAATTCGATGGTATTTTGGTAAAGGGAGATGAGTCATAAAAATGAGTTTTGAGATGAATGTAAATAAAACTTCAGACCTTATTGCAAATAATTTTTACACAAATAAAACATCAAATACAGTCAACTCTGGATATAATGAACTCGGTTATAGTGAACATTCGACTACAGTGAACCTAAACTGTTGGTCCCGACTAGCGTACATTAAAAAGTACATTAATATTTCCATTTATAGTCAACCCTCGCTTCGGTTATAGTGAACCTTGTATCCTGGCAAATTCTTGTTTGAAGTCGAACCTTTTTGTATAAAATTGAAAGAATGCGTTGAGAACAAAAGTCTAAGTTTCTTACTCCTCTAGTCAAAGGATAAAGGTAGGATTAGTGATTCCTAGACAATGAGCTGTACTGTAAATCCAGGCAACGTGTGACGATCTTGCCTCACTCCACTATCGAGGGTTGACATTCTGTTCTCAGGCACACTACTCTACTGTTATTTCTAATCCTCTACCGTCAAAGGTTTGCCTCTTGTTCTCAGAAACATTTCCATTATGACGGATAGTATCGAAACAACGGAAAATGAAATTGCCTTCTTTTACTAAAAGGGGACGGACATTATGTCCAGAGCATAAATGAAGGTAAGACTTCGATGGCTTTCAAACTCCATCAACCATTCCCAGTTTCCATTAAGTGACTCGGGAAATTCCAAGGCTGAGTACGCAATCACACCATAACAGAGTTTGTCATTTCTACCTGATCGTCTGTTTCTAGTGTTCCAACAGTGAATGTACTGTATAAAAATGTCGAAGCTTAAAGTGTTTTCTCTGGAAGATAAGGCGAATATTATAAGTGACATTGAACGTGGTCTTTCGCAAGCAGACATGGGTCGACAGCATAGTTTCAGTAAATAAACTGTGAGTAACAGTATAGAGTATACAGTGTAATCTATCCTACAAAAATTAAATATTTTATTTTCTTGTTCACAATTTCATTATTTTCTGTCATTTATGGTTAGGGGAGAGACACTTCGGATATAGTGAACGAAATATGCAAGTCCGCAGAGGTTCACTATATCCGGAGTTCACTGTACTAGTATTGTTTTAGTTTTTGCACATCCACTTGTGGAATTTAACTTGTGTTTTTACCAGGATGGAACAAGAATTCATTTGCACAAAAAATATGAACTCCCTTTACCCGAGCATCATCGAATTATTATAATACCTTACTCATAATGACAACTTTACGGCAGTAGGTATAAAGTGTACAGGGATCGAGCCAAGACTCGAGAAGATTACCACAGTTTGTTTAGATTTACGTAAGAAAATGTGCAGTGGCTTGCACCTTACTTCTTGGAAGAAAGTAATGAAACACGAGGACGTGTCTTAACCAATAAAACAGAAGAAGGAAATGTTTCTTAGATTTTTAAGTGTTCTAGCTTTGAAATTGTTGTTGCTACAGGTATTGGTGTTCAAAACCAAGTTGAGTAGTATTCTCTTCACTTACAGACACACAATTTTCAGAGTGAACACTCACACTGGATAACTATCTGTATTTACCACCTACAATTCATAATTCTTGCGTCATCCGTAAATAACTTTTCGCGTTCATAGCTAACAAAAATAAATAACGGTTATATTAATACACAATGAACATTTATAAAACAGCCGCAGTCAGACTTCATAGGTTTTGTGTACGGACTCCGCAGTCCTAAAAATAGTTTCCAATATAATTTCCGTTCACCACGGTTACTGCAATCTATTGTCCTCAGTCTGCACAACTCAAACACAAAAACTCCTTTCTCTCTAGAAAGTTAATCAAGCTGGGGTATCTACCAAGTAATTCGTGTATTTGTCATTTCTTTTCCATCAGCGAAGGAAATGAACATAATCTGTCCCACATTGACCTCACTGACCTGCGCTGGAAAGAAAGTTCAGTCACCACATTTTATATTCATTGCTGGGTGCTTGTTTATGCTGGAGGTATTGTGACGTAGGCGAGGCGTACACGCACGCCTTCAAGTTCTTGTTTCCCTAAACAAAAGGTAGTAAACATACTTTCTAGCACCAGTAACACTATCACGAAAGATGGTGTCCATGAAATTTATAGAATTAGGAAGGATATCCTACTAGGAAAATTCAAAATTAACGGGAGAAATTGACGGACATTTTGAGACAATATGAGGTTAATTTCTTTCTATAACGTTGAAGACTGTAATTGAATCATAAAATGAAATATTCTTGGCTTTAAAATTATTCCTTCAAATATTTGTATGAACTTTATCAGAAATCTAAGAAACTACACGGAAAAACAAATACAAAATCAACACGGGACCTTGACTAACAGCTGTTCAATGTTCGCCATGTTGCACATTGTGTCTTTGGATAAACAAATAGCCAACCATCTATCACTGGATAATTTATCCAATGATTTACCGCAGGATAAAGTTATCTTGAGTCTGTAAACATCTTTTATAGTAATTTTCATATTTATGAAGAGGATAAAAAGTTATCCAACGTTCCAGAAACTGGCCATTAGAAGGTTTCAAAAAACTCATCACTAGAGCCCGGATGTTAGGCACAATGCCTTTTTTTAACTGAGTGTATGTATGAAAGTCATATTAGAGATAAACACGTTTCCACACATTTGGGGACGATAGGTCCAATTTTTATTTTGCTTTTTTTTTTTTGCTTATTTTAGCTCCCGTTGCCTATTTTAAGGTTAAATGCCTTTTATTAGCCTGGTTGTACAAATTAAAAATATATATTCACCTCACAAATATTTGCTGTGAATCTTATTCTCTAGCAATACATATGTTTGCAAGTCGTAAACTTTTCTCCCCTACCGATTCCATCTTTTATGTCACTTAACAAATATGTTTGAACAGTATAACCTTCAGTGCTCAGGTCACTTCGGGGTTTACCAGCGAAAGAAAGGGGATGAGGGAAGTATTAAAGGCAAATCTTCAGGTCCCGTTACTGTTGTTGCTTGCACACACAAGTCACGCGTACTTTGAAGTCTCTAATCCCTTCTCACATCCCTCTTTTTGGGACAATACACTGCCGGTTTTTCCCGATCTCTGAAAGAAAGTAGAGACAGTCCTTCTGAAATAAGTTGTTTTAAGTTTGCTCCAATCACTTCATTAGAAGTAGAAAGATATTTTTCCACCATGAAAAACGTTCTCTCTGACAGGCGGCTCACTATGACAGTTGACAACTTAAAAAAGCATCTTGTTGTGACATGTAACCAAGGAAAGTGAGTACCGTATAGGATAGTTTGTTAAGTATTTGTCTGTTTTTTGTCTGTTTCCATGAATAATAATTGCCTATTTCACTGCCTGTTTTTACTATTTTAGTGCACATATGCCTGACTATTTTAACCAAAATAAATGCCTAAACATCCGGGCTTTATTCATCACTAACAGGAACTGCTGTAATACATTACAACTTTTAATATGATTAAAATCTCGAATTCGAAAGAAAACAAAGAGAGAAGAATGGAGATCGTCATATACATAGCATATAAAATCTGCAAAGGGATTCTGTGGCAACTCTTATAAAGGAGAACTTGGGCGGAACGTTATGAGAATTAAAGTCTGATAAAAGCATAGCCGTTATTTGTAGTACGGCCGCGGGGAAAGGGGCGCTTACACCTAATTACCCGAGCACGACAGTTAGGAATGTCTAATGCCAGAACCATGTAGTACAGCGATCATTTGAGGTCAATGGAAATCCCACGTTTAAGCCGCCAGAATTTATTTGGTTCAAGACCTAGACAAAGCATGCATGACCTCTACTACTGTGACACAAATGGTACAGTAAGACGCTTTACTTTCGCTCCGGGTTCGAGTTCCAGGCGAACCATGGATCCGTGGGATCATAACACGTTGCGCAAGAAAACAAGACCAATAAAACCCGATACAGTTGCAATCAAAACGGTGCTTGCGTAGCGCCTTTCGTCTATGTGTTCTTTTTTTCTTACGGTGGAGAAATAACTTCATGTCGGCTTACATTTAAAAAGCAGCTGCTTGAAATCTCAGCGGAACTTCGACTACAAAGAGTTTTCATACCTATACCGTATCATATTACTCAATACAAGTTCATGCAACAGTAAAGTTTTAATAATAATAATAATAATAATAATAATAATAACAACAATAATAATAATAATAATAATAATAATAATAATCCGTGGCGCTACAGCCGGTGAAGGGCCTAGACCGACCAACCGGTGCTGACCTCACGCTCACATGCCGAAGCAGAGGTAGACGATCATCCAACCAGAATGGAGGTATCGTGTAGTTAGCATGATGATTCTCCCAGCCATTATAACTGGCTTTCGCAACCGGATTTCGCTACCTATCATAGCTCCCCAAGTGCATTACGATGCTGGGTGGGCACCGGTCCCATACACTGGCCGAAATTTCATGAGAAAATTTCTTCCTCCATGAGGACTCGAACCAGAGCGCATTCCGTAACGCGAGTCCTAGGTAGGATGCCTTAGACCACGACGGCACAGCGCGGGACAATAATAATAATAATAATAATAATAATAATAATAATAATAATAATAAAGAATTAATTTCATCATATAAAATGGAGTTCTATTTCCGATATAGTTGTGATCAAATACTTGGGGTGAGATTTGTAGGACAAATGGAGCGAATAAGAGGAAGTTAAGGAGCCTGTCATTGCACAGAAAGCTACTGTTCCTGTTACTAATAAGCAGGGAAAGGATTTATATGTAAATACATATTTACTTATAAAGCTAATATAATTTATATTTTGCATTATCTTTATGTTTCACAATGTGTAGGGTTGAAAAATCCTACTTTTATTTTCCATATTTTTCCATATTTTAGAGTTTAGTACATATTTTCGTTAATTTCCATATATTTTCCATATTTCATATAAAACAGTCCATATTATATTAGGTTTAACAATAAAACAAAACAAAATTCCATTAACTTTTAAAAATACATTTCAACAATAGAGATTTAAACACATGTTCAGTAATCCCTTTAACATCAGAGTTATTTGAAAATTAGCAGTCCTATCAACAATGGGAAAGTAAGTTACAAAACTGTATTAATTTAATTTAAAATTTTTAACAGACTTCAGTTGTGCAGCTCAACAGTTAAATGCCAGTCAGAGTACACATAGGTTCAGTTTTGTAAATCATACTATAAAGACGGTAAATATGCCAAAAGTACGTCATTCAGTCAATTTAAAATCAAAACTAACAAGTTACATTTCAGAATTTAAAGAAGATGGTTTATCAACTGACAATAAAATATTATTTTGTAATTTGTGTCAGTGTGCAGTATCATCTACACAAAAGTTCCTGGTGCAACAACACATTACAACTAGTAAACATCAGGCCAACAAACAACTAAATTCCAAGCAGAGACAATTGTTTTTAACACAACCAACAACATCGAATGTAAGATCTGAGTTTAACATCGACCTGTGCCGTTCTCTCATCTCTGCTGATATTCCTCTCTACAAACTAAAGAATAAGGTCTTCAGGGAATTCCTTGAAAAATATACTCAACATACAATCCCGGATGAGTCAACACTTAGGAAGACGTATGCTCCATCCATCTACGATGAGACAATACAGAAGATAAGAGATGAAATTAAAGATAGTTCAATTTGGGTTTCCATTGATGAGACTCCCGACAAAGAAGGTAGACTTGTTGGTAATGTAGTTATCGGTTTGTTAAGTGAACAATATTCTGAACGAATTCTTTTACATTGTGATGTTCTAGAAAAGTGCAATAACAAAACTATAGTTAAACTGTTCAACGAAGCTATGGGTATCCTGTGGCCAAAGGGTATTATGTACGATAATGTGTTATTCTTTATTAGCGATGCTGCCCCTTATATGGTCAAAGCTGGACAAGCATTATCTGTTGTATATCCTAAATTGACTCATTTTACTTGTGTGGCGCATGCATTTTATCGTGTGGCAGAAGTGGTCAGAGACAATTTCCCTAAAGTAGATTTGTTGATTTCATCAGTGAAAAAAGTATTTCTCAAAGCTCCCAGTAGAGTTAACGTGTTGAAAGAAATGTACCCTGAAATTCCATTGCCACCAAAGCCAATTTTAACTAGATGGGGTACATGGCTAGAAGCAGTTGAATATTATGCCGAACATATAGACTCTATTAACAATGTTCTCCTTGCATTGGACTCTGAAGATGCAGTCTCAATTGATACTGCGAAAACAGTTACCTGTGACATAAGTGTGAAGAATGACTTAGCTCACATTCAGCATACATTTTCATGCATCATAAAAACGCTCAAAAGTCTCCAAAATAGGCACCTTTCACTATCTGAAAGTTTTGAAATTATAAATAGTACTGTGGAACAACTGAATCGTGGTAGAGGTAAAGTTGCAGATGCAGTAAGAGCTAAGGTGGACACTGTACTTTCAAAAAACCCTGGATATGAAGAACTACAAAAGGTTGTTGCTGTGATGAGTGGTGAATCAACAGTGAAGATTAACTTGGACTTATCCCCAGCAGACATTGTGAAATTGAATTATGTACCAGTTACTTCTTGTGACGTCGAACGCTCTTTTAGTCAGTATAAATCTATCCTCAGAGACAATAGAAGAAGATTCACTTTTCAGCACTTGAAAGAAATGTTTGTAACCTATTGTTATGGTAACAGACAATAAAAATTGTGTTTTGTTGAAACTACATTGGAAGATAAGGTACGTCCATTATATTTTTTGTTTAGTTTGATTAAAATGTACCAATATTTAACGTACATAGTCATTTTTTTATAATTTTAAGTCCATATTTAATTCCATATTTTGGTAAAAATCCATATTTAATTCCATATTTTGGTAAAAATAACTACATATATATTTACATATTTCATATATTTTTAGTCCATATAAATCCGTTCCCTGCTAATAAGTAAGGTTCAGATAACACAGCTGTATCAGGATAGCCTGTACAGCTGTATAGAATAGGGCCTTGACCTGCTTCAGACTAAGTAAACACTACCCCATTCCACTAGCTAAAACTCTACCTGCTGTGAAGAGCGGTCCCCACTCCCTAGCTAAAACATCAGTGAACGGACAGTACAGCCGATAAGAACTAAATGCAGTATATTATGTCGTCACTGCTGTTGGCTGGGAGATACGCGACGACTAGTTAATGTTTGTAAACAAAACGCAAGGACGAATGCCTATCCTGATACAGCTATTTTATCTGAAGCTTACTACTGTACTCCAACCAGGAGAAAGTCTTAGGGGGATGAGAAGCAGCGGGGTAATGCTGTGAACGAATGTTGATGTCATAAGGTCACACAAGTGGGTACACACATCTCCATTGGCTAACTCTCAAAGCACAAACGATAACATTGATACATACGTACTTATACTACCCTAGTTACAAAATAAGATTACGGTTAATCTCCTGGTCTTTTATTTAGTATTTAGTATTTATTTATTTAACCTGGTAGAGATAAGGCCGTCAGGCCTTCTCTGCCCCTCTACCAGGGGATTACAACTATAACTTGAACAGTAAGATTACAATTAATATTAAATTTACAATTACAATTACAATAAAAATTAAAGTACGACAAGAATACCGGATTAATGAAAGCTAGACATTTTATCATAGAAATTAAGAACAAAGAATATTTTTGAATTTACTAAATTACAAATTAAACCTACAATAACAAAATTCTATAGTGATGAAATTACCATATATTGAGATATTTTGTGATAGATTAAGAGCACTACTTACAAGAAACAATGTCTGAACGAGTCTCAATTACTGACCAAGTGCCTAGTAAGTTTGCGTTTGAATTCAATTTTATTTCGACAGTCCCTGATGCCAGCAGGTAACGAATTCCAGAGTCTTGGCAGGGCTATTGTGAAAGAGGATGAGTATGAGGAGGTTCGATGGGATGGTATTGTTAGTATTGTTTCATGGCGAGAGCGTGTGTTCAGATTGTGGTGGGAAGAAAGGTAAGTGAAGCGAGACGACAGGTACGAAGGAATAGAAGAGTTCAAGATTTCGAAGAGAAGGAGAAGTGAATGTAAATTTCTTTTCTTATCTAGTTTAAGCCAACCTATTGCTTCCAGGGATGGGGTAATCTGATCATATTTACGAACATTGCTTACAAAACGTATACACAAATTATGAGCACGTTTTAATCCCTCCATACAGGAAATAACATATGCAGGAGAGCGCATGTTTTTAAACTGACGTTATAACGGTAATATTATCTATCTACTTCGCTCCACTAGATGACGCAATAGTAAGCACATTCCTTTCATGGTTAATCTCCTGGTTGGAGAACAGTAATAAGTATTGAAACTAGTGACGCGTCTTTTTGCTTCCAAATCTACTGAATTTCACTTTACTGCACGAATTTTGTACACTTAATTCTTCTTTCTAATACACTGTATATTCTACGATATCATCTAGGAATCTAGACTTTTTATTTTATATTGAATTAACGCTAGACTCTCCAACATGGCAGGCCTCACTACCCGTGTGGTCAGCACTATGCAGGGCCACAGCAGAGACGTCACAGAACAAGTACAAGGAACAAACACTCATTCCCTTGGAATGGAAATGAATCTGCTCTCAAGATGACAATCAAACCACAGGCAGCTTGGTTGGGACGCGAACTAAGCAATACCGGCGGACACACTTTAATCTACGTACACTGACGTTCAAAGATATGACCCTATTAATCGATAGTGATCGATAATTATTTGTTGGTGTAAGTGTGGCTTCTTTAGTTATTACTTCTATGAACAGATGGCGAAGATAACAGTCAGTGTTGCCAATCGTACATAAATATACCCACATTATAGAATTCAATTTTTCCTCTCACTCTACTGATTGTAAAATAAGATTGGGTTTAGTTGGAAACCACTGATATTGTCAATTATGAGAATAATTTACGCTTGATCTACATAATCATTTTCCCTGACACATTTTTAACCGCCCCAATAATGGTGCCACCTATTGAGAACTAGCAGAACTCTTTCAAAGTTTGTCCATTTTTTATGTCTTTGATTCTGACTTACCCCGTGGTTGGAAAGTTCGCTTACACGTTCATAAAATCGTAGGTCAGATATCTTTGAACGCCAGTGTACCATAATGTATCATTTCTGGACTTGTTTGGAATTTGGCTAGCTACTTGTAACCTACTTGTTCTGTCGGCAATTTCATTACTTTTCAAAGTGATTTCGTATACGGCTATAGTGGCGCATACGAGTTGAGCACAATATACCTGAATAGCCCTTATTTCTTATTCGAGTGGAGCACAAACAATCCGAAACCGTTCATTCGCGTTCAGAACAAAAAAAAATTGAAACTGTTCATTCGCGTTGAGCACAAATCATTTGAAATTGTTCATTCGAGTTGAGCACAAACAATTTGATATTGTTCATTCGCGTTGAGCACAAACAATTTGAAATTGTTCATTCGAGTTGAGCACAAACAATTTGAAACTGTTCATTCGCGTTGAGCACAAATAATTTGAAATTGTTCGTTCGCGTTGAGCACAAACAATTTGAAATTGTTCATTCGCGTTGAGCACAAACAATTTGAAATTGTTCATTCGAGTTGAGCACAAACAATTTGAAATTGTTCATTCGCGTTGAGCACAAACAATTTGAAATTGTTCATTCGCGTTGAGCACAAACAATTTGAAATTGTTCATTCGCGTTGAGCACAAACAATTTGAAATTGTTCATTCGCGTTGAGCACAAACAATTTGAAATTGTTCATTCGAGTTGAGCACAAACAATCCGAAACCGTTCATTCGCGTTCAGAACAAAAAAAAAATTGAAACTGTTCATTCGCGTTGAGCACAAATCATTTGAAATTGTTCATTCGAGTTGAGCACAAACAATTTGATATTGTTCATTCGCGTTGAGCACAAACAATTTGAAATTGTTCATTCGAGTTGAGCACAAACAATTTGAAACTGTTCATTCGCGTTGAGCACAAATAATTTGAAATTGTTCGTTCGCGTTGAGCACAAACAATTTGAAATTGTTCATTCGCGTTGAGCACAAACAATTTGAAATTGTTCATTCGAGTTGAGCACAAACAATTTGAAATTGTTCATTCGCGTTGAGCACAAACAATTTGAAATTGTTCATTCGCGTTGAGCACAAACAATTTGAAATTGTTCATTCGCGTTGAGCACAAACAATTTGAAATTGTTCATTCGCGTTGAGCACAAACAATTTGAAACTGTTCATTCGCGTTTAGCACAAACAATTTTAAATTGTTCATTCGCGTTGAGCACAAACAATTTGAAACTATTCATTCGCGTTGAGCACAAACAATTTGAAATTGTTCATTCGCGTTGAGCACAAACAATTTGAAATTGTTCATTCGAGTTGAGCACAAACAATTTGAAATTGTTCATTCGCGTTCAGAACAAAAAATTTGAAATTGTTCATTCGCGCTGAACATAAAAAATTTGAAATTGTTCATTCGCGTTCAGAACAAAAAATTTGAAATTGTTCATTCGCGCTGAGCACAAACAATTTGAAATTGTTCATTCGAGTTGAGCACAAACAATTTGAAATTGTTCATTCGCGTTGAGCATAAAAAATTTGAAATTGTTCATTCGCGTTGAGCATAAAAAATTTGAAATTGTTCATTCGCGTTCAGAACAAAAAATTTGAAATTGTTCATTCGCGCTGAGCACAAACAATTTGAAATTGTTCATTCGAGTTGAGCACAAACAATTTGAAATTGTTCATTCGCGATGAGCATAAAAAATTTGAAATTGTTCATTCGCGTTCAGAACAAAAAATTTGAAATTGTTCATTCGCGTTGAGCACAAACAATTTGAAATTGTTCATTCGCGTTCAGAACAAAAAATTTGAAATTGTTCATTCGCGTTGAGTACAAACAATTTGACACATTTTCCTTCCCATTTTCTACAGACTTTGGACTGATAGCATTGATTTTGTTGTTATGGTTAAAAATGTTGGTCATAATTATTTTGCTGGTATGGTTAAAATGTTGGTCTTAATTAAAATCATGCAACTGTTTTAATTAAATAATTCGAAGTGATAGGCTGCTCGCACCCTTTTCACTCCACACTGAAAACATGACCTAATTGCACTGAAGGCACAATTGAATTGCAACATTGTCTCCTTCATTCTTTGTAACATTCGAGAGTTGCGTACAAGGATAGTACCAACGTAAGTTCAACAAACTACTACCAACTACGGCTAGGATTCTGACGACCTATAAATCATGAAAAAATGTCCTAAAAACAATGCATTTATGACCTAAAACTTTTTAAAAAATGCGCTTTAAATGCCCTAAAAATTGATCTTACATAATTGGCTTAGTAGGAAAAGAGGTTTTGTACACTTAATATTTAGACTAGTAATTAAATTAAATTCTGGTACTAACATTTAGGTTTATTTAATTTTACACAATTTTTTCTAAGTAGTACACTTTAATTAATTATTTTACCTGATGTAGTTCCATGTAGTCCACCACAAGGTCACTCTTATCCGGAACTAGCAGGTACAGAGGAGTCTATAATGAAGGGGTGGTTGGACTGATCCATTGCATTGGGATGTACTACGTTAAAACGGCAATATTTGTGTAGAAAAACTATTAAAATATTATACAAAATAATGGGTATTAATGGACGAAATATGTAGAAAAAATGTCAAAGGAAATAAACATTATTTTACATTAATAATGGGGATTTATGGCCAAAATTGAATGAAAATGCATAAAAAATGACCGAATAAAACAAAAACTGCTCTTATGAGTTGAAACAGGCAAAAAATGCAAAAAAAAAGCCCTAACAAATGTGCCTTAAAACAGTTTATTACATAACATATAAATACTAAAGCAGCAATGTTTCTGGCTTAACAGAAAAAAGATGTAATTTCATCAAAATCCTAGCCCTACTACCAACTATTCCGCACTCTAGGCCTGTGGAATGGGGGAATGTAGGCACTCTATGCATTTGTGCTCTTCTCGTAGATTCGTTTCTACTGTTGTTTGTGTTCAACTAGAATGACATCGATGTAAGTGCAGATAGAGATTTCTGACCATTGTGCCCAACATGTATCTACCCGGCTATACAACACTGGAATTCGTGGGATCTGAACTTGACGTATATTCATAGCCATTTGAATTAGGGTCACGTACGAAACGATTGAGGAAAAGCATATGCCGATGCATGAAATTTCGTTCTACATTGTGGGAGTAGGGGTCAAGGCGCTTCTTAAATTCTGACCTACGTTAAAACTTGTGTAACGAGAACTACGCCTTACAATAGAAGCTCTTTAATCGCAGGATAATTTGTTCTAGAAAATACAAGAAGCATTACCTTCCCTGTAAGAACACCTGGACCATGTACTTTCGAAAACCAGAGTGGGAAAAAAAGAAAGTTCAATGTTCCTTAACACGGACGTCTGTGCCGATGGGATGGCCACCTTTTATCTATGCCGACATGAAGAAGAGCCTCAGAGGTAAAAACATGGCACACTGAGCCTGTCTGTCCTACATCCCGACACTATTGATGTCCAAGAGGACGAGTCCTACGGCGACAGCTGACAAGATGGAAACACGCACGCTTCGAGCGAGACAACAGAAAATACTCTCGTTTTTGGACTCAGGAGTTATTACGCACTAATTAGAACTAAAATTTTGCAAATTAGAACTAAAGTGAGGCAGATGGGCGGAGAACTTATAAATTATGTATGGCTCGAAGATTTAGAAAAGAGCGCATGCGTGAAAATATGTAACTATTTTGCATTTGTTGATTAGTGGCCTCCGAAATGAAGTCCACAAGCCAAACAAGGTCATGATTTCTCCGAAAAACATAAACGCCATAAGCAGAATGTGAACGAGTTTGTTTTCATTAACAGCAATGGAGTACAACTGAATCGCACTTCTTAGAAAGGAATCTAGTAAAAATTTGGCATTTTTATTTTTGTTGGTGAAATGATTAATACCTCCAAGAGGCACTGATTGGCAAACAAAGTAACTTAGACAAACCTTTCCCTATATCTCTATTGTCGGACCATCGGATCTGTGCCCCTTCAGCGCTGTCGTCGTTCTTGAAAAAGTTAACGCCTGTACTCACCCCGTTCCACCCGCTTTCCTCCCACCACGTCAAACAGCAAGCCACGAACCTTGCCGAACAGGGATGTTGCGAAACTTCCGTCGAACGGTCTCATAAATAACTGGTCCTCCATGCTAATAATAATAATAATAATAATAATAATAATAATAATAATAATAATAATAATAATAATAATAATAATAATTGCTACAATATAATTTCTTTCAATCAAAATGCATCTTGTATTTCTACAGTTTTTAAACCTAAATCCCATGTCTCGAATCACTTTCCGTAGCGTTTCTCTCCAACCTTGGAAATTATTGCTTCTTTCGCAACCTTCAGTAATTTCTTCAATGTCGGAACTTCTTTCTGCACGGTATAAAATTCTTGTATCTTTCGTCTTAAAATATACATCGGTTCATATCATCTACAAGAATTAAAGGTTCCCTTGGTCTGTTCTTCCCTGGTGATCCTAGCTTTTCATCTCCTGCACAGACTCCCTCTCTCCTGATGTTCTTTATTAGGCACTCTGACCTGCCTATAGCCTATAATTACATAACATATTGTATTAGTATTAGTTAAGTAAGTAATTTTAATACGTAATCAATTGAAATAAGATAAGCCTCACCTGTGATCGCAGCTGCTATTTTCGTTGCCTGATTTATAGGAAACAGATATTGACCTGTTTGTTTCTCTTCATCGCAAAATGCTATTACGTACTTGCTTAATAATATTTATTTTGCCACTCCGTGCTACAGTGTTCATGTTGAATTGACAATACTGGACTGCAAGTGCAAATAAACTGTCCTGCAAGAAGACTCAAAATTGTGAGTAGTGGGAGAGAGAAAGGGAGAGAGATAGGAATGCAGGGAGAGAAATGAATTACCGAGGCTGAGTAGGATATAAGGTTCAGTTCGCATATCTTACGGGGGGGCACAGATCCGATGGTCCGACAATACCATCAAATTGATGTTTATAGTATGGCTCTGGTACACTGATATTACTTCATGACAATACATTTTTTTTTGCTCTTCTGAAAAGTAACACATTTTGTCTTAGTTACTTCCTAAAAAAAAAGTGCGATTCAATTGTGTTCTCTTTTTCAAAACTCACTAATCTTCAATTTTTACGAGTCTTCATTTTTGCACGCATTATTTGGCATATAAATAGTATACACACAAATTTTCAGCACAATTGATAAATATTTTATACATTTTTAACGTGTTTCATGCAATTTTCTTCATTTCGTATAAAATTATTTTTAACTGGACATCCGACGATATGATCGAACCTCCGACGATATGATCACATATCACCGTCCTTCGCAAATCTTTCGTGGCTCCGACTTAAAGAACGTAGAACCTTACACTTTTTGTCTTTACTCTTTCGAATTCTGCACACTTCAACACCAAATTACCTTTCGTCTCGTTTCTCTTATCTATACTCTAACCACGACGTAAATACCAGATCACTTATCTGTGGCGCGTTAAGTATACCTCTTCATAGAACAGCTCGTTATTCATCATCTTTTACAGTATCCACCTCGCGACAATGGAATTCCCTGTCACAAAGTATTAGGGGCTGCAAGACAATAAACACTTTTAAAAACAGCTTAAAAGATAACCTTCTTAGCATTTCACTCAAATCATACTGCCGTAATCTATCAATGTCCTTTTGACATCATCCTGATAGTGCTGTATTTTCAAAATTGTTTCATAATAATCTCTTTCTATTATCTAACATCATTTGAAATATATTAACATTCTATGTATTTTAGCTTAATTCTGCTACATAGTTTGTATTTCAGGGTTTAATTAATAGTTCATAGTATTTTGTTGTTTAATTTGTAAATAACTCTTGTATACATGTAACTCTCATCTTAATCAAATTGTTGAAATTTTTTAAGTTCATACATATGTTTGTATACTTTTTGCTGGTTGAGTGGAAGAGGAGGCCTTACGGCCTTAATTCTGCCAGCTAATATAAATCATTA
Organism: Periplaneta americana; assembly: GCF_040183065.1. Taxonomy (NCBI): domain Eukaryota; kingdom Metazoa; phylum Arthropoda; class Insecta; order Blattodea; family Blattidae; genus Periplaneta; species Periplaneta americana. The sequence goes on from NC_091122.1 coordinate 33,647,418, forward strand.
TTATTATTATTATTATTATTATTATTATTATTATTTACTCTCACGTCTAAGTTCAGCAAACTATCAATCATAATTGGCATGGAAATTTTGTGTGTGCTGATTAGTTTTGTCTAAAAAAAAAAAGATTTACATTTCTGTAGCCCATACGTGAAAAAAAACTGCTACCACTGTACGTTTTTTTTTTTTTTTATTATTCTTTTGAAATACTATTGAGATATCCACGCGAAACAGCAAAGACTGACAGGGGTTTAAAGCGCAAATATCTTTAGAAATGACTACCAAAACAAGTGTACTAAGGAGCGCAAGTCTCTGAAATTTGCGAGGAGCATCTGTAAACATAGAGATATTTTTAAGAGTAAAGACAAAAAAATTATGTTTTTGGTTTACTGTACAAAAAGTTTACGAATTTCGTAACAGTGAACCAGCTCTTTTGTATAAACAATTCCACCTGCATAATTAATTGGCTGGGTCAATGGCTGAAAAGAAACTGCCTATTGAAGGATTCAATGGAAGGAATGATGAACGGGAAAAGAGTTCGAGGCAGAAGAAGATATCAGATGATAGACAACATCAAGATAGACGTTCAGAGCTAAAAAGGATCAAGTCCATGAGACGTAGTTTTGAGATAATAGGACTTAAAGTTAACTTACTCTATTGGATTATCTAATTTGACTAGCAATAATTTTATTGCTCCATTCTCAAATTCTAGATTTATAAAATATAAACAATTGTGATGTTAACTGATGCAACGCTTTGGTGACTTGATGCATTATAGCTCAGACCATAGTGAACAAATAATGAGCCAGAAGTGACTGGTGTCACCTACCGGTGAATGCTTGGAATTAAGACTTGATCCATTACTGCTCGGAAAAGATCGAACTTCAGATATTCAGAAAATAAATTAAACTCAATTTATGAAAATTTGTGACTTGATCTAATTCAGCTCTGAACGTCTCATATGCGAAGACAAAGAGGAAGGCAGAAAAAAAGGAAACACTGGAGAAAGCTGGGTTTGCAGTGAAAGACCTACCCTTGGGCGGAACACTATGAATGAATGAATTAATTTTGCACTTGGCTGATAAGTACATCTATTAGCCTATAAGGCAGTAGATCGATATCTCACTTGACGATATCTGTAAGAGGAAGAACAATTATTGTTTGTATACATCTGAAGTCTGATTAATGTAATATGTTCCCAGTCAGCGACGTATGCAATGGAGGGGAAAGAAACTGGCCGTCATACCCCATTAACTCCTGGCTTAGTTGCCTCACGAATTATGTCTGATTGGTGTCACTTGTGAGGTTCAAACCTGTCTTCGAACAGTTGACTAAACAACAATTAATTTTGTGCGAGATCGCGCGTATATGCTTGGTTGCCGCACAAAACCAATCCGCGGAAAGTCTAAAATTCCACATTCAGTATTCCCAACCTAACACACATAACAATTTCCCTCTTCTTACCGTTTAAGTGACATATTGATTTTACTGCTTTAGGCTTTTAACATATTATTTTTAGAGACGTTCAATATAGTAATAATTATAAATTGGAAACTTACCATTGCAATTTCACCTAAATTGCACTGTTAATTATTGTTTTTAAATATTTGCAAAAATTAAGTAAACTCTACAACTCCACTAAAGTTACTGCATTCGTGATGCAAGTAACATTAAGGAAGCCGTGAAAAAATCAACAAGATTCCAGATGCCGATGTTATTACTGCAATATTAAAATGAAAAATAAATCATTACATAACCTTACCGTTTGTTTTAAGTTCGCATTTATGGACTGGGGGGAAAAAAACAGACGTATATCACGGCCTGCTGGAGTATAGTAAACACAGAAAACATTTTAAAGCAACAATGTTGAAGATAGATATTTTTGTTTTCCAAATTTGCCGTCATTGAACAGAAACCAAGATGGAGATTTCATTGCAACTAATTAGAAATTCCTCTTTCAGGTATGTAATAAACGATCTTCGCACAAAATAATGTACGATACACGAGCGGTATGTTTTCTTTCAATTCTCGGAAATTAAAAAAGCTCAACTACGTTTCGCTTTTTCAAACTTTTCCTCGAACATGAAAACTTCAACATACCGCTCTTGTAACGCATATTACTATTTCCACCTTAGGGCGGCATGCTAAAGAATTCATTACTGTGCTGTTTTACTACTGGTTTCTCGTATCTTTAGAGGAGATAGATTTGACTGCAAAATATACTGCACACATAAAAAAAGTTTCAAGACTAATTTGAATTTATATTCATTTCTTCTGATCTGTGTTCAACTTAAAACTGTAGTTTTTCTGTGCTAGAAGCTGTTGGCCGGAATCAAGGCGGATCGTCTAAAATAAATCACAGCATTCATATAAAAATACATGTTATGGGAATGAGGTAGGGGTTTTAAACATGAAGGCAATCACTATCCCGACAGATTTCCTAATTGGATACTGGTCCAAATTAAACTATGACCCTACACAATGTACCCCACTTCAGCTTCGACTCACGGACTTTCCATTTAAGAAGCCCACAACGATCAGATTGTGTTCCTGCACTGTAATCTACATGACAAATACATTTGACCTCACACAGACTCCTCTAACTATATACAAGGTTGTGTAGGTCAGGGAAAAGGTATAAGAAACCAGTAATAATACAGCCGCTCCTCCTCTTAGCCTCAAAGCGCATCAAAGAAACAAAGACTGCAAGTGTGGTCTTTAGAGCTCAGCGTCGTCAATATATTCCATTGCATTCTTTCACATGAAGTCCAATATTTCTCGGAAATCAACCAGATCTAGTTGTCAGTGGCAACATTATCATTAATCTTGTGCTATCTCGTAAACGAAATCCAATAAAACAAACTCTGCTTATTATGCAAATCTAGCTTTCAGGTAAAGCTCCCTGTGAAGCAGACTTAAATAACTTCAAGGGAAAAATTGTTCCGGGGCCGGGTATCGATCCCGGGACCTTTGGCTGAACGCACCAACGCTCTTGCCAACAGAGCTACCCAGGAACTTCACCCGACAACGTCTCAACTTTTCCCTTTATGTCCACATAACTCGAGTGGGCTGACAAGACGCCACAAACCCACAATCTAGTACATACAAATTTCAAGTCACACAGAGTTTGTGTGCACTCGATGTTGGTTTCTTGCTGCTCTCCGTGATTAATTTACACTTCGCTAATTTATGTATTTTAATAGAAACTACAGAACATCATTCGTTGGTTAAAAATCCAGTTCAATATTTTTTTCTATTTTCTATTAAATATCGAATAGTTACGCAATATAATATATTTTACATAATTTTTGTGATCAAATAAAACACTTCACAAAAAAAGGAAATGAAACTATAATTTTTGGGAGTCACCGTTTTGACGGACACTGTCATCTCTTCAATTCTTTATCAATGCCAAGACTTTAAGATGTTTTAAGACAAATAAATCCATTAAAATTGAGGCATTCAGAGATAAAGTGGATCAAGTCACAAATTTTCATAAATTGAGTTTAATTAATTTTCGAATTATCTGAAGTTGGATCATCCCAGAGCAGTAATGGATCAAGTCTTAATTCCAAGCATTCGCCGGTAGGTGACACCAGTCACTTTTGGCTCAGATTATTTGTTCACGATGTTCTGAGCCATAGTGGATCAAGTCACCAAAGCGTTGCATCAATTAACATAACAAGTGTTTCTATTTTATAAATCTAGAATTTGAGAATGGAACAATAAAACTATTGCTAGTGAAATATTAGATAATCCACTAGAGCAAGTTAACTTTAAGTCCTACTGTCTCAAAACTACGTCTCATAGACTTGATCCACCTTAGCTCTGAACGCCTCATATATCAATGTGATAAAATAGAAAATGTTTAATATTGACGGGCCAATTCAAAAGCGAAACAACTCAACATTTAAAGTTATGAGAAACATATATTTTAAAGTTCCATGTAGTTTGAAAAATCAAAGGACTATTGGAACTGATACAAATTATGTTAATAACGTTTCATATATACTTTAAGTTTCAAATTAAGAGTGACGCTAATTGAATTTTTCACAGCAACACCGAACTTTAAAAAGCTGTTATCTCAAAACTTTCAATTTTGAGTTGTTTCCGTTTTGTACTGGCCAATCGATATATACTTAATTGAAATTCAAGAGAACGCTGGTATAAAAAAATTGTGCGGGATATTAAAGTATTTCCTTTCATATAACTACCTTTCCCGGTCTTAAATTCCTCAATGGATCTTTAATTATCCATCTTATCTCGTTTTATATCCGTCAAGAGCGCAAAACATTACCACCCAGATGCAAGCACGTCTTGTTTTATAATACAAAAGTTGCCGTTGGCGAATTAACGGTTAGTTTTTTTATAATGTCGATAATATATACCCATGTTCCACTCGATCTCTCCACAGATAAAACCGTTAAAGTAGTACGCAGCGAAACTGTAAGGGGGAGGCCATAACCACAACAACCAATCTAACGCATGATTTCCATGCATTCTGAGCAGGTACCAATTAGTTTAGGAGAATTAATATGCCAGCTATTGAATTTATCTCCTCCCGCATTTCAATGCCGTTGTCATTATGCGTAATACGCCTGAAGAAAAGTTTAGCAGATGTTTAAAATGCAGTATTGTAAATTCAGTCTGAATAAATATACAGGGTGGGAGTGAAATAACTCTGCAGATTTGCAGAACTGGTCATATTGGGCACACCAAAGAAGTCTAATACCATATCGGTGGGAATTCCCTCCAACCCCCCCCCCCTCGAATAGTTCAACGTTGTCGTTGTGGATAATTACAATGCATAGGAACTTGATTTCTGTCAATACTAATACTTACTTACTTACTTACTTACTGGCTTTTAAGGAACCAGGAGGTTCATTGCCGTCCTCACATAAGCCCGCCATTGGTCCCTATCCTGAGCAAGATTAATCCAGTCTCTATCATCATATCCCACCTCCCTTAAATCCATTTTAATATTATCTTCCCATCTACGTCTCGGTATCCCCAAAGGTGTTTTTCCCTCTGGCCTCCCAAATAACACTCTATATGCATTTCTGGATTCGCCCATACGTGCTACATGCGCTGCCCATCTCAAACTCTGGATTTAATGTTCCTAATTATGTCAGGTGAAAAATACAATGCGTGCAGTTCTGTGCTGAGTAAATTTCTCCATTCTCCTGTAACTTCATCCCTCTTAGCCTCAAATATTTTCCTAAGCACCTTATTCTCAAACACCCTTAACCTATGTTCCTCTCTCAAAGTGAGAGTCCAAGTTTCACAACCATAAAGAACAACCGGTAATATAACTGTTTTATAAATTCTAACTTTCAGATTTTTTGACAGCAGACTGGATGATAAAAGCTTCTCAACCGAATAATAACAGGCAATTCCCATATTTATTCTGTGTTTAATTTCCTCCCGAGTATCATTTATATTTGTTACTGTTATTCCCAGGTATTTGAATTTTTCCACCTCTTCAAAAGATAAATTTCCATTTTGTACAATATTCTCGTCACGAGACATAATCATATACTTTACTTACTTCCAAATCTATCTCTTTACTTGCTTCAAATAAAATTCCCGTGTTTTTTTTAATCGTTTGTGGATTTTCTCCTAATATATTCACTTCATCCGCATAGACAAGCAGCTGACCCGTTCAATTCCAAACCCTCTCTGTTATCCTGGACCTTTCTAATGGCATACTCTAGAGCAAAGTTAAAAAGTAAAGGTGATAGTGCATCTCCTTGCTTTAGCTCACAGTGAATTGGAATCGCATCTGACAGAAATTGACCTATACGGACTCTGCTGTACGTTTCACTGAGACACATTTTAATTAATCGATCTAGTTTCTTGGGAATACCAAATTCAATAAGAATATCATATAAAACTTCTCTCTTAACCGAGTCATATGCCTTTCCGAAATCTATGAATAACTGATGCACTGTACCGTTATACGTACTCCCATTTTTTCTCCATTATCTGTCGAATACAAAATATCTGATCAATAGTTGACCTATTACGCCTAAAACCACACTGATGATCCCCAATAATTTCATCTACATATGGAGTTAATCTTCAACTGTTTACTTCTTCGAATCCACCACCAGTGCAACCTGACGGACTTCTTTCAAAGCGTCGGTATGTCTGGCAGCTTCACTGTGATCAATGACCGTACATTTCGTTTCTGCCCGTATTACCTCTCATTGCTGTACACGCGAACCAACATTACAATGACTCTTGCGCAATACAATTTTCACAGGTTATTGCACATTCACTTTTCGTAGTATTAGCCTTCTATTACATGAAGATTCCATACCTATTTCCCTCTATAATCATGGTCTTCTCCTTCCGCCTTATTTTATTTTTATTTTTCCTCTACGGATTGTGATTATAACCGGTTCCATCTCAATCACAAATTCTTTGCAGACAGTTCGCTAACACTTATTTGAAGCTTCCAAAATTATACTTTTCATTTTATATATTAATAGTAGCCTATATAAATTATTAGTTTACATTATATAACAATAAATAGCCGCCACGGTGGTCCAGTGATTAGAGCGCTGAACTTAATCCTGTGGACCCGGGTTCGATCCCCGGCATACTCCCGATTTATAACTTGTGTTGAGCAAGCCCGTGGTCCAGGTAGCACAGAAGTTTTCTCCAGAGCTCCGGTTCCCCTGTGGTATTCCAACAAATCTCCATAAACTCATCTCATCGTGGGTGTAGAGTAGGGCTACGTCGGTAAATTGGTCTACATAACTGGCTCCGTATGGGTTAATGACGAAAAGTCAAGTACCCGCCATTAGTAAAGAAAAGAATAATAATTTACATTAAAAATAAGGTTTATCCCAACTGAAAGGCATTTTCTTTGACGAATTCTCACCAAACTACCATCTAGTTAACACCAAATCCATCGACGTTCCATAATCACGCAGTTGATACAGCTTCGTTAAAAAGCCTATGGAAAATGTCCTTGAAATCAAATACTCGAAAGTAAGATTTGGAAGTGGTACATTCAGTTAACTTCTAAAGATAAGATATTTAACTACTGTTCAATCTCGTTAAGAATAAAACAGCATTAATTATATGTACGGTTAAACCTTGCAAAAGAGGACTACTACAACGCAACCACAGTCTAGTATATACAGTCACGAAGCTTGAGTTGTGAGGGTGCTAGGAACAATAGACTGTGCCGGTACTATTTCGCATTGTCTGTAATGAGGCGATAGTAACGATCCTAGTGGTTAGCAACTATCTATGGATGCATATTTACTACGTATTGAGCTTCGTGACTGTATATACTAGACTGTGACGTAACTTTAACCCTAGATCATATATACCCAGATTAGTCGGCCTTATAGGTTTTGACGGTAACAACTTTTGTCAAGTTTACTATGCTGCCATCTAGTTGTTACATAAGGAGTCACGTCGTATAGTCCGCGTCACCGTTTTTGGCATGTGAAATACGTAATGAGAACGTTACATTTGTGTATTACATTTGCCGCAGTCAGTCTGACAACTGTGTTTGGCAAATGGCTGTTGTGACGTGTATAGGAAATGGTACCATTCTCAGCTGCACTAGCAACATGCTCACAAACTGGACACTATATATCTAGAACACACGCCAAAAACGCTGGCGGCAGCTGTAACTCCCATGTGAATTGCATTACCGACTGTACTGCCATCTCGTGTTCGTTTACGGCGGACGGGTGGCGATCCTGGTGGTGGTTCTCTTCAAAGTGCTACCTATTTTAACATAGGAATGAGCAATCTGTTATATATGTGATCTGAGCTTTACCCAGGAAACCCTACTCGAAACCGAACATCACTCCTTGGGCAGCGGGGAGTCTCCAGCGCGAGGGGAAGGGGATATAGGAATCATGATTGATAACCTCCTACAAGCGAGCTGTCACTCATAGTCACAGAATACGTTAAGTTATTAATTTGTCATTTATTCGTGGGTTCCATACATGTAAATGATTCATAGCATAAGGCTCGCAAGTCAGATATTAGATAATTTAAACCTGTTGCAATATGCTATTCTGCACAACGCAAAAACCAGTGGCATATAATATTTCCTGTAGCAAGGTGTCGCCTGAGTGCAGGTGATTTCAGCGAGCAGGTGCCAGACATCGCCTTGACAAGGGAACTGTTAATGTGGAAACCTCCCCTCAAATTGTGCACACAGATCTCTACAGCAGGCACAAAAACATAAAAGATTCGCTACCCATAATAACTGTAAGGGTACGAAAACTTACTTTGAGTGTTTCATTGAGAAACAACAGCGCATACTTAGTGTAATTCAGTCGCCTTCCGACGTCAATGCCTACGCTGTTACGTGATACACAACGAAAACTGGGAGATACCACCCTAGGGTCCCATGCATGTTAATTTGTGACGCAGAGTACCCGGCCCCCAGATGGAGTTCACTCCTTTGTCAAAAAAAACTAACGTCGACAATTTTTTTGCTATGAAATGGTTGACCGCCTAGGTATGTTCGAACTAGAGATGAACAACGATCGAGAAAACGAGACTAATAGCGCCCGCAAAGCCGAGAACTTGTACGATAATGTTGTATTACGTCGCGTCCTTGATGTGAAGACTGGTTGTGAGTCTTCCGAGACTCGATATTGTGATCAAGTCTCGAAGTCAGCAGTTGTTTATACCTGACTGAAGTTTTATCTACTTTGGCAACTGTTATATAGGCTATGTACAGTATAACCATCAAGTAGCCTATTTGAAATATCTCTACCTTTCAATGTATAATAATCCGTTCCCCGGTTTTATTTAATTACTAGGCCCTTATTAAAAGGCTAGGAATTTTCTTTTCATATGTTTAAGTTCAAGTGTGCAACCTCAAGTAAAAATACATTAATGTTATGTTTTATGTTTCTTAGAAATGCAAATTTATTTCAGAATTGTTTTTCTTTTTCTATTTATATAACAACAGTTAATATCATATAACAGAACCAGAACATTTTGATAACTAAGATACTGTTCTGTTTTGTCTTTTTGTCTCATTTAAAAATTTTTGTTATTTATTTCAATGATGTATGTTATTCAAAGTTACGAAATCTTTCCACGCCGACCAAATGCTATTTCGAGAATGACGAGCGAGACTCGAAGCGCAGCGAGAATGACGAGCCGAGACTCGAAAACAAATGCAGCGAACACAGCGAGCGAGAGCGGCAGTTAGTTTTGTTCATCTCTAGTTCGAACCTAGTCTTCAAGTCATACAATTTCGTATGGGTGTTATTCAAGCCTCGCGTTCCCAGTTCATGATATCTTCTTGAAAGAGAATTGTTCAGTCACTATTATTATTTTTTTTTTCGTATATTGGTTTTATTTTCAATTCTTCAGGAATATAATTTCTGAGACTGTCCCTCCTGATAATTGTCTTAAGGGGAGAGGATGGTATTTTTTAAAACTTTTCTCCTATTTGGTGTAAAATATTAATTTTTTTGTATGTAGAGAGCTCATAGCTGTGGCAACTCAACCAAATAAAAATATTTTGAAAAAAAAAAATTATTTGGGGGCCCAAATTTGAAAAAAAATATATATATATACATATATATATACCCATTGCAGGATTGTACTAAAACCGATATATCTAAACCATTTTTAAAGATAGATTCAAACAGTTTCTTGCAATGTATTTGGAAAAGCATGTTCTACTAACTGTCTGTAACAGAATTTTGATATTAGTCCCTACGTTTGTAAAATAAACAATTAAAATTTAATAACAATTTTCTGATTTACTTTCTTGCAAACAAACGGACGTATTTTTAAAATGAAATCAATTAACGAAATTCTGTTACAGAGAAAAGTTTCCTAATAGTCTAAAGAATGTGTGTTCTAAATTTCATGCATGTATCTTTAATAGTTAAAAAATTATATCCATTTTTGTCTGGAAATGTAGCAAAAAAAAAAATGAAGTTACTGGAAACCGATAAAAGCGGGCGTGTGATTTAAAAATCCATAGCGCAGGAAGTTTAAAAATGACGTCTCAACAACCGATAATGGCACAAATACCCACAAAATGTTATGCAATGCATTCCGCACGTATCAAAGTGTATTTAAAAAAAAATTGAAAATTTAATTTATCGGAAACAACAATAAAAGTAGGCGAGTGATTTAAAAATCCATAACGCAGGAAGTTTAAAAATGGCGACTCAACATCCCATAAGGGCACAAATATCCACAAAATGTTATGCTATGCATTCCACACATATCACAGAGTATTTTAAAGAACTTTATTCTCGACCATGCCGAAATGTAGTGATTATACACCTGGTAGCAGTCCTTTAATGCATGTCATTAAAGTACACCTACTCATTAAAGGTCAGGTCTTTCAGCCAATGACGACTCAGGTTACAACTGTTCAGCCAATGACAAGTCAGCTTTCTACCGTTATAAAACCGCAAGTATCGATTATTCTCGGATATGCAATCGAAAGAGAATTAGCGAAAAGTCACGGAGGCTGGAAATCCAATACTGTCGCAGAAGGTATGTTCTGTTACTATAATAATTAGCGTTAATTGTAAATAACATTCAAATAAATTCATTTTGTCATCTCGTTTTTCAATGTCGAATTCAATAATCAAAGTTATACCAAGTTTAACGGATTACACAAGGTCAATGACATTATTGTTCCTCGGAAAAAATCAATACTTTCGCGTCTGCGCACATCTCACAATTCACGACCTAGAACAAGGTCACTTCCGATCTTGTCAGATACAAATAAAATGTATACATCTGAATACTGTAATTTCAAGTTAGAAATATGGTCGAGCATAAAAAGTCGTATGAAACTCGCCTATAATGGTAATTAAGAAGCTCGTATGAAAATTATGAAACTCGCTTGCGCTCGTTTCATAAACATCCATACTCACTTCTTAATTACTATCATTATAGGCTCGTTGCATAATGTACTATTATTTTTTTAGATTTACTCATTTTTTCACCAAAAAATACCATCCTCTCCCCTTAACAGATCGCAGGAAACTCATTTCAGTCTCTTGAGATCTGTTCGACGTGAATATAAAGTTCCAGACATACGTACAAAATCGATTTCAAATGCCTCACTTCTTAGGGATAAAGCAGCCACAACGTAATCCTATGTAATCTTGATATACAGTAGTGCGAGGGTCAAAGAACCACAGAAATCTAAAGTCGTGACCACTACACATCTCACGACTTCAAGTCACATGGAAAGACAACAACAAATGCAATTTGTTCTACATACCCGAATGTCCATTGTCGTGAAATGTAGACAAAACAATTTTTTGAACCGAATAAAGCAGACGTCCCCTGACATACTGCTGCGGGAACAATGCAATGCGCAAGTAATCTCGACACAAAAGGTAACTCAAGAATGCAAGTACGTGAGTCTCAGCGACGGACACGGTGCTGAAGACAAAACCGAACAAAGACCAGTGACTAAGCAGCAACACTTCCTTATGCAGACCTAAATTATTGTTGAATCAAACAAAGCCGAAAAGAGCTCTTCTAAATACACTCACGTGCGAGTGGTAATTGCCGCGCTGCTTGATGAAACGAGTCTGGCACAGGTGCAGCCGACAGCCGTGTCACCGTGAGAGCAGCTGATCTGACCGCAGAGCCAATTAAGGCCGCACTCAGCCCCATCGAATTAGGCCTATATCAGACCACTTCAGTTATTTTATTCCCTTTCTATACGGGTTTCCCTGAATGACCAATAAAGAGAGTTCGAATATGCAAACAATTAACGAGGAATATCAGGACTCAGACAAGGATACGGCCTTTCACAACCTGTTGTTCATTATTAGAGCCCGGATGTTAGGCAAAATGCCTTTTTTAAACTGAGTGTATGTACGAAAGACCTTATTAGAGATAAACACGTTTCCACACATTTAAGGACGATAGGTCCAATTTTTATTTTGCCTTTTTTAGCTCCCGATGCCTATTTCAAGGTCAAATGCCTTTTTTTTAAGCCTTTTTACGTCCTCATTGTACATTTTCTATATTTTTAATGCACTTAAAATAAACCGCACATAAATTGTATAAAAAAAAAAAACAAAAAAGAACTGTTGTACAAATTAAATATATATATTCACCTCACACAAATATTTACTGAGAATCTTATTCTCCAGCAATACATATGTTTCCAAGAAGTCATAAACTTTTCTCCCCTACCGATTCCAGCTTTTATGTCACTTAACAAATATGTTTGAATAGCATAACCCTCAGTGCTCAGGTCACTTCGGGGTTTACCAGAGAAAGAAAGGGGATGAGGGAAGTATTACAACCAAGTCTCCAGGTCCCGTTACTGTTGTCGCTTGCACGCACAAGTCACGCGTACTTTGAAGTCTCTAATCCCTTCTCACAGCCCTCTTTTTGAGACAATACACAGTCGATTTTTCCCGATCTCTGAAAGAAAGTAGAGACAGTCCTTCGGAAATAAGTTGTTTCAAGTTTGCTCCAATCACTTCAGTAGAAGTAGAAAGATCTTTTTCCATCATGAAAAACGTTCTCTCTGCAGGCGGCTCACTATGACAGTTGACAACTTAAAAAAGCATCTTGTTGTGACATGTAACCAAGGAAAGTGAGTACCGTATGGGATAGTTTATTAAGTATTTGTCTATTTTTTGTCTGTTTCCATGAAATTTAAATGCCTATTTCACTGCTTTTTTACTATTCTAGTGCCTATATGCCTGCCTATTTTAACCAAAATAAATGCCTAAACATATGGGCTCTATTATACAGAGCGATTTACATAGAACTAACACATTTCTTTCTTTATTTATTTCAAAAGCAATGATGCTAGCCACAATTTGTTACTCCTGAAATGTAGAGTATCTTTGAGAGATTACTAACCTCTATAGCAAATGCTGAAAATTCTTTATCTATTCGGCTGGAAATTCACTTAATGACCAATTTTTAACGTCAAATTAATCACAGATGTGCAGGTGTTTAGGATTATGGATTATGATGTTTGCCTTTTTCACTCATCAGAGATCCAGTTGTTTCCAATTTGTTTACCAGTCCCAGTATTGTGCTTCTTTTGAAGGGATAACGAACACCAAATTCTCTCTGGTATACCCTTTGAGTAGCTGTAATTGAATTCGTAATCCAGTATTGCTTCACAAGGAAGAGCCGTTGATTTAATGTGTAGACCTACTGCATTTTCAGTGACTAAAACAAAATGTCGAAAACAGCTGCCAACAATAAGGAATAAAGAATAAACATCAGAGAATAGAAACTCCTGTTTAATTTGGGGTTAAAAACTGGTCATTAAGTGAATTTCCAGCCGAATAAATAAAGAATTTTCAACGTTTGCTACTGATACTCTAATTTGAGGAGTAACAAATTGTAGCTAGCATCATTCGTTTTGAAACAAAGAAAGAAAGAAATGTGTTAGTTCTATATAAATCACTATGTATATTATATCATCATCAGCCATTCAAGTAGTAGGCCTAGTGGCCTGTTACGACTCCTTCCATCTTCTTAAGGGACGACCCATACATCTTTTCCCCCGAGGTATGTATCTGAGGATCTGTCCACCTAGACAATCTTGAACTGTCCATCCTGTTCACATGCTGGAGCCAATTCTGTATGTAATTGTTTAGGTGTTCGTGAATGGGGGTTATGTTTAATTCCTTTGTTATCAGGTCATTTCTTTTATGATCTGAGAGACTGTAGCCTCACTGCCGTACATAAGTGTGGATCTTGCCAACATTTTACATACTTTCAGTCCGTTTATGTTTCTGTACTTTATTTGTTGTTAAAACTTGATTAATGACTCTAAGGGCATTGTTGAAACTTTGAATTTTCCGTGGCATGTCTTGTTCAGCTTGGTACGTTAAATAGTAACCTAAATATGTCATCTTTTAGGTCAAGCCGAATGTTTTTATAGGAGATTTGAAAGCACCATAATTGTCCTACCAATCGGTTGCTAGCCGAGAAGTAGTAAGTTCACTGGTGGGTTTGCCACCTTTCAGCCTCTGAACTCGAATAAACTGGGTGAACAATAAGTATGGAGTATTGCTAATAACATTATATGTCAATGTTTCTTAAAAGCATTACATCCTATATTTATTCGTTATTGTATTGCTTATTTTCTTTTTAATTTTAACCTTATGCAGAGAAGGTAAATTAATTTAAATAGAGTATTAAATTCTATTAGGGTATACAGAAGGCCATGAGTACTGTTTGAAAACAAAACTAGCCATTCACAGTGGAATCAACAGAGAAGTTCAGACGGCTATTACACACTCGTTCCGATCCCAGGTGGCAGACTTCTACGACAAAGTGATACAAAAGTTGAACGCATGGTATGGCAAATGTCTAAATTCCGTGGGGAATATTTTGAAAAATAACTCAACAAATGCGGTATCTGTTTCAATAAATTTGTCCATGAAATTGTGTTTTCTTTCTGTAAACGGCCCCAGGGTTACTTACTTTCTGGACAGCTCTCGTAATTGCGTTCGAGTGACCAAAATTTGTATAAGCACTTGTTTTGACATTATTAACATGGTGGAAGAAAAAAAAATCACTTTTTTATCTGCCTCCATGAGAATGTTTGCTTGTGAGCTGAACGCTATGTATGTATGTATGTATGTATGTATGTATGCATGCATGCATGCATGCATGTATGTATGTATGTATGTATGTATGTATGTATGTATGTATAGAACATAATATTATACTAGTCTGACGATTAGGTTTCTTAAAAAAATAATAATGAAGTCAAGAAAACTGAAGATGAGGACCATCGAGTCCATTCCATTCTACTTGTCCCTCACAGCCCGTCTGCCTGAAAATCAATTTAATATCGCCCTCATGCCTGCAGTTTGTATCCAGTTCACGTAATCAAGGTGGAAAAAATGTCTTATCACAGAAACACTGATTTCATTGTTTAGTGGCTATTAGTGTGTAACTGAGAAATGGGAATAAAACGTGCCTGGACTTAAAATGTTACTCCGTCTCTCTCTGTCATAAAAAGGGACATTGATCTAAAATACTAAACTTAAAGGATACACAGAAAAACCAGATCTGATATTTCCAGAAAGACCGGATGATTAACTTTTTCAATATCTTGGAACATACCACAAATATAGATTTTCATCACGCTTCACCAGAAATACAATCCTGTATTTTGAAGACGAGATGGTTACAGGTTTTACGCACTCAAAAAGCAACCTGATTAATAATAAACTAAGGAATGCGTGCATATCATCTCTATTTCTTCCTCATATGTCTTTAGCTTCATATAAAAATAGAGTACCGTAACAACCATTCTAAAATTCAGCTTATATTCACATTCAAATCACGTCATACTCTTTGGCGAAGTCAATGTTTTATCCTTAAACACCAACTCACTGTTCGTATATAGTGACCACGGATCCCAGATTCTAGTCTTGACACACGACTCCTAGATCCACTCTCAACAACAATTTTATCAAGAAACACTTCGCAAAGGCCTACAGGTACTTATTTTTATAATCATCCTTCAAAACTTGGTTTTGGCGGCAATAACTAGAAGACCTAAGATTCCATTTTCTTTTTGGCGTCCTGCTCCCGATAGCATCGAACATCTTTGTCAATTGCATATTTGGATCTGGTTTATTTTGAAGATCATTCATTTGTAAAACGAAATATTTAACCAATAACACCCACAATAACAGTTAATATGGCGATGAAATAAAAGAAGAAAACACCAATGTCATCTTCATGATATTTTCTAACAAGAAACGGATAAGTTTGTGAAAGAAAGACGTTGGACTAATCCGCTTTCTGCAGAAACGCTACACTTTCAAACATTCATTTTAGTGGCACAAATCTGGTTTTTGTAGAAACTTGTTATGTCAATAGATGCCGCTTGAAATAGAGTGAAGAGAACTCTACAATGCTCAAAATTTGAATGTTTGGACTTGTTCGGTTTTGGCTATCAACCCTTCAACTGTTTTTTGGTTAGTAAATCTGATCTCACCTTTAAGAGGTCATACCTTAGTGTTTGGGATTTTAAGCTATTTCTATTTTTTAGTTTTTATATCGCCCATCACATACTCCTGCGTTCCATAAGGCAACACTAGCAAAATTTAGCTCACTTGGCAATGTTTGAAAAAGTACCTACCGGTACTCATTTTTCCAATTTCTTTCGACAAGAAAAAAAATATTAAAAATGGATGTAGATGCCTTTTACGTGAACATGTATGTCTTAAATCGCCAGATCTAGAAAAGATACTGTATCTCGTTTGGCACCAAAACCAGGGCGTTAGCACATCGGAGTCGCGAGATATGTAGTAGGTATACACGATCGATCGGGACCACATTTATTTTATTATTATGTTACAAAGTTATGGTCTTGCAATGGATCATCCTGTAAACGCTATATCGTTACATCAAAGTTTCCATCCTGGTATCCCATATAGCGGTCTGAATTTGAAGACGTATTCACGTCAAAAAATTTAAAAGTAAAAAGTCGCTAAGTTTCCGATGCTTTTCACTTTACGCCGCGCCTTCTCACCAGGGTTCAAATTCCGCTACAGTTGGCAGCAATGGTTGACAGTGTTAGAACTGTTACGCTACGGATTAATTTAATCTATTCCTCTTTTAGTTTATAGTGCGACCGTATACAACATTATCTTCAAATTTACTGAACACTGTCTCGTCAAAACAAAAACTTTACTGTAATGTATAACTTCGGTTTTATCCCTAACTTAGTTACCGAGCACTTAACGTAACTAGTAACTTAAAACCCCTCTACAATCAGACCTAGATAGAAGATACGTATTATAAAATTAGCTGAACGAGCGATTCTCGCACTAAATTCTGGTTAGGAGATCCGGCAGATGTAGGCTATCTATGTACAGTACGATTATTTAGTCCTGACAGACGCCGGAGATGTGCGCCTGGTTCAGGCGAGTCCATTTAGTTACGCCAAGGGGTGTCTGTGTTAGCTTGCCTTCGGAACGATCAGATGTCATTCGTGCGGTAGAGCCCTATGTTTCTAGTACAATTAAACTGTACTGCATTCTTTACCGACCGCTCGCCCTTATCTCTACTCCGGAGCTCTCCCCACTACTCCTATTACTTCCCCTCTTTCGAGTCGCTGAGCTGTCAGGACTAAATAATTGGTCTGTACGTCTGATACGATTCTCCACACAATTATCACAATGGAACCGTTCCAGATCGTGGAACTTGAATTTAATGAAAATGCATATTTAAGCTAATTTTCGTTCGTTAAAAAACGTGGTTATAGTCGTTCGTTCCGCTTTCTTCTCGTTTACGAAATATAATGCTACTTATGTCGCTTCTTGCGCGCACTCGGATCCGCATAGTTCTGCGACACCGTGTCACAGCTCCCGCATTAATGCTCTAGCCTATTTTTTTTTTTCTCTTATCTCACATTAACAGAGTCCTCATGCTGAAATATAAATTCAATTTGAATTTAAAATACATATTTAGTTTGTGACTCACTTCTACACCTGTGGAGTAACGGTCAGCGCGTCTGGCTGCGAAACCAGGTGGCCCGGGTTCGATTCCCGGTCGGGGAAAGTTACCTGGTTGAGGTTTTTTCCGGGGTTTTCCCTCAACCCAATATGAGCAAATGCTGGGTAACTTTCGGTACTGGACCCCGGACTCATTTCACCGGCATTGTCACCTTCATTTCATTCAGACGCTAAATAACCTACGCTGTTGATAAAGCGTCGTAAAATAACCTAAATATAATAGTGTGGATTCGAAATGAAATAGTCGGAAGAAAGACTCACTGAACAGTACATACATTTTATATATGCTGGTTTTTCACTCTTTTGTAACACACACACTGTTTTCAGCATGCAACATTGTTGCAAGAACGTTATCAAACTTTCTCACATGTTTTCCGTCACATATCCACACCTCTGTCACGAGTATATTAGCATGTCTTTGAGGAGAGGTGAAGGAAACTCTTGATACACAACAGAATGCAATGTCATTATGAAGCCCCTATCGTGCAATGTGTCTGGTATGTTTTCACAGATAATTTTATGTCTGAAATACTCTTCTTACCTTCGAATTACAGTTTTATATTACCTAAAAAAATACACACCCAAGTGTTGCAAAAATCTTTCAGTTTTTGTAGAGATAATTCGAGTTTTAATTGTCTTATCATGTAAAGCATTGTTTATTCCTTCGAAAGTAAATATAGTGACATCTATCTCATCACTCCCGGAATCCAGAAGTAGTAGCGTGTCTTTCTTAACAACCGGGACAGATAAGTCTTTTGCTCATCTTCTCATGTAATTTTTTTCTCAGTTTACCGGAACTACTTGCATCGACCACGATATTAAATGGCTTATCTTTGTCTACACATTGTTTATTTTAGGTCCAAATTTCCCTTTCGGTTCTTGGAAACATATTATTTAGCCTACAATCGTGTTCCTAGACTTCCAGCTGAAAACGTACGGATTTGGAAGCTGTACGAATGAGTGATAGATGCCATGGACTGCACTACTACTGTATTAATGTGAGTTAAGAGCAAAAAATGACTACAGCATTAATGCGAGAGCTGTGATACGGTGTTGCGGAGCTATGAGGATGCGAGTGCCCGCAAGAAGCGGTATAAGTAGCAACGATTTTGAAGTCAATATACTCCTTCCGTTCCAAAATATGGTATAGTAACAAACAAAACAAGTTTGATTATTGCGAATGCGCGCACGAAATGTTTTGCGGTGTGGTATTCTGTTCAGAAGTGAAGCGGCTATTAGACAGTGCAGTTGTCAATGTGTTTGGTCTTCTGTAGTGCATCAAACCATAATATTTAAATAGTTCATTATGGACAGAAATCAAATGGGCACCTACTGTGGTGTTCCTGTTACAAAAAATGGAACACCAACCCAGTCAATTTTGAATAGAACATCTAAGGCACAACAGTATTATAAAAACGGGTTGTAATTTATTTCAGTTGTTATGTTAATTTGTCTCTCTCAAAACAATGTTTTTTCATCTATTAATCTGACATTACACAGAATGAAATGTTATTTATTTATTCATTCATTTATTCATTCATTTATACTCTATTTTATTTCAAGCAGTGCAGTTCGGTGGTTCCTTTGAACACCCACTTACAGATTTATGACTTCCTACACAAACACCTCTGACAATTCCATCCTGTCCCCTCGACCCAACATTGCACATTTGCCACAATCCTGGTGACCCTTTACCTAAAAGATGACATATTTAGGTTGCTATTTAACGTACCAAGCTGAACAAGACATGCTTGATTCTTGAAATTCGGAAAAGATGCAGCAACTCTGCCTCCACGTGAATTTGACGAGAGCCTGTCAATTCTTCTGAACAAGGGTTGTGATTGGTTACTGACAGGAGAAGACAAGATTTCCGTCACCGTAAGGAAGACATTTATTTATGACAACCAATTAGTAGGGGGCAGTAGAAGGTCTGTAGGCAAAGTATTTTCTATGAAACTGCACTCCATGAAAATAAAATAGAATATACTTATTTATTCATTCACTTATTTATTTATTTATTTATTTATTTATTCATTTATTTACTTACTTATTCATTTATTTATTTACTTATATATTTATCTATTTATTTGCTTATTTAATAATTTATTTGATTATTTATTTAATAATTTTCTTATTTATTTATTTAACAATTTAGTTATTTATTTAATAATTTAATAATTTATTTAATTATTTATTTAATAATTTACTTAATTATTTATTTATTATTCTTATGTTAATTTACCAAATAAATATGTATCTAGAAGATGTATTAAAGTTACATTATATTATTGAGAACTTTAACAAATGTATACCATATTTTGGAACAGAGAGAATTTTGTAAACGAGAAAAAAAAAGCGAAACGAATGACAATCATTACGTTTATTAACGAATGAAAATTAGCTTTAACTACGTATTTTCATTAAACTCAAGCGCCACAACTTGAGACGATTGCCTTGTCAGCTGAAGTGTGCAGAGACTTCAAATTGGAACCTACTGTAGTTACGGTCCGACCAAAACCAATTCCAAATTACTTCTTCCGTGTAACTTATCAGCTTCTGCATCTCAGTCTGACAAGTTCCAGGTTTCATACACCGTATCCCTATCCCTGACCTCTAAGCCTTAAACGCTACATCCAATTTCTATCTCAGAGATGTAAAAGCAATAAGAGGCCGACTTTCCTCTCGGAATCTAGAATGAGAAAACTGGGGTGTGTGTCGAAGCAATAACACCTCATCTCACCTATCAGGTGACGATTGAAGAGCGGGGCTGGTCTCAACCGCTTCTGTACTGCGAAGGGACTAAAATGCGGTACATAATTACATGGCAAGGCTGTAAATGTTCAGGCATGTAATCATAAACTGAATTATTGCTGCACGTTGGGAGGGCATTTACAACACACGTTCTAATCAAAGTACACGTACAAGCTTGACATGGATCCGACGATGGGAATATCACTATGTAGCACAAACCACACCTGTCTCATCAAGCAGCACTTTTATTGCAGTCTTCACATATCAGCCTGGCATTTGTCATGCAGCACTACAAATTCTGTTCCATGGACGACAACAACAGTACCATGTAATGACTACACATCGGATGTTTAGGAAAATGCCTATTTTATTCGAATATTCATATCTGTGCTATTCCATATGAAATCGATCAGTAAAAAACCTCGCATTTTTTATACTCTAATTTTTTCCCTATTTATACAAGGTGCTGAGGAGAGTGCATTTTCAAAAATATACTATCAAAAGTCAAACGGTTTTCGTATTATTGAGCGACAAATTTGGCGTATTTTATAAAAACAAGCCTCTTTCAGCGCTCAGAACTCTGGAACCATTTACTGCAGAACACTGAACGAGAGCTCATTTTGAAGCTGACATTTGGTAGGTTATGTTAAGAAGTAATCCTTATTTTTATTGTATACAGAGACAGATAATCTGATTTTACTTACTTTTAGGCTTTTTGTCCATTTGTAAAAATGTAAAAAAATATTGAGAATAAACTTGCATTATTAAGAGGAATTCGGTATTGTTTGGATAGTGATACGGCAATACGTTTCGAGGGTATTAAATAGATTATTTTCACACGCCTAGACTTGAACGGCGCAGTACCGCACGCACTGGCCGAGAGCTAAAGATAAGCGAGCGTTGGGCGTCATTTTACTCCTGTGTTTATGAAAACCTGTGATAAAGCTAGCACAGCCATGACTGTTAGACGACACATCACGTGTTTATGTCTCCTGGCCTTGCTTGCCTCGCCTAGCTCCCGCCTCACAGTCAGCTGGTTAGTTCACGCGCGTGTACTATTTATTTTCTTTATTTGAAATTTTCAATACTTTCTTATCAACGTGCCATCAGTAAAAATATGTGTTTATTTGTACTTTCAATGCGGAATCTAATTTTTTTAATATTTTTTCCTTGGCAAAGCCGTCTTAATGATGAAAAATCTAAATTTCTCCATTTCCATAAAAAGTAAGAAAATTTGTTTATATGTCAATATAAATTTTAATTTCTCAGAATCAAAATAAACCATGATTTTGATCATTGGGTGAAAGGGTTTCGGAGCTACAACAGTTTAAAGTTGCAAATTTTATGAAAATACGATAAATTTAAATATTTTTAATTTAAATACTATGAAGTTCTG
The DNA here is from genome assembly GCF_040183065.1 of Periplaneta americana. Lineage (NCBI taxonomy): Eukaryota > Metazoa > Arthropoda > Insecta > Blattodea > Blattidae > Periplaneta > Periplaneta americana. The sequence goes on from NC_091122.1 coordinate 33,669,060, forward strand.
ATGCCTCAAACTTTGCACAAAGCATTCTATCACAGTTCTCTACGTACAAAAAAAAAGTTTTATTGTATTTAGAAATTGTAAGGTCAATTTTCTCTATATTTCGGTCGATTTGAGATGGAATAGCTCTTTTAGTAAATGTGTACGAATAATGAGAAATGAAGCATTCTGACGAAGTTTGAACTTGCCTTTTTTGCCGTTAACGCTTTTTTTGCTTTAAAATGTATTTTTTGCCCTTTTTTTGCTTTTATATGTATTTTTTGCCTTTTTCTTTATATGACTATTCACTCAACAATCCTGCATTTATTTCTGCATTGGAAACTAAGAAAATTGCAGTTCTTATAGTAGCCATAGATATGGGACACCCTGTTGCAATGCAGCATCGTTGTTTGCTTACTCCGGAATCGACCTTGTCCTTCTGACTCCAGCACTGTATTGAGAACACGAAGTACGCAGTCAGTCTAGGATTGTCTTTGTGAAGGTACTGTTGTATGCTGAAAAATGCCAAAATTTAAAACATCGAAAGCTTCTTTATAAACTCAGTGGATAGCAAGGTGCCATACGTACGACTATAGTCGTACGCATACGACTATTTTGATTAATTGTACGAGGTACGACCGCACTCTAAGTCGTACGCAATTTTGTACGACTATTTCACTGAAGGGAAAAAATAATTGGGAACTTATAATGTTGGTCTATAATTAAAATAAAATGTATGGTTAATTCGTCTCTTTGAGACAACTTTTCTTCATTTAATATGTCCTGGACTAATATGAGGGGGGGGGGATGCTTTGAAAATCGATCTGGTACTGTACTCCAACCACGAGAAAGTCTCTGGGGAATGAGACGAAGCGGGGTAATGCTGTGAATGAATGTTGATGTCATAAGGTCACACACGTGGGTACTCTATCTCTATTTGCTAGCTCTCACAGCACAAATGATAACATTGATACACATATATTTATACTATCCTAGTTACAAAATTAGATCACTGTTAATCTCCTGGTCTTTTAATCCCTCCATACAGGAAATAACATATGCAGGAGAGCGCATGGTTTTTAAACTGACGTTATAACGGTAATATTATCTATTTACTTCGTTCCAATAGATGACGCAATAGTAAGCACATTCCTTTCAAGGTTGATCTCCTGGTTGGAGAACAGTAACTATGTTTGCCATGCAAGTTATAATTTGTCATTTTGAGCTCTAGATTTTACGTAGACGGCGCAGTTATATCAAAATAACACGAGTTTAATTTTATTAACTTCCTTGTTTGTTCGATAAAGGAAATCTTTTATCAATTAAATAGTACCGCAGTAGCATTAAGAAGTCTAAACGCGCCGACATTATAGAGGTGTCGGGTTTGAGTCGACTGTTGATGAATTAATTTGATATAATTTTCAGCAGCCGCATTTATTGGCCTATCCGCCGCGCCGGCCAAAGATCAAATTCTGCTGACTTTAAATACAAGAAAGTTGATTCTAACCAAGCGTCATCGTGCACGCCTTACTGCGATGAGTGTTGATGATGAAGAAATGGGTGGTGATTTGTTTCAATGCTGAATGTCATTGTGGATGTGAACTATAATTAGTAGTATTTTAATTGGAACTAAAATTTACTGGTAGATATATTTATTTTGCGATTCTTTATCAACTGCGTAATGACATGAAGGTGAAAATGACAGCGAAATGACTCCAGCGCCGAAAGTTAACCAGCATTTGCTCTTAATGGGTTGAGGGAAAACCTGGAAACGTCAACCAGATAACTCGTCTCATCCGGGATTTTAACTCTGGCTCGCTCGTTTCACAGTCAGACGTGCTAACCATTACTACAAAGTAGTGGACTGGAAATATAATAGGAAGTTGAGAAATGTACGACAATTTTATGAAGTACGACAATTTTCATAAGTTAGTACGACGGTTTCGATTCCTTTATCTGGCAACCCTGGTGAGTAGCAGAATTTGCTGCTTTCACTACTAATAGAACGATTATTATGTAGCCAGGGTGGCACTGTTTATGTATCCGTTGAGAGATCTTTTTCAACAATATAAACTGATTTTGTCCAATAAACGTGACACCAATGAAAAGACAAAATTTTGGAAATAGGAAGAGTTATACAGAGAAGAGTTTATTTACAGATAGGACATTGTCTAAAATGTTTCGAAACACAGACTAAATAACAACCAGTTCCAGTTTTACAATCATGGAAGAAAAAAACGAGGCATTAAAGAGATTTAGATGATTGCTGCCAATAGGAATTATAATAGAGAAATCTACATATCTAATACAAGTCACAGCATTGCCAGCAGCTATCTCAGACCTTATATCTGTTCCGTTCAGATGTGTACATGTTAAATTGGTCTTTGTCATTACTACCGCAGTTTCACAAAATTTCTCCAATGCCGAAGGACACTGGCCTACTATTCCAAACAGCCTTCTATTGTTCGGTAGAAACCAGAAGCGGCTACCAGAAGGCTGGTAGTTTTTATTACGCTGTCTTACACGGGTTTTCTGAATTTCACAATGAGGAATTATTTCCAAGATTAAACATCTCGAAAAAGTTTCAACATGAATAGAATTAAATGCATCAAACATAAAAATAAAAATTATATATAGACGAGTTTGAGAAATCTTAATGCACCATGCTCTGGTTCACAAGTTGGAAAAGGCAAGTCGGCGAAATAGAGAGGAAAAAAAAACACAAGACAACCAACATCAGAAGCTATTGTCTGTCGGCAGTCTTTTACGGCTCGAACACGTTTATATTACGATTACCAGCGCATTACGATTAAAACAAGATTTACTGACAAGAACTGTCAAATGTTGTAGCTATATCGTGTGAACATCAGACTAAATAAAACGAAGCACTATTCTCCAGAAATTGCAAGTTAGACGAGTTAGTTTCATCATTAGGTGGATTAAAGGCTACTGGAACCAAATTTCTTAGTTTCGACTGAAGACAATGTAATTATAAAAGCGACAAAATACTTCCTTCAGAAGAAAAATAATGCTATGGGTTTCGTCTCGAAAGCATCATCGAAGCCGCCTTGGTATAGTGGGGTCCATGTAAGATTATTTCCTAAGAAACTTATATGGCCGTTTTTTTAATGTTGCCAACTGTTACCAGATATCATAAAAGCAGGTAGAATCACAATACGATGTACTGAAACAATAATATTTATTTATTTAGTGTTCATTAACTGCTCTAATATTAAAATATATTTTGTCTGGCAACATGAAATCCTTGGTTTCGCTGAACAGTTTACGATTCATGAGCCCTAACCTAAAAATGTATTTTATTTGATCACATGAAATGATAAGTACGAACTTCGAAAAGCAAATATCACTTTAATATAAATGCTGTTTATTTATTAATTATCATCGTATTATTTGAAGGGGTAGGAATGAGATAGTCCAAAGCCACACTTTTAATAAAATACGTTTGGAAATATGTATCTACACCAGTAGACCACGGCATCTTAGCCCGGAAACTCTATATCAATTAGACACCGGCCGTGAAAGCCTACATGTTAAAATCAAATGCAATATTCAAAACATTCATTTCACTTGAATTACGCTACATAATGACTTGCAGAATTTCCCGAGTGTAAACAGTCTTTCTTCAGTTAAAATTATCTTCACGGGGAGAGGGAACTCTTATAATTTAATTATTTAATTATTGGAATGAACTGCTCTCTTCAACAAAAAAAAAAATGAGCAAAACAAGAAATAAAAAATAGTAAAGCGGAAAGCATGATAAATTCCAAATAATGGATTGAAATTATTAAATTCCCGACCCCCAAGTTATATTTTTCTACGTTTCACTACATTATAATATTTTGTGTAAACTAAAATAAAACTGAATTTGGAAATTAATTATATATATATAATTTATTTCAAGAAATAGTCTGCCCAGGCATCCTGGGTTGCCAAAAACACAGAATAACACACATATAAGAATAGTAATGATTACAGTAAGATAGATGAGCCAAATTTAAATGTGAACTAGGAGCTTAAGTTTAAGAAATAATAAATTTGTACATATATTTGTAACAATCACACACTAACGAATAGAAAAGGGGGGGGGGTATTATGATATTCCGTATAAATGATTTTTCAGAATTGCCACAGACCCTTTAATGGTTGAAGTAATTATTTTTGGAATAATGTCATGGATTCCAAATGTTTTGATAGTGTTTACAGTTGATCGTGGGATGGTGCCCCTCGCTCCGATCATTAAACCATGTACTTCCCAGGTGCATTCCATCTGATATTTTTCTCGAAAATACGGAATAGTAGGCTCATAAATTTGTTGTTATTATAAACGTAAAATCCTCCAAGTATTCGGGGGCCTAGTAATAACTATTATAATACAGAACCACTCCACATTTTCAAGTAACTCTCAAATTGCATATTTCAGCATTTGTCATCAATTAAGACTTATGCTATTACTGCAGGTCCCACGCCGTGATGTGGTCTGGGGCATCCTGTCTAGGACTCGCGTTACGAAATGCGCGCCGGTTCGAGTCCTCACGGGGGAAGAAATTTTCTCATGAAATTTTGGCCAGTGTATATAACTCCGCCGTATGTGTGTGGCGAATAGAGCTCCTCGAACTCTATTTGTAGTGGAAAGGTCAAACCTCTGCCCCCAGGCATATGGACGGTATGGGACCGGTATCCACTCAGCATCGTGATGCTACGATAGGCAGCGAAATCCGTTTACGAAAGCCAGCTATAAGGGCAGGGGGGGGGGGATCATCATGCTAATCACACGACACCTCCATCTTGGTTGGATGATCGTCCACCTCTGCTTGGGCATGTGGAAGTTAGGCTGGTCGGTTCTGAGCCCTTAAAGGACTGTAGTACCACGGATTAATGATGAAACTATTATTATTATTAATATTATTATTATTATTATTATTATTACTATTACTATTATACTACTGTAGAAAATTTCACACTTTTTGACGACTGTTCGAAGTATTTATTTCTGTATATTCAACAGAACAAGAAGGGTAACAAAAAAATATAGCAAGCGATGAAATAATAGCTTTAATCACGAAGTTAAACAGTATCCTAGAAAACATCTTCAGATGTTTAATACCCGTATTTTCCATGTAAACAGGACAGGAATGCAATGAATCACCGCTACCTGCTTTTAAGATCAAGTTGCATCGCCGTCAGAACGAAATTATGAAATTACGGCAGCTTCTGAAATTACTCCTCCTGATCTGCATATTAAAGGATTAGTAATTATTTCAGAAACCTGCTGCTCTCTAAATGCTTCACTGGTTGCAGAACGAGTCAATTATTCTGTGAAGAACCGCTCAGAACGTTTAATTATTGCTAACTTAGCAGCCTGATTCCTCGAAGTCTTTCATACCGATATAAAGTGTTACTCTTCGTAATTGACCATCTACAAAAAAAAAGTGATTTACTCCTCTAATTATTTAGTTATTATTCCATTTATTCAATTTAGTTATTTATTTATATAAAAATATTAGTAATTAAACATAGCTCAAGTACAAAGCCCTTCGTAACGGGACATAAATAAATGTTCCCTTCCACAGTGCGTCTGACGTCAAGGTGTTTGTTGGGTGTTGCATGCGTGCAGTTCGCCTCAGTCTGTTATGAATAGGGAAAGAAAGTTAATGCATTTGCATATTTGTTCTCTATCGTTGTGTGAATATGCTAAAATATTATCTACATAAATAAAAAATTTCTGAATACAATTATATTACTTTTATTGTGCATAAAAGCCCATATTTTGCCTTTATTTTTAAAAGCATCATATTTTAACATTTATCCACGAAAGCTGCATATTACGTACCTATGTTTATTTGTCTTTCCCTCATTTTTAAAAGTGTGTAACCTCGTAAACACGACTAATTTATGTTCATGAATTTTGAACGTAACGATGACGCCCTCATAGCGAGCCTCTCAAGTTAGCAATTGGTATTCCTTTACTGCAGTCTTTAGCAGATTTCGATAGAATAATATCCAGTTTAACATCAGTTCCAGGAAATGTAGGAGATAAAGTGAACGAGAAAACAGCAAATATTCTTTCCAAAAACCCTGGTTATTATCAACTTAGAGAAATTCAAGATAGTCTCGAAGGAAAAACATCCTAAAAGCAACAAAATTTTCTACATATTCTTCACAGTTTTTGTGCATGCCCTCTTACTTCTTGTGACGCAGAACGAAGTTTTTGGCGCTACAAAGCTATGCTGAGAGACAACAGGCGAAGACTGACAACAGAAAACATACGTCACTGCTTAGTTGTGAACTGTAACAGCATAAATGGAGCATTCAGCAATGAGGCAAGCACTTCAAAATCCATAGACTAAATGTAAGTTACCTATATCTTATTATTCTGTTAAAATAATCTCAGACTGATAATGTATATATATTTTGTAGCATATTATCTATTTTTATGGCATAAATGCATACATATTCTTCACGTTTTTAGGGCATGAACTTCCTTTCCCTGGTTATGAACTACTGAAGAAATTAATCATTCGTGTATAATAAAGTGCAACTTAGTCTTTTTTTTTTTTATTTTTAGGTCACCAAAAGGATTATTCATTTGTGCGTAGTGTAGTGCAAGATGATGGTTTTTCTAATTGTTGATACTGGTTTTATACCATATTACAGCGGTTTCTTGTGGTTTTAAGTTATGCAAAAAGTGGAAGAAAATATCCAACAAGAATTTCGAACGAGTATTTCAGGATTCTTTTCGGAGATATAAAAGAGTACAAATTCACAAGACCTAGGTTCGATTAGGAACTCCCACTTCTTGTGGATGTCTAGTGATTGTTCACAATAATATTATGAATGATGATGAACCAGGTTCAAGAGCCTAAACTTTGAAAGTAGGCCTAATCCCTTATTCGCTAATCCCTTATTCATCTGTCGTAAAAAATCTTGGCTTCTTTTTTGATAATAATCTAAGTTGGAATTTTCAAGTTAAAGAAACGATAAAAAAAATCTGTTCCTCCTTTCACTCTTTGAGTCGCTTGAGAAACTTCTTGCCCCAGCAACTAAAACTTACCCTAGTACAAACCCTAGTAATGCCGCACTTCGATTATTGTGACGTTTTGTTAAGTGATCTAAGTTCTGAACTGTCAGTCAAATTACAGCGAGCTCAGAATATGTGCGTCAGATACGTGTGCAACATCCGACGATATGATCACATATCACCGTCCTTCGCAAGTCTCTCGTGGCTCCGACTTAAAGAACGCAGAACTTTACACTCTTTGTCTTTACTCTTTCGAATTCTGCACACCTCAACACCAAATTACCTTTCGTCTTGTTTCTCTTATCTATACTCTAACCACGACGTAAATACCAGATCACTTATCTGTGGCACGCTAAATATACCTCTTCATAGAACATCTTGTTATTCCTCATCTTTTACAGTATCCACCTCGCGTCAATGGAATTCCTTGTCACAAAGTATTAGGGGCTGCAAGACAACAAACACCTTTAAGAACAGCTTAAAAGATAACCTTATTAGCATTTCACTCCAATCATACTGATTTAAAATATTACTGACTACACTGTTGCTTTTTTCTTTAGACATCATCCTGATTGTGCTGCATTTTCAAAATTGTCTCATAATAATCTCTTTCTATTATCTAATATCATTTGAAATATATTAACATTCTATGTATTTTAGTTTAATTCTGCTACATAGTTTATTTCAGTGTTTAATTAATAGTTCATAGTATTTTGTTGTTTAATTCGTAAATAACTCTTGTATACATGTAACTCTCATCTAAATCAAATTGTTGAATTCTTTGTAAGTTCATGCATATGTATATACACTTTTTGCTGGTTGAGTGGAAGAGAAGGCCTTACGGCCTTAACTCTGCCAGCTAAAATAAATCATTATTATTATTATTATTATTATTATTATTATTATTATTATTATTATAATGTACTGTAGTTATAATGCAAAAGATGACGATGACGAATGTCATAAATGTATTGGCCTCCGGCATTGCTTATGCGATAGCATTTCTGCAAATCCACCTAACCTCGATTGGATTTCCGGTAATAAAGACATCTTCACCCAACTGAGACTAGAACGTATCATCTCTTATCTTGTGTTTATCTTATTGTTTTAAGTATGTGTTTTTATTTCAAGGTATCATTTTCATGAATGACAAAAAGAGATAAGTAGATAACCTAAGAAGCAACTAGTAGGCCTAAACCTCTGTGGGTCATGAATAGTTTGAGGACCACATTTCATTGTCCCAATATTTAGATCGTCAGTAATTGCTTCCGCATCGAAATACTTTTTTCGTGAGCTGGAAATCATGCTGCTCGGAACTAGAGACCATAAAGATAGCGTTCAAAATTACACCTCGGATACCTAGCGGCGGCACACAGGTTGCGAAACTCAGACATAGATAAAACTTATCAAGCGCCCAGCAGGCATGCGAATGAGAGTAATAAATCAATTTTTCATGGAGTTACACGGAAAGCACCACCACGAAGCACAGGTGTTCCTAGAACTAGTAAAGTTAAGGAACCAATGTATTCGCTCTCAAAATAATGCGATCACTTTCGAAACACAAGCGGAAAACTCAAATACACAGGAATATGACCATCTGACAATCGGGAACTACGTTCCATGCCAGCATTAATATCACCACACACATTCAATTCAATTCAATTTATTTGACCATTAGACATAGAGTTTTAGGCTTCGTCAGAATACATTGAAAAACATATTAATACATTAAAAAAAACACTAATACAAGAAACAGTAAAATTTAAATAATACAATGAAAACCTGAAGTAATTTGAGACTTTTAGATTAAAGAAAACTAACTAAAGTACAATTAAACTTATTTATTAAAATGCAATTTCATACAAATATGTGTTGAAAAATTCAGCAACAGAATAAAAAGGATTATTTAATAACCAATTGTAAAATCTAGTTTTGAGGCTATTGATTGGTAATTTATAATATTGACTGGGGAGCTTATTATATAATTTCATTCCCATAATTAAAAAGTTTGTGTTGCTCTTGTGTAATCTACAATATGGAATATTAATTTGTTCACTATTTCTAATTTCATTATCATGTATATTGGCCACTAATGAGTAATTGTCGATATTTTGTCGAGTGTAAAGTACTATATCGTATATATACAAATTTATGATTGTTAAAATCTGCGATTGTCTGAAAAGTGGCCGACAATGTTCCAGATAGTTTGATTTACATAAAATTCTAATGGCTTTCTTTTATAAAATCAACACGCTTCCAATTTTGGTTCCATTTACCCAGAAAATTAGGGCATATCGGATTATCGACTGAAAGAAAGAAAAGTAGGCACATCTTAAATAATTTTGATAGACGGAAGTCGTTAATTTCTTTAACAAAATATATAAAACTCTTGATAGCTTTGTGCATATGTATTCGATGTGCTTATCCCATGTTAAACTGGAGTCTATAAAAAGTCCTAGAAATTTTGTGTAGTTGAGTCTGTTGTCCTTATTTATTAGATAATTTAGGCTGAAAGTTATGTTGACAGTTTTTCTTTTGATTAAGCAAGAAACCATTAGATTCACACCATAAAGCTATCTGTGATAGAGTGTCGTTGTTGAGAGCATGTAATTGATTTAGAGCAGAGGAACAACATAAGAAAGTAGTGTCATCTGCATACATAATTGTTATTGCTTTGATGAATTCTGGAAGGTCATTTATTGCTATTAGGAATAATAGAGGACCAATTATTGAGCCTTGTGGAACCCCATAATGTGTAGTGGTGAGACTTTATCACCTAATACCCTCCCTCGTCTCATGATATTTTTAGCCACAAAAAGTGGGAGAAATTATTCTAGTATATTTTCTCAAGTAGTGTATAAAGCAGTCCAAGTGTTTATAAACGTAAATATAATTTGTAAATTCAATTTCTTTATTGATGTTGGCTCTAAGTTTCAGATTCTTTTATCTGGTGGGAAAAGTGAAGGATAATTAAGATATGCGTAAACAAATATTTTTTACAAACAGGTTTACAATGTAATATCGCATCTTCCTGTGACCTCTTATTCTTTTCCTCCAATTCTATCTTTCCACTCCCATTCTTGTAATCCTTTCTCTGCCAGCGCTTTATTTAAGTATATCTTGCAACCATATGTTTTGCGGTCTGCCTCTGCCTCTCTTTCCCTCTGGAATCCAATCTAAAACTCTTCTTGGTAGCCTTCCTTCATCCATTCGCTTTACATTTCCACATCATTGTTTATATTTTACGAAATCTAAAATTGAATTTTCTTTATTTATCTATTGCCCGATCACTTCATTTCTTATTTTTTTCAAGTTTAGAATGTCTGGCCAAACGTCGTAAAAACTCCATTTCTAATTATTCTAATAATTATGACCGCAAGTTTTGATTTAGCTTCCATGTTTCCGCTCCATATGTTGTCAAATTCAGAACTATAGACAGATAAATATTTATTTTAGTTTCCTTAAAAATAGGCTTCATTACAAAAATGAATATTTCAATTACTACCGGTAATTCGACTCTGTCGATATAGTAATATGCGTTACAAGAGCGATATGTTGACGTTTTCATGTTCGAGGAAAAGATTGAAAAAGCGAAACGTAGTTGAGCTTTTTTAATTTCCGAGAACATGAAAACAAACATACCGCTCGTGTATCGTACATTATTTTGTGCGAAGATCATTTATTACATACCTGAAAGAGGAATGTCTAATTACTTGCAATGAAATCTCCATCTTGGTTTTTGTTCAATGACGGCAACTTTGGAAAACAAATATATCTATCTTCAACATTGTACCTATAAAATGTTTTCTGTGTTTACTATACTCCAGCAGGCCGTGATATACGTTTGTCTTCCCCCCCCCCCAGTCTATGATGAGTCTGGAATCTTGTTGATTTTTTCACGGCTTCCTTAATGTTACTTGCATTACAAATGCAGTAACTCTTGTGGTGTTGTAGAGTTTACTTAATTTTTGCAAATATTTAAAAACAATAATTAAAAGTGCAATTTAGGTGAAATTGCAGTGGTAAGTTTCCAATTTATAATTATTACTATATTGAACGTCTTTAAAAATAATATGTTAAAAGCCTAAAGCAGTAAAATGAATATGACGCTTAAGCGGTAAGAATAGGGAAATTGTTATATGTGTTACGTTCGGAATACTGAATGTGGTATTTCACACTTACCGCGTATTGGTTGTGTGCGGAAAGCAAGCAAATACGCACGATCTCGCACAAAATTTGTTTACACAACTGACTTCATATGAGTGAATGACGAATAGCCAAGTACACGCGATTAGTTAAAAAAAACTACCGGTAACTTTAAAAAACAGTTATTTCAAATAAAACATGTTACATACTGAAGTTCATTCAAAACAGCTGAATAAACACTGACTCGCTAACAATAACCTTTCATGTTTTCTCTCCCTCCCTATCCACTCTGTTGTCCTAACTGTTTTCACACACACACACACACATCTGATTCCGATAAAACATCGTGTTCATTTCCACTATTCCACAACATCCCATCCTCGGCCCCATCACGAGCATAGGAAATTCTAGTTTTCTAATCTTTTCTTAATAACTTCTTCGGTGATCAGCCCACGATTGGATTATCCACTCAAACATAATCCTTATAGACGGCTTCTAATGTACTTAGCCTATATTGGAGGTAGAACGAGAGATAAAAAGAGAAAGAGATAGCAAAACTTATAGTGAGGATCACGTATGAGTAGTTTATAAAAGGCTGTTGCCAACTATTATCAGATATCACCAAAGAGGGTAAAGTCACAATGCCATGTACTGAAAATAATAATAATAATAATAACAATAATTATTATTATTATTATTATTATTATATTACATTTTTAGGTTAGGTCTTACGAATCGTAAACTGTTTACTCAAAGCAATGAATTTCATGTTGCCAGACAATAGTACATTATGCAATGAGCCTATAATGAAGGTAATTAAGAAGTGAGTATGGATATTTATGAAACGAGCACAAGCGAGTTTCATAATTTTCATACGAGCTTCTTAATTACCATTATAGGCGAGTTTCATACTACTTTTTATGCTCGACCATATTTCTAACTTGATATTATTAATTTTATTGTATCTGACCTGGAGCAATGTCCCGTATGTTGTGAGATGTGCGCAGACGCGAAAGTATTGATTTTTTCCGAGGAACAGATGTGCACATTGACCTTGCTAGGCCATAAGAACCTACAGAGATAACATTGAAATTAAATTAGACATTGAAAAACGAGATGACAAATTGAATTTATTTGAATATTATTTACAATTAACGCTAATTATTATAGTAACAGAACATAACCTTCTGCGACAGTATTGGATTTCCAGCCTCCGTATCTTTTCGCTAATTCTCTTTCGATTGCATATCCGAGAATAATCGATACTTGCGGTTTTATAACGGTAGAAAGCTGACCTGTCATTGGCTGACCAGTTGTAACCTGAGTCGTCATTGGCTGAAAGACCTGACCTTTAATGAGTAGGTGCACTTTAATGACATGCATTAAAGGTCTGCTACCAGGTGTATAATTACTACATTTCGGCATGGTCGAGCATAAAATTCATTTTAATATTGGATCATACCAATATACTAATTACCATCATAATGTGCGAGAGGTCCAGGAGGAAAATATACTCTTTCACAGATTATTAAACCATTTAGAAAACAAATCCCAACATAAAAATGAGATGTAGTAAATAAGCAAGACGTTGCTGTCAAAAAAATAAACAAAAGAGAGAGAACAGTGCGTCTACTGAAACTTCAGCGTTCTGAAAAATATTTCCAGGGGAATTTCAACACATCCTTCTTCAGTTGAGCATAATATTCGTTAATTTATAAAAATTAAATAGTTGAGCCTACTGAAATCAACTCACAGCATAGCAACTTATTTGAAGATTGACATGTTATTATTTTTCATTAACTACAACAATAATATAATAATAATAATAATAATATAGTAATAATGTCAATCATAATAACGTATCATCAATAATAAACATTTTGTATGGAAGGTAGCCTGCTTAAACTACTTACTACAGGCCTCACCGAGGATTTCGGTCACCAGCTGCTACTGGAAACTACAGTATTTAAACGATCCTACTTGTACTTAATCCGGAAAAAATAACATAGAGGGTCAATGGATCTGTAACCATGCGGCATTGTAACTAATGCATAAGTTATTCCTTACTGATCAGATAAAGTAGCACTAATCTAAATACCAAATACGATTCTACAGATATTTGCAATACATCAGCTGCAAACTATTGTAACGTCCTATTTCAGCAGCTGCACGTACAGACTGCTGGTGTCAAAGTTCGAACCCCTTACTTTCAAATAGGGAACAAACACATTATTTCGTGAAGATGTAATGAAATGCTTTAAAAAAATCAAATTACCCGATTCGAAAAGTCTTGAAAGTCTCTGTTGGTCTATATTAACAATAATAACCCGCAACTGATTGTATTTTAAGCGTTTTGATGGAATTTCACGCACGTCTGGAGGTTAGCAAAACACGTTCTACAATCCAGTTTTCTATGACCCTGAAAAAAAAATCTTACGTGGTCTAATGGAGATTGGCGTTTGTATAGAGGTAGGCCCTTCCAATTCTTATATCAAATAAGGAGAAATAAAACTCACCAAACAATATAATTACAAAAAAAAAAAAAAAAAGACAATCTGGCAAGCCGAGTGACCTACAAATAGCGTGAGCACTAATAATCGGCAACACCACTGTGCTGCAATACTCGGAACCATTACCTCTGTGAGAAACAACCTGCAATTCCTGTTCCACGCAAGTACAAAAAAAAATAATAATGCCCAAAAATGTTAAAGACACCATAATAAATTAAGAAATCGCTGCCGCTTCAGTTGACCTCAAAACCTGTTCAAAACGCATTCATTCATCATTGAATTAAAAAAAGAAATAGCACGTCAGCAATTCATTGACATGACGCTCGTGAGACGTGCTGCCTGGTCGTAAAACAAGAAAACGGGACGTCCCACTTTTATACAAATTATGTATACCAGATAGTTCTGGGGCCGCCGGCTATTAGAAAATTTAAACGCCAAACAGAACAATGAACTTTGGGGGGAGACTTCTATCAATTAATAAGAAGTGTTCCACCTACGTGTTAGTGACCTCCGGAGCATAAACGGCGCGGCGCAGGCTGGAGACGAAGACGATCTCTCTGGAGACACCTGTCAACAAAAAGCGACAAATTAAACTAATTACTACACAAAACTAGAAACTCCACTTCCTTAGTGTTACGAAGAGACAGCATTAATAACTGCAAGTTCTATTTTTACGAAAATAAAGCGTTCAGTCTTAGAAAGACGATAGCTACGTTGTACAGGAATGGGAACTCGTAGACCTGGCGTTGTACAGGGACATCATTTTATTTCTACTAACATTTCTAATATTAACCTGACTATACCTGACTATTCGACAGATAATGGAGAAAAAATGGGAGTATAAGGGTACAGTGCATCAATTATTCATAGATTTCAAAAAGGCATATGACTCGGTTAAGAGAGAAGTTTTATGTGATATTCTTATTGAATTTGGTATTCCCAAGAAACTAGTTCGATTAATTAAAATGTGTCTCAGTGAAACATACAGCAGAGTCCGTATAGGTCAGTTTCTATCAGATGCGTTTCCAATTCACTGTGGGCTAAAGCAAGGAGATGCACTATCACCTTTACTTTTTAACTTCGCTCTAGAGTATGCCATTAGGAAATTCCAGAATAACAGAGAGGGTTTGGAATTGAACGGGTTACATCAGCTGCTTGTCTATGCGGATGACGTGAATATGTTAGGAGAAAATCCACAAACGATTAGGGAAAATCCGGGAATTTTACTGGAAGCAAGTAAAGAGAGAGGTTTGAAAGTAAATCCCGAAAATACAAAGTATATGATTATGTCTCGTGACAAGAATATTGTACGAAATGGAAATATAAAAATTGGAAATTTATCTTTTGAAGAGGTGGAGAAGTTCAAATATCTTGGAGCAACAGTAATAAATATAAATGATACTCGGGAGGAAATTAAACACAGAATAACTATGGGAAATGCCTGTTATTATTCGGTTGAGAAACTTTTATCATTCAGTCTGCTGTCAAAAAATCTGAAAGTTAGAATTTATAAAACAGGTATATTACCGGTTGTTCTTTATGGTTGTGAAACGTGGACTCTCACTCTGAGAGAGGAACATAGGTTAAGGGTGTTTGAGAATAAGGTGCTTAGGAAAATATTTGGGGCTAAGAGGGATAAAGTTACAGGAGAATGGAGAAAGTTACACACCACAGAACTGCACGCATTGTATTCTTCACCAGACATAATTAGGAACATTAAATCCAGACGTTTGAGATGGGCAGGGCATGTAGCACGTATGGGCGAATCCAGAAATGCATATAGAGTGTTAGTTGGGAGGCCGGAGGGCAAAAGACCTTTAGGGAGGCCGAGACGTAGGTGGGAAAATAATATTAAAATGGATTTGAGGGAGGTGGGATATGATGATAGAGAATGGATTAATCTTGCATAGGATAGGACCAATGGCGGGCTTATGTGAGGGCGGCAATGAACCTCCGGATTCCTTAAAAGCCAGTAAATAATAATAATAATAATAATAATAATAATAATAATAATAATAATAATAATAATAATACCTTTGGATTAACGGCTGAGAACCGGAAACACTGTTTATTACCCCCTTCAACGACCGGAGTCTGATGATACTTGATGATACTGGTGTAAAACACAAATCACTTTACTAGATATAGGAGGGAAGAAAATTAGTGCATCCATTTACGTACGTGTTGTGTTGAAATCATAACGCAACGGAACTGAATTATCTATTGATATTAAAATTAACACTGGCATTACTAATTAATTACGTTCAAATTTTACAAGGTTCAATTATACTTCCATTCTATCAGTTTCCTTTACTGCAAACCAAAATCACTATAATCTATTAGAGTATGTAGTAATAGAGGAAAAGTGGTTAGATTTCACCCTTAGGATTTAAAGTAAGCGGATCCGTACTATAGCCTTATGTATCATTATTGAAGATTCGCTGTTCTAATACGTACTGCATTGCCACGAACTAAACTGAATAGAGTTTAATGGAGGCCAGTTGTATACTAATGACCTTGATATCTTTTCAGCCTGTGTTATCCGCCCATAACACTCAACACAAAACCTTCTACGCTCGATCCAGGGGAAATGTACACACTACTTCCTCGGCAGTCACGTTCGATCTACAGCAGTAAAAAGCCGACGGCATTTCCCTAAGCAAAACCTATTTTTTTTTCCTGACGAACGCCATACATAACGAGGAAATAAAAATGTGTTGAAATTTAACGATGGAAAACTGACAAGAAAAATTTACTTTTTTCACAAGAATAAAATTCCAACTCAAGCCCGAACGCAACTTCGAATCAGTAGGCAAACATGCTACCGCCTGAAGCAGCTCAAGTAATTAATCCGAACTCAGATTTAAGTGTAATGTTAAGAAATTCATTAATAGACAAGAGATATATTCAAAGTGCAGGGCCTATCAAAGAGAAAATAAAGCATACAATAATGGAAAGAATGCGTTTTGCTTACGTCTTCAAGTAATATTCCTGAACTGTAAACGAACATTGAAATATATGGCCTTCAAGGAAGAAATATGGAGAGACCGAAAACAAAATCCTGACACAGTAACAGCAAGCAATGAAGAAGTTAGGGTGCCTTGACTCTAATGTTCATGTCCCGATACACTTCAATAATATACGACAGTCACCAGAGAGACCTTTGTCTTTACAATCAAAGAAACTGAGGACTGTAGTCGTAGAATTCCGACTCAATCATTCTCTCAGCCGATTGGAATCTCTACACTCAAAATAACCTACAAGACTGTAGGGTGTGGTCGCTGAAAGGGCTCAATATTGATCATGATAAGGTGCAACTAGTTTTTAAGACAGTCTCACAGAAAACCAACAGAAATCTGTAGAAAGCCAACTCGTTGCGTCACGACGTTCCCACGAGCTGGCGATAATAATGCGGGTCCCGTAATGTTGCGGAACGAGGGTCAATTCCCAGTTCGCAATAACTTTCCATCACAGTGCGGTGACCCATACAGATTTTCGAGGAGAGGGAAAAAGCTGTGAGCTACAGATAAGGCTACTGTAATTAAAATACATGCATTCAATCAACTGTAAAACTGTAAAGGTTGCATTATGTCGTAACATAAACAAGTAATATAGCCTAAGAGAAGTAAGTGCAAATATTTTGGCATGTTATAGATAAAATCAATAAGAACTGTAAACTCTCTGGAACTTTTTCCTTCTCTTTACGGTCTCTGCAAAATTTAGCAATACCTAAACCGAATTGTGGAATGGACAAGGAAAACGTGTATGTGCCAAAATGACGTGTGGGAAAACACAAAAAACTGTATACTTGCAATTACTATTTAATTTTTTCAACATGAAGTGTCTCAACATCCAACTGTATGTGCCAAAATGACGTGTGGGAAAACACAAAAAACTGTATACTTGCAATTACTATTTAATTTTTTCAACATGAAGTGTCTCAACATCCAATTAAGTTACCTGCAAACATATTGAGCTGTGAAACAACCCATTACTGACAATATTATGTACTATACAAATCTGGCTTTCAGATAGTAGCTCCCTGTAAAGCAGGTTTGAATAATTTCAAGGAAAAATTGTTCCTTGAAATTATTCAAACCTGCTTTACAGGGAGCTACTACCTGAAAGCCAGATTTGTATAATACATTCGTTACTGGAGGTACGTTAACAGAAAGCCACAATTTAAGCCACACAAATATTTCTGTGCACTCATAGTTGAGTTCTGGCGTCTTGTCAGCTCATTTGAGTCGTGTGGATACAAAGGAAAAATTGTGACGGTGTCGTGTATAGCTCCTGGGGTAGCTCAGTCGGAGGAGCGTTCGCGCGCTAAGCGAAGGGTCCCGGGATCGATACCCGGCCCCGGAACAATTTTTCCGTGAAATTATTCAATATTATATACTGTAACTGGCTACCACATCATCAAAGTCTGACAACGATATAAGTGCCATGTATAATTTCCTTGAAAATGGTACAAACAGTCGAGTGATTTGTGAATATTAAAAGATAGAGCACTAACAATTTGATTTGTAACCATGAGAAACTGTTTGTTTCTCTTACTGGCACAGGTCCTTATAAAAACCATGGTACTTAGTGTCCATGAAATCTAGAATTGCCAGAAGGTCTTTCTTCCTCTCTGCCTTTAAAGAGTTCTTAGGAGTCAGCATAACAAACTTCTCCAGATTTGTAATAGACTGCAGTGTTCGTTCTCTTCTTAGAACCTGACATGTCTTCCACTGTTCAGAATCACTCAAGTTATTCCTGCTAAGAACCAATGTTGGATGATCACAAGCAACTCGAATTCATGATACTTAAGTAATGCGCAATGTTAACGTATGTCTATGAGCTTCAGAAGCCACATCCAAGAAGTCTTCAGATTTCATTGAAATCACTTTGAATGTTTTTTTTTTAATTCTGGCCGACCTTACAATGTCCTGCATCTCATCAGGAACCCTCTCCCTTAACAGTTGTGTAGGGCTTCCCTTGCTGCCGTAGTTTCCTATTTTCTACACACTTCTTTGCCCTAGATACTTTTATAGTTAGCGGCCTGTTATTATCCATGATAAATGCTACAAAACCGCTACATTCACTGTATATCAACACAGCGAGTAACCCTTCACAGAACATACACTAGGTGGCACTTATATCTTTCATCAGGACTATACTACGCGACTTGTATCGAGTGTCATCTAGAATTCACTCGTTTGACTATATGGAAGGATGTTTGGCACATATACCCATTACTATGACATTGGCGCTGCTACATATATCACATTCCATGACATAAACCAAATTTGACCTCGGAGGCACTTATACAGTTTTCCATGCCTGCTTCTCAATTATCAAGTTTTTCGAACAGAACATAAACACCTGTATGAATAGGCTACCCGAAGACTGTGTACAAGGGGCAATCAATAAGTTCCCGGACTGTCCTGAATGTAGCCGACACATAGGACATACGTAACGGAGAAGGTAAGTTAAATGGAACCAGGGAAACGCCTGGAATCTACACTAAACGCATCACTCGAAAGGCAGAGAAGACGACTAGCCATATATATATATATATATATATATATATATATATATATATAATATTATATTATATTATATTATATTATGATTTTGTGCAAACATGTCAGGTCCTCGACATGTCTGCACAAAATCACGTGTAGGAACTCATTTTTAAAGACAATCTGACGCTATTTGATGAACTGACTTAACAGACATGGAAGTAATGATCTTCAGTGACATTCGTATGTATGTTTAACGCTACAATGAATACGACTCCAGTCCGGAAATATATTGATTGAACCTTGCATTATGCCTTCTCAAAATCTTAAGGGTACTGGGTAGTGCTGTTAACAGTATTTTCGCGTATAAATATGAATATATAAAACATTTTTTCCTCTGGTTCTATCAAACACAGATTAATGTCCTTTGCACCGTGTGATAAATATATGTTAGTGAGTTGTGAGCTGGCCACAGAAACAAATTATCTTTAATTATTTTAATATAGACATGGCAGAAAGAAAAGTATATTAAAAAAAAAAAAACATTGTCAACAGTTAGAAAGAACTATTTCAAAAAGTTTTAATCTCACAGTTTTGAAACTCCCCCCCCCCTCCATGTCAAAAACATATTTGAGAAAAGAGTGGAATAAAAATAGTACCTTTTCATTTACACAAGCACAATGTGCCATCCCGATGCGTTTATTTTTTCCTATAAAAATATGACGTCACTTCCCTAGCACAGGCAATGAGTTAAGTCACACTATTCTAACGTCACTTGTTAGCAAAGGATCATTCCTGTACTGATTATGGTGTTTGCTAGAGGAATGGACTTACGCCTATATTCTTACATGAATTACCGGTATATTTCTTGTTTTTCTTAGCACAGGCCTATACTAAGGTCTCTCCAACAACCCATTCAGATAAAACATAGTAATTCCATTGTAAATATTGGTACAGATATATGGGGTACGTCCACACCTGTGGAGTAAAGGTCAGCACGTCTGGCCGCGAAACCAGGTAGCCCGGGTTCGATTCCCGGTCGGGGCAAGTTACCTGGATGAGGTTTTTACCGGGGTTTTCCCTCAACCCAATATGAGCAAATGCTGGGTAACTTTCGGTGCTGGACCCCGGACTCATTTCAGCGGCATTATCACTTTAATCTCATTCAGACGCTAAATAACCAAAGATGTCGATAAAGCGTCGTAAAATAAACTACTAAACTAAAAAATAAATATATGGGGTACATTCAATAAAGCAATAAATGAAAAATAATCATTAATAATACGACACATAAATTGCATTACATTTAGTTCACTCTCAATTCGATTCACAATCCTTATAGGCTTAAATAAGAACAAATTCTTTTAAAAAAATCTAAATATCACAATAAGATTCAACCGACAGCATAAATGTTTCAGGATCTTAAGAATCCAATTTTTTACGTACGACTTTCAAACAAGACAAATTTAAGAGAGAATGTGAGTACAATGCGATCCCTGTGAGAAATAATCTTCAGTTCTCTTCACTGGGAACCAAACCTTGGTGCGATAGGTAAGTGATTTTGTATTTTAATTATACCTGATACCTCTATTTAGAAGTTATTGGGGATCATCAGTGTGGTTTTAGGCGTAATAGATCGACTATTGATCAGATTTTTTGTATTCGACACATATTGGAGAAAAAATGGGAGTATAAGGGTACAGTACATCAGTTATTCATAGATTTCAAAAAGGAGTATGACTCGGTTAAGAGAGAAGTTTTATATAATATTCTTATTGAATATGGTATTCCCAAGAAACTAGTTCGATTAATTAAAATGCGTCTTAGTGAAACTTACAGCAGAATCCATATAGGCCAGTTTCTATCCGATGCTTTTCCAATTCACTGCGGGCTAAAGCAGGGAGATGTACTATCACCCTTACTTTTTAACTTCGCTCTAGAATATGCCATTAGGAAAGTCCAGGATAACAGACAGGGTTTGGAGTTGAATGGGTTACATCAGCTTCTTGTCTATGTGGATGACGTGAATATGTTAGGAGAAAATCCACAAACGATTAGGGAAAACGCGGAAATTCTAGTTGAAGCAAGTAAAGCGATAGGGTTGGAAGTAAATCCCGAAAAGACCAAGTATATGATTATGTCTCGTGACCAGAATATTGTACGAAATGGAACTTTAAAAATTGGAGATTTATCTTCCGAAGAGGTGGAAAAATTCAAATATCTTGGAGCAACAGTAACAAATATAAATGATACTCAGGAGGAAATTAAACGCAGAATAAATATGGGAAATGCGTGTTATTATTCGGTTGAGAAGCTTTTATCATCTAGTCTTCTAGCAAAAAATCTGAAAGTTAGAATTTATAAAACAGTTATATTACCGGTTGTTCTGTATGGTTGTGGAACTTGGATTCTCACTTTGAGAGAGGAACAGAGATTAAGGGCGTTTGAGAATAAGGTTCTTAGGAGGATATTTGGGGCTAAGAGGGATGAAGTTACAGGAGAATGGAGAAAGTTACACAACGCAGAGCTGCACGCATTGTATTCTTCACCTGACATAATTAGGAACATAGAATCCAGACGTTTGAGATGGGTAGGACATGTAGCACGTATGGGCGAATCCAGAAATGCATATAGAGTGTTAGTTGGGAGGCCGGAAGGAAAAAGACCTTTGGGGAGGCCGAGACGTAGATGGGAAGATAACATTAAATGGATTTGAGGGAGGTGGGATATGATGGTAGAGACTGGATTAATCTTGCTCAGGATAGGAGCCAATGGCGGGCTTATGTGAGGGCGGTAATGAACCTCCGGGTTCCTTAAAAGCCAGTAAGTAAGTAAGTAACCTGTATTTAAAAGAGATTATACAAATCTGTCAATTTATTTGTTCTACTAATTACAACTGAACATTATTAATGCCTACTTATCACATTACATTCAGTAAAGAGAAGAAGAAGGTGCAATTACGAAATAAACGAACAGGTCTAATGCGTAAGGCTACATTTCTATTGTAAACAGAACTCAATTTAAACAGCATAAAGAAACAAGGGACTTCGCCTTCTGCACATATCTTATTTAATGAACTTGCTATTTGTAAGTAGTATTTATGAGACAGATAACAACTTTACAACTGGCCAAAACATAATCTAATTAAGGATTCGGTACGGGTCTCGCCATTGAGCGTGCTTCACGGATCTAGCGTTGGCAGTACTAGTCTGAACTGAAGCCAAGCAACAGGGAGTCGCCAACAGGAAGACCTAATTCTTCAACACGTCAAAGCTGGGGTTCACAGGATCAGAGCCTTAGGAACAACACAAGCACGCAGTCTAGTATTATAAGTCGTTTAATATAATACATTAAGTGCAATAACAAATTCCCGATCTTTCTTCACATCCCTTTTCTTTCCAATGTAACTGGATCAAAGTCGAACTTCGAGTTTGTTCGTGTTCCTTGATGCCGTACACCGCCAGGTGTAAACAGATTGAAAAACCTAGCTCACTATTTTCTCGTTCAAACATTGAAATGGCCCTGTCGAAATCTGTTATAGGACCTACTATTAAATACTTACTTACTGGCTTTTAAGGAACCCGGAGGTTCATTGCCGCCCTCACATACGCCCGCCATTGGTCCCTATCCTGAGCAAGACCAATCCAGTCTCTATCATCATATCCCACCTACCTCAAATAAATTTTAATATTATCTTCCCATCTACGTCTCGGCCTCCCTAAAGGTCTTTTTCCCTCCGGCTTCCCAACTAACACACTATATGCATTTCTGGATTCGCTCATACGTGCTACATGCCCTGCCCATCTCAAACGTCTGGATTTAATGTTCCTAATTATGTCAGGTGAAGAATACAATGCGTGCAGTTCTATATTGTGTAACTTTCTCCATTCTTCTGTAACTTCATCCCTCTTACCCCCAAACATTTTTCTAAGCACCTTATTCTCAAACACCCTTAACCTATGTTCCTCTCTCAAAGTGAGAGTCCAAGTTGCACAACCATAAAGAACAACCGGTAATATAACTGTTTTATAAATTCTAACTTTCAGATTTTTTGACAGGAGACTGGATGATGAAAGCTTCTCAACCGAATAATAACAGGCACTTCCCATATTTATTCTGTGTTTAATTTCCTCCCGAGTATCATTTATATTTGTTACTATTGCTCCAAGGTATTTGAACTTCTCTACCTCTTCAAAAGATAAATTTCCAATTTTTATATTTCCATTTCGTACAATATTCTCGTCACGAGACATAATCATATACTATGTCTTTTCGGGATTTACTTTCAAGCCTATCTCTTTACTTGCTTCAAGTAAAATTCCCGTGTTTTTGCTGTGGTCGTGCCAGAGAATCAGTCCCATTCCGAGGCTTATTTGAAGGATTCGTAACAAGCTGTTTTTACGGTGATGGGTTGTTAGCCCTTCGCCCAACCCCCAAGCTGGAGGACCACCCCTTTTCGGCTGTCCGCGACTGCTTATTCAATATATTCACAGCTACCCTCCACATCTGGAGGCCGTCTCCTCGATCCGCAACCTGAGGACGCGCCATGCCGTGGTGATAGGGACCCACAATACATGGACTATTAAATAGTGATATCAAAGGTATTTAGATGCTAAACATTCGTTAAAAATGAGATTAATTTGTCACAACATAAAACAAGATGAAGTTGTCGGGCTTCGATTCCTATAGGCTAGACCAGGGATGCAGACCTGCGGAAGAGAGGGGTGGAAGCATGAGGAAAGAGTTTGTTCCCCGTCCACAATCCCCCGGCCTTGAATTACGTATAGGTCAAGTCCGCAAGCGCACTGAATACATATTTCCTCTCCCCCTACCATATCCAATGACGTGTGGGGGTGAAAGGGATGAGTCGCGTGTTCCGGCTCGTGACGTGTGCCACACTTGTAGCACACTTTTGCATCCCTGGGCTAGACTCATCTGAACCATGATTTTGACTTCCCGATTGCAGATGGCCTTGAGACCTTTACTATAAATGGTCTACCTTACATAAAGATAGAAAATCAATACTTCATTTGAGGTGTTAGTTGCAAAATCAGATACATCACTAAAACATAATTTTTCAGTATGAAGGAAAAACGTTTGCAAGGAACCAAGGATTTGCAACCAATACTATTTTTTCATCATACAAATCCATGTGATGTATCTGGCTTTGGAGCATAACAGTGCTATAGCAGTTGTAGAATCGCATGAAGATATGAAATATAACATTAACTCATTTTCGAAGAAAAAAAAAGTTATGTATCTGATTTTGCAACTACACGCCTCATTTCTATTATGTAACAATGCGTTCAAATTATGAACTTAATATAAATAAGCTATTGAAACATACCTGCAGGAACATTCATTCATTCATTGGGTTACATTCTAACAGCTGTATCTCTATACCCAATAAAAATTGGACACATTTTATACGGTATTTTTTATTGTAATTCGTCTATACTACCACCTCCTAAAATATTTACTAATCTTCCTGAAACATCCTGTATACAACAAATTGTTCAAAACCATTCAAAATAAGCAACAAATAATTTAAACTCGCAAGACTTTGAGCTTATATTATTTTATAGGCCTACCTTCCTCCATCGGCCAGCTATTTTTGTATGCCTGTTATGAATATAATGCTGGTTACTACTTAGGCCTACTGCATAGAAAAAAAACCGCCGACTAGGTTTGATAATTCGTATACGATAATTTTGCATTATCATATATGGTTCTGACTGATTGATATTCAACGAATTCTTACACTACACTGGGGAATGAATCTTTTTTTTTCTTGGTTATTTAACGACGCTGTATCAACTACGAGGTTATTTAGCGTCGATGGGATTGGTAATAGCGAGACGATATTTGGCGAGATGAGGCCGAGGATTCGCTGTAATTAGCTGACATTTGCCTTATGGTTGGGGAAAACCTCGGAAAACCCCAACCATGTAATCAGCTCAAGCGGGAATCGAACCCGCCCCCCACGCGCAACTCCAGACCGGCAGGCAAGCGCCTTAGCCCACTGAACTACGCCGGCGGAATGAATCTATAAGTGAAATAGTCGTAATAATTCAGTTCGACTAAATGAAAGAGGAATAGAGGCTGACCAAGAAAAAATTGAGAGATATAGACAAGTGTTTTAACTTTGGACGTAATAACTCCAGGTCGATTTCGAGGAAAATTCTAGAAATTTAAAGGAAAGGTGTTAGTAATCTCAGAAAAAGATACAATTTACAACAGGTAGGCCTACAACATTTAGCACATGTAAGACGTCCCATAATATTAGACTATTCCTTCAGTTTTTTTATATAGTTTTCCCTTACTGCAATATTTTAAACATACGAAATAATTACCTTCATCTGACCTCATACCTCCGTATCTTAAATAGTATTATATACTCCACTCAAGTATTTTACTGACTTTTTTTTTTGCGATCTAAAGTGGCGTTAGGCCTATATGTAACCGAACGGCTCTATAGATGATTCTGATCATAACCCAGATACAGGCTATGTTTTTTAGCTTTATCAACATCTTAGGTTATTTAGCGTCTGAATGAGATGACGGTGAAATGATTCGGGGTCCAGCACCGATAGTTACCCAGCATTTGCTCATATTGGATTGAGGGAAAACGCCGGAAAAACCTCAACCAGGTAACTTACCCCGACCGGAAATCGAACCCGGGCCACCTGGTTTCGCGGCCAGACGCGCTAACAATTACTCCACTGGTGTAGATGTTACGTACAGCGATCGACAGGTATGTTTTAATTAGTACGTGATTAGGAAACATCGTGTGTTGTGCATCATGGAATGTGTGTGCATAAAGTAGAAACATATAAGCCTCCTCTCTTTCAGTTTTCTGGATTAAGTCTTTCACGAGGAGTGGAACTCTCGCCTGAAAAACGAGACAGGAGTCGAGAGAGAGAGAGAGAGAGAGAGAGAGAGAGAGAGAGAGAGAGAGAGGGAGGGAGAGAGAGAGTTGAGAGAAAGAGAGAAATGAAAATAATAGAAATAAAAGAAAATGAAAAGTGAATTTAGGCCTTGAACATAAGAGACCTCATAGAGAACATGCGATTCCAAGAATACAACTTTGGCCAAATGAGAGTGCCAAAACCAGTACTGGAATACGTTAAATCAGAGGCTGAATTCTTTCTGGGATATGGGAAGCCATCTTGTCCACAACACGTACTTGTTTCAGGCAATAAAAATGTAAGCAATAAAGAAATCGTAAGTAAACATTGTAGAGACTTACGTGTAGGGTTAGTTCTAATACTGTGGTCTTAGAAATTTCTATGACTATTCTATTATTTTTGTATCTTCCAATACAGGTACGTGAAGAAAAGGAAATCGCGACGAATTGTGTTCTTTATGCATACGGTGAAAGTAAAAAGAGTTGAAACAAAAGTATGAAAACGCATGTTCGCTTCCTCAAAGACTGCAGCCCAGCTGCAGCGGAATATAGAGTATCCAGAAGCAGATTAAAGATGGCAGCACAGCTTCGCGTAGTGACCAACGCGGCGAGAGATGCAACAAATATTGAATAGAATCTGTAGAAACTTTGATAGATCAACTACCATAAATATCAAAGCCACTAAAGTAGGCACATACATTAGGCTACATTTAGATTGTGATGTTATCATTAAGGAAAGTGAAACCACAAGAGAAATCCGACAAATTCCGACAAATTTTTGCGAAAATTTTAATATTGGTCTTACGTTACCGATCTCAGATAAATTTGTCACTTGCAATAGAATCAACATTCATAAAGGCCTACAAAAAGTAAGCCAGAGATGTATTTGCACTTCAGACACACAGAAAAGTACATCTATAAAAGGCAACTACAGCCCGAAACAAAAATTAACAAACTATCTCAAGACGCTCTGCATAAATATGAAGTAATGCATTGATATGATTCCATTAATTTGTAACACTCAATGTAAATATTGCATAACATTTTGTTTCAAAGTAAAAGTATCGGTATAAGATCTTCAACCAATATAAATCCTCAACGTTTCTATAAGATCACCAGTCTTTTACAAATATCCCTTTTTACTCCCTGATAGAATACTGTTCAAATTTAATAGTGGTAGAGACAGTAGTAGCAACATCAGTACTTTAATTATTACAGCAGTCACTTCCAACTCAATGCTCTGTGACGTCATAGCGTTCTCCGTAGCAATCCAGATAGACTCTCAAGTCCTGACCTGATCGAAGCAGCGGTGTGTGGCAAACCAGTTTAACTTAGCGTTTACAGTACCTAATAATAATATGTTCATGTCTTAGACACGTACACGCTACTATCTATACTAATAATAAATCTGTAACCGAAATATTTCTGGTAATTTTCGCTTTTCTAAAAATAATTGGTGTTGACATGTATAATTAATCATCCTGAAACCGAAAATCGCTTTTTTAATTTTTTTTGTCTGTCTGTCTGTCTGTCTGTCTGTTTGTTACCTTTTCACGTGATAATGGCTGAACTGATTTCGATGAAAATTAGAAAAAAAAATTAAGTTCGTTGTAACTTAGATTTTAGGCTATATGGCATTCAAAATACTTTATTTAAAAGGGGGGTTATAAGGGGGCCTGAATTAAACAAATCGAAATATCTCGCTTATTATTGATTTTTGTGAAAAATGTTACATAACAAAAGTTTCTTTAAAATGATTTCCGATAAGTTTTATTCAAGGAAAAATTTTGATATGATTGATATTTAAGGATATACAAGAGTTTTAAAATAACAATACAATACATTTCCACCGCTGCCTCAGATTATAGTGTCGTTGTTCCGTAACTTCTATGTGCAAAATATTAAACTTTTAGTAGGAAGAAAAACAAATGTATTCATTCTATGGTAGTAGTGCATAGGAGATCGTGAATTCTTACATTTTCGAAAGAAAGAAATATAATTAAGTTATATAGGGACATCACTTTATTTTTACCAATATTTTTAACATTAACCTGGCTATACTCGGAAACACTGTTACCCCCCTTCCATTACAGGAGTTTGGAGTTGCTAGTGCAATATGTAAACAAATCATTTTACTAGCTATAGCAGGAAAGAAAAGTAGTGTATCCACTTATGTTACAGGGAAATACAGTATTACGATTTTTAGTTTGATCATTACTTTTACAGTATTTTATAAAAAAAAAAAGTAGAACAGTAACAATTTTTTTTTTCACAAACTCAACTCTTCAGGCGGTTATACACATTATGTGATGTCTACTTTAAACAGCATATTACTAACTTCATTTATTCCTGAGAATTTTGTGAGCACTTCCGTAAGAAACCCCAATTTCTACAGCTAACTTCTTGACCGACTTATTAGGACCTCGCTGCATCCTTTCTCTAGCATATTCTACAGCAACTTCTGTCACCTTTGTTCGCCATCTTACACTTTTCTTCTTTTCTATACACTCTGTTGCTCTAAATTTATCTACCAGATTAATGACATTTCTACGAAAATATTCCGTAATGATATCATCAGGGAAAAAAAAAACTGTTGTTCACATTCGGTTATATTGTAATTCCAGTTTCCATCATCGTCCTTCATACCTACAAACAGTAAAACAAAATTATTGTTTAAATAATGCTGTTAAGTACCGTACCTTATTATAGGGTACCGTACTTTCGGTACCTCTAATCTTCACTTGTGCTCAGTCCACACAGATAAATTCAGTTATGCTACACACCATACCTGTGTGAAAATAAACTTCAGTAATATAAGCTTTTTCTTCTATAGAAAATGCAACATATGTCTGAAACACACTGTACTCTGTACTGTTTATTTCACTGCTAGCAACAGCGGCCGTAAGTTTGTGGGACTGACGTTAGCAAGGAGATTAGTGAAAGTGGTGGGAGTCAAGTACATTTAGAAACGCAGGTACAATAAAAATTGAAGTAAAAATAAAATGATGTCCCTGTATATAGTAGATTTATTATTTGCTGCATCACTATTTAACTTATTGAAAATCGATATGTGACATAGGAGTTATTCCAGGAACGACGACAATGGCTACAATGAAATCAAAACAAATGACTGCGTCTATTTAAGGCGGCATTGACGTTTATCAATATTAATATATACAGAATATTTTGTGTTTGTATGAAGTAAAGTCAGAATCTATTTAACATTCACTATTTGAAATTTGTAGTTTCTCTATATAGATGTAATGCTACAAATGAGGAATGAGGTAAGATGAAAAGAAATCTGTACGCACAGAAAACTTGATATTCTGTCGAAATATTGTATAACTTGATTATTCCAACTTTATTTGGTCCACATAAAATACTCTCATTTTATCCACATAAAATACTCTAATTTTATACATTCATTTTACCATAGAGATCACTGGAGCTGAATTATTTTAGAAGATGTCATGAAATGGCGTTCCTGCGCTCATAATTTACCCATATTCGTTTCCTGTATTTCTTAAAATAATATTTATGTAGGGTATCTAATTTTTTTATTTGCATAAACAATTATATACAACCGAGCGAGTTGGCTCAGGCGGTAGCATTTTAGACACGCATTCGGGAGTCCCGGGTTCAAACACCGTGGCCGATCAATCTGACTGGGGTTTTTCATGATTTCCCTTAGCAGATAAAGCCAAATGCCGGATTGGAAAGATACATGTCATTATTCATCACCGCCTCAATTACCAATACCAAAAACATTAATCAAAGTCTATAATCAGTTACATGAACACAAGCCATCCCAACGCACAATAGAAACAAGAGTAAAAACGTCCTGCTGATATACCCACACATTCTAAACACGCGACATGACCACAGATGTTAAGGCGTGAATTAAATAAACTTAAGAACAAGAAAAAAAGATGCACAGTAAGGTTAACATAAAAATGATCTTCGTACACAATCAACTCTATTACTTTGGAGTGATTTATTAAAGGATGTATTCAAGACTAATTTAGAAAAATGTTAAACGAATAATATTTGCACTAAATGAGTGGTCTCTGGACGAAAATGATAGCATTTCAATTATTTAAACAGAATTTAAATTAAGTAGCACATTAGACAATTTATCCTTCTATGAAAACACGAATGTTCCCTGGACCCAATGTTCAATTTTAATTGTGTAATTACTTCATATTTATTTCTAATAAGTGCAGTGGAGTGCACGGGTACAGCTAGTACTTAAATAATTTTGCTATCTTTCTGATATATTTAATGTACCTAAGTTCATGTAGACTTATTTTTAACACGTTCTTCATCAGGAAAGCTGACATCTCAACTCCATAAGCAATACCTGGAGAAAGTAATAAAGACATATGTGAAAGAGCAGCCATTTCTTCTAATTCTGGACTCGTGGAAAGGGCAAGTAACTCCTTCTTTGTATGATGAAATATTTACAAATGAAGAAAATGGAGTAACGTGCAACCTTAAAGTGATTTCACCCAAATATACTGGATTATGCCAGTCCTGCGATGTTTATTCTTTAGACAGGTGAAGATTTTTTATCAAATATTTGCGAAATAGCTCTTTCGTTTTACAAACTGGACGACAAATTGCTTCAAGGCAGGATGCCCTCAAAATTCACTCCTTAATTCACTTTCAGTTGTCAGCTCCTATATTCAAAGCCATGTTGAAATATGCGTGGTATGCATCAAAATTAATAAACGAACGAGAACTGTTTGTGAATGTGAGAGATGTCTGTTTCGCAGCAGAATTGCGGGAAAATGTGTGTGACTGTGGACAACCTTCTTTCATTTGCTGTGCATGGTGCAGGAAATATGTATGTTTTATGTGTTTTTATGACATTTATAATAACAAATCATGCACAAAATGAAGTCTAATAGAAACAGAACAGACACCAGTGACCTGCCTACGTGAGCAATATTTCCTTGTTTATCCTTTACAACACAATGTTAGTTAATTAGTGATGAAGCGTTCAATACATTGAGAAATATGATATATGTAAATAGATTACTGTTATCACACTATTAATCGTTATTAAAAGAAAAAAAATATAGGTCCAGTTACGATTCGAACTTAGGTTACCTGGATAACCACCCAGCACCCAACCATATGAGGTACGCTTTCACAGAGTCTAATGCTTCCCTATTAGGCACCTAACAAAAGTACGTCACAAACAATAGCCAATATTTCCAAAACGAGGGGTCATTGGCCACCCATACCAGGTATGACTTTGAACAGTACTTCTTGTACTTTCATCTCACACAATCTTATTCCATTCGGTGATATACAGAGCGTGTCCTCTCCTTGTAAGCTAAGCTGTGTGCACACATTACGCAGTTCATAGTTCTCGCTGTGGTGTGTTATGGATATTATGGACCTGATTTGTAAATTAGTGAAATAGGGACCCAATGTCTGCCATAAATTTTATCGTCGACATACCGCATTTGAATTTCTTGTTTTCTGTATGGTGGTGTCCACACCTGTGGAGTAACGGTGAGCGCGTCTGGCTGCGAAACAAGGTGGCCCGGGTTCGAATCCCTGTTGGGGCAAGTTACCTGGTTGAGGCTTTTTCAGGGGTTTTCCCTCAACCCAATACGAGCAAATGCTGGGTAACTTTCGGTGCTGGACCCCGTACTCATTTCACCGGCATTATCACCTTCATGTCATTCAGACGCTAAATAACCTAGATGTTGATACAGCGTCGTAAAATAACCTAATAAAATAAAGAAAACTGTATGGTGGTATGCATCGTACCTTAAATCTATTCGGGAACATTATCACTTCCCATCGACATCGCCTTCTCACCTGTACGTAAACATACATGCCTTTTGAGATTAGACAGATTTCCGGAACTCTTACCACAGAGATTGCACTTGTATGGCTTCTCGCCTGTGTGTACGCGCAAATGAATTTTTAGTGAGGCTGATACAACGAAGGATTTTCCACAAACATGGCATACGAACGGCTTCTCCCCCGTGTGTGAGCGAACATGGCGTTTTAGACTTTCCAAATAAGAATAACGTTTACCACAAACATAACAACTGAACGTTTTATCGACGGCGTGTGTGCGTGCAACATGCCTTTTGAGAATGACGGAATTCGAATAGTATTTTCCAGACACACTACAACTGCATCGCTTTTCAACGGCTTCCGTGCATTTATGCCCTCTCAGACTTTGCGAAAAAGAGAAACTTTTTAAACAAATATTGCAATTGAATGGCTTCTCGCCTGTATGTCTCCTTGTATGCTCTTTGAGATAACCCGATACGTAAAAATTTTTTCCACACACGACGCAATTGAATGGCCTCTGGCCCGTGTGAACGTTCGTATGTCTTCTCAGATTCTCCACTAGCGAGAAGTGTTTTCCACAGACATCACAAATGAATGGCGCTTCGCCTGTGTGAACACTTGCGTGCCTTTTGAGCTGTAATGGTCCTGAGAAACACTTTCCACAAACATCGCATCTGTGCAGCTCTTCGTCAGCAGGCTGCTGCGAATCTTGTGCGATATTGTCGCAGCAACCTGGCACTAGACTCTCACCACTAACTGCAATGCTGTGCAGAAGACGAGATTTTAATATAAGCAATCTATTCTATACCAATAATAAATCTGTAACCGAAATTTTTCTGCTAATTTACGCTTTACCAAAAATAATTGGCC
The DNA here is from genome assembly GCF_040183065.1 of Periplaneta americana. Classification (NCBI taxonomy): domain Eukaryota; kingdom Metazoa; phylum Arthropoda; class Insecta; order Blattodea; family Blattidae; genus Periplaneta; species Periplaneta americana. The sequence goes on from NC_091122.1 coordinate 33,701,835, forward strand.
CTAACATGTGTAATTAACCATCCTGAAACCGAAAATCGCTTTTTTGAAATGTTTGTTTGTATGTCTGTCTGTCTGGATGTTCGTTACCTTTTCACGTGATAATGGCTGAACGGATTTCGATGAAAATTCAAATATAAATTAAGTTCGTTGTAGCTTAGATTTTACGCTGTATGGCATTCAAAATACTTTATTTAAAAGGGGAGTTATAAGTGGGCCTGAATTAAATAAATCGAAATATCTCGCTTATTATTGATTTTTGTGAAAAAAACTTTCTTTGTAAATTGATTTCCGATAAGGTTTATTCTATGCAAAATTTTGATAGGACTGATATTTAAGGATATACAAGACTTTTAAAATAACAATGCAACACATTTTCACCAACGCCTCAGATTATAACGTTGTTGTTCATACAGTAACTCTATGAAAAATGCAGAAACATACCTTCAACATAATACGTAACAAAACACATCATTACCCATTAAATATGTGCCAATCAGAGTAAACTCAGTAAACTTCAAATCCTGTAAATACGAAGTGAAAAGAAACGTGTTTATAACTAATTTATTACAAAATAAATAATATTAATAAATATACCTTGAAAACCAACAAGGTGAGTGTATGCACGTACAAATTATACTGTAGCAGACATTCCGAATCTTCAACGAAACTGCAACATTTATGGGATCGCAAAACAGCTGTTTACAATGAACTTGAAAATCAACGGCATATCTTTATTGATATAGCAGGCGAGACCAACAATTTGGCCAAATGAATCCGTGGTCCTACGCTGAATTCTGCTTCTTATGGCTGAGGGAAAACTCCGGAAAAAGCCCAACCAGGATTTGAACCAGGATCCGTTCATTACACTGTCCGTCACCCCAAGGTGTAGAGTACAATGCAGTGAACTGAGTACTCTTAACTTCTTCAAATGTTTTGAAATTGTAACCGTTTTGTTCCGCTTTACATTTGCACAGTCAGCTACGTAGACTACTTCTAGATATTTAATAATTTTTCTTAATCACTAATATATACTGCATTAGTACGTTTTGTGAAGATTGTGATATTTCTCTCATTCTTCTTGCACTTGTGCTTTTTGTATAAGTATCTGTAATTTTTATTTCAATTTTTTATTTGCCTCTTCTTTCTGCATTTGTTTCTTGTATATGTCTATTTGTATTCTTGAGATGTAGTGGTAGAGAAGGCCTGATGACAACTCCGCCAGATTAAATAAATCAAAAAGTAAATGAAGGAGTGAATAAATGAATAAATAAATAGATAAATTAGTGAATAAATGAATAAATAAATAAGTAAATAATTAAAACAAATAAATAACTAAGTAAATAAAAATAAGTTATTAAATAATTAATAAACAAATAAATAAGTAAATAAATAGGCCTAAACAAAATAAGGCGCTAGAACATGAAATGCTTAAACAAGACAGAAGTCCTGTTACATGTATCACTGTCTGAAGTAAAGAAAGAGTAGCAACACATCTTGGTATACTATTTATATATTAGTAAGCAAACTGAATTCTAATAAATATTATTCAATTTCTATTTGTCAGTATTTAATACTCGTCTAGATAGAAAATAACAGGCCTAATCTCCTTTTCTAGTATAAATGTAGGGTATAATAATATCTTGAAGATAGAAGATGTGAAAACGTTCGCATCTTTTATTGTATCGGTATTTCAACGTACTCGTGCGCTTGCGTATTGTCGTGCCGACGTCATCAACAATGGCCGACAGAAACGACAAGACGGATCGTTTCCATGGAAACACTGTGGTTTGCTTTTCTCGGAAGAATAGTTCGACATGTCTGGAATGCGATCTGCGTTTCTTTTGCTGAAGAAGGGAGGCTATCCCTTACGGGGGCAGCTGCATTTGCTGGAGGCTCTCGTATGGGAGCCTTCCAGACGGCGGGAAGACCTGCGTATGCGGTTGGACCGCGGAAGAAAGGACCTGCGGTTGCGGAAGGCGGACCCCGATTTTCGTTCGGTAACCCAGATTTGGTCAAAATTGTGGGGATCGTTGGGGCGATAGGGCTGGGGGGCTACTACCTCTGGAGTAGCGGCAGTCCAGGGGACAGGAGGGGTGCCTCCACGCCCCCTGAGCCTGTCCCTCCGCCTTCATCGCCTCAGCCTTCCCCAACACACCCCCGGTACTGTACAAAATTTAAATACTTTTATGCTCCCCCCTGCAATACACCCACAACAAGTGAGACGACGATCACGCCGCTCACGCCGCACACACCCACCGCCATCTTTGCCACCTACACCCGTACCACCACTACCCCCGCCTCCCCCCCATGGTATTCTCAAAGGTACTGAGAAAGATCATGGGGCCGACCGTCCGCGCCCGAGGGTCACGTTTGACCTTCCTCCTGAGGACCCTCAGGGGGAAGCGATGGCGGGACCTTCTACAGCGGGCGGCCTAGGCACAGACACTACCCCCCCACACAATACAGACGATAGTCCTCCCCAGTCAAGTCGGCAGGATGAGTCCAGTACGGACAGTGACGACTCTGACTCAGGCATGATGTCTGAGGAACAGAGACCTTTTGAACCCTTTCGACTTTGGAAAAAAACCCCGAACGAGGAAGCTTTGGAAAAAGTTTTCGAGTATTCTAGAAAACCGTCTGAACGGAAGTAGGGGAACACTTCCGCGGCTGCGGTCCTGGATCCAAATTCTGGTCGACCTGGTTGGCGAGTTGGTATAGCGCTGGCTTTCTTTGCCCAAGGTTGCGGGTTCGATCCCGGGCCAGGTCGATGGCATTTAAGTGTGCTTAAATGCGACAGGCTCATGTCAGTAGATTTACTGGCATGTAAAAGAACTCCTGCGGGACAAAATTCCGGCACACCGGCGACGCTGATATAACCTCTGCAGTTGCGAGCGTCGTTAAATAAAAAACATAACATTTTATACATAGTCGACCTGGTTGGCGAGTTGGTATAGCGCTGGCCTTCTCTGCCCAAGGTTGCGGGTTCGATCCCGGGCCAGGTCGATGGCATTTAAGTGTGCTTAAATGCGACAGGCTCATGTCAGTAGATTTACTGGCATGTAAAAGAACTCCTGCGGGACAAAATTCCGGCACACCGGCGACGCTGATATCCCCTGCTTTTGCGAGCGTCGTTAAATAAAAAACATAACATTTAGGCCTATATATAGTCGACCTGGTTGGCGAGTTGGTATAGCGCTGGCCTTCTACGCCCAAGGTTGCGGGTTCGATCCCCGGCCAGGTCGATGGCATTTAAGTGTGCTTAAATGCGACAGGCTCATGTCAGTAGATTTACTGGCATGTAAAAGAACTCCTGCGGGACAAAATTCCGGCACACCGGCGACGCTGATATAACCCCTGCTTTTGCGAGCGTCGTTAAGTAAAACCAAATTTTCTAAAAAAAAAAAAAATAATAATAAATAAAAAATTTAAAAAAAAATTTAAAAAATTGCAAACCACAAAAATTTAATGCACTGCCCAATGGTAGGGAGGTTGGGACGGGCAGGGCGGAACTCGACATGCAGCCACCTCCACGTGGTGAGTTCTGGGTTGTTTCAGTTCATACGGAATGAAACAAGCGAAGAGCTGCATCTCAACTGTGAAAGGTGGTACAAAAATTCATACAGGGTGGAAGATGTTCAATAACAGTAAGTTCACGCACTAAATGCTTAAGATTAAAAGAATAGAAGCTTCCTTCTCCATTTCTTTATTTTTATTTAGTAAGAAATCGATTTTGTTTGTAGGAAAGATCGCTATATCGCAGTGAATTCAGTAGCAGTTGCCAACAGACGGCAACACTCTTCCCTGCAGCACAGATGGCAGTCACGAGGAGATCGCCCTCAACCCTGTACCCGCCGTGCTCTGGCTTAAGATGAATGTAACAAAAACATTATCGTCGTTGTTCCTACAATATCTCCTATGTGCAAAATATAAATTTTTTTCAGTAGGAAGAATAAACACATTTATTATTGGGATTTTGTTCATTTATTTATTCTACAAATTAAATAACATTTCTGTGCATTCAGACTACATAATTGATAACAATAATCTACGCTTAATAAGCCCGTGTGTCACAACTACAAAAATATATGCTTAATATTCACATAGGAGATTACATGTTCCTCTACTTCACATGGAAGGAATTGCATTGCATAGGCTACAATATAACAAGCGGTAGTAACGAGTATACAGTTACAATGAGACTGACAAATTGAGTTTAATTAAACAATTTAAATTGTTCAAAGTGTAATATTTTTTTTATGTGTATTAAGAGTCATAAAGCGAACAGCATTCGACCGACTGCGCCATCCAGACCGACTACTTCACTTTGCTTATCCTCTCTTCTACTTTGTGTGTCCTCATTTTCATAGCTCTCGGTATATAAATATTAGAGATATTTATATTTAGTTGGTAGTAATCTAATACACATTTCTAATGTGACGAGAAACGACCGGTAGATTTTATCCAGTGCCCCCTCATTCAATGCAATCTTGTTCTGCTTTAAAACTCCAAGTTGAGAAATTAAAATCTGTAGTTTGAAGTGATCCCTATTCGAGGTAGGGTGCAGAAAGACCGGAAAACAGTCTCTAATGTCGGCTTTAGGCATAATAAAGGTCATGTAGCACGTATGGGCGAATCCAGAAATGCATGTAGAGTGTTAATGGGACGGCGCAGAGAAAAAGACATTCGGGAATACCGAAACGTAAATGGAAGGATAATATTTAAATGGATTTGAGGGAGGTGGAATAGAACAGAGACTGGATTAATCTCGCACAGGAGAGGGACAGATAGCGGGCTTATTTGAGGGCGACAATGAACCTCCGGGTTCCTTAACTCTTTCCAGCCCAATGATTCCATATGGCATCATACACTTTACCTGCTCTGAGAATGCATGTAAAATGCCAAATGACTCCATATGTTATCATAGCCATATTCTTAGTTATTTTTAAGATAGCTGGCACCCCTGAAATCCCGAAACAAAACATATCGGGCAGCGTTTATCCTTCATGTCAAAATAATTTTTTTTTTTAATTTTCAATTTAATTTGGGCTGGAAAGGGTTAAAAGCCACAAGTAAGTATATAGGTGATGTTACATGTTTCATCATTGAATGAGCAGGCAGTATAAGCATCTGACAAAGACAGTACGCACATTTACCCTACATTTCCTACTTTGTTTTTATTGCAAAACAAAATTTTGGCTATAAGTAAACTTAAGGTGAATTCAATGTTGCGACTGGAGTATCTACAATTTAGCCATTCATTGCAATGTATCCGCTCAAGTAGGTAATCTAAAAACCTGGTGTCATTTTTCAGAGCAAAGACATGCTACAACGTCAATAATTTTGTATGTATGTATTTTCAAATTATACCGGTATTATAAACTAATTTTACATAATTCGCATACACAAATATCTCTGTTGTTTATAAAATGAAATTAAAAATTGTAATACCAGGATCAAATTCTAGAGAGGAACAGATAGACAAAAACATAGAAAAGTCACAATATACATACTTTGTAGACTAACATTTAAAGACCAGAATAAGATATTTAACAAGTAGGATACATAAAGATGATAATAATAAAGTTAATAACAATAATATATGTTATAATTTGAGATAAGTTATATAGTAATTTCAGAATGAAGAAAAGATTATGTTGAGAATGAAGATGGATTATTAATTTTATTTTTATTATTATTATTATTATTATTATTATTATTATTATTATTATTATTAGTGTCATTAGCAGCAAATCATATAGATATATTAACGAAAATATAACATTGACAGAAATGATATAATGTACTTAGACAACAAATAAACTTGTTTTAAAATACATTATACATAATATAAACTAGGGAACTCTGTCCTATGACTATTTGAATCTGGAATCGAAAATTTCATTACTACAAGACGGCAATTCTAGCTGAAGTTTTATTATCGAATAATATAGACATGGGCCATTATTTGCACTACAGGTATGTACAGTTGTCAAAAGAAAAAGTGGCCGCTCTCTAGAAGCAAAGTTCCCTTCGGGTATCTCCGCTACAATTCGGAGACAGGCGATGTTACATGTTGCTGTACCACGCTGCCTGATATCTACAGTTATAATTCAAGTATTCTTTGTGTTACCTACTTAATAGTGTAATGGTAGCGTTCCTGCCTCTTATGCGGGAGGTCCTGCGTTCGAATACAACAAAGTGCTTTTTATGTTCTTTTTTGTATTGTTTTTAAGACAGAGATACAAAACATATATAATTGCTCCTTTCTCTTTTATGATTATTTTAGTAATTAAGATCAGGTTCGTGAATGTATTATGTCATGACTTTATCATTATTTATTATGACATTATGGCTGCAAATGTGACGTCACACTGGGAGGTCAGAGCTGGGGATCGAGCACAGCAGTCGCTTTAAACTTAGTTATGGTGACAAAGATTGCGAGAATTTTTTTAATCTACGCGAAAGAAATATGCAATAGAATGCCGGGCTGTGATATGTATGGCTGCAACAGCCACTCGAAGAAAACGAAATGAACCAACATAAGATACTACGGATTTCCGAAGGACAAAGACGTAGCGACTAGCGAGCTCGTGGATCACTGTCGAAGGGCGGACAAGTTCAATTTATAAGACGCTAAATTACGATCTTTAAAACAAGAATGTTTCTTCTGACATTACAATAACTTCATAAAAGTAAAATACTTGTTAATGTCTTTCTCACGGCAGTAGAAACATTTGAATGTATGCATTAAAAAATATATTAAATATTATTGATGTGGAAATAATAATAATAATAATAATAATAATAATAATATTATTATTATTATTATTATTATTATTCTTTTTTGCGGTTATCCATTAATTCATTTTCACCTTCAGTGCACAGAGTTATTGCTGTATCGTCAGCATATTATCACTGTTCATAATTATGTCCCGTAACAAATATTTATTTTCATCAACGATGCCTTCGAGTAACATAATCACGATCAGAACCGCCTCAATGTAAATGCTTTACTGAAGGCAAGGCTGGATATTGGTCCCAGCGTGACGTCATCTGTGCAAGTGATAGGGGACGATAGCACCGCCTCGCCAGTATTCTTCCACCATGGGACATACATAAATGGGCAGGTCCTTCAATGCAAACCCAGCATTCTCCAATCTTTCCTATTTTCTGCCTTCCTCTTAGTCTCCGCACATAATCCACATATCTTAATGTCGTCTATTATTTGATATCTTCTTCTGCCCCGAACTCTTCTCCCGTTCACCAGTCCTTCCAGTGCATCCCTCAGTAGGCAGTTTCTTCTCAACCAGTGACCCAACCAATTCCTTTTCTCTTTCTAATCAGTTTCACCATCATTCTTTCTCCATCCACTTTTTCCAACACAACTGCATTTCTTATTCTGTCTGTTCACTTCACACGTTCCATTTTTCTCCACATCCACATTTCAAATGCTTCTATTCGTTTCTCTTCATTTCATCGTAATGCTCACGTTTTTTCCTCACACAGTGCCACACTCCACACAAAACACTTCACTAGTCTCTTCCTTAGTTCTTTTTCCAGAGGTCCCCGAAAGTTGCTCCTTTTTCTGTTAAAAGCTTCCTTTGCTCATCTTTGCGATTTTTCTTGGGAAGGATAAATGCGCTAAATTCCCATTGCTTTCCGCACGCCACAGTCTCTTTCGAATCGTAATAGATCCCAGGGGCCCAAGCGTGGCGGTGAGAGAGTGGATTTGACTAATTGGTCCCTCCGGACTTCACCGAAATTCACCGCAAGGGTTAAATGTTAGTTCTATCAGGATTTTTGACCTGATCAGAACCGGGAAATCCCAATTAGCCTTTGCCCCCCGCATCCTGGACGAACTTGTACAAATCGTCAGAAAATCTTGGAGGGGGATTGGGCCACTTTTTCCGCAAATCTTTCTTTACTTGTGCCCTCGTAGTTCAGTCGGAAAAACGTCGGAATTTAGATGTAAACGTCTCAGTTTGAATTCCTCGTCACTGCTTTTCATGTTATTGTGTTTGAATATAGTATAATATAATAATATAAAAAGAAAAAAACTAACACCAGTATTATGCAACTGTATTGTTCCAAACCTAATATTAAATTTATGTTATTTATGTCGCTTAAGAACGATAACAGAATATAAATGATAACTTGAATATTATTTATATCGCCAACAACGATAACAGAATATAAATAACTTCAATATTATTTATACAGGATCACTAAAGAACGATAACAATATAAATGGTAAATATCGGTTTGTTTAATTAATATAAGATATTATATAATATATAATTAATTATTTCAGGCGGTCTTGGATCTGTGTGGAGGACGGTTGAACTTCATTAGTAGAAGGGGTGGGAGTGAAGTATATTCGAAAACTCAGGTGCAATAAAAATTGAAGTAAAAATAAAATGATGTCCCTGTAGTAAACCATTTGATGTTTAGTTTTAAGGTTTAATTAAAGTAACAATTTTATTTCATGGGTTTGAGCTACAAAATTAATTAGGTTTTCATCACAGACATTCATTTAAGAATATTTATATATTTCGTTAATACTAAAAACATTAAATTCGGAATGGATCAAGTTTGTTGAAACGAATTGAGTTAATCACAAAATTTATCAGGAACACGCGTAACTTATTCTGAGTTCGTTGTGCGCAAGAAAGTGGCTTGTATTCAGAGGTGTTTAGAATATATTTCTCTTTAGAGAGCAGATCACTGTGAATCAAACCGTAAGCAGTCTCCACCTACGCATGCTTATGAAATTTATGCCCAACCAACATCTACATAAACGATTCACATATTTCCGGGTAGGTGAATCTAATCAGGACGCGAAGTCTAAAAACAAATTTGCTGTTGAAGTTGTTGTTCGCACTAAGAAGAAACTATCAGGTAGAAAAATAATACAATGTAAAGTAATGACAAAGATTATTTTCTCACTCTTCTATACATAGCGATATAGCTGTAAGAGATATAGGCCTACAACTAGCATCGGTCTGTTTTTTTCAGAGCCTGTTGGTAATTTGCTGGATTGTGTTTGCAAGCGGTGGGTTATATACGTCTATTTGATATTGCTTTTATTTATGTTTACTTAATTATTAGTCTTCTTACTTTATTAATACTTAAATTGCAACAGCGAAATAAATATACTCCTATGAAGAACACATCTATGCAACGAATATTGGAAACGTATAGTTGCTCTATTTCATTTCGAAAATTGTTTCCATAGTAACATTAGAACAATGCATTTAGGTTACAATGATATGCAGTGTTAATGCGGAGCTTCTCCAACCGCCTCCAGTATCTCGCTGCATCTGGACTAAGAATAATAACACGCATCAAACAATAAACGCTTATATTTCAGAGCATTTACACGTATCTACAAATTTAACGCTTTTTTTAATGAATCGGTGCAACACTCCCCCAACGCACCTTTGTGCGTAATTTGATTTATGTGCTGCTACGTGTGACCTTGACTGGTGCAAGAAAATATGTTTCGAGTTGTTTCTGACCTCTGTTGGTTAGTATTAAAAGATGGTTTTCTTGCCGCTGCTTTGTGGCACAGATGTTCTAACTCATTTATAGTGCGTAACACAACTTCGGTATTCAGCGTAATGGAGGTATACCTTATTTTATTTCATGGAGTGCAGTTTCATAGAAAAGACTTTGCCGACAGACCTTCTACTGCCCCCTACTAATTGGTTGTCATAAATAAATGTCTTCCTTACTGTGACGGAAATCTTGTCTTCTCCTGTCAGTAACCAATCACAACCTTCGTTCAGAAGAATTGACAGGCTCCCGTCAAATCCACGTGGAGGCAGAGTTGTCGCATCTTTTCCGAATTCCAAGAATCCCGTCAGTTTCATTGCATAATTTCGAAGGTCACCAGGATTGTGGCAAATGTGCAATGTTGGGACGAGGGGACAGGATGGAATTGTCAGACTTGTTTGTGTAGGAAGTCATAAATCTGTAAGTGGATGTTCAAAGGAGCCACCGAACTGCACTCCTTGAAATAAAATAAGGTATACCAAGGACTGACGTTCTTCAGCTTAAGTAGTGAAGTCTCGTGGTGTGATTTGGAAATTTTATTTAGGCCTAAGTGGTTTCTAACTTTACAAAAAGAACAAGATTTGTAGAGATGAGAATGCAAATTGGCTCACATCCCAAAGACTCAAACTAATCTGATCTGCTCCGGCAAATGTGCGTAATACACCTGCAGCACGTATGCAAATGCGAAAGAGACGAAGACAACAAGAAAATGTTTTCTACTGACAACTGTCGGTCCGATGTCAGCGCAGACTATCTCCTGGTTTCCTTACGATAAATGTTCAAGGTGGGGAAGACCTTGTAAGGTCTGATATTCTCATCTGGCTTCATGAAACGCGGCCACTGGTTCAAGTTGTACTTCCTTATTGAGCAAGATTGGAAACTTGTACTTATTTTTGGAGATCCGACAGCACAGTTTACAAACGCGTACCATATACTAATCAAATCTTAATAGCCCACTATCCTATATAATAAACCTTACTCTCGGTAAATAGCACAAAATTTAGACGTAGAAATTGACTAGAAAACGTATTCCAAACCACAACACAGCACCACATTACAATTTGTATTTCGTTTTTAGGAATTTCAAAGTAATTTATTCTTCCAAATCTTTCTTTCCCCCTACTCTTCCTTCCATTTCTTCTTTTTCTTCTTCAGATGAACCTAAAAATATTAAGATATATGGATCGTATGTACGTACACAAAGTATATTCAACTTCCCATTCCTTGTGGAACTGTTATGCAGAAGCACTCGTTTCAAACAAAATGTAACATAATAGCTCGCGCAAGAAACGATTACCGAAAACCAATGGTGGCGTTGCTGTCTGTTTTGACATGTGTATGTAGTTATTAATAAGTATTTAATGAATTTCAATCTTAAGGCATATAAACTTGCAAATGTTTATTTGCTATTTAATAACAATATATGAACGTTTTCGCCGTTTAGGGCATCTTCAGATAGGCCTATAACAAAACGTATTATCTGGACCTATAATAACATATTATGCAAATAACAAGGAAAATGGAGAACAATATATGTGATACATGAAATTCATGAGCTTTATGTAGATATATCATGATACAGGATGAATATTGAGATAATCTTTGAATTTGAACTTAGACTGGACGAATGTTTTATTTTATACATATAGCTCATGTTACAATTAATATACAATGTTTAAAATTTGTCAATGATGTTAATTTTAAAATTTACAATGATGATAATAAAATATTTAAAATAATCATGGCTGAAAGTTGTCGTAAGTTACAAGATAGTATGCGTAGTTGATGTTCTTGTGTTTTGTAATTATTTCGCTTAGAGAGGCCGTTGGCATTTGAATGAATGTTGTTTGACGTTGATGACTACATTACAATTGATATACAGTGATTAAATTAGTCAATGTTAAAATTTAAATTTTATAATGAAGATAATAAAATATTTAGAGTTATCATGGCTGAGAATTGTCGTAAGTTCAAGATGGTTTTCGTAGTTGATGTTGTGTGTTTTGTAATTGTTTCACCTGAAAATAGAGATTAAGAGATAATAATAAATGCAAAATATAGACAAGTTATTTATAGAGACGCAGATAATTATTATTATAAGATTACTTGTTAAAAATGTTGTTTATGTTAAAGAATTACTGTTGGGTGTAATTAGTTGAGATATTGAATAAATGCTCGTTGATTGTGAATGTAGCGGAATGTACGATAAATTTCGTAATAGATAAATCATGAGTTGGGTATGATTTTTAATCATTCATTGAAAATTAATAGAAATTATAATATTGATCTTTCTCTTAATTTTCAATGAATGATTAAAAATCATACCCAACTCATGACTTATCTATTACGAAATTTATCGTACATTCCGCTACATTCACAATCAACGAGCATTTATTCAATCTCAACTAATTACACCCAACAGTAATTCTTTAACATAAACAACATTTTTAACAAGTAATCTTATAATAATAATTATCTGCGTCTCTATAAATAACTTGTCTATATTTTGCATTTATTATTATCTCTTAATCTCTATTTTCAGGTGAAACAATTACAAAACACACAACATCAACTACGAAAACCATCTTGAACTTACGACAATTCTCAGCCATGATAACTCTAAATATTTTATTATCTTCATTATAAAATTTAAATTTTAACATTGACTAATTTAATCACTGTATATCAATTGTAATGTAGTCATCAACGTCAAACAACATTCATTCAAATGCCAACGGCCTCTCTAAGCGAAATAATTACAAAACACAAGAACATCAACTACGCATACTATCTTGTAACTTACGACAACTTTCAGCCATGATTATTTTAAATATTTTATTATCATCATTGTAAATTTTAAAATTAACATCATTGACAAATTTTAAACATTGTATATTAATTGTAACATGAGCTATATGTATAAAATAAAACATTCGTCCAGTCTAAGTTCAAATTCAAAGATTATCTCAATATTCATCCTGTATCATGATATATCTACATAAAGCTCATGAATTTCATGTATCACATATATTGTTCTCCATTTTCCTTGTTATTTGCATAATATGTTATTATAGGTCCAGATAATACGTTTTGTTATAGGCCTATCTGAAGATGCCCTAAACGGCGAAAACGTTCATATATTGTTATTAAATAGCAAATAAACATTTGCAAGTTTATATGCCTTAAGATTGAAATTCATTAAATACTTATTAATAATTTACCAGGCATATTGATATGTTAAAATGAATTGTAAAAAAAAAAAAAAATGTGTATGTAGGCATGCCGAGGGGGGGAGAGGTACGAGCCGATGGAAGTACTGTCTCTTCCAAGAAGATGAACAGATGAGGACAACGTTGTGGAAATAAAGAACGTAGCAAAAGAAAAATTCCAAGCTAATTAAACGCGCGTATATTTACGAATGAAATAATAATATCGTGCGATACAAGACACGTATTCACATGCAATGGAACAAACTAAAGTCGTAATGTAACTATCACAACGCAAGACTGATTCTATCGATGTCATTTCTCTTCCGACTGTACTCTTGAATATCATTCAAGTTATCTCGTGACCTTTCCTCTTGCCCGCTCTTCCTTATCGCAGTGTTTGATTCACATTCCTTCCGTCGGTAATCCATTCTTGCGAGACCTATACCACGTGATTTAAATACAGTATTAGAACATCATGTTGATGTATATATTGCACTTCGTTCTAAATTATGTGGGTAGATGGGGATAAAATATACTTAAGAGCTCCGAAGAGCGAGTCTCCCATCCGTGATGATATGATTATGATGATGACAGTGGTGATGGTGATTGCGATGACAATAAATTATTATTATTATTATTATTATTAAATATTAAGTAAACAAAAGATTGCACTACACTTTTCAATATTACATTATGTGCTAATGTTTTAGTTTTTCATCTTCTACTACTATCTAAAGCTTATGGGTCTGTTCTTTTCTCGATCTAACATAAAATGTGCATACTGTAGGACTCCAGTGATACAAGGTCAGCAAGACGCTGGACAACGAAGAATCACACACTGATAACAAACTAACATTCATATATTATGTTGTGTCCCAATACATACTTGCCATCTACAGTTGTCATAGAATATCACCGAGCCTGACGACCGTTACGATAACAATTTCGATTCTTGAAAGCGGACTTGAAGGATTAGAGAACGGGTCTGGCAACATTCTGTATTAAAATAAATCCTTCACGCTGCTGAAATTAAAAACATCCGCTCACTGTCACTGACAGACTCGATTACTTCACTATACTAGAGGAGCAATAATATAAGAGCGGTGACTAGTCGATATTTTCAGTTTTAACATACACACATAACAATCCGTACTACAAATTTTGTTTCTCCTTATCTTGCCCTCCTTTGTGTCGTAGGCCAGGCTGGGACATATGTTGCGTCCACTGTATGCGACTCAATCTTTGAGTATACCACGTCAGGACTTTTTCTTATGAATATTTGGCAATTCGGTATGGTGAGTGAGATTTGGAAAATATGAAACTATTTATCTGTTACAACTGTTTCACCATCTGTTTTTACATAATTTTAATGGGAAAACTAAGTACGTACAGTCGATGTCGATCCTCCACGTCCTTTTGACCTCAAATCATTCAGTTCTCACACACAAGATTACTGGCAGAGAGGGACAGAGAGGCAGAAGAATATTAAAAGAGGCAGAAGCAACAAAAAAGTACACGACCTCCTCTACTTTTGCTGAATGCAAGCATACATACTACACAAAAAGTCGTAATAATAGGGAAATCGCAATATGTGTGAATGAGCACTAACACATTTTGACTCGGGCGTCGGTTTTGATTTATTCTCAGCACAACAGATGTCTGAGCGATTATAACGGTGCTCAATGAACAGCGATAATTACAGGACGGTGCCAAATAATAGTTTTCACACAACTTGCCTCCAGTAACGGGGTTCCAGCATTACGTAACAAAAACCTCTTACGAGATGCAACTGTCCTCCCACAGCCGAGCCATGAGAATGTCGCTCGTCCTGCACAGGAAGTCACGTCCATTGCTTCAACTTGTTTTGCCTAATCAGATTAACAATCCTCTCGCCAATCGCTTGAGTTCCTTGATATCGTGCCAATCAGCCAATTTTCAACATTTCGGACGGAAACTGCATACAGTATGTAATACGGCTGTTAAAATACTATGTACGAAGCTGGTAAGTTTTTCTTTATACAATACTTAAAGAAATTGTAGCATATTATTTTATTGTAAACTTATGAACAAATATGCAATATTTTTAGCACAAAAATTGAGAAAAGAATATTGCATATTTCTTCATAAGATTTTATTAAAATAATATGCATTAATTTCTTTGATTACTATAGTATGAATGCATATTTGCAGCTACTGGGTTCGATTTCTAGCAGATTAGTGGACATTGAGAGCTGAAGATCGCTACTTCGGGACGAATGGTAGTGTAAGACGAGTTACAACTATCACTACCAATTACGTTATCATTATATATAAACAAAATTTTAGAATAAACAATGTATTTACTTAGGGCCAGGAACATTAATATACGCCGATGACTAAGTCATATAATGCAATTTAAATGCTATTTCTAGTTTTCTGGTGTAAATACATTATTCAATAGTTCGAAATGAGGCAGTAGAACAAGTGGCCACCTTCAAATACTTGGGGTGTACTATAAGTAGTAGCACTAGTTGCTGCCAGGAAGTCAAAATGAGGATAGCGATGACAAAGGAAGCTTTTAAGGGGAGAGGATGGTATTTTTTTTAACTTTTTTCTTATTTGGTGCAAAATATTAATTTTTTGTATGTAGAGAGCTCATAGCTGTGGTAACTCAACCAAATAAAAATATTTCGAAAAAAAAATTATTTGGGGGCCCAAATTTGAAAAAAATATACCCAATGCAGGATTGTACTAAAACCGATATATCTAAACCGTTTTTAAAGATAGATTCAAAAAGTTTTTTGAAATGTATTTGCAAAAGCATGTTCTACAAACTAACAGAATTTTGATATTAGTCCCTACGTTTGTAAAATAAACAATTAAAATTTAATAACAATTTTCTGATTTCCTTTCTTGTAAACAAACGGACGTATTTTCAAAATGAAATCAATTAACAAAATTCTGTTACAGAGAAAAGTTTCCTAATAGTCTAAAGAATGTGTGTTCTAAATTTCATGCATGTATCTTTAATAGTTCAGAAATTATATCCCTTTTTGTCTGGCAATGTAGCAAAAAAATGAAGTTACTGGAAACCGATAAAAGCGGGAGTGTGATTTAAAAATCCATAGCTCAGGAAGTTTAAAAATGACGTCGCAACATCCGACAAGGGCACAAATACCCACAAAATGTTATGCAATGCATTCCACACATATCAAAGGGTATTTTAAAGAAAAAAAAAAAACATTTTTTGAAAATTTAATTTACCGGAAACAACAATAAAAGTGGGCGAGTGATTTAAAAATTCATAACGCAGGAAGTTTAAAAATGGCGACTCAACGTCCGATAACGGCACAAATACCCACAAAATGTTATGCTATGCATTCCACACATATCACAGAGTATTTAATTTTTTTTTTTTTAATTTACTCATTTTTCACCAAAAAATACCATCCTCTCCCCTTAATAGAGAAAGAAGCATCTTCTGCCGACTTCCGACAAAAGAGCTAAGGAAGAGAATAGTGAAGTGTTGTGTGTGTGGAGTATGGCATTGTAGGGGCAGAAACATGGACATTACGACGAAGAGAAGAGAAGCGACTGGAAGCACTTGAAATGTGGATATGGAGAAGAATGGACCTTGTGAAATGAACAGACACAATAAGAAATTAGGCTAAGCTGTGCTAGAAAAAGTGGGTAAAGAAAAAAAAATGCTGAAACTGATCAAGAAGAGAAAAATAATTGGCTGTATCACTGGCAAAGAAGAAACTGCCTACTAAAGCATGTACTGGATGGAATGGTGAATGGGAGAAACGTTCGGGGCAGAGGAAAATATCAGATGATATACAACATTAAGATATATGACCTATGCGAAGGCTAAGAGGAAAGCAAAAAATAGGGAAGATTGTAGAATGCTGGGTTTGCAGTGAAGAACCTGCTCGTGGGCAGAAAACTATGAATAAATATTTAGCCTACTAATGTATGATTTCAAATTTTATAATATAATCATCATCACAATCATGTACCTTTTATGAACTTATACCATCTGTTGACATGTTTCGGCCTGACTTTAGTGTCTTCACAGACTCCTTCCTTTTGGTATACATGCGCTACTTTTTTTAGTTGGTTAAGAACGTTGTAACAACTACCCGGTTATTTAGCGTCTATGGAAATTGATGATAGCGAAATTAGGTCCAGGATTTACCACATATTATTATATTTCACATTCGCCTCATTATTTGAAAAAAAAAAAAAAAAAAAAAAAAAGTCGAAAAAATATCTAGGTAATGAGCCTAAGAGAGAATCCTCCGGATCAGCAAGCAAACGCGATACCGCCTGAGCTACGTCGGTGGCTCCGCGCTACTCGATCGCTTGTTTTATGAGCTGGTAAACTCGGAATCCAAAGACAATCTCAGCAACCACCCCCGAGTGTACAGACCGATTATTTAGTCGTGACAGCTCAGCGACGCGAAAGAGGGGAAGTAATAGGAGTAGTGGGGAGATCTCCGAGTAGAGATAAGGACGAGCGGTACAGCTGAACTGTACTGGAAACACACCGCTCTGCCGCACGCGTTACTTCCGATAGCTCTAAATGCAAGCGATTGACTAACCCGAACACCCCTTGGCGCAACGTAATGGACTAGCCTGACCCAGGCGCACATTGTCGGCGACTGTCAGGACTAAATAATCGTACTGTAACTAGGTATCAAGAAGGGAACAGTTCGTTCAAAACGAGCTGTATGGTCTTTAAAAAAAAAAAAACGTTCTGTAAACCGGAGGGCATAAAAAGTAGACTATTCCGCTACAACACCCATGAATTGTGTGAGGTGATGTACTCAGAAAGTTTCCTTTTTCCTGCATTCCTTCCACATTTTCTCCATAATTCATAATCATCCATACCACCGAAGCAGTGGCAACGACAAACTACCGCAACAGCCGGAGGAGACCAACCTCTGGGGGTCTCTGAAGTGAATGTTGTATGGAGCAAGTACGATTCTAATGATAAAAAATGCAATTCATTCTTCACGAATGTTTTGCTTTGTACTTTAAATTGCGGCGTTATATCAGACAGTGGAATTGCTTGGCGACGGATGCAATAAACTACAACACAATATAAAGTAGGCAATATACCTCGTGTCTAGACGAGTTAGTAACGAGCTGAAATGTAACAATGTAATACAGCTGTCATGCATGTCAAATTATTCTTGTCTTATTGCTATACAAAATCAAATATGTTAGTCAGTTTAAGCAACCATATATGTTAGTCCGCTTACGAAACAGCACTGCAAACCATCCATTCATTTCTAGGCCTACTGAAATTCTCATTAGGCCTACATGTTTTACGTGGATTAGTCACAAGTCAGTTCATATCATGTTATGGATGATATTATTGTTAATAGCTTATTTCTTTGAACTGTTGCTTCAATTTAACTATATTATAATGTATCCAACAGAACTTTTCGTTTCCTCGTTTCTACAAATAATTTAATTTTAAGTAGTAATAGCTCAGCAGCAGCAGTAGTAGTACAGACGTGGACAAATTATTAACAAAATTGACGATTTTTATGATAATTCTGTTTACAAAATTTGACTTTTCAATTTAGACTACAGTTGACAATTTTGCATATTTCTATCATTGCAATAGATAGAAATATGCAAAAATGTCGACTGTAGTTTAAATTGAAGAGTCAAATTTTGTAAACATTTATAATACAAATCTTCATATTTTGCTAATAATTTCTAAATATGCAAAAGTGTCAACTGCAGTTTAAATTGAAGAGTCAAATTTTGTAAAAAATATAAATTAAAAATCTTCAGTTTTGCTAATAATTTGGAAATATCCAAAATGTAAACTGTATTCCAAATTGAAGAGTCAAATTTTGTAAAAATATATAATAAAAATCTTCAGTTTTGCTAATAATTTGTAAATATGCAAAAATATCAAATGTAGTCCAAATTGAAGAGTCAAATTTTGTAAAAAAATATACAATACAAATCTTCAATTTTGCTAATAATTTCGAAATACGCAAAAATGTCAACTGTAGTCTAAGCTGAAGAATCATATTTTGTAAAAATATGTAATGAAAATCTTCACTTTTGCTAATAATTTGTCCACGTCTGTAATAGTAGTAGCAGCAGCAACAGCAACAATTTTGTGAGTTATTCAGGCTAATAGGCCGTGGTCTACTGACGATGTTAAGAAAGACGTTTCGTCTACTGCGTCGGTAGACATCATCAGTAGCGATGCACTCTATAAACAATGAAACAGTTTCAACCGCAAAGAAGTCTTTTGCACCTTCACATTTGTTCAGGAAACAAAAGTCCTTCGTGCATTCGCATTTGTTCTAGGAGCAGTTGAGTATGAAGATGGCCGCTGCTAACCAAGATATGGAGAACGACAGAGATTTTCATAGTGACAAATCGGAGGTTATAAGTGAAACAGACATTGACGATTCGGATTATCGGCCAGAAGATATGCAGGAGACAGAAAGCAGTAGGAGGTGAGTCAAAATATCATATAACATGATTCCGCAAACTGCTAGAAGTTTCGCCGTTATTGTCAGATGTTTGCCGTTGACCCTAGGGCAGTAGGTAGCATCTTTGTTGCACGCATGTCGAAATGTATGATGAGAATTTTGTATAAATATAAAGTACAAATTTACAAACACAAACATGTTTCTGGATCTGTACTGTTTCTGGGATTTTAGCAAATAAAAACCATCACACACAATTTGTATTAATTTATTTCTTTACAAATGGTCCTATTTAAAACGTAGAATCCCAATCGAGGATTTATTATTTTACCTATTCTGACAATATACAGACGTGGACAAATATTAGCAAAATTGAAGATTTTTATTATATATTTTTACAAAATAGGATTCTTTAATTTAGACTACAGTTGACATTTTGTGTATTTCCAAATAATTAGCCAAATTGAAGATTTGTATTGTATATTTTTCAAAATTTAGTTCTTCAATTTGGACTATATTTGATATTTTTGCATATTTGCAAATTATTAGCAAAACTGAAGGTTTTTATTGTATACTTTTACAAAATTCGATTCTTCAATTTGGACTACAGTTGACATTTTGGATATTTCAAAATTATTAGCAAAACTGAAGGTTTTTGTTTTATATTTTTACAAAATTTGGTTCTTCAATGCAGTTGACATTTTTGCTAATTTATAAATTATTAGCTAAATTGAAGATTTTTATTATATATTTTTACAAAACTTGACTCTTCAATTTAAACTATAGTTGACATTTTTGCATATTTCTGTCTACTGTAATGATGGAAATATGCAAAATTATCAACTGTAATTTAAATTGAAAAGTCAAATTTTGTAAACAGAATTATCATAAAAATCGTCAATTTTGTTAATAATTTGTCCACGTCTGTATTTGTGTACAAC
Source organism: Periplaneta americana (assembly GCF_040183065.1). Taxonomy (NCBI): domain Eukaryota; kingdom Metazoa; phylum Arthropoda; class Insecta; order Blattodea; family Blattidae; genus Periplaneta; species Periplaneta americana. The sequence continues at coordinate 33,721,986 of NC_091122.1, forward strand.
AATAAGCAACCATTAGGAAACATACACAATAAATCAAAACAGCATCCACAATTTTTTTATTCTTCCTGTCAAATTACTGAAAATGGACTTATCTCGTTTTGGGAGAAAGCTCTTTAATTATTCCGCGCCTTGTAAAGACCGTCAATTATTCTTTAATGAAAAAAAGAACCTTCCCTGCCAGTGTAAGCATCCGACAGAAAGGTATGAAACCTTACATTAATTCCGCAACAAAATACAGAAATAAGACTGCATTATAACTGGACATCGGAAGTTAAGGCACTAAAAACAACAAAAATAGGGCAATAAAAGGCATTGACATTATATTGAATCATTCATAGTTCATAAAGTAAACATCCATAAGACTATAAGTAACTTAAAGTGTACTGGAAAAAATAGTTTCTCTTGTCTATGGACTTGTTTCACTTGTACTTATGAATCCAAAACTTCACGTCGTTATTTGAGTTACAATAAACAACAAGCAACTTTTCAAGTTTAACACACAAACTTCTGTAACGTTCATTGGACAAAATCAGTTTATATACTGAAAAAGTTCTCTCAACGTATACTGATGTGACTGGAGCATACTTAAACAGTGCCAACCTGGCTACATAACAATCGTTCAATTAGTAGTGAAAGCAGGAAATTCTGCTACCCACTGACGATATAAAGAAGTTTCCGATGTTTTCAATTTTGGAATTTTTCACCATACAACAGTACCCTCACAAAGACAATCCTAGAACTGACTGCACACTTCGTGTTCTCAACACAGTGCTGGAGTCAGAAGGACAAGGTCGATTCCGGAGTAAGCAAAACAACGATGCTGCATTGCAACAGTGTCTCCCATATCTATGACTACTATAAGAACTGCAATTTCCTTAGTTTCGAACGCAGAAATAAATCCAGTATTGTTGATTGAATAGTCATTATATGACTATTATATTATAAAGAAAAAGGCAAAAAAAGAGCATATAAAAGCAAAAAAAAAAAAAAGCATATTAAAGCAAAATAGGCATAAACGGCAAAAAAGGCAAGGTCAAACTTCATCAGAATACTTCATTTTTCATGATTCGTGCACATTTACTAAAAGTCTTTAAATATGAACATTCAAATAAAATAGGTATTTTCCTAAACATTCGATGTCTAATTATGAGAGACCGGAAGTTTAGGCATTATGAATCATTAAAATAGGCAGGCAAAAAGGCATCATAATAGCTAAAATAGGCAGGCAAAAAGGCATTATAAATAGCTAAAATACGCAATAAAAGGCAATTACAAAAACCTTGCACTAGACCCACAACCTTGCACATTACACAAAAGGATTTCGGTAGCAAGAAAAGCTTTACTTAAGTCGAATGCAAATTTAGATTTTCGACTCGATGTTGCAATTACTGATGGAAGCAAAGAAATCTTCTTCCCAGTAGCCTTGAAAAGTGCATTTTTGTGTTTGGTTGTACTGATATGTTGCGATATGAAATATTTCTTTTCGTAGTTCACTGACTGCTCACGTATTTTGCATGTAAGTAGCTATTTTACCGTAGTACAAAATACGTCGGATCCAAAAGTATTAACGTAACTTTACTACGTAAAATAACACTGAATTTCGGAATCTTGCTGCTAGCTACAACAACGCAATGAAAACTGAAAGAAAAATAACGTTAGATCCGCACTCATTGTTGCCTTGTCAAATAAACACAAGGATAATTAAAATGCTTACTGTTATACATGTTTGCACGGCAGCACTCACTGTTGCAAAGAGAATATGAACTGACTGAAAGACAATAATATACATTCGGTGAAGTCACTTTCATTGTAGCAGTTATAGAAATAAATTAAAATATACCTGTAGACAATTTTTAATAACAAATTAATAAATAATAGATAAATAATCAAATAAAGGCAAAAAAGCATTTATTTTGTAAATTAGGCATTTATATTTAAAAAGGCAGAAAAGGGCAACGTAAAACTGTGACGTTTCAATCACAAAGTTATAATTCGTACAGATTTACTTTCAAAATGAAGATAGATTTAACACATTTAAAAAGTCATTCTGCCAAAGTTCCAGTCTCTGCTAATTATAACAAACAGATTCCATCCAGTAGTTCAGAACATAAAGACAAGTGGTGCAATACCGAGACAACACGTGGCTCTGAGACGTGACGCATGCTAATCAGTCGGAGACCAGAGGGAAGGTGAACATCGCCGGAAACCACTGTCTGCCTTATGAATGGACGGAGATGACAACTAAAAATAGTCGGTAATAAGGAATATGACGTGCAGAGAATGATGCTATGCCATTATAATCTACGAAGAACAAAAAACTAATGTTACAGGCAAAATTACTTCTTAGACGTTTGCCAGCACATGCAACATTTCAATAATTACAGACGCTGTTTTCTTCTCAAATAGCTTACAGCAGTATGTAAAGTAATGCAGAACTTAATTATAGGTTCATTTTAAAGCAGCTGCTAAGTCATGCTTATTTTATTGGATTATGGTTAACGTCGTTACAACTTCTATCCGATTTACTATTACATAACTAAGCAGGGGATGAGTGACCGTCGTAAATTCAGAGTTCTACATTTAAGCATCCATTTGAACTACAGACATCGGAGAAACAATGAAATAGGATTACATGGGAAACCCAAGTACGACAATTAAGAGAAGGATGAAGCCTGAAACGACCAAAAATTACATTTTTCTCTTTTAGTTCAATAAAATTTGCCGCTATTTTCTTAATCAGAATATATACAGTTTATTTAAAGTTATACTTATTACCAGGGAGCAAAACTTGTTGCCCGATGGGATAGAGCAGTCATGTCAATTGATACCCATAGGAGCAAGCGCGCGCTTTAGAGCTCAGGAGAGCCTGAGCGCTTTACAACGAAAAGGAAAGAGACAGACGAAAGAAGTAGTATATGCCGCTTGGTCGAGTATGTTCAGGGATGGCCAGCACTGATTCAATAGATAAAGGGAAGAGAACTTATTAAAACTGTATCCATGGTAATTTTTAAATCTGTATGAGAAGTTTCAGTGCATGATAAGAATTAAAGTTTTAATTTTAATGCTCATTTTTCACAAGTTTAATTTTTTTATTCAAAATAAATATTTTCTCAACTATTTTAATAGAAAAGTGAAATTTTCAGATGTAGGTCTATTTATTTAGTAGCCTTACAGAATGTTTTCGTAAATCTAATATACCGTAAAGACGTATTACTGAAGATCATCATCATCATCATCATCATCATCTGTGGTCATACAGCCCTTTTAGTTTAGCCTTGACCTCCTTAAGAATTGCCGCCCAATCTTCCCTCTCTAGGGCTCTCCGTCTCCATCTCTTAATTCCTGCTTTAACTAGATCATCCTGAACATCATCCAACCATCGTAGTTTAGGTCTTCCTGTTCTTCTTTTACCACTTAGCGTGGCATCTAGTAATCTTTTAGGAATATTATTATTGTCCATTCTGATAATGCGGCCCAGCCACTCCAGCCGTCTAATTTTTATATCAGTGACAATACTTGAATCTTTATATAGTTTTTGTAGTTCAGAATTGGTCCTAATTCTCCACTCTCCCTTATCATAAATAGGGCCATAAATTTTTCTTAAAATTTTCCTTTCCCACGTATTTAAGATGATTATTGCTCGTTCAGGTAGAGTCCAGGTTTCGCTTCCAAAAGTCACTATAGGTTTAATAATTGTTTTATAAATCCTCACCTTCATTTTTTTGGAGATATATCTGGTTCTTATAATTTTATCTAATGCTCTGAGGCTTCGATTGCCAATGGCTATTTTATCCTTGATCTCAGTTAATATGTTGTTATCCTCGGTGACTATCGAGCCGAGATATCGGAACCTTGACACTTTCTCAAAAGTAACCTCATTTAAGACAACAGTTTTTACAGTATTGTCTCTCGTGGTTATGTTATTCATATACTTTGTCTTTGTTCTGTTTATTTTGAAAATATTCGCATGGAAATTGTTTGTAAGGAAATTAATTAACAAAGCAACTACTGTTACGACATAAGCAAAAGATACGTGCCTATGTGTTGTAAAAATGTCAGCACTATAGCTTCAGCACATTTCGAGAAAATAATTTAATATTCTGATGATAGGAAGTTGCTCGCCAATATCACCTTAAAAGCATAATGCAGTAAGAGTTTTGTTATGGAATATTAGTTACACTTAAAACATATACAGCACCTAGGTAACTTTGCTTAGTACTGTAATATTGCTTTGATTAGTTTATTGATTACTTTTATAAGGCTAAAAGTACCATCAATATCAATTCTAACTTCTCATGTCATACTCAGTCTCTTTTTTGGGAATATCGCTTTCTTTATGAATGATGTGTTTCATCCATTTAGTACAGTATAGCTGTACTACTATGGAATTTATGTGAATATTCCTTCTTAATTCTTTATTATGTTATTAAATTTTAAAACACAACTGCAATATTAAGAAATTGGTGTTAGTACTTTTGTTTTACAGGCAATGTAGATAATATCAAACAGAAAGAAGCCATATAAAAATGACATAAAATTTCACGTTCCGTTTGAAGTAGGTACACCACTGTTTCTTAATCCAACAGGCTGCTTATTCATATACACAATCCTTCTTCTTTCCATACTTAGCGCTTGATGCCTGCGCACGACGTCAAGGTCAGAAAAATGCGCTTGCTTTGACATCACTGGGATAGAGGCAAGTGGTTTCAGGTTAACTGTGTTCTAGAGTCCCTCTACTGTGTACAATAGAAGGCGGCGTGGGTCGTGTCCCGTTGAACTACTATGCCTCAGTTGTTCGCTGTTTACTTTCTTTGTGTTGCAGTCGACGAGTAACTTTTTAATCGGTTATTTTACGACGCTTTATCAACTGCGTGGAACGAGCGGGCCCGGATTTATATCCTAGTTGGGACAAGTTACCTGGTTGGGGTTTTTTACGAGATTTTCCCTCAACAAATTGAAGCCGAATTGCTGGGAAACTGTCGGCGTTGGACCTTGGATTCATTTTGTCATCATCCATTCACATATCATCATCCATACCATAGCCCGGGTTAAATTCACTGTGCGGTATGTTGTACAAGAGCGCGACAATTCGGCTACCCAATCATTCACAAAATTGGAGTGGTAAGCACAATAAGCCTCAGGCTGCAGTGCAAGCCTTCAGGTCCCTCATCCGTACAAGAGAAAAAAATTCATTTCAACACCTTCTAATCACTAAATTGTGCACAAATATGCCTGGGTTAAATCTCAAAACTCTCCGCAGTGCATATGAAGAGAAGACATATGCTACTGTCGATAGTGATTCGTCTGTAGGATGAGGACGTTAAGCCTGGCGGCCCCCTTGGTGCTATTCGACAGGAGTAGACTACGTGCCGGCACCGGGTTTCCTCATCATCATCATCTTCACCCATTCTCTACGCTACACTTACACATACACTCACCCTAGTACACGACATAACTCTTCACAGATACCCATCATGCATTATATGGCCAGCTGAAGTGGTATGCAACTTGAAAATGGGTCCTGCCAACTATCCGCAATATGCGGAACCCGAATCACGCAAGTGAAGTGGGTCGGCATTAGACACACACACACACATTTCCGAGATTTATGTTGGCAGGAACTTTCGGAGTTTTCATTATTCGCTAATATGGGAAGGCTAATTTGGTTTTCTTAAGATGTAGGCCTATACTACTACTATGGCCTAACAGCCCAATGTTGGGCCCTAGCCTCCTCTAGCTTCTTCCTCCATTTTTCCCTATCCATCGCCATCCTTCTCCATGCCGCGCTTCCGAAGAAGAGTCTGGAGTCAGTCGTAACTGCATCAGTCCACCTATCTTTAGGTCTTCCAACAGGTCTCCTTCCATAAATCTTCCCTTCCAAAATTTTCTTTGGTATTCTCTGCTCTTCCATTCTGTAAACATGCTCCGCCCATTCCAGTCTCCTCAGCTTGATATGTGTGACTATATCTATCGATTCACGTAGTTCATATAGTTCCTGGTTGTATCGTATTCTCCATTGTTGATTCTCTTGTATAGGACCGAATATTCTTTTGAGTATCTTCCGTTCGAACCTCCCCAATATACCTTCTGTTTTCCTTGTTAATGTCCATGTCTCACACCCATAACATAATATACTCCTAATTATAGTGTTGTACATTCTTAGTTTATTTTTCTTATGACTTTAAAATCCCCAAAAGTGAGAAATATGTTCTATTTGCGGCTGTAATTCTATTTTTAATGTCCATTAAAACATCATGTTTATTATGTAGGTCTATATTAAGTTTCAATTTCTTTAATATTCATAACAGTATCTATAACAGACTTTCCATACTCCTTTTCAGAATCTGATAAAATTGAAGAGTCATACGTAAATAAATATGAAAGTAAATAATTTCTTCCATTACATTACTTTGTACTTAGAAAGGCAGATAAAACTTGCAATGTTTAATTAGAAAGCCAAATTATGCAATCACTCTCACAAAACGAGAAAAATCTGCCTACACATATTATACATACCTAAAGACAAAAAAAAACATTAAGGTCTGTTTATGTGAACTTGTTATTATTAACTTAAACAAACGAGAAAGGATATCGACAAACTTGCTCAGTGTGTCTAGGTTAGATCATTCTCCTTGCAAAGTCATTAGGAGCAGAAAGAGAAATAAGATACACTGTATCTGTAATCCCGTAACTTCTTTCTTATAAGGAAAGATCGTGGGTGAACTAGAGTCTAGTGTTCTGTGTCCATGTGCTTAACACATTTTCCACACGAGTTAACATTAATTAAATTAACTAAGAAAGAAAACTATTAAAATTTCATTACTGCTCAACATGGGTCGTACGTGCCACCTTTCGTTCTGAAGCGAAAGTACAATTAATGTGTTTTCTATTTCACGTAAGAATAACAAGGGCGATGACGACTATCCCACACAAACAGCTCTGCGATGAAAGCAGCACACGCGGATATTGCGAGATGGCTTCACGCCACAGAACTTTTATTACAACTCTACTGACTTTGCTTCTGCAATAGTATCCTGTATCACAGATTCTTTACTCCATATCACACTATTTTACGCCGATAATCAAGATATTCTATAATTTACTGAGGATGAGATTTTTGCAAGATATAATTCGACGGCACCTACAAAGTAAATTCCCAATACAGGAATAAGAACACAACTAAGAATGTGTAATCTGCTGAGAGAATACTGGACCATCAGCGTCAATACACGAACATGCATTTCGGATGGTGCAGGATGAAGCACCACGAGTTGTATTTGATCATACCTCACACGGTTCCCATAGTTGTGGACGTCCAGAAATGCGATAGCGAGATCAATTTAGATTAAAAATAATGTTGCAGCCGTAACTAATGAGCAGAGAGACTAGATTTCCTGCCAAACACACAAGCGCGTTGTGGATTCCAATTAAAAATATCGACAAGTTCATATATAGTAACTAAAGACAGTGATGAAGTAGGTTTTCTCAGGATATTCCCATTTCCTCTGACGTCCATCCACCATTTCCCGCTAATTTACGTGGTTATATTTCACTTCAACAAGATTTCATCAAATGTAAAACAGGATAAGAAAAAGGCGGTTATTCAAGAATATTCGAAAAGTTGAGAGATTTTTTAAAAAGTAAACATGAAAACCCTAAGTCATGGAAGCCATTAAGACTGGTTCACAATAAACCGGGAACGAGAACCATAATGAAAACGAGAAGCAGAGGACGTGAATATGAAAATTTTTTATTCACAATAAACCGAGAACGTAGACGACTATGCATATCGATATGTATGTCAATAACGATATGTAAAGTCGATATTACGCATTCTGATGTTATTTGTGTATAATTGACCAATGGCGTTATCTCATGAGTACAAGGCAGGCAATATAAACACAGATTAACCAACTTCGAAATTTCAACTGAAACATTTCATTAGGTACGGTACTATAAATATGCCCATGCATCTTTATTATCACAACCTATTTTAATTCTACCATGACGTAAAATAATTAGAGAAGAAACATTTGTAATAGAACAAAAATGAACATAACAGTAGTTATGTAGTGTGTAATACAACCAATACAGTAATAAAATATGATTCGCTTCCGATCGGTGATCAAAGATGCAGCTATTGAAAGCCACGTATTCTCCTTCATTTTCTCATCTTTATACGAGGCCCCTTATCGTAAACGTAAGGATTTTCCTCAACAATCAATATTAGAATCTCATCAAATAAAACTTGCTCCATGATGCACAGCACAGAACAAAATAATGCATAGGTTATGTCACGGTCTTCTTGCTACAAAATATACGACTACAAAATACACGACGACAAAATAGCTTTTAGATGGCAATAGAATGAATCTAGTGGGCTGTGATCGGAAACGTGAACGCCAAAGTTGAAACTTGGCCAACTCTCCGTTCCCGATCTCGGGCTGCGGCAAGCTTTTCGTTAATTGTGAAGGCTCACGTTTAAATGTACACATTTTAACAATTTTACCGTTTTCGTTTTCGTTCCGATTCTCGTTTCCGGTTTATTGTGAACCAGCCTTTAAGGCTGGTTCACAATAAACCGGGAACGAGAACCATAATGAAAACGAGAAGCCGAGGACGTCAATACGAAAATTTTTTATTCACAATAAACCGAGAACGTAGACGACTATGCATATCGATATGTATGTCAATAACGATATGTAAAGTCGATATTACACATTCTGATGTTATTTGTATATAATTGACCAATGGCGTTCTCTCATGAGTACAAGGCAGCCAACATAAACACAAGTTAACCAACTTCGAAATTTCAACTGAAAAAATTCATTAGGTACGGTACTTAAATATGCCCATGCATCTTTATTATCACAACCTATTTTAAGTCTACCATAACGTAAAATAATTAGATAAGAAACATTTGCAATAGAATAAAAATGAACACAACAGTAGTTATTGAATTGAAGCATGAATATGTAATGTGTAATGCAACCAATACAGTAATAAAATATGGTTCACTTACGATCGTGTTCAAAGATGCAGCTATTGAAAGCCACGTATTCGCCTTCATTTTCTCATTTTTATACGAGGCGCGCCGCTTATCGTAAACGTGAGGATTTTCCTCAACACTCAATATTAGAATCTCATCAAATAAAACTTGCTCCATGATGCACAGCACAGAACAAAATAATGCATAGGTTATGTCACGGTCTTCTTGCTACAAAATATACGACGACAAAATAGCTTTCAGATGGCAATAGAATGAATCTAGTGGGCTGTGATCGGAAACGTGAACGCCGAAGTTGAATCTTGGCCAACTCTCCGTTCCCGATCCCAGGCTCCGGCAAGCTTTTCATTAATTGTAGATGCTCATATTTAAATGTACACATTTTACCAATTTTACAGTTTTCGTTTTCGTTCCGATTCCCGTTTCCGGTTTATTGTGAACCAGCTTTTACCTTGTATCGTGAAGTATACGAGAGTGAGCGTCTATTTGTGGAGTTCCACTGTATATGTATAAGAGAGTGAATGTTGGATCAGAGTGACTGCTTAGTGTAGATCTATGAGTTGGTAAGACAGTAAGTGAACTTACTGGGAAACCTGACAGTGCGACAAAAGAAGAGCACAGAACAGTACTTATATAATTCGACATAGTGACAAGTACTCGAGCAATATCTAATTTTAAAGCAATGTCTGATAACTGTGGTCTTTCTATTATGTTTAAATGTCCAGTGAGAGCTACAGGGCGTGTCGTAACAAGACCTCACCGTGGGTGAACCAGAGTTACACAAGAAGCACCCACTTGAAAAGGCTCTCACCCACCACATCTTGGCCCACGAACTCAGTGCACTCAACTGCAGTCAGGTGGAGGGGGCGCAGTTTTATTTTTTAACGGTACAAGCAATGAAAATTACTTCCAACTCACCAACCGGACACGGACATATTTAGAGATGGCGGACGAGTTCCATATTAAGAAAAACCACTTCAACTCCCCACCGCGAATGCCACCACGGCTGGTCCGTAATGTGGACGCGACAACAGAAGAACATAACGTCAATGTGACAATTCAAGATATCCAATTCGGATCACACAACACAATCTTATCCCTAACCTTCTCTATGAAGTTCTCTTTTCTTTCTGGACTGTCTTCCGAAGAATCAGTCTTATGAAATGAAGAGTCCACTGCAAGAATGATGGATGTCATTTGGAATAGACTACATTCTGCAGGAGAAGCAATTGAAAGTTTGAAATGCTTAGCGTTCAAAGCTTAACTGTGATTATCCGATCATTACTGGACAATGACTATCAGTGTTAATGCCATGTAACTCTCTATGTACATTCTATTTTCTTAAACTATACACTGACAGTCTTGGTTCATTTTCGACAAGAAAGTGACATCCATCATTCTTGCAGTGGACTCTTCAAATGTTATATACGTTTAGACATCAATAAACTATAATCCAGACGTCTACAAAAGCGTACTCGCGAGTAAGCCCCTGAGCGGAACCGAAGCCAGTACGTAATGAGCGCGCTCCGCCTCACCCATCTCCACCTGTACTGTACTCAATGTTTATGCGCAAACGAAGAGCAGTGATGGACTGCCATTATCACTGTGTTGGTCGAAGTGTTCCACCGTTCCACAATGTCTTCTAATCATGGACGTAGTACATTCAAGGATGAATAGGAAGAGAAATATTTTTGTGTTAGTGGGAAGAATGTGAAATGCTTAATTTGTTCGAAAATGTTTAACGGTCTGTTAAAATTCAACATGCGACGACACTACTCGACTCTTCACAAAGAATATCATACAATTACAGGCATGTTGGACATGTGAAAAGAATTTTTTTGGAGTTATCTGTATAACTTTTGGTTAAACATAATAATCAATATATTACAAAACGTTTGCACTCAGTTCCGCATGACAAACATATAGTTTTTCGTATAATTTTAGGTGAAGTGCGTAGGCCTACAAATATTTTGATAAATATAAAATAAGAAAATACAAACACAAATCACACACGTATCCTCAGTCTTAAACAATAAAAGCTTCTTGCTAGCTATGTTCTAGCTAGGAATATTGGAAAATCAATGAAGCCCTTTACAGAAGCATCATTTGTAAAATCGTGCATACAGGACGTTACTAAAATACTGTGTCCAGAACAAAGTCAAAGTTTAAGAAAATTAAATTGTTTCCAATTACAGTTCAGAGAAGGAATTTCAAGATTGAAAATGTAATCGAATCTGAAGTCGAAACCACAATTAACCAGTTTGCAGCTCACTCACTTGCACTGGACGAAAGCACAGATAGAAATGACAAAGCTCACCTATCCATTTTCATCCGAGGAGTTAATGAACATTTTACTGCGTCTGAATGTCTTCTAGACGTAATTACAAAATACAACTGGAGAAGATCTTTTCCAGGCACTGAAAGGCACCATAGAACAGAAGAGGTTTAATTTGCAATGGCTTGTGTCAATAGCAACAGACGGGGCTCCAGCTTCATATATGTCAAAATAATATACAAACGTATGATATTTCTTATTATTTTGATGTTATTATTTGTAAACATAAGCAAACCGTCCTCCACTGATCGCTCCCATCTGCTGAGGTACGAGTCTCTTCCTCTTTTCTAGCCTTACAGCACACTGTGTTCGGCGGGCAGCATCGACAGCACGAAAGACGATACGCTTTTTGGAGATCTCTGCTATAGTCTATCACAATTTAAATACGAACGAAGAAAATGCAGTAGTTTATTGCATCCCTTCCCTCAAAAAGTGCAAATTCACTACCTTCATGCAATACAAGAGCTAAGTCGTTTTCTAACGAGATCACAGAGACGGGTTTGGTTACCGGACAAATCTGTCCCGGATACTCCTAGACATTCTGTTCCTTGTAGATCTATCCCAATATGAGAAGTCTGTTTCATCGGTTATATTTCATTACGGTCACAAAGGCTAGTGCTGGAATATTCCATCAGTAATTATGTATACACATTTAAAAACTGATGCTCCCCCAAATAATGAATCCTGGATCCACGGCTTCTGAAAGCCAAAACCCTGAAATTCCACTAAGAAGTGCCTACCTAGCTGGCTCAAATATTTTGTAGTTCAGCAACGATCAGATATTTAAAAAACATACCGCTTTTACAGTGAGAAATTTGCTGTCGACAGTAGAATAGGCTTCCAAAGCTCATGTAAAGTGAGGGCGGAGATAATGGTAAAACGTGCCTCAGTTATATGCCACAAAGGCTGAATCAAGAAGGTGGAGCATTAGTGTTTTCATATCTCCGACAGTACCGAACGAATAGTCTTTATGTAGACGTCTGGTACTTACTTGGCACTTATCTTTATCCTCAGGAAAACAACAATTCTGGTACTTAACTTCACATTCAGCTTTATCTTCAGGAAAAGAACGTCATTTGATATGTACTTGAACCCCAAGGGAAAGGACGTCCCTACTTATTTGACATTCTGTTTTATCCCCAGATAAAGGACATCTGGTACTCACTTGACATTCAGATTTATGCCCAGGGAACCGACGCCTGGTACTATTTTACACTCAGCTTGATACGCATGAAAAGACACCTGGTACCAGGATTGCCAGATAAAGGAATCGCAACCGTCGTACCAACTTATGAAAATTGTCGTACTTCAGCATAAAATTGTCGTACATTTCTCAGTTTCCTAATATACAGAGTGATTCACGAGGAAAGGCAAAAAAATTTAGGATGTGAATTCTGAAGTCATTTTGAGTAAAAAAGTTCATATGAATATAGATCCGTTTTCGAATGGTTACGAAGATTTGATTTCACAAAAACTTCTGAGATTCCATTGTACTAACTCATATTTAGATACTTATTACGGACAAATTTAAAGTTTATATTCACATAAGCATACATACCTAATATTCTAGAAGTCGGGGTCGATGTTTTCGCAAAGTTTCAAAGGTACCTCCTTCTGCTTCAATGCATTGTTGCGCTCGGGTGTGAATCGCGCTCATCGCTAGGGAGAGTTGCACGTGGCTGTCTTTATGCCGCATCCAAAATACGGTCGATTAACGACTCTCTCGTTTCCCCGTTCCTTTGCTATACCAAGTCTTTCATCCAACCCCATAGACATGGTACCCTTCTGTTCGGAAAGCGTCGTTCATATTTAGCGACGGCACGCACGGTACTTCCATCGCACAAACCATAAACATACTCAATATCGGCGTATTCTGTAGTCGAAAATTTATAAGGCATCTTGAAAACACAGCTTAGCACTTCCGATAACTGTACCTGTATAACTACTGTACTGTAGGTAGCTGAGTGAACTGCTGTGAAGTGATACGTGATAGCGTATTTGTTGTGACATTTGTAATGCCCCACCACCCGGTTTGTTTCTCTTCTCTTATCTACATCGCTTACAATGCAGATTTCAATGTTACATCATTCATTGCGATCGGTGACCTTCTCTCAAGTCAGCAGCATATGGTAACGTCTGATTCACATTGGGGCGAGACTTTTTACCAAAAAAATGCATCTAGCTCCGCCATCGTTCGAAAACGGATCTATGTTCATATGAACTTTTTCACTCAAAATGACCTAAGATGTCGTATCCTAAATTTTTTACCTTTCTCGTGAATAACCCTGTATATAACTCTAGTCCTTCGCTGTGTAGTAATGGCTAGCATGTCTGATTGTTAAACGAACGGGCCGAGGTTCAAATCCTGGTTGAGGTTATTTTCGGGGTTTTTCCTTAACCCATTAAGACCAAATGCTGGGTAACTTTCGGCGCTGGAGTCATTTCGCTGACGTAACCTTCATGTCATGGCGTCATATAACCATTGCAGGTTATAAAGAATCGCAAAATAAACCTATCTACTGTATACATTATATATGTCTACCAGTAAATTTTAATTCCAATTAAGAATATTACTAAATTATTGTTCACATCCATAATGACATTCAGCATTGAAACAAATCACCACCCATTCCTTCATCATCAACACAGTCATCGCCGTAAAATATGCACGATGACGCTTGGTTAGAAACAACTTTGTTATATTCAAAGTCGGCAGAAATTTGATCTTTGGCCGGCGCGGAGGCAGATATTTTAATATCAATCACTGTGGTGCCTGAAAATGATATCAAATTAAATCATGTACAGTCGGTTCAAACCCGACACCTATATGTCGGCGCGTTTAAACTTTTAATGCTACTGCGGTACTATTTCATTGATAAAAGACTCCCTTTAACAAACAAACAATGAAGTTAATAAAATTAAACCTGTAATACTTTGATACAACCCCGCCGTATACGTGAAACCTAGAGCTCAAGATAGCAAATTATGACTTGCATGGTAAGCACAGTTACCAGGTCGACTTCCAAAGCATTTCCTCCCTTAAAAGCATGTTTCTTTTATATTAGTCCAGGACATACTGAATGAAGAAAACTTGTCTAAAAAGGACGAATTAACCATCAATTTTATTTTAATTATAAACCAACATTATAAGTTCCAAAATAATTTTTCCCTTTAATGAAATAGTCGTACAAAATTGCGTATGACATACTGGGTGTTCATTTCGAAGTGTGTCATGACGTCACTGTTGTGAGTCAGCGATTTGAAGCGAGTTTCAACTTTTATGACAGAGAAGTTGCCTACTAATCAAGGCGTTCAATCTGAACTTGAGAACGTGTACGGTAAAACTTGAACGTCGTAGCAATAGATGGGGGTCTATACGGTCTGTGTGCTACCATAACCTCTTTCGAACGGTGTTTTGCGCGGGAAAGTCGTACGCAGGGTATTTGTTATCATCGGTTGCGTACGGCAACATTCCACAATACAAATCAAATGCTCCGTGTCCATGTTGACCGTCGAATTTAATGTCAAAAAATACTGTACGTAAGTAATCGTCTTAACACTCTCCCCATATCCCGACAGTAAGAAAAAACTCACCTCAGTACGTGTTTCCAAACAGTTCACATTCCTGCCACTACCGGCGTTAACGTACGTATCGGTAAGTACTCTTCAGAATGAAAGCCGTACTTGCTAGGCAACTTCTCTGGCACATAGATAATACGCCTCTGCGGAAGTGTAGGAAGATAGAATTCTCTAGACTCATCGGCTAACCACATGACTACATACAGCGAGCCACAACACACTTTGAACTGAACACCCAGTAGAGTGCATCGTATATCGTACAATTGGTCAAAATAGTCGTATGCATACGACTATAGTCGTACGTATGGCAAGCCTGCCAGGTACTTAAAGAAGAAACAAGGGAATCGAACGAAAAAGAACCCCCCCCCCCCCGCCTTCAACAGTGGTCGAACTTCCGTCCTAACCCGCAGCCAGGTGCTCCAATTGAGGTATCTCGAAACCTAAATAGGGGAAAAGGTCTCTTCATGATCAACTGACTGCATGTTCTTGAACAACTCTTTACCTGCAAGGACAATAGGTCTCACTAAGTTACATTACATCTTCTCTAATCATCCTAGAACTCGGCTGATAATATATCGCAAAGCGTGGGCCACATGGTCGGTGCAAGTCATTACAAGCTAGCGCACGGCCTTCTGGATTGTATGCAATGTTAATAACATGCGTATAGAATACAGTATTAGGTCAGGGTCCTGGTGGGGCCTAGAGATTGATAACACGGACAACCTAATGATACTTCTGTTGTGTTGTGTAAAATGGGTGGAGACACAGGAAGAATTGCAATGCACCTACAATGGATCTAGCAAACAAGCCAGCATTATCTGCCATACACTGCAATTCAATTTCAGCCGAAAGCATCTAATTTAAAACAAGAAGGTACGAGCTGAATGCTGTATAAATTATATACAAACAGATAAGAGCACAAATATCTATCTGTATTTATAAGCAGTGCCAGATACTAAACCTTTAGGGCCGTATTCATAGACATCCTTAGCGCGGGCTTCCGGTGGATCATCAGCGAACTAACGTTTTTCGTATTCATAAACCAGTGTTAGCTATATGATATGATATGAATCCTGTACAAGTAATCAATCGATATCCGGGGCTAGTTTAGCACGCTCGTAGCGCGGGCTAGTGAAATGTCTATGAATAACACCCTAATAGTCTTAAATTTGTACTAGATTTCGATTCCCGATAGGGATGTACGTAGAAACTTTTCCCTCCCCCGCCGGCACTGGACGTATCTCCCTTGCCTTGTGTTTAGTTACACGATGTAATTGCTCCATGCTGACTACATGATCAGGGAGTTCCGTTACTATGAACAACTGGTTTTATAGGCAGCGCCACCGATTCTGATGTTTGTCCCTCACCTTGCAACCGAGTCAGCGAGCCTCACTAGCTCTGTTATCGCTTTCCAAACGCAACTTTCCATAGTTTTGACATAGTTTTGAAAAAACGAAGCAGTTGTCTAGACCACGAAGTACAGTCTAACTTGAAATGGCGTGTATCGTGAGTTGTTTTGGTTAATAATAATTGTGAAACTGTGTGATTTTTACAGCCGTCTCTCCTACTGCTCCTACTGTTTCGAAATTAAAAGGGAAAATATTATTAACCTAGTCAAAATATTAGACTCTAAGGGCCATATTCATAGACATTCTTAGCGCGGGCTTCCGGTGGATGATCAGCGAACTAACGTTTTTCGTATTTATAAACCAGTGTTAGCGATATACGATACGATATGATACTATACGATATATGATATATGATATACGATATGATATGATGTGATATGATATATGATATGACATGATATGACATGACATGATATATGACATGACATGTTATATGATATATGACATATGATATGATATGATATGATATATGATATGATATATGATATGATATGATATATGATATGATATACGATACGATACATGACATGACATGACATGACATGACATGACATGATATGATATGATATGATATGATATATGATATATGATATATATGATATGATATATGATATGATATATATGATATGATATATGATATGAAATGATATATATGATATGATATGATATGATATGATATGATATGATATGATATGATATGATATGATATGATATATGATATGAATCCTATAGAAGTAACCTGTCGATAGCCGGGGCTAGTTTAGCACGCTCGTAGCGCGGGCTAGCGAAATATCTATGAATAGCACCGTAAAGTTTTATGTAGAGTTTAAAATTATTGGAAACAAACCACAGCATTACCTTACTCCTTTCCTCCGTATATGTAATATCATGAAGACGTATAAAATTTAAAAAAGCATTTTCGACAATATTTTAAGGGCTGATTTGATGGATTCCTGATAATTCATTAGCATCACACATATCCAGTGGTTTTCCTCGGGCGCTAAGACAAATATCGGATGAGACCTAAACGGAATGGATCATGGAACTGATCCTTTCTCTTAGCCTTCCCCCCAAACTTTTTTTTAGCATATTTTTCTAAATTATTCACGTCCATGTTCTTCATTGGAATCGCCCGTTTTCGGGAATTGATTTCTCCATCGAGCAGCGTAACCTCTTCGGGCTCTTGCATATGCTCACTATGTAAAATCAAAATTGTTGTTGTTTATCAGACAGTCCAAAGACAGGTTTGAACCTGATAAGTGACATCAATAAGACCGCTCATGAGTCAACTAAGCTAGGTTAGGGTGGCCAGTTCCTTTCTCCCTCCATTGCATACATCGCTAACTAGTCAGTGTTATACAGGGACATCATTTTATTTTTACTTCAACTTTTATTGTACCTGAGTTTTTTAATGTACTTCACTTCGAAGTTCCAATTGCCCTCCACACAGAACGAAAGTCGCAGTACTGAGTTAAGTACGTTTCAGAAATATGTTCGCGTTTTCCAGTGACGAAAACTTCCAATATTGAATCATTTTTGCACAGGCACTGTCGTCCGTTTGCCTACGTCGCATCCCGATTTCCCTCACCTGCTTCTGCTCGCTCTACTATAAAGACTTGTGGCTGGGCTTTCTTAGCTCTTTTCTGAAAACATTAATTTCTGTTAGGAATTAATTGGACGTCTACGTAATATTATGCAACTGTTTAAAATAACTTAAATAAAAGAGCCTCGTTGAGTAATTAACTATTACGTGATCCCCCCCCTTCCTACGATCCTGCGACATAACCACTTGGACGGACAGTAGACAGCATGTCTCAGTAATTTTATCTGTGCGGGTCGGACATAAGTGAAGACTGAATTTACAGTACGTAAGGTACTCTTTTATAGAGTAGGTACAGAATTATTTCAACATGAGTTACTAAGTATGAATGACGAAACTGGTAATTGGAATTAGATGCAATAGTCTACAGTGCGATAATAGGCACAAAAGAACTGAAGCCTGTATCGAAATGAACGGCCACCATTTTCAAAAATGTGTTTAAATATCCATATTATGATTATTTTTCATTTTAACTTCATTCTCTATAGTGTACGCTAATGTGCTGTAGAAAGTATAATATACACTGCATAATGAATACGTTCGCATGGATAACTCAGTTTGTGAGTAAAAACACTTATTGTTAATATTGTACTGTATTTTGATTAAACAAAACCTAATGAAAATTATCATACTCAAAATCGCGATATTTCCTAGTTTACGTAAATGGATGAACTACTTTTCTTCCCTCCTGTACCTAGTAAAGTGACTTGTTTGCATTTTACGCCAGTATCATCGAACTCCAGTCGTGGAAGGAGGTAGCAAACGGTGTTTCCGGGTCTCAATCATTAATCCAAAGGTATAGTCAAGTTAATATTAAAAATGTTAGTAAAAATAAAACTCAGAACTCGGATTGCTCTACATGTGCTTAATTCTCTACAGAATCAGAAATATTGTAAAATAAGTTATGCGAAATAAAAAGACATGTGATTAAAAGGTTTATCGTTGTAAGTGGTTTCATGTAACAATCATGTTCTAAGTGTTTTTTCTTAAATATGAATGTTTCAAAATCAGTCCGTTCTGTTCCTCACCATACTGAAAGGTAGGCCTACTCATATAATTCTGAAATAAGCGGACTTGAGAATCCTCAAATTTTACGAAATATAAGACCTTAAAATGACGTCCAAGTATAATACGAACCACTGGTAATTCCAACGCAAAATACCTACCAAGATACGAACCTACGACTCAGAAGACTGCACAGTCCAAGTCGACCATGCTTCAGATCGAGTGGCTATAGGATTGGCTAAACTTATTACACAAACCACATAAATTATTAACACGCAGACTTGTACTGACGCGAGCAGCGGGGAATCCCCTCTTCTCCGAGACCAGGAAAAAGCAGCGAAGAAAGTAGATGAGGAAATCCAATTGAACAAGCGACTTTCGTACGAAACTGACGTCACAACGACTTAAATTGGATGATATGACGCATTTTGATGAGGCGAAGACACAATGGGCATGGGCCACTGTTACAAACTGACAGCAGTTAATGAAAACAAATCACAAAGACAAGGTTCTTGCTTGGTGTTTCAATTGCTGAATTTATTTCTACGGTAGACAAGAGAAACTCTCTCTATAAATCAAAATACTACGCCACCATCCAGGAGAAGCAGAACAGATATAGTCGAAACTCTGTACCTTTTTTTATTTGGTTATTTAACGACGCTGTGTTAATTACGAGGTTATTTAGCATCGATGGGATTGGTGATAGCGAGATGATATTTGAAAAGATGAGACCTAGGATTCGCCATAGATTATCTGACATTCGCCTTACGGTTGGGGAAAACCTCAGAAAAACCCAACCAAATAATCTGCTCAAGCGGGAATGGAACCCGCGCCCGATCGCAACTCAGGATCGGCAGACAAGTGCCTCGGCCGACTGAGCTACGCCGGTGGCAAATAATGTACAGTTTCCCTGGAAAAGGATGAGACGATTGAATATTCCTAAGTCTCAGATGTAAGACACTGCGCATGATCGGAGACCAGAGCACCGATACACAAGATAACGAATATTGAGTTACTTAAATTCAGGCTATTTGGTTTGTTACTAGCATCGTTCCGAAATTCAATTAAAAAACTGCAAAAAATATGATAATATTACGTAAATAAAAGATAAATATATACATAAATCGTGTAGTTAAATCGACAATGGACCTTCATGACTAGATCGACACTCCGCACAGAAAGGAAAGCTTTCATGTCGTTTCCATAGCTCAGACGGTAAGACTTCTGCGTGTTGTGTAGAAGAGTGCGAGTTCGATTCTTAGTCTACACAACAATTTTTTTGTCTAAATAACGTTGAAATAGCTAAGTCACGTTGGAATATAGTTTTACAAAGTCCTGAGATTAAGTGTTAATGATCGCAAACAATACAAAATTACAAGTTATAATATTATAAACGTTAATCTAATGAATGCATTTATACACACATATATACAATGTAAATGCATATATATTAAAAACTAACAATTAAAATGAAATTAAAAAATATATATATATATAATAATAGACAAACTTTTACAAAGGTTTAGAGTCCTTAGGCTATGTCATTTGTTGAGTAATTATTACAATAATTTATTAATAGCTTTCCCATATGTGTAATAAATGCACTCGCAAAAAACAATTTTTGTTAAAAGTATGGCTTTGGATTATTTCATTCTCACCCCTGCAGTTAATTTTAACTAAGGTACATGAGCCATATTCCGACACTCTAAGCTTTGAAAATTTATATTTATTTTTCCATTCAACGTGGAAACTTTATAATTTGTATACGTTTAGTATATTTACATAAATACTTAGAAAAAATATTTCAGGTATGTATGTACAGTGAAATTCAAACAGTAGAACGAATTTGAAAAGTTTACAAAGTGTCGGAATTGCGACCCTGTGGTCCTAATTCTGACACATGATGTACCTTAATTCCGACACACAAACAAATTTAACAATAACCTTATGAAACGTTAAAGCGGCCTTACATAAGTGAAATTAATTAGTTCTAAACCATTTTCATTATATTTATTACTATAATCATCAAGTTAAATAAAGCTAAACACGTTCAATATGGTGACACAATACAAGCAGGATGGTTTGATAAAAAAACAAGGTAGAAAACATGAACACATTCTTGATTTAAACTTTGGTACAGAGAAACTGGATAGAAAAATCCTTTGACTGGAGACATACATTATCAGTCTTCTTCACAATTAGGACAAACGAAGGATCCTCGAAAATCAACACTTATGTCAGCACATTTTTCATGCACATACTTCTTACACTTGTAGCACATTCGCATATCGGCGACTCTGTCCATCATACATATTGTGAAAAACCAGCTTTCTTTTCTTTTTGAAGGCATTCCACTTGGTCCTGCTTCTTGATAATCCTGCACAGACGTAGTTTTACTGGGACATTCGGAAAAATTCTTTGGAACTTTTGATGCTATAGTCTTTGGAAGATTCTTCGTTTCTGTCTTGGTGAATAAGGACTTCACTATACGTTGAGCTTTTGAGTTCACAGCGGGACGTCTTGGCTTGGTTTTATTCCTCTTAAGTTTGGGTGAAGTCAAAATTTCTGTGAAGCTTGTTGACAGCCTTTCGCATTGACAGGAACTCCACTATCATTAGCACATTCAGTGACTTATGAGTTGCAAAGCTCACTGTTACCGTCACTCTCCTCGTCAGATTCTAACCCCTCTCTATCTTTTTTGGGCGGTTGCAGAAAATATTGTGACTTTTATTCCAACAATAATGGCTTTCTATTTCTGAATTTAAACACTCCCGTCAACAATGGGTATTCCACTCCACACAGCAACACAGTATTCGTTATTGCACTCCACAGACGACAATGACAATTCACGTGGATTATTGAAAACAACAATGTACTCCTAATCTCAACTAATGTTCACAAAGCACTATTTACAAAAACAAAACTGTCAGTTCTCAGTTCACAGTTCGTTTGCCTTGGCTAGTTCTTCTAGCTCATTCACTCAATTTCACAGTACATCGAACCCAAAACTTCCAGAGACAGTCCACTGAACTTCGAACTCAAGTTCCGGATGCGTTGCTTCCGCCTGGACGCTGCCACGGTTATTCAAGTTCACTGCGTGTCGAACCAAAGACTCCCGGACGCGTTACTTCTGCCTGAACGCTGCCACAGTTACTCAGCTCACTCGCGTGTCGAACCTAAGACTCCCGGACGCGTTGCTTCGGCCTGGACGCTGCCACAGTTACTCAGCTCTCGGCCCGACGAACCCAAGACTCCTGGACGCGTTGCTTCCGCCTGGGCGTGCTGATTCACAAACTGAACTCGCTGTCCAAACTAAACTGACTGTGGGGGTCACTTGCCCTTCTGTTTATCGCTAAATCACACTTCTGGAACGTACTGCTTCCCGAAGTATCAACGGATGTCGCGAGGCTTGCGCTTCATGAGACTTCTGTTTCTCGCTGCTTCTTTTCCCCCTTCACCTCGCACAGCCCAGCGCCCAAGCGCTTGCCGAAGCCCACGTTTCATTTCCCCGCGCTCCAGTGCCCACTGAAGATCGCCCCCTTCTCTCCGCGCGCCTACCATCTCGCGCGCCCTCCCTCCTGCCGGACGCGCGCCACGTCTTTCAACATGGCGCCACAATATAAATCAGAGGGAGCGAATGCACTATGTGGTGTTACCTCAGGGTTAAATGGACAGATCCCAGTGGCCCTAAACCCAGACATGATATTGTTAGGTGTCATGGACTTCAACCAAACGTCGGAAAAATTCTCCCAAATCTTGCTTTCGTAACGGTTCTTTCGCCATGATTGCTCCAGTGCCGCAAAACTGCCCAATCCTAGTATTTTTCGAAGGATCCGAAAACTGTCTTGTCTAGAGGCTGCAATTCGTGTGTGCAATTACTTGGCAAGCAAAACAATATTATGTCATGCTTCTGCTATATCAACGATATTGGCATCAAGGTGAGATTTTGCACCATCGAAAATGAACAAGGATTTGCCGACAGTTTTAAATTTAGCAAAATGAGCTAGCCATTTAATAAAGACTTGACACGTCATTGAGCCCTTTTCTGTCATTTTAACAGCTGTGCCTGGGGGCATGTCATCACCCCATTCCGGTCGTCTCCTTTTTCCTTTGAAGACAATCATTGGAGGAATTGCTTGACCTACTATGTTGCAACAAGTTACAATTGTTACATTTTCTCCATGTTCTGGTGCAATCAAATGTAAGCGTTTAGTTTCTTTAGCAGCAAAAACTTCCTGTGTGTGATGAAGAGTCAATCGACACTCCTTCTCATCGATTTTGTAAATATTCTCAGGTTTTCCCATAAATCCATGTTCGACCATTATGGCTTCCAGTTTATCAAAATAGTCTTTCACAATTACACGATTTAGTTTCATTGCCCTGCCCTGGTTCAAAGTTTGCGCTTTCCTTTTTGACACATCTTGATGCCGCTTTAGAAGTAATTTCATCCACTTCCTACAGCTAACCCTAAGTTTTTATTAAAATTATTCTTTATGCCGTTTATTTCACAAAATGTGAAAACAGTTCTTTTCACAAGTTTACTAGTCAACGGCATCCCTACATCTGCAAGTCGGGAAAGTCGGCTGCACAATTCTCTTTCTTGCGCGAAGCTTAAAAGTGCAGGACGACCAATATTTTTCATCTCAGCCCTGGCATTGACATGGTACCTAAGGGTGTTCCTAGTTATACCGTAGCGTGTAGCAGCTGTGTTAAGGGGCATACCATTCTTCACAGCTGCAATAGCCCGTGCCATTACATCCTCAGAAATTTTCGATCGTGGTTTACCCATACTTACTTACTTACAAATGGCTTTTAAGGAACCCGAAGGTTCATTGCCGTCCTCACAAAAGCCCGCCATCGGTCCCTATTCTGTGCAAGATTAATCCAGTCTCTATCATCATATCCCACCTCCCTCAAATCCATTTTAATATTATCCTCCCATCTACGTCTCGGCCTCCTCAAAGGTCTTTTTCCCTCCGGCCTCCCAACTAACACTCATATGCATTTCTGGATTCGCCCATACGTGGTTTACCCATAATCTAAAATAAAGAAGAGGTATTAAAGATAACGAATTTTGCACCTAATTTCTGAGCTAAACAGCAGTAGTTTTGGTAAAATGCATTAATACTGCTAAGTATGCCGTTCCAACATTAAAGAGCATTAAATAACTCGAATTTATATTGGGATGCTTTATCATAAATCCTGTAGTAGGCATAACTGAAGTCAGTGCAACAGGGTTCATAATTCCGACATGTGTCGGATTTAAGAGCACCTCGTTTGCTGTTACTAATCGCGTTATTACACAATCCATATCGATAGATTCTGAAATTAATGAACGTCAAATTAAACTACAATACTTTACACTGTGAATGTTGTCCAATATGAATTACATACCTTTGTCAAAAGCAGAATACTCAGACAAAATATGCTTCCTTCAGACAATATTTCTATTACACAAAATGTCTACTCACGCTCTGACCAGCAGAGAAACGCTTCTGCAAACTTGTTTATCACGGAACTGATATTGCTCTAAGACTGCTTCGAGAAACTGCAGTCCTCTGTCGGTTTAGATCACAATTTTTTGCAGCAGAGCCCACTGTCGTAATTAAGACCATGTCGGAAAATGGCTCACCTACCTTATTTTATCTACGTGTTTGCATTAAATTTTATTCATGTTATGATTGAATGTATAAGCACTGTTGCAGTTATTGACTAATTACATATATTAATAATAATTATTAAATACATCTGTTAAGTAACCAATTGCAGTATCTTTTGCAAAATCTTGAATGTTTAAGTTGTCAATAATATTTCTGTACTATATACTATAACACGTTAAAAGAATTTGCAATAGATTTGGGATCCTCTACTTTATAATCATTGGTTTTAATGAAAAAATATTTTCTTTCTTAGGATATCTACAAGTTTAAATTTAATAATATTACGAATAGGTTTAATTGCATTATCTGAATTTTGTACTTTTCTACTCAAATATATTCTATTTCCCTCTTTCATAATTTTTGATAAATTACACTGTACTTCTTGCAGTATTTAAGAACATGAAGATTACATTGCAACTCATTACATATAGATTCTTCTTTTTAATACATGAGATTTTGAAGTCCCTGCGTTATCTACATGTTTTAACTTTTGAATTTTTTCACAACATTGAGTGGAGAACATCCACTGAAGTGATTATGAAATTGAGTGAAAAATTCAATATATTTACTCTTAATATCAGTAGTACCAGTATCATATATGTTTTTCCAAGATTCATTTTGTAGACATAAATGCAAATAATCACTAGATACAGCAATTACGATCCTTTCTTAGTTTTTAAATTAATATTTTGAAATTGTTCAGTGACATTGGAAACACATAGGATTTGTTTATCATAGTCAGACAAGCCATTGATTATAGGTTCTGTCGAATAGGAATTCAGTCTAATTCTGTGTACAAAACGTTTATCAATGGCTGTGTAACTTCAGCTTGTATGCTATGGGAAAATGACCCTACGAATAAGGTTTCCAGTTTCAAGAAGTGAATTTAATTTACTTTTACGGAAAAGTTCCGAGAGATAATCTATGTTTATGTCACTACAGATCACAAATTCCATATGAGATTTCTAAAGTCTTTTCTTTACAAATTCAATGTTGGCTATAAATATTAATAAATAATGTAAGAAATATGAATGATTGTAGTTATAAGTCTGATTTACATTATAAAAAGCAAGAAGTTACATTCCTCGGCAAGATTCGAACTTTCGATGTTTGGTTTTGTCGTCCAACGCACAACCACGGACCTATTCAATGCTTATGTTAATAACATACAATTCAGCTGTAGCAATGTGGTGTCATAACTTGGGGTTTGTTTATTTAATGTAATTAGATTTAATTTGATTAGTTTCGCAACAATTGGACTTCCTGTTATATCCTGTTATTTAGATATTTAATTTAGGGTTGATTTATTAACTCTTACTATGCAAGATGCCTCTTATTTCAATAATTCTATATCATGTTAAATAGTCATTGTCTACACTAAAGTATTATCGTCATCTCTCATTTCTCATCGTAATGGCGAACCGACGTGACATGAGACAGCGAGTTATAGCTCTAGTTGAGGCTGGATATGGGGCTAGATCTGCTGGCCGTTTGGTCGGTGTTCCTGGAAGTACAGCCGCGAGATGGGTTCATCGTTACCAAAATGTTGAGGAGGTTGAAAATCGCCCTATTCCTGGGCGTCCGCGGATTTCTTCATTGGAAGAGGATGCTCTTTTATTCGAGACAGTTCGACAGGACCCCTTTCTAACTGCTAACGACATAAGAGCAGCATCTAACTTTCCCGGCTCTTCACAGACTGTGATCAGCAGGTTGAGGAACCGCGGTATTAGGAGCCGGAGGGCTGCGCAAATGGAAATATTGGGGGAAGCACAAGCTGTCGACCGTCTTGCCTTCGCTACCAATCGAGTGGATTTCGATTGGAGAAATGTAATTTTCTCCGACGAAACAACCATCTCGAGTGATTACGAAGGTCCTGTCCGTGTCTATCGTGAGGATGGTCTCCGACATGACCAGCGCTATGTGCACCGACGTGAAAGATCGGGGCGCTTTAGCATATCGTGTTGGGGGTGGATGTCTTACGATGGACCTGGCGTTATAGAACGCATCGATGGCCGGTTTAATGCGGAAACTTACGAGCACATTCTGGAAAATATATTCCTTCCCTCCGCCCGAGAACGTTTTCCCGAAGGAACATTGCTGTTCCAGCAGGATAACCATCCCGTGCACTATGCTGCAAGCATTCAAAGATGGTTTCAAAGGAGACCCGAGATCGAAATCATTAATTGGCCTCCGAAGTCACCTGATTTGAATGTCATCGAAAATTTATGGGCGGAATTGAAAAAGAGAAGGACAGCCACCTATGCCCACCGACGCCATCGAAATCGAGACGAATTGTGGGATCAACTTGTTGACACCTGGGAAGATCTCGCCGGGGATCAGAACTTATTCCACAATCTCGTGACATCCATGCTGGATCGACTTAGAGCTGTAATAGAAGCTGATGGCATGTGGACAAGATTTTAAGTTAACAGGTCTCTTTCTGTTTCTTATGATTTTTGTTTGAGGAAGAATACTTTTAACTTCCAAGTAAGATTTATTTTTTTTGACGAGGTTCAGCCCACTTGTAAGACCCAGAAATTGGGCATAAATTATTCCATATTTTTCGACAAATTAGACAGTCGAGGAACTCTGAACAAATTAATTACACCTCAATAAAAAAAAAGTTTTACCTGGGATCGAACACGAGACGTTTCGGTTATACAATGGAACCGGCACGCTACTATATGAGCTACCGAGACAAGACAGTGACAGCAGCAGTCCAGAATGTAGATCCCTTAGCAGGCATTTGCCATTCGGTACAGTGAAGCAATGATATTTTGGGACTCGAGCTATGTTGTGAAATCCTGGCCTTAAATGGCAGTCTTCTTCGTGATCCTTATTCTGGTCCTTGTCCTTGTTGTGGTCCTTGTAACAATTCTTGTACTATCTGTCATGTTATGTATCCCTACGTCGATATCGAGTGAACCGCGCTGTAGAACTTTAACTTCCGACGACCAAGAATCGTCTCATTCTTTTTCAGGGTAACTGTACCTCGAATGTTCGATAACTCGAGGTAATTTTAATTTCCTGGCGGCACTGTATATAATTTTTGTGTAAAATTTGTTTTGTTACTCGAAGTTTCACTACTCGAATGTTTCAATATTTCGAATATTTCATGCCCCAGACGTGAAACATTTCAGTGCTGGGTCGTAGCGCTCCATTCTCGGAATTCCATTCCATTCCAAACCTTCTTGTTACTGACTGGCAAGGTTCGCCCTAAAGTTTAAAGTCAACGGCGGGAAGTTTCCTTCTGCATAATAAAACAAGAGTTTAATAGCTCGCCTAGAAATGATAGAAAACGGTGTTGTATCTTATTTTAAAGCTTTGTACGAGTAAACTGAATTTAATGGTGCAGGAACAAATAACAAAACATCACATTAATACATGATCCACTCAATCGGATCAATAGGTATACTAGAACAGTGATCGGCAGAATCAGTGCTCTGTGACGTATCCCTCAGAGCAATCGTGCTCTCTTAAGAACATCGGCATCCAGAGCTCTGAGCGGCGAAGAATAGCTGATAAACTTCAATACTAAACTCTACAGTGACGACCTTACATCTAATTTCGTGCATATGATTATTTTACATAATTTTGCTCGTTTCTGTTTCTTTTTAGGGATAAAAACAGTTTTATATTAAACATTCCTTAGCGTATTTTGAGGAAGCCATTGATTTAATTCCCAATATCCAATATGTTCAGTCAGTTTAAGAGAGCAGTGTTTTATGATAATAAATAATAATAATAATAATAATAATAAACAGTTTTATATTAAATATTCCTTGCCGTGTTTTGAGGAAGCCATTGATTTAATTCCCAATATCCAATATGCTCAGTCAGTGTAAGAGAGCAGTGTTTTATGATGATGATGATAATAATAATAATAATAATAATAATAATAATAATAATAATCCGAGGCACGACAGTCCATGAAGGACGATGACCGACGAGCCGGTTGCTGGCCTCACGTCCACATGCCGAAACAGAAGTGGACGATCATCCAACCAGAATGGAGGTATCGTGTGGTTAGATGTATTGTTAGATGTGTGTGTCGATGATCCCCCAGCCATTATAGTTGACTTTCGTAACAGGATTTCGCTACCTATCGTAAACGACATTTCATACAAGTTGAGAGGATGCGAAGGTATTTCTTTCCCCATCTACTTGCCCTAAGTCCGTCAGTAACAGGGCGGTAGCTGTTACCTCTTATACCTGCACACCCCCTCCCCCAAGCTTTACACGCAAGAAAATAAAATATTAAACAAAGTACATCAGTGGATATAAAATACAGTGACACAGATGCCTGACAATTACATGTATCAGTATATTTTAATGTCGTTTTTACAATATTTTCAACTAACAATTAATTAAATTAAGGGATGTTAATTTGTATTATGAAGTCAGGGGAGAGTGACACAGTGCAGATTGTCCCATTGTGTATGCTTAGAGTAACAACTAGCGGCGAAGAAAACATATTTTATCTTCTGCTGTAAGTAGCTTTTTAATCTGGTAGTTGACATAAACAACAATAAAATAAAACACAAACGCTTAGTATAGATTTTCGAAATATAGATTACCGGTAAACATTTTCAATAATAAGAATTTTCACTATGTTCAAAGTCAATTAGTCGAACGTTAGTAAGATAGCCAGTAGCATCTTCCCCTTCACGAGTAGAGGGGAAAGTCTATCAACCAAACTGAAATGGGAATTAGCTTCCCAAGTGCATCACGATGCTGGGTGGGCACTGGTCCCATACACTAGCCGAAATTTCATGAGAAAATTTCTTCCCCCATGAGGATTCGAACCAGATGATAATAAATGACTGAAAGAATTTTAGTTTTATCCTTCAAATGTGTATAAATTTGATCCGAAAAAACGTAACAAAATTTTACAATGTTACATTTGTTCGAATAAAATTTCTGCATATTTAAAGGACAAAAATTATTTCAATAATGTATTATGTAATGTATAATGTATATTATATAAAGGGTCCATAAACCGCAGACTCAGACTAGAGGCTCTTAACTCCTGTGTATTCCTGGTGCTAACATACGGTTGCCAAACCTGGGCCCTCACAGAGAGGCAAAAGATGAACATCGAAATATGCCAAAGGAAAATGGAGAGGAAGATAGTTGGCGTTTCACTGAAAGACAAGGTCTCCAACACGGCACTGCAGAAAATTACAGCTTCTGAGAACATCACAGAAAAAGCCCTCATAACGAAGTGGAATTGGGGTGGTCATGTAGCAAGGCAGCAACAAGGCAGATGGCCGCGAGAAACCACCATGTGGGACCCGGACATAGGAAGGAGAACACAAGGCAGGCCAAGAAGAAGATGGGCAGATACATTCAAGCAGCAGCTGGGAGGGAACTGGTCAACCATCGCCCGCAACAGGAACGAGAGGAGACAGATAGTGAACAAACTCATATAGATCTAAAATTTGACAAACTCTAGTGTATCTCACATAGTGAATGTGAATGTAAATATTGTCCACGTGAAATAGCTCATCATGTGAACCACACCAACCGAGCTTCCCCTCCTGTAGGAGGCCCTAGCCCTTCATGGGACACAGTGGCTTGCTTCATTCATTCATTCATGCATTCATTATATAAAAAATCTTGGTGCATTATTTAACATACCGCAAAATTTGTGAAATAACTGGCTCCACCAACAAAAATAGTCACGAGCTGCCACTGTTTATTAATCATAATACAATGCTCTCTTAAATTGACTGAGCAAATTGGGAATTAAATCAATGACTTTCACAAATATCCCATGAAATATTTCATATAAAATAATTTTTTATCTCGAAAAGGATGCAAAAACGAGCAAAATTGTATTTAACTTGCTTGTTTGAAATATTTCAAAGATTAACACCCTGAAATGAATGGCATTACTTACGGTACAGCCTGGATAGACAAAATATCACGTATAAATAAAATCAGAACTTAACCAATTTCCTTGAATCACTTCATTATACAACCACAGTCTACTATATACAGTCACGAAGCTTGAGTTTTGAGGGTGCTAGAAACAATAGACTGTAACGGTACTATTTTGCATTGCCTGTAATGAGGCGATATTAGCGATCCTAGTGGTGAGCAACTATCTAATGTTTGCATATTTACTACGTATTGAGCTTCGCGACGGTATATACTAGATTGTGATACAACTGTAATAGCTTGCCGCTGCACGAATGCTGTGCTCCTCTTCAGGTGCTCATCTAGTCCGACCTTGCTCCGACGTCACAAATGCACAACCTCCCGATCACTGTACTAGAACAAACATGTCTCGCATACGTTATTCAACGAAGTTATTAAAGATTGGAATGAACGTGCATGAACTTTGCTTTCTTGTACATCTTCTCCACGTGGCTGACTATAAATAATCTATTTCTGTATCTCATATAAGAATAAAAGAAAATGTTATATCATACAAGTTTACAAAACATACATTCTTTTGCAGAATAATTTCAAATGTATACAAAGTTTAAGTATCCCTTTAAGGCAATTTTAAATTTATTAGCAAGGAAATTTTTCTGGTTAATTTTCAGACAACAGGAACGACTGCAAATGTTAAGCTTACTGTATGTTTTATAGCTTTCATAGCAAGGTTTACTATTTCCTTATAGTTATTTCTAAGAACTTCAAGTTCATTCGGGTGAAAGTCATTCCCGTTAACCGTTTTATTGCAACAACTCTGAAAAATAAACACTATGTGGAACTGCAAAATTTTCTACATGCTATGTAAGTTATTTCTTGTAGAAAACGTTCGCTGTGTAAGTGGTGGCAGAATCCTGTTAGAAGGATGTATAATTAAGAGAAATTACGTTCCATCTCGGTCGACTCTGGACAAAAGGGGTGTAAAATAGATTGGCATTGTTGTTGGAAAAAATCTGAATTATTATTATTATTATTATTATTATTATTATTATTATTATTATTATTATTATTTATTTTTTATTATCAGTGTATTCATCACCTCTCAGCGTGCCTATTATACAGAGTGAACATAAAGTCTCGATCCATTTCTGTGAAAACGGCTGATTTTGTATTTCTTTTGTAGATAATCTGAAAGATGCTATCCATTGAAGAAAGAATAGCTGTGGTTTCTGCGCGTGTGAGGGGATTAACTTACAAGCAGGTTCAGGCGGACTTTGTAAGAAAATTTCATAAACCCGCTCCCACTAGGGCTACTGGTTCAAAATTTTAAGTCCACAGGTAGTGTGCAGGATGAGAAACATTCCGGTAGGCCCAGTGTTACGGCTCAAACTGTGCAACTGGTAGATGATGCAATTACCACAAGCCCAAAAGCATCAACCAGGAGGTTAAGTGACTTTGTTACCTGTCACTTATGCCCTTCTGGCTCCGCTAAACGTTTCAAAGGTTCCCGTGGCTTGCGTGTTCATTGGTCTCGGGCCCACCCTAATATTCCATTTGCTCCTAATAATATTCCCTGGGGTTTTCCCTCAACCCAATACGGGCAAATGCTGGGTAACTTTCGGTGCTGGACCCCGGACTCATTTCACCGGCATTATCACCTTCATTTCATTCAGACGCTAAATAACCTAGATGTTGATACAGCGTCGTAAAATAACCCAATAAAAAAATAACATTCCCTTTCCGAAATCATCACTAGACGATTTTCAAACACGTCTTATTCATAGTAAACAACATACACATGTTTTGAGGAGAATTCCTAAAGGGGCTCGTGCATTAGCTGCAAGCCGTTTGTCTCATTTCATTTCCCAATGTTTATCTCAAAATTCTGTTGAAAGTTGGTACAATCTCTTATTATTTGCCTACATCGCGCTTCGTATTTCTGAGAAGTCTGGAAAAAATCACTTGTTTCGAAGATAAAAAACAATATTAATAATTTTCAAATTGCTGATATAAAGACTTCTTCAAAATCTTTTAAGTCTTCTCATGTCCGCCACATCGAACAGAAGGTAGCAGACGGTGACATACGTGGTGCAGTTAGAATTCTGTCCTCTGATGATGGTGTAGCGGATTTTAACATTTCAAACTATCAAGCCTTATTAGATAAACATCCGATTCCCTCAAGACCGAATACATTTCCTGATCCTCTTAACCTTACTGATCATTTGTTGAAGATTTCAGAAGATAATGTCATCGTGGGATTACGAAGTTTTCCAAAGGGTTCAGCTTCCGGGATCGATGGCATCCGCCCACAACATCTACAAGACCTTGTGTCTATCTCTGCTGGCGACTCTGGCAAACGACTGCTTACATCTATTTCTAATCTCTGTAATTTTATGTTAGTTGGGAGTTGGGTGTACCACAATCGACAGTGTGGAAAATACTCCACTACAGCTTGAAAAAAATGGTCATACCACTTCTAAATCCGACATAAGCTGGAAAGGGAGGACTACGCTGGTCGCGAAGTAATGTGTGGCGACCTATTGCAGGCAGTCGAAGAGGGTAATTTACTACAACATGTGCTTTTTACCGACGAAGCCACCTTCCACACATGTGGCATGGTCAACAGACACAACTGCAGATTGTGGGCAGATGAACAGACTAATGAGATCCTCGAGTGGTAACGAAACGCCTCACAGTGGTCTAGAATGCAAATTTAGAGGGACATATTAATAACTTTTCAGCTACCTAACAGATTTGTATGAAACTTTACACAGTAGTTACAAGTAGCATATATGTTTTGTATGCAAGCTCTCGTTACATTGGTATAAAGGGAACTATCCCTTATGGGGGGGGGCATTTAGACAAAATTAGAAACTTTTCTCCTATCTGACAGATTTTTATGAAATTTTACAAAGTAGTTACAAGTAGCATATATGTTTTGTATACAAGCTCTGATTACGTCCGTTTAAGGGGAACTACCCCTTATAGGGGGCGCAATTAGACAAAATTAGTAACTTTTTTCCTATTTAACAGATTTTTATGAAATTTTACAAAGTAGTTAATGGTAGCATGTACGTATGTTTTGTATACAAGCTTTCGTTACGTTGGTATAAGGGGAACCACCCCTTATAGTGGGGGCGCAATTAGACAAAATTAGTAACTTTTCTCCTATTTAACAGATTTGTATGAAATTTTACAAAACAGTTACAAGCAACATATATGTTTTGTATACAAGTTCTGATTACGTTGGTATAAGGAGAACTACCCCTTTTAGACGGCATAATTAGACAAAATTAGTAACTTTTCTCCTATTTAACAAATTTTTATGAAATTTTACAAAGTAGTTACAGGTAGCATATATGTTTTGTATACAAGCTCTCATTACGTTGGTCTAACTGTAGCCACCCCTTATAGGGGGGCGCAATAAGACAAAATTAGTAACTTTTGTCCTATCTAACAGATTTTTATGAAATTTTATACAGTAATTACACTTAGTACATTTGCTTTGTGTACAAATTCTGTTTACGTTGGCATGAACAGAAGTGCCCCTTACAGGGGGATGCATTTGGACAAAACCTTATGGGGGGGAAAATGTAACATTTTAGGTACTATTGCACCTTTTGGACACTCGGGAAGCTTATATGGTACATAATTAACAAGCTGTCATCTTGAATTCCCAGAATTATACTGCGGAAGCAGATTCTGTTCACAGATATTGAAATAACTGCAACCGAGAAAAATTGCACTATTGCACCTCGAAAGAATAGTGCTCATAAATTATTACTTCCGCAAATCTACGCACCTTAAGACTAGATTTAAAATAGAGGTAAATAGTGGAGGAAGTGAAAAAAAATCATTTTTGGACGAACCAAAGGGGTTTTTTTTTCTCTACCTTAGCAAAGTCTGCACTCAATGATTATATTTATATTTTGTCTCGTGTCCATTCATGCTAATTTTACATACTATAATAACATTAAATGTAACAAAAACAAACAGTGTTACATACCCAAAGAACTACTTGACACGTTGGTACCAAATATGAATGGAATCGACCACTTACAACAGAGTTACAGCACAAGGAAAACGGCAGACTCGCGGCGCTTGCTGAGTAAGAATGCTGGGTGGCGAAATGTGGCATGTTACCGGCTTCTATCTCGCTATGCAGCCACCTCCGCTGATTAAGATTATCAATTGAGTGTTATTCAGTTATATAGGAAAAATAATTTAAGGGTTTAATTTCATTTTTTTACATGTCATTTTTCTGTATTTGTCCTCCTAAATATGGACACATTTCCACGTAGGTGGATTGGTAGGACTTCACACCGCATCTGGGCTCCACGTTCCCCTGACCTCACAGCTCTTGACTTTTTCGCATGGGGCTACATCAAATCAGATATGTACAAAGTCAAAATCAACTCCACTGACCATTTAAAGGAGCGTATCAGGTAGGCGGTGCTTAAGATCACATCTCCAATGCTAGAGAGGGTGTTTCACGAAGTCGTGCGTCGCTGAGAGTTATGTGTGGAAGTTCAGGGTGGCCATGTGGAATAAACTTTGATGAACTGTGTGTTACTGTGTCCTACGGTCTACATTCACTGTATTGGTTTCAATATAAAATATGTTTTTCACAGAAATGGATCGAGACTTTATGTTCATCCTGTATTTTAAAATATAAATTTTGCTTTTTAGCTAGAGACAGTAGAATAGGTATATACAGATAGCCAATTTATCGGCTCAGTTACCGAATTTGTTTACCTTTAGCAAGGCCTCTCAAAAATGTTCATGTTGGATATCACTAACGAACGCCTAATAATGTCTGCAGAAGAATTTTGCCCTAATCTAATGAAAATGTATCAGTCCGTTTCCATATCACACAGCACTGTGAGATTCAGAAATATGTTTTGCTAAATAACTGTAAAAGTTGGTTTATGAACAGCTATATGCTTGAAATGTATTGCGATCTCATTTTTATTAAGAATTTAGCATTAAAAAACGCTTCACTGGTTTTAACACATTTGTGAGTTAATGATATTATTGTAGTTTATGCATTATATTACTCCTTCCACTATAAAACACTCTCTGTCGTAATATTCTACAATGCACGTCATTGGTGCGGCGAGCTTGAATCC
The DNA here is from genome assembly GCF_040183065.1 of Periplaneta americana. Taxonomy (NCBI): domain Eukaryota; kingdom Metazoa; phylum Arthropoda; class Insecta; order Blattodea; family Blattidae; genus Periplaneta; species Periplaneta americana. Next base: position 33,757,593 of record NC_091122.1, read on the forward strand.
GAGAGCGGAACTGTGGACTCACTTTGTTAGCTGGGCAAGAGCATGCTCGTACGGGCAAAGCGTGCACGGGTTTGCTTTAGAGCAGGCCTGCACAAACAGCGCTCAACGAGCGCGCGCGCTCCTTCGGAGCGGGAGAGCGGTGTTTACCGCTCGCCGAAACGGAGAGGAATATACGTCAGAATAACATATAGACTTGCTAAGGTAAAGGAGAGGGAAACGACCACTCAGTTATCTAGTGGAGTGCAGTGTGTAGGCCTATTCTCAGTAACTGTTTCACGTTGCTTACCTACTGCTACAGTACAGTATGGAGGAATCTAAAAGACGGACATAACATTTAACGATTTACAGCTCAAACTTATTCATCTTCTATGTGACCTAAGAGCTAAACATCGTTTGAATAATACTACTAGCCTGGTTGAGTTTTACAAGACTAAACATTAGCAATAATATCCACGACTACACAGGCTGGCTGTGAAAATGATTGCTATGTTTGGCTCAACATTTATATTTGTGAGCAACTGTTTTCTATAATCAACTTTAATAAAGGCAGACATCGAACATCTATAACTGAGATTTCATTATGATCAGTAGGCTACTGTTCCTTTCGGCTGCCAACAGCATAAAACCTCGTTTCGATGTACTGATAAATAAAAATATAACAAAATGATATTGTACATTTAAGTAGCTATAGAATTTCTATTACTTCTGTAAAATAAATATTTCTTTATTAATTAATAATAGTCCAAGATAGTTTTGCAAACACTGAACGGGAATTCATTTCATAAGCACTCGTAATAGTACTTCCTTTTGTGTATATTTTGTACGAGATCACCCCTTCTTCCAGTCCACTCTTATACAGAGCGCAGCTAATATCTGCATTCCGCTCATGAGCTGTGAGCCGGCTCGGAGAGCGCAGACCTTGTGCAGGCCTGCTTTAGAGGATTAAGGATGGGACAATCAGCACGAATTGTTCAGAAGGTTGTAAATTTTCATTTGAACTTGAAAGACACTCTTATCAAGTTCTCAGAATTTAATATTGCATTGTACTATAATTTTGAAATCTGGTCTCTTTTAAAAGCGGTGACGTTAATAAAACGGCTACTCAATTACGTATGTGGTGAGGGAGATGGGTGATCCTTAAATGGAGGTAAAATAAATATACTTGTTTCATGGGTTTTTACATCGGTTCTAAGAAAAATCCGTCTCTTAGTAAGAGTTGTATTTCAATGTACATAAGTTTGAGTTTTATACTAAATATAATGAACATAAAATCACTTTCTTCTCTGATTTCCCTCACAACATTCTAGAATCAGATATTATTTCAAAACCGTGTTCGAAAAGGAAAATAATTCCGTTCTTCAACGTCGCCTTCTTGATTAAATGCTCGAGAGTTACCAACCGTGACGGATGGACATTTAAGAGTAACACAGACGGACTGCATGTTCATTCTAGCACATGAGCAGCATTAGAAATGAGAACACGTACGTGAATGATGTAGAACCTCACTTAATCTCAGATAAGAAAACCAGAGGACAGCGATGCAGCATACATTGACAATCCAACTCTCTAATCAATTCAGCGAGAGAAAAACAAGAAGACCGGCTCAAGCCTTGTTTGATGAAGCCAGCTTTCTATCACAATAACCTTCACATCTGAATCGATTTTTTTTTTAGAAACTCATAAGTCAAATTTTAACAAAATTAAGTTTATTGCTAATTCCTGTTCCATAGGGATAGATATAACATTTTGTATAAAAATACTACAAGTCAAACGGTATTTCTGTTGTGAATTAGGTTTCGTGGAGAAGGGCCATAAGTCAGTGACAAGGCTGACACAGAATGAACAAAACTATAACCAGGGATGCAGAACTGTACTACAATTGAAACACGCGTCATAACTCGAAACACGTAACTCATCCCTTCCCTTCAACTCTCGCATCATTGTACGGTAGGGGGGAGAGGAGAAGAGCGAACAGTCTGTATGTCACACAAACGTCATTGAAGGCTCCGGCCTTGTGGATGGGGTAACGAACTCTTTCCCCACGTTTCCACCCCTCTCATCCCCAGTTCTGCAACCCTGCTATAACCTGAGCTCTTGTGTTTGGTAAATTAATTATTTTGTGTCTGAATTTTGGATTTGTTAGAATAATGTTGTTGTCTTTTGTGTAATGTATTATTGTATTAGATTATTTCATGCAAAACTTTATTATTTCTGTCCTTAGTAACATTTTATACAGGTTTGAGTAAAATTTGTTCACATGAAGCAAAAATTATGAAGTGAGCTTCTAAATACTGGTTTTGAGAAATAAATTCGTATTATTTTTAACCAAATTTTCAATTAATTCATGAGTTTAAGAGATCGTTTTGTTAAATCTTTACCAGATTTTGAGAACCCCCATACGTCAAACATTTTCAAACATGAATAATGAGTCATATTATTTAATAGTTATTTATGCTGTAAGGGAGGTAAGTACAGTAGGATTTACCAGCCGACAACTCGTTTGCGCCCGAACGAAGTGAGGGCTAGCAATATTGAGTCCGAGGATGGTCGAGTCTACTTACCTTCCGAATTGCATATAAAGTTTTTTCCACTCACTGCTTCTAAATAGTTATTCATGGTATATTATTTTAATTTTATATTCATTCATATCAATTAATGGATTGACTTGTTCATTGACAGTCTATTGTTTGTCATAGTATTGTTTGTTTACCATGGGACAATAGTTGTCTATTTACATATTTCATATAAATATTTTGATATATTTTAATGCTGGTAAGAAATAGGTGTATGACAGCACAAAGTGCAGCTCGTCAATTTCTACTTCCAGAAAATTCAAAGAAAAGATGTGAGAAAATTATTTTGCATACAGAAATATTAGTTATGTTCTTACCAACATTTCCCATTTCAAATATCCCAATTCTTAACTCATGCATTTCCTTTAAACAGTTTTTTGAGTCTCCCCAAACCTTTGAATTTCGTGATTTAAGGAGTTTCTAAAAAAAAAAACCATTCAATTAAGACGTTAATACACTGTTAAGATTTTTATAACGTTCAAGTTCCGAGCATTTTACATTAATACACACTGTTATGCCTTTGAACTCGATTACGATGAACACGGAGCAGGTTCGATGGATGAGTTTAAAGCATCTCTCCTCAAACTTTTTGAAGCTTTTTTTAGGTATAGTGTACGAGTATTCAGCGCGCCATAGCAAGCCAATGAACACATTAATTAGTTTCGTCTCAACAACTTTCTTCTCACGTGTATTCAGAATTTTTTAGACAGCAATTCTTAAAAGTCGATCTTTTAACGCTAGACAAGCTTATTAAAAATTGACTATTACAAGGCAGCGTGCGAAAAGTACTTTTAATAATAGTGCGAGAAGTATTTTCAACACTGACTTTCAATTTTGCACCTATTTTCAATTGTTCCCCACAGATGTCACACGAAAACAATCGCAACTGATCAATAAACTTAAATACATAATTTTTACTCAGCAACATTGACATTTTAACTACAGTCCGCGTCACCGTCTTTGGCGTGTGAAATACGTAATGGGAACGTTAAGTGCTAGTGTCTTACCTTTACTGTAGTCAGTCTGACAACTGTGTTTGGCAAATGGCTGATGGATGATGTGACGTGTATAGGAAGTGGTACCATTCTCAGCTGCACTAGCAACATGCTCACAAACTGGGCACTATATTCTGGGACATACGCCAAAAACGCTGACGCCAACTGTACCACAAGTCCGCATCCTAATTTCACTAATGTTCTTGAATCACACAGCCCAGATCCGAGGTATGAGTAATTGGCCCTGTATTACACTATTTCGGATGTGGTCTCTCTGATGGGAAAGCATTCATGTATAATGTATAGTATAACTTATGTGCTTCAATAACCGCTCTCTTTAAGTGCAGTGTCAATGATCAAGTAACTGAAGAAACACAAAAAAAAAACTACATTGATCTGTAAAACAGCTTCATCGTGGTATTCTACATAATGCATCCCGGTTTCGTATTCAGATGATGCAGTTTTCTATCTAGAGTTGCCAACTGTTTTTGAAGAAAATAGGGAGACTAAGCGGCCTACAATATTTCACACAGAAAACAGACATTATACAGTGCGTTTAGAGATAAAGTGGACCGCGGCGGCCTTGGACTGGGCACCTACTGCCAGATTTACATGTAAGCAGCTGGCATGTCCACCCTATCTTTGGACGCATTGTACAATAAATTCAGTTAGCGGTACTAAGAAAACTTTATTCTATACTTACGAAAATAGACTTAAATTAGGAGTATTTTTAAACATTTTGCCTCGCATAATAGTTTCAAACAAATTGTAAAAATTCCCTACATGGGTAGTTGAATTTGACTGTGATTTGCAGTTCTCACTTGATTACAGTAGATGTGTCGTGCTCCTGTTTCCAACATCTGTTAACACTATTCATAAGAGAAAACACTCTCTGCATGAGCTTTGCTGCCTGGTATGCTTACAACACAACTCGCTAGTTTTTTTTTTTTTCTAAATTTTTAACTCTAACACTGATTTTATTTTGAACTAGTGAGTCCTGAAACTATTTCTGGCAAGTACTACCTTCTACAGAGACTGCACATTTCATTGCATCTCTGGAACAACAGAATCCATCATATAAATCACCTTCAATCACGGAAAAATTAAATGTTTCAAATACAATTTTACATTATGCAAGAATAAGGGAGAAAATGCTCGAAGAGAAGAAAAATGCGGGAGTCAGGAGACTGTTAAAAATTAGGGCCAAATACGGGAAATACGGGAGGATTGGCAACTCTATTTCTATCCCACATAATGCATCCACAGTCTAGTATATACAGTCACGAAGCTCAATACGCAGGGAATATGCATCCATAGATAGTTGCTGACCATTAGGATCGCTACTATCGCCTCATCACATACAATGTGAAACAGTACAGGCACAGTCTATTGTTCCTAGTACCCTCAACAACTCAAGCTTCGTGACTGTATATACTAGACTGTGATGCATCCATATACAGCTCAACACTTTCTGAATCAATACATAACTCAATAGAATTTGGTATGAGGTGGAAACATAGTCTCTAACGGAGTCATTACAGCGTGCTAATACTCAAAGGACGATCCTAAGTTGTTTTTTTTTTTTATCGCTACTGTACAGCGTGTTTAAACTCAAACGACAGTCCTATATTTTACAGCCACTAACACCCAAAGGATAATTCTACATTTTTTACAGCTACTCTACAGAGTTCTAATATTCAAATAAAGGTTCTGCTTTTAGAGTTAAACGTTTATGCTCGACAGTCAAACGGATGAACTGTTACCGAAGTTTCAAAGGCCGGCGTCACCTTAGCAACGGCAATAAGTCACACTGTTCTGATGTCACTTGCTTTCCAACGGATCAGACACTTGCATTGATATGGTGTTTGCTGAAGGGACAGAATTACGTTTTTGCATGAATTATATTTCTTAATTCTCTTCTCACAGATCCATCTTAACGGCACTCAAACAAACCAATTCAGATGAAACACAGTAATTCCATTGTAAATACTTGTACAGATGTCATATATATTCGTATTCAATAAAGTAATAATAATAAAGTAATAATAATAATAATAATAATAATACACATAAAATGCATTAAATTACTTTCACTATCCGTCATATTCACAATCCTTATCACATTCATTTCCTTGTAACTTGTTTGAAATTATCTTCCAGTCTGTCCAATGTAGAATTCATTGCAACTATTGCATGATAGATTGTAGTATACACATGTTAAGTTGTATTTGCTTGTCTCTCTTGTGTATATGTTTTTGTAGTGTGTTGCAGCCCGTGTATACGATTAAGGGAAACGATGCCTTTACGATATATTAGCAGGCTTTCAGAAATGCGCAGGTGTCGAATACATTTATTTCCCTCATTTTCATGTCGTCCTAACTCTAACCATCTTCATTGGCACAGAGTGGATGGGAGGAACCTTTGTTATACTCTTCTTTGTCTTAAATAATCTACTCTTTTATACAGACTTACAATTTAATGCGGTATAGAGGAAGGTATTTTTGGACCAACACTATATTCTCTCACAATGCGAACCTCCTTGATCGTGTGATCAACACGATAGTCACCGCGAAGATGTCACAGGACAATTGGAATGGAGATAAATATATACAGGGTGTTTTAAAAGTGATAGTCAATAATTTACAGATGAAAAGTACAAACCGAAAGAAGCAAAAAGTTCCAATAAACATTAGTCTGCAAATTACCCGTTCATACTATATTTCCTTAAGCAAAGGAGGGCCTGCACCGTGACCTCCAAGGTCACCGGATTTTAATTAGATTAAATTTTTGTTTGAGATCATGTAAAAAAAACCTGGTTTACACTTCTGAGGTCAACACACTTCAGGAACTGCGGTTTCGGATTTAACGTGCCTTTCAGCAAATAAAGAATGGTCAGGACTACCCGAAAGTTACTGATAAGAGCACAATGTTGTGTTCAGATGCATGGACAGCATTTTGAACACCTCCTCTAGGCAGAATTCAGTTAGGGAATATCTGCCCTTAGTCAGTGACGAATCATCAAGAGAACATGTGAATTATCTCGACAATGGTTAATTTGCGGAAAAATGTGTATTGGAGCTTCATTGCTTGGGTTAGTTTGTTTATTGACAATCACTTTTGAAACACCCTGTATATGTTGTGTAAATTCAAGAAATAGAACTTAACGTTGCATAACCTTAAGAAAATATATTTTGTGCGAGATCGTGCGTATTTGCTTGGTTTCCGCACAAAACCAATCCGCGGAAAGTCTAAAATTCCACATTCAGTATTCCCAACCTAACACACATAACAATAAATTTCCCTCTTCTTACCGCTTAAGTGACATATTGATTTTACTGCTTTAGGCTTTTAACATATTTTTAGAGACGTTCAATATAGTAATAATTATAAATTGGAAACCTACCACTGCAATTTCACCGTTAATTATTGTTTTTAAATATTTGCAAAAATTAAGTAAACTCTACAACTCCACTAAAGTTACTGCATTCGTGATGCAAGTAACATTAAGGAAGCCGTGAAAAAAATCAACAAATCAACTTGCCGATGTTATTACTGCAATATGTTATATAAATAATATTGTTAAAATATTAAAATGAAAAATAAATCATTACATAACCTTACCGTTTGTTTTAAGTTCGCATTTATAGACTGGGGGAAAAAAAAGACAGACGTATATCACGGCCTGCTGGAGTATAGTAAACACAGAAAACATTTTAAAGCAACAATGTTGAAGATAGATATTTTTGTTTTGCAAATTTGCCGTCATTGAACAGAAACCAAGATGGAGATTTCATTGCAACTAATTAGAAATTCCTCTTTCAGGTATGTAATAAACGATCTTCGCACAAAATAATGTACGATACACGAGCGGTATGTTTTCTATCAATTCTCGGAAATTAAAAATGCTCAACTATGTTTCGCTTTTTCAATCTTTTCATCGAACATGAAAACTTCAACATACCGCTCTTGTAACGCATATTACTATTAATATACTACATCGTAAGCACTTGTGATTTAATGAAATAGTACTTTTTCGAAATTTTCTTTGACGTTTATGGTTAACAGAACTCTCTTATTACAACATAATTATTGATAATCTTGATCATGTACACATGGCTACCCAAAGGCTCAGTGCCGAAGTTATGGTAACTCACGACCCCGTGACATTTTCGTGACCTAACGCACAATTATGTCTCCTTCATCGCCAACATACTATTTTTTTAATACGCACTACAATATACAAAAGCAGGCACGACAGTCTTTTGAAACAGTTTTCCTTAAAAATATAGTCACATTAAAAATTGTCAAGTCGTAGAGACCACACAAGCGATCTATAACACACCGCCAAATAGAGAAGTGAGATAAACATTCTCTAAAAAATGTAGTCCTATAATTTAAATAGTTTGGATAATAGCCAGAGTCCGAATGGCTTAAATTATTTCTTCTCAAGGTCAGAACGATGCTTTCCGTTGTGTGCGACAACCGACTTCGCGCGACCTTTATCACATGGGCCACCTCCAACCGAGAATACAGTCTTTAGTACCATGCAAGCTATTTTACCTTTCAACAGTGAATTCCTGGTTTCCACCATTTATATGGGATCACATTCGTGTTTAGAAAATCTGTATTTTAACCGATTCTTTATCTCTAGTGCCAATAAATATTTGATTACCGAAATAATTTCTCATCATCGCCCAATCAGTTGCTAACAAATATTTCCTTGATGATGAGACTTGTTTAAACACTCGTTTCCTTCTTATCCACGCAACTGTATTACTGAAATTACGAAATTTGCTCAGTATCAATAAATTATAGTGCATGAGGCACTTGATGAATGAGATTTGAGAGAGAAAAAGATTTTAATGCTCGACCATGCCGAAATGTAGTAATTATACACCTGGTAGTAGCCCTTTAATGCACCTCATTAAAGTACACCTATTCATTATAATTCAGTTGTTCAGCCAATGAGAAATCACCATTGTACCATTATAAAACCGCAAGTATCGCTTATTCTCGGATATGCAATCGAAAGACAATTAGCGAAAAGTCACGGAGGCTGGAAATCTAATACTGTCGCAGAAGGTTATGTTCTGTTACTATAATAATTAGCGTTAAAATTGTAAATAATATTCAAATAAATTCAATTTGTCATCTCGCTTTTTCAATTCTAAATCAATTTCCAGGTTATATTAAGACTAATGTTCATCTTATTCTCTAGGTTATATCAAGGTCAATGACATTCGTGCCTTGGAAAAAAATCAATACTTTCGCGTCTGCGCAAATCTCACAATTCAGGTCAGTTCCGCTCCTCACTTACATAACCATAACATGAATACTTATGAACAGGGAAAGGATTTATATGTAAATACATATTTACTTATAAAGCTAATATAATTTATATTTTGCATTATCTTTATGTTTCACAATGTGTAGGGTTGAAAAATCCTACTTTTATTTTCCATATTTTTCCATTTTTTAGAGTTTAGTACATATTTTCGTTAATTTCCATATATTTTCCATATTTCATATAAAACAGTCCATATTATATTAGGTTTAACAATAAAACAAAACAAAATTCCATTAACTTTTAAAAATACATTTCAACAATAGAGATTTAAACACATGTTCAGTAATCCCTTTAACATCAGAGTTATTTGAAAATTAGCAGTCCTATCAACAATGGGAAAGTAAGTTACAAAACTGTATTAATTTAATTTAAAATTTTTAACAGACTTCAGTTGCAGATGCAGTAAGAGCTAAGGTGGACACTGTACTTTCAAAAAACCCTGGATATGAAGAACTACAAAAGGTTGTTGCTGTGATGAGTGGTGAATCAACAGTGAAGATTAACTTGGACTTATCCCCAGCAGACATTGTGAAATTGAATTATGTACCAGTTACTTCTTGTGACGTCGAACGCTCTTTTAGTCAGTATAAATCTATCCTCAGAGACAATAGAAGAAGATTCACTTTTCAGCACTTGAAAGAAATGTTTGTAACCTATTGTTATGGTAACAGACAATAAAAATTGTGTTTTGTTGAAACTACATTGGAAGATAAGGTACGTCCATTATATTTTTTGTTTAGTTTGATTAAAATGTACCAATATTTAACGTACATAGTCATTTTTTTATAATTTTAAGTCCATATTTAATTCCATATTTTGGTAAAAATCCATATTTAATTCCATATTTTGGTAAAAATAACTACATATATATTTACATATTTCATATATTTTTAGTCCATATAAATCCGTTCCCTGCTTATGAATAATTTCAAGTTAGAAATATGGTCGAGCATAAAAAGTCGTATGAAACTTGCCTATAATGGTAATTAAGACGCTCGTATGAAAATGATGAAACTCGCTTGCGCTCGTTTCATAAACAAATATACTAGCGTCTTAATTACTACCATTATAGGCTCGTTGCATAATGTACTATTATTATTATTATTATTATTATTATTATTATTATTATTATTATTCAAAAGTTAAGAGTAGGAATACTACCGATACAAATCAGCAAACGGGAAAATATACAGGGTGGTTCTGTAAAAGCATCCAAAAATTAAACAAAATAGGGAGTGTTCTACAGAGTATTCTGAGATAGGGAACTTGGGGATTGCGAAGTCAGATTTAAGAGATATGAGCTTAAGCATATCTATTGCTATCGCTTACTGTTTTCTATATTACCTACATAGAAATTTTAAAACTTTTTTATTAGTGCTCAAATTAGAATACAGATTTAACAAATGATCATTCAACTTTTTGTTATGACTTGTGTCGGATTACTATCTGTTCTAATATTCCTCTCTATAAAGTAGGAAATAAACATTTTTCAAATTTTATGGAAAAGTATACTAGTAGAAAAATGTCCAATATGAAAACCACGCGAACTCATTACTTAGCAGATCATGTTATGAAAGAACTATAAACTTTATACGAGATAGTGTTGCTGACAAAAAACATATGGGTAGCCTATCGATATACCAGCCCTGGGCACAACGGGGAAATGGAACGGAACTCTGCAACCCCGTCCCATGTTCTTTCCGCTTACACTGCCTTATAACAAACGCACAGTGGGCACTGTGCATCAATGATGGATTTCAGGCGATCAGCGAGAGCCGAAAGTTCGTAAAGCTATTATGCAATCCGTCACTGAACAATGCTTAACTGTCGGTATACTCTTCTCAGCCGGGGAAGATGGACTGGGGATTAGGGGAAATCTGCAGTAACTCAATTGGGTTAATAGCGCTCAGTCCTGTGATATACAAAACGATCGATGCAGCTGGACAACATGTAGCAAATGTTGAGTTAGGCTACTGATGACGTACTGTCACTTGATAAACCCTGTAGAAAATTTCCTCTGACATCAGCAGTGGTACAAAAAGTAATTCATGGAATAATTGTTAATTTTTTTTTTGAGTTCTATGTCTCTTCTGTGGTCACATGCTAATGTTAAATGAGAGAACGTATTACTTTTCTTAACTACCTCTGCCCCTTACATGTAAAAAGTCGGAAGATCAAGATTCTGCACTCACTTGACTTGCTTTGCTCATGGCCTTCATAGACTGGCAAAAGTAGTTCCGAGCGACCGGCGTAGCTCAGGCGGTAGCGCGTTTGTCTGATCTGGAGTTGCACTCGGGCGTGTGTTCGATTCCCGCTTGGACTGATTACCTGGCTGGGTTTGTTCTGAGGTTTTCCTCAATTTGTAAGGAAAATGTCAGATAATAAATGGCGAATCCTCGGCCTTATCTCGCCGAATACCATCTCGCTATCACGACGCTAAGTTTCTAAATAAACGAGTAAAAAAAAAAGTAATTCGGGCTTATTACAAAGACAAACTGCGTGCATACCCCTGGCATTCTTACTTGTTCTACGTGCGTGTTGTTTAAATTATATCTACAGAGTGAACCGTCAGTAATGTCTTTAATTTCAAGGCGTTATTCTTTGAGATATTTGAAACAAAAACATGTAATACAATTTTATTTGCTTTTGTTTTCTTTTCGAGAAAAAAAAATTGTTTTATGTGAAACATTTCATAGCGTTGCGATGAAAGAGTAATGGAACGGAGAAAAATTCTCTCCGGCACCGGGATTTGAACCCGGGTTTTCAGCTCTAGGAACTTAAACTGAGACGATTCTGTCCGACACCGGGATGGGTATCCGGTGTGGCTTAGTGGATAAAGCATCAGCACGTAGAGCTGAAAACGCGGGTTCAAATCCCGGTGCCGGAGAGAATTTTTCTTTGTTCCATTACTCTTTCATAGTATGATGACGCAGAATATCTGCATGGAAATATCATATGTACTTCGGTACATTAAAATAATATATATGATATGCGTAAATCACTTCGTGATTTAAGACGCCGCTTATTCCGTCGGTTCCCGGCCTACTAGTCACTCATAACGAGTGCACCTCAGCACATATGTGGACTTCGGTCCTACGTTCGTAGACATCTATGACGTAGTGCAGAGGGCGGCCACTAGAGGGAACCCAGAGTTGGAACTTAAACTGAGAGGATTCTGTCTGACACCGGGATGGGTATCCGGTGTGGCTTAGTGGATAAAGCATCAGCACGTAGAGCTGAAAACCCGGGTTCAAATCCCGGTGCCGGAGAGAATTTTTCTCTGTTCCATTACTCTTTCATCGTATGATTACGCAGAATATCTGCATGGAAATATCATATGTACTTCGGTACATTAAAATAATATATATTTCATGGTGTGTTTTGGGGAAGCCATGGATTTAATTCCCAATATGCTCAGTCAATCTAAGAGAGGAATGGTGAAACACACAGCTGAAAACGCAGCAAAATGGAATGGAATCATGAATGCGTTGTTTATATTCTTGGAATCTGCAGTGGGTATTCACAAGAAAAGGAGGATCGTTACGGAGAAGAGACGACGCCAAGAAAGCAAAATCTTGTACTTTCTCACTCTGTACAACATGGGTATCAATAACGGCGAGAAGCGACTCCCACGACACACAATGGGAGCTTCCAACAAAGGTCCAAGCAGCACACTCAAGGCTGTGCTTTATGCGTACGTGGGTGAGATAGAGCTTGCTTGCCTCTGCACACTACATTGTCTCGCACGGCGGTAGATCGAATCCCGACACCATTAACCTTTCGAAGGGCAAGGTGTCAGACAGGTAGAGTGTCGCGGCTTAGAGAGCAAAGTCAAACGGAGATTTTTGTTTTGACATTGCCAAGTGCTGGTCTCGCGAGAGATTTATACCAACAAATACTTCTCTAAACTACAACGAGGATACATCTTGAATGTGGTTACCTATTGCCTAATTTGTATCGGTGAACATAAAAGAATTCCCCATTGAAAAGTCGTATAGAATTATAAATTTTCTGGAGCTAAATGACAGCTGTAAGCAGTATGGGATGAAGATAAATACAAAAGTCAATAATTAAGCGCAATTAAATTAGGAAGGTCTTGAAGAATTCGAGAGTTTTTTTAAATTTCCAGAGTGAAGCATCAATCCAATCGTGGAAACTTTATTAGAAGAGCACAATGGCTTCAGAAAAAACAGACGGTGCACAGGTGTCTTAATAACTTTACAAATTACTGAAAAAAGTTCCGTGAATTTAACGTACCTCATATTTGGTCTTTATTGATAATGAAAAGGTTTTTGACATAGTAAACAGACCAATGATTCGGAAAATATTGAATGCAAATGAAATGTCACATCTGTTTAAGGCCATACACAGTAGGGTGCATGTAAACACAAGGATAAAATTCAACATTAACCCGTAACGTACCTTATATTTGATCTTTATTGATAATGAAAAGGTTTCTGACATAGTAAACAGACCAATGATTCGGAAAATACTGAATGCAAATGAAATGTCACATCTGTTTAAGGCCATACAAAGTAGGGTGCATGTAAACACAAGGGTAAAATTCAACATTAACCCGTAACGTACCTTATATTTGATCTTTATTGATAATGAAAAGGTTTTTGACATAGTAAACAGACCAATGATTCGGAAAATATTGAATGCAAATGAAATGTCACATCTGTTTAAGGCCATACACAGTATGCATGTAAACACAAGGATAAAATTCAACATTAACCCGTAACGTATCTTATATTTGATCTTTATTGATAATGAAAAGGTTTTTGACATAGTAAACAGACCAATGATTCGGAAAATATTGAATGCAAATGAAATGTCACATCTGTTTAAGGCCATACACAGTAGGGTGCATGTAAACACAAGGATAAAATTCAACATTAACCCGTAACGTACCTTATATTTGATCTTTATTGATAATGAAAAGGTTTTTGACATAGTAAACAGACCAATGATTCGGAAAATACTGAATGCAAATGAAATGTCACATCTGTTTAAGGCCATACACAGTATGCATGTAAACACAAGGATAAAATTCAACATTAACCCGTAACGTACCTTATATTTGATCTTTATTGATAATGAAAAGGTTTTTGACATAGTAAACAGACCAATGATTCGGAAAATACTGAATGCAAATGAAATGTCACATCTGTTTAAGGCCATACACAGTATGCATGTAAACACAAGGATAAAATTCAACATTAACCCGTAACGTACCTTATATTTGATCTTTATTGATAATGAAAAGGTTTTTGACATAGCAAACAGACCAATGATTCGGAAAATATTGAATGCAAATGAAATGTCACATCTGTTAAAGGCCATACACAGTAGGGTGCATGTAAACACAAGGATAAAATTCAACATTAACCCGTAACGTATCTTATATTTGATCTTTATTGATAATGAAAAGGTTTTTGACATAGTAAACAGACCAATGATTCGGAAAATATTGAATGCAAATGAAATGTCACATCTGTTTAAGGCCATACACAGTAGGGTGCATGTAAACACAAGGATAAAATTCAACATTAACCCGTAACGTATCTTATATTTGATCTTTATTGATAATGAAAAGGTTTTTGACATAGTAAACAGACCAATGATTCGGAAAATATTGAATGCAAATGAAATGTCACATCTGTTAAAGGCCATACACAGTAGGGTGCATGTAAACACAAGGATAAAATTCAACATTAACCCGTAACGTATCTTATATTTGATCTTTATTGATAATGAAAAGGTTTTTGACATAGTAAACAGACCAATGATTCGGAAAATATTGAATGCAAATGAAATGTCACATCTGTTAAAGGCCATACACAGTAGGGTGCATGTAAACACAAGGATAAAATTCAACATTAACCCGTAACGTATCTTATATTTGATCTTTATTGATAATGAAAAGGTTTTTGACATAGTAAACAGACCAATGATTCGGAAAATATTGAATGCAAATGAAATGTCACATCTGTTTAAGGCCATACACAGTAGGGTGCATGTAAACACAAGGATAAAATTCAACATTAACCCGTAACGTACCTTATATTTGATCTTTATTGATAATGAAAAGGTTTCTGACATAGTAAACAGACCAATGATTCGGAAAATACTGAATGCAAATGAAATGTCACATCTGTTTAAGGCCATACAAAGTAGGGTGCATGTAAACACAAGGGTAAAATTCAACATTAACCCGTAACGTACCTTATATTTGATCTTTATTGATAATGAAAAGGTTTTTGACATAGTAAACAGACCAATGATTCGGAAAATATTGAATGCAAATGAAATGTCACATCTGTTTAAGGCCATACACAGTATGCATGTAAACACAAGGATAAAATTCAACATTAATCCGTAACGTATCTTATATTTGATCTTTATTGATAATGAAAAGGTTTTTGACATAGTAAACAGACCAATGATTCGGAAAATATTGAATGCAAATGAAATGTCACATCTGTTTAAGGCCATACACAGTAGGGTGCATGTAAACACAAGGATAAAATTCAACATTAACCCGTAACGTATCTTATATTTGATCTTTATTGATAATGAAAAGGTTTTTGACATAGTAAACAGACCAATGATTCGGAAAATATTGAATGCAAATGAAATGTCATATCTGTTAAAGGCCATACACAGTAGGGTGCATGTAAACACAAGGATAAAATTCAACATTAACCCGTAACGTATCTTATATTTGATCTTTATTGATAATGAAAAGGTTTTTGACATAGTAAACAGACCAATGATTCGGAAAATATTGAATGCAAATGAAATGTCACATCTGCTTAAGGCCATACACAGTATGCATGTAAACACAACGATAAAATTCAACATTAACCCGTAACGTATCTTATATTTGATCTTTATTGATAATGAAAAGGTTTTTGACATAGTAAACAGACCAATGATTCGGAAAATATTGAATGCAAATGAAATGTCACATCTGTTAAAGGCCATACACAGTAGGGTGCATGTAAACACAAGGATAAAATTCAACATTAACCCGTAACGTATCTTATATTTGATCTTTATTGATAATGAAAAGGTTTTTGACATAGTAAACAGACCAATGATTCGGAAAATATTGAATGCAAATGAAATGTCACATCTGTTTAAGGCCATACACAGTAGGGTGCATGTAAACACAAGGATAAAATTCAACATTAACCCGTAACGTATCTTATATTTGATCTTTATTGATAATGAAAAGGTTTTTGACATAGTAAACAGACCAATGATTCGGAAAATATTGAATGCAAATGAAATGTCACATCTGTTTAAGGCCTTACACAGTAGGGTGCATGTAAACACAAGGATAAAATTCAACATTAACCCGTAAGTAGTGAGGTATTTTCCTAGTAACGTAACTGGTGAGGTGGGGATTGCATTTACCCCAACTTAGAAACTTGTATCGTAGCACTCAGATAATCAAACTGAATTTTTAATTTATATAATCAAGTATTTTTGTTTTAACTAGGTTTTCTTCAAAATTAGGGAAGCAGGCAGCATAATAAGCAATGAAAAAAAATATACGAGTATCTCCGCACATTCACCTCGCGCAGGTTTCTTTTTCTTACAATGGCTGGGGTACTCACAGCCACCACCTCACCAATTACGGGTTAATAATAAAGTAATAATTTTAAATTAATAAACCAACCAAAGTTCTATTTATCACCGATATTCTAAAATTTGTATACCTCAAGAATAAAATAAATCAGTACATGACAGGAAACGCACAGTTAAATACGTAATTTATATGCAGTTTATCAAATAATTTTAACAGACACTGAAAATAATTCACAACGAGCTGTACATAAATTACGGAAAATTTAAAATCGATACAAATTAAAGACATCCACCAATAAAACGAAAACCATAGCTTCCATCGGATTAAAACCCACTCAGAAGAAAAACAGCGATAGATGAAGACATTATAGAGCAAGTGAATTCTTTCGATTACTTACGCTACAATCTCTCTTACACTTAAGACCAATATACTATAGTTTTGTTAATTCTGCCACAGAAGACGGTGATGTTATGTTAGTCATACAGAAAATGAAATTCATGTTCGTAAAAAATGCTGCTCGAAAGCAACATCATAAGTAGCAAAATTTGATTTGTTATATTGAATTATTTCAACGTTACAATTGCTTGTTTGATAAAATGTGTATATGATAACGTTATGCAATTTGTGTTCTTTTGTTTTGTGTGTTTTTGGAAAACATAATTTCAATTAATGCTTCGCCATAAATGTTGTAACTAAAACTTTGTGCATCCCTCGTGTTTATCGTACGGCTCGTCCTTCCCCCACATGTTTCCTGCACTTTGTTTACGTTTTCACTCTGCCTAAACGAGACGCTCTACTGTACATCAATAAAGGTGAGAGACACTAAAAAATAATTTGTGGGCAGACAGACAAGAACGAAGAATAAAAGTAAACAATTTGCAATCAGGGAGAGGAGTACGATAAGGATGTCCTTTATCACCTACCCTGTTCAACATCTATTTGGAGGATTTAGTGAAGAACTGTATTCAGAACATGGGAGAGGTGACAATAGGAGGAAGTAGAATAAAGTGCATAAGATTTTCTGATGATATGGTGATGTTAGCAGTAGAGGACATGATAATAAGGGACATGCTACTGGAGTTAAATGACAGCTGTAAGCAGTATGCGATGAAGATAAATGCAAAAAAGACTAAGATCATGGTTACCGGGATAAAAATGAAGAAGGTAAACGTGTGAATTCTAAGTGAGGCAGTAGAGCAAGTGGACAGCTTCAAATACTTGGAGTATACTATAAGCAGTAACATGAGCTGCTGCCAGGAAGTCAAGAGGATAGCAATGGCAAAGGAAGCTTTTAACTTAAAAAAGCATCTTCTGCGGAGCTCTGGAAAAAGAAATAACGAAGAGATTAGTGGAGTGCTTTGTGTGGAGAGTGAAATTGTATGGACATTACGACGAAGCCAAAAGAAACGACTTGAACCATTTTAAATATGGATATGGAGCAGAATAGAGCATGTGAAATGGACAGTCAGAATAAGAAATGAAGCTGTGTTGGAAAGAGTGAATAAACAAGAATGATGCTGAAACTGATCAGGAAGAGAAAAAGGAAATGGCTGGGTCACTGGCTGAGAAGAAATTGCCTATTGAAGGATTCACTGAAGGAATGGTGAGCGGGAAAAAAGTTCGGGGCAAAGACATCAGATGGTAGACGACATTAAGATATATGTATCATATGCGGAGACTAAGAAAAAGATTTTAAAAAATAGGAAAGATTGGCGAATGCTGGGTTTGTAGTGAAAGCACTGCCTTTGGGCAGAAAACTATGAAATGAAAAAAATGAACATTTGCAATTACAGGCTCGTTAAACCGGAAATGTATATAATATCCATCACCTTCGCAAGAACTTTGTTCCTCAATATTTATTAAACGAATTCTGATTCTCCAAAAGCACCGGTTTCAGAAATATCCACTGAGAGAATAAACTTGAAGTCTCCTTATGTCCTCTGGAAGTTTAGAAGGCGATAACAGGAATTCACAACGCTTAAGACAAAAATAACCCCGTTTTGCGTACACGACTTTCGTTACCTCTGCGTGCGAGCTATATGCAACCTCGGTCTATCATTTGTCACTGGTGAATACTTGGCAACGTCCTTATGAAAATACTGCCGCGTCTGTACTGTTCTGTAATTACTTGAGATAAGGTGTTCTACTTCTTGTGCTGTATGTACACTGCAAGACTTACAGTGATCTATCTTATCAAGCATTTTTCGTACCCATCTCTAGGAGGTAATGATTATGATACAGCATGTGAAATTTATGTTTTACAAAGCAACTGTTTTCATAGACCACTTTGGTTGTTCTGAGATCAGGCACCAATATTTCAGCCATTTTAACTGGTAACATAGTATGTTATAGGACTTGTAGGGCATGCGTTTTCATTACGTTTCAGGAAAAATATGTTGGTGTTTTTGGGCTGATGTTTTAGTGAAATACTGGGTTGGTGCTGAGAGGATAAAAAGAAAGGAGGGAGCACTCCAAGCAAATATGCTTGATATCGGTGCGACGGATATGACGTCACACTACGCTTTCTACGCCCCATAATCCTCCGCGAAATACCGCCAATCGCCAAATATTAAATTGCTACTATCGGTTTCGGTCATACGTAAACGGTTTAGAATGGATGCGGGGGTAACAGGAGTATTAACAGATTACTGCATCAATGTAAATTTCATTGTATATTTATTAAAAGTGTTACGGTTGTGCCACGACTGGACATTTCATTTCCACATTCTTTCTTTTATCAAGAAGGATGTTGGCACTCCTTCACATGTTAAAGCATACGGGAACATATCAACGAATATATTCTACAGTTGAGCCGAACAGAATATTAGTTTATTTATAAAAAAAATAACACCTGCTGAACTTGACTACACTTTTGAAATATTCACAACACGAAACAATTTGTAATCGTAATAATATGAACAAAATGCTGATAAACACACCGGAAAAAGAGATGAACTATGGGTAATTTGACGGCCATACTAGTACACCTTTTTGGTTCCACCGTTTCAAGTTTGTGGCCCAGGGTTGGGTAGGTGCATAAGTTCCTAATGTTTTTATTTCGCGTGTTAGTATCAGGTTGCTATGAGTTTATTTATCAATTGTCATTTTTTTATTTGAAGTTCAATTGTTGTGCTTGAGTTTACATATTGAAGTTTTCATTTTTGAAGGTAGTGAGTGGAACCGTGGACGCTAGAAAATAGAGTGTCAAGTGGAGAAAGTGGAACATTTCCGACATATTCTTCTTTTTTAGTTCAATAGAGGGGCGAAAGCAGCAGAGGCGGCCAAAAACATTTGCACCGTGTATGGGGACAATGCTATCGGAGAGAGCACGGCAAGAAAATGGTTTTCTCGTTTTAAGGAGGGACGTTTTGACATTAGTGACACTCCACGTTCAGCAAGACCTTCGGGGTTTGATGAAGACGGTTTAAACACATTAAGCCACAATGATCCATGTCAATGTACCCGAGAACTGGCAAATTTGATGAACTGAGACCATTCCACCATCGTGCGACATTTGCATTCAATGGGCAAGGTTAAAAAATCACATGTATGGGTACCACATGCTCTAAGCCAAAACCACAAAAATCAGCGGGTGGCCATATGTGCATCTTTACTTGCTCGTCATAGATTGATTCGTGAACAACATCGAACATTCTTATTCAATATCGTTACTGGTGAAGAGAAATGGTGTCTTTATGCTAACATAAGAAAAAGAAAGGAATGGTTGAACCCGAACAAAAAAGCAATTCCCAGTACAAGGGCCACCGCGCATCCACAAAAGATAATGTTATGCATCTGGTAGAACTGCGAGGTTGTCTTGTACTATGAATTGCTTCCCCGAGGTGTAACTATCACTGCCGGCATTTATTGCCACTAACTGAGACGTCTTGACCACGAAATCGAAGAAAATCGACCAACAAGACTGAGCGAAGTGATGCTACTCCACGACAACGTCCGTCGGCACTCTGCTAACCTGACAAAAAACACTATCCATGAGTTGGGTTGGGAAGTCATTCCGCACCCACCTTATTCACCTGATCTTGCGCCCTCAGATTTTCACCTTTTCCGCTCTCTATCGGACAACCTTCAAAGAACTTCCTTTCGGATGAAAATGCACTCCGATCATGGCTTGACGACTTCTTTAACTCAAAACCACGCGATTTCTATAGGTTTGGAATCGAAAAACAAATCTAGCGTTGACTGACTGTTGTAAATAGTGAAGGACAACATACTATTGATGATTAACTTATCTCTTATGTGTAATTGATATGTTTAATAAACTTATGAAAATCGCTACGGAATTATGCACCAACCTAATATTAACTTTTTCCAATAAAATGTAATAAGAAAAACGCTCCAAATTAGAGTTTTTCTCGAAATACTTGATTTAGAGGCACGCATTACTGATGTTGAGCTGGGAAAATCTGTACAAATCATAATTGCCAACAGCAAGAGATTAGAGAAAACAATCTGAATCATTCATCTCGTTATAAAGAGTGATTCAAAAGTCTGACTACATAGACAAACTCAGAGTGCAAACAGCGAAATATGGTAAGAGGGGAAAGTTGTTGGAAATATGCAGATTGCAATCTCATGTGCTTGAATTTTCAACATAGAATACATTGTTGAGGCTGTACACTAGTACGACACACACGCCAGACCCAATACTGCTAAATTAGTGGCTTTTCCACTAGTTCTAGTTTTATATACGTATTATTTAACGGACAAAAATAGTTAACATGCAGAGTTTGGCGCTTATTTAACTTCTCACAGCGGAAAGAAACATTTCTTTACATTGATAGCATAAAAATTCAGAGGAATTTCATTCTTGGATGCCAGTTTTCCCTGAACTTATATTGACAACACTGCTAATTATCATCATGTCGTAACTTACGCGATACACTATGGTCATTTCGATAACGTAAATGCCCCCATCAAGAACGAAACATGTGACAACAGACCATTTACCTTCTAATTGAGGCTCGTACCAGTGTACAATCACAACGGTGCATTCTATGTTGAAAATTCAAGCACGTTAGATTCATAACTACTGTACCTACATATTTCTGACAACTTTCTGCTCTTTCCATTTCTGCAGTAATAACGGAGTTTGTCTATGTCGTCGGACTTTTGAATCACCCTGTATAGGCCACAAGTATCATTCCACAGACATTCGTAGCGCAACTAACAGATTTTCAAAATTAAAACTCACTAAAGATGTCAAAGATTGGTTATTTAACAAAAAAAAAAAGGTTATACAGCAGTCAACAAGAAACTGTTAAGTATTTTAAAACCGTAACAATTAAGTGCAATAGCCTTTCCGTTGAAATAACATGTAATAAAAAAATAAAATATTCTTATGTCACGCAAAGAAAATAAAAATTATGATTAAAAATGAAGACATTATTACAAAAACAACCCTAGCCGATTTTTAATGAAATTGAGTTAAGGATACAGTTGCTACTATTTGAAATATTTATAGACTCCGAAAACGACCCATGTCAGGTGCAATAGCCACAAGGATAAACACCAATTTACGAAAACAGCTGACATGTGTTGTTCTTTTTATTTTTTCTTGTTCTTCTGAAAAAAAAAAAAAAAAAAAACAATTTTGACAAGGGCTGATTTTGTAATAATGTATTCAAATGTGTTTAATCTACAGTCTTTCAAGGCCAGTTATTTTCATAAGAATTTCATTTCCAATCAGTGTCTTGAGACATGGACTGTTACAGCTTAAAATCTGTAAACTCTTCGATCATGGGTAATTAAGAACAAGAAAGACATTTTTAGCTTATTACGTAAAAATTAACCTAACCATCATATGTACAATTTATGTAAAAATGGACATATCTATCCATCTGTGGTGAAGTAATAACACAGTCTAGTACATACAGTCATGAAGCTTGAGGTGACTTTTTGCATTTCTCGCGATACAATGCTTAAAGCGGTTAGCAACTGAGAGTACTAAGAACAATAGACTGTCCCGGTACTAATTCGCATTGTCTGTCATGAGGCGATAGTAGCGATCCTAGTGGCTAGCAACTAAAGTTCAACTGTCATTGAATGCACATTCCTTATGTATGAGCTTCGTGACAGTATATACTACACTATGGTAATACTAACTACATTCAGTACATGCTATTGGTTACATTAATAAAGTCGTAATTTCCGATTAGCCGTCATAATTATATAAAAGGCCAACGGATTCTCGGATATTGCCAATAAATTGAATGCATAGCGATTATTATTATTATTATTATTATTATTATTATTATTATTATTATTATTATATTATCATTACTACTACTACTACTATTATTATTATTATTATTATTATTATTATTATCATTATTATTATTATTATTTATAGATTTCAAAAAGGCATATGACTCGGTTAAGAGAGAAATTGTATATAACATTCTTATTGAATTTGGTATTCTCAAGAAATCTGTTCGATTACCGGTAATTAAAATGTGTTTCAGTGAAACATACAGCAGAGTCCGTATAGGACAGTTTCTGCCTACGCTTTTCCAATTCACTGCGGGCTAAAGCACTAGCATCTTTACTTTTCAATTTTATTCCAGAATATGCCATTAGGAAAGTCCAGGAAAAAAGAGAGTATGAAACTGAACGGGTTACATGTTTATGTGCATAACGTGATTTGTTAGGAGAAAACCCACAAACTTTTAGGGAAAACACGGGAATTTTACTTGAAGCAATTAATGAGATACGTTTGGAAGTAAATCCCGAAAAGATAAAGTATATGCTTATGACTCGTGACGAAAACATAGTACGAAATGGAAATATAAGAATTGGAAATTTAACCTTTGAAAAGGTGGAAAAATTCAAATACCTTGGAGCAACAGTAACAAATATAAATGACATTCGAGAGGAAATTAAATGCGGAATAAATACGGGAAATGTCTGCTATTATTCTTTGTCATCCAGTTTGCTTTCAAAAAAACTGAAAGTTAAAATTTATAAAACAGTTATATTACCGGTACCGGTTGTTCTGTATGGTTGTGAAACTTGGACTCTCACTTTGAGAGAGGAATAGAGGTTAAGAGTGTTCGAGAATAAGGAGCTTTGGAAAATATTCGAGGCTAAAGGGATGAAGTTACAGAAAAATTGAGAAAGTTACACAACGCAGGACTGCACCCACTGTACTCTTCACCTAACATAATTAGGAACATTACATCCAGACGTTTGAGATGGGCAGAGCATGTAGCACACATGGGTGAATCCAGAAATGCATATAGAGTGTTAGCTGGAAGACCTGAGGAAGAAAGACCTTTGGGGAGGCAGAGACGTAGATGGGTCGATAATATTAACCTGAATTTACAAAAAAAAAAAAGGTAAAGATATCCCCGTAATATTCCATGAAGGCACTTGGGGGGCATGGAGGTAGAACCCCATGCTTTCCATGATCTCGGCACTAGAATGAGGTGGTGTGGTCGGCACCACGCATAACCTGAATTTATATTTTTAAAAAATTTAAAAAAAAACTGGTCACATAATCATTCTGGGAATCCAAAATTCCCAAATCAAGTATTCACAGAAAATCAAAATTTGGGGACAATTTTTCCCCTGGGGTCCCAAAATTTTAAATTTTATTTTTAATTCAGGTACAGATAATGCCCCCCAAGTGCCTTCATGGCATGTTACGGGGATACCTTTACCTTTTACCTTTTACAGATATGTTTCAAAAATAATATTCTCCATTTCTATCACAATGAATTTTTCAAAATATTTAAAAGTATCGAAGACATTCCAAACAAGAAAAAAAGTCCACACCTGTGGAGTAACGGTCAGCGCGTCTGGCTGCGAAACCAGGTGGCCCGGGTTCGAACCCCGGTCGGGGCAAGTTACCTGGTTGAGGTTTTTTCCGGGGTTTTCCCTCAACCCAATACGAGCAAATGCTGGGTAACTTTCGGTGCTGGACCCCGGACTCATTTCACCGGCATTATCACCTTCATATCATTCAGACGCTAAATAACCCAATAAAATAAAAATAAAAAATAAAATAAGAAAAAAAGAAACAATGTACACTATAATGTGCACCAGACCTGAAGGGGTTAAAATGGATTTGAGGGAGATATGATTCTAGGGAATGGATTAATCTTGCTCAGGATAGGGACCGATGGTGGGCTTAGGTGAGGGTGGCAATGAACCTCCGGGTTCTTTAAAAGCCAATTGTAATTATATTATTATTATTATCATCATTATTATTATAAACATGTTGCGGTTGGTTAGCAGATTAAAAAAGTTACACAAAAAATAAATAAAACAATTATTAACAACAATCATCGACATCACCACATTCACTATTATTTTCATCTGTTGCAGGACTGTTGTACAGCTTATTGATTGAATAATTTATTATAATTATATTCTCAGAAACTGGCAGGAGATTTACATCAACTTCGCCGAAGGACAGGGTATTTTGAACCTTTTTCTTGTGCTTTTATATTGCCTCAAGCGGTAGCCTTGCTAATCGCAAGACATGAACGTCAGTCGTTTGTGTACAATCCTATGATAGCTGGGACAGGACAAAACGTCCAACTTTAATTACTATATCGTCAAATACGTCTGTTAAGACATGCCAGCTACATTTCACATTCCTATACATGTAGTTCAACCAAGGCAACCAACAGTCGAGTTAATAAAGCCTACTGACATTAAAACCGGTACGGATAATCCCAAGCTGAGAAGCCTTCTTCATTGAGATTACTGATCACACAAACCGGCGACACAACTAACTACAAGCCAAGAAAACGTCAGCGACATACCTTCTTGCCCATGAATAACCTTCTCGCTTCCCTATACGTGGTTAACCTTGAAACGATACCCAAATATAAACTACACAACACAGACTAGTTATACAAGTTAAAAGACATCACCACAACTCGTCACCCCCACGAGTAGTCGCCTTTCTGCATTGTTTGCAGATTTCAGATGAGAAACGTTCTTCTCTCAGACTTCATTCTCTCATTGTAATATGGTATTCATTGCACTGTAAACTTCAATGGAATGTCGACATATTAAATATTAAAGTTAATTAACAGTCTTTCCAAGTCAGTACAAACCAAGGAGGTAATATTTACTTCACACCCTCTAAACAATTACTATTCAGAACTGTCATGTAGGGCTGGGAAATATTTGAAATACATGTACCGGTATTTAAAATATATTTTTATTTTGTAATTTAAAAGGATTTTCGAAAGTATTTCATATTTGTTATTTCTTCTTCTTCATCATCATCATCATCATCATCATCATCATCATCATGAAAATGAGCAATGATAACCATCGTGTATTGTTCTAGTTCTTAACAAGATATATCTAAAACTGCCTTCACAAACACACAGCTCACTTCGTCATGAAAATTAACCACACATGCAATCAAATATGCTGGTTCCAGTCCTTAGCGCACATGTTTAATTTGAGGGTACATTTTCCCTTTCGTATCAAACAACGATCATCAAATATTCTTACATAAACTCGAAAGAATTCAAATCCGGTGACAGTTCAGACCGAGATGTAGAGAAATTATACCTGCAACTAATCCAACGTCCAGGAAAGGTTTCGAACATTTGTAGACTTTTAAATTGCATGGAATGTAACTTCAGGATAATAATAATAATAATAATAATAATAATAATAATAATAATAATAATAATAATAATAATAATATCATTATTACACTGAAGACTTTGTCTTCTGCGCTAGCTGTTCTCTGTTTTTTATCGATTTTTTGTGGTTGGTTAATTGCGATATACGACTATTTCGATATATTTTTGTTTTGGAAGTGTTGGGGTTTCAATTTGTTTCTTTAATGTAGAAATGTGATTGGTTTTATTTAAATTTCGTAAGTTTCTTCTCGTGTTTTCTGTACCACCTGTTTTGTGGTAAGCAGTAATTGTAAGAAGTTGGTTACATTCAATGTTTCTTATGTGTTTGAGGATGGACGTTGTTGTTGGTTGAAGTGGATTTCAATGAATTTCGTCTTCTTCGTTTGTGTTCGATGAAGAGGTGTTCAGTTCTCGTGTGGAATTTAATTTGTCTTTATTCTTGGGAATATGTGCTTCTTGGACATTGATATTTATTTTTGTCAGCATAGTTAAATGAGTTATATATTTACTTCATTATTTATTTTGTTTTGTTTAAGTCTCACAATAAAACTGTCTGCTTAAACTGGTAAGTTTATTATTTTATTTATTTGTATGTTTTTCATTCATGTATTTTTGTGTTACTTTTTTTTAGTTATTTTATTATTAATTTGTTGTTTGTATTTAGAACAGGGAGTTCAGTAATTTTACAAATGCACAAATCATTGGTCTTTATAAGTTTTATAGTACTGCATTATTTGTGAGCTGTGATTGGTAGAAGGAAACTGCATGAAAAAAAACAACACAAATATCAGGGACACCTGCACCACATTAGGCATTAATTCATTAACTAGATAATTAATTATAACGTGGCCACTTTGCAACTGCAATATTATAATAATAATCTCCATTTCATTCAGACGCTAGATGACCATAGCAGTCGATAAAGCGTCGTAAATTAAACCAATAAAAAACTAAACTCTGCTTACATTTGAACAAAGAAAGTTAAGGCTTAACATTTGAGACAGAGAATGTAATTTAAAAATTCAGAGTTTATGGCAGTAAGTTAATATGTGTGCGCGCGTGCGTGTGTGTGTGTATAGGGGTGTATTTGAGGTCTGACAATGCAAAGGTACTATTTTTCCAGGCCGGGCGGCACCAGGGCACTTTTATGATTTTCATTTTATCGTCAAATTTTGTATTTATAAAAAATTGTTTCATTCATATTTAAAGAATTCCGTAGTGAGGTCTACTGCCTGGTCCTAACAATCTCTTTATCTAGATTCGAACTCATGTATTTTCTTCTCACATTCCACAAATATTCCTCTAGAGATGATGATGATGATGATGATGATGATGATGATGATGATGATGATGATGATGATGATGAGTACGACGACGCAGACAACTATTGCCAGCACTACTGAAATCCTAGAGCCAGGGTACTTTCTTTTTTAAATATATATATACCGGTAATTATATAGATGTAATTCAAGAAATGGTCAATTTTTATTACTCTACTGCCACTTCCAATGGACTCCTAACGAATATTCACACGTTTATCACTCGGATTGTGGCGCTGTAAATCAATTTAGAACACTTTTATCTCAGCCACGACACATTTCAATTTTTATTGTAAAATATAAATGCAATTATCACTACAATGACACAACAATTCTTGCAGATAGCACAGAAAAAACTTCGAAAACTTTATTAACAGAATAGCAGTTTCACTTCACTTCCACTAGATGACTCTTGAGTTCCAGCAGAGGCGTAGCAGGGATGCCAATATCGGCAAACGAAATGAAACTGTGAGAAATGTTACAACAGGTGTGCTAAACGTTAGGAATGTTACAATAGGTGTGTAGCAGGTTAGGTTAGGTTTTGTTAGATGTGTAAGATAATATGAATGGTTACCACAGTTGGCGACACTGCAATCATTCTCCCACTCCACCTCAAATAACGTTACAACGACGAAATATGGCCGCCTTCTTCCTTCAAGTACGACGATTTTCCTATATAAGTAAGGAACCTATTTAGGGTGGGTTGGGTGGTACCACAGCCCTCCCAGTGATCACATCGAGTTTCTACTACTCCACACTACAAAACTAAAGTAGGCTATTTTCAGTGTTTGTTTTTAATTTCCTATAATGGCAGTACAGTAATAAAAATTCACCCAAGAAATATTTAAAGAAACTGGATGATTAAAGAAATAGTAGTACAAAGTCACCATTTTCAACGTAGACTACTAATAAGGAATTGTAAAAATTCAAAATGATGAAGTAGAGTAATTAATTTAATCAGAAACTAATGGTATTACATATTTAATTTCCTTATGTGTATGTACTAAAAATATACGAGTAGTACCTATCCATAATCAATTACTAAGGCCAGAAACAAATATCTATGTTATATTATGTTAATTTCATATTAAATTACAATTTTAAGCTACAAAGGCTAATCAAGAAACACTAGAATGATAATTTGGCAATAATGTTACTGCTTGGGAAATGGAAGTATTACTCAACCAAAGCCAGTGGAGTCCTGCTGCCCGGAGCGCCACTTGTACTGCTTCTGCATTCGTATAGCTTCATCGCTATAGTTCACATTATGCCCGCGCCTCCACTCGCTTCGGTCGAGTTATACTACTAAGAGAAAACCTGCCCTGCAATAGCTCTGCCAAAACATAAATCTCGTTAGGCACAGAAACTGCAAATCCCTTTATGAAAAATGCTCAAATAAATTAACTATGATTAGACTTCTGTGAAAGAACATTTTTAATCTTTACAAAGATTTTACTACAATTTCTGAAGTATCAGACGAAACTGAAGCAAATCTAATCTAATTAGGCCGAAACCAAAATAACTTTTCTAACGTAATTTCATCTTCTCTCACAATTTACATATAGTAGCTAATTGAAGTTTTAATTGGTTATTTAATGACGCTATATCGACGAGGTTGTCCGTGAGAATGGTTATAGCGAAATAGTATCTAGCGAGATGAGTCCAAGAATTCATTGTGGGATTACCTGACATTCGCCTTACATTGCGGAAAACTTCAGAAAAATCCCAACCATGTAATTACTTAAGAAACACTAAAAATTATGAGATAACACAGTCTCTTATAGAAGTGAAGTACATTACTCCTTCACTTTCAGAATTGACATTTGAGTTTAAATTTTACATAATAATAATAATAATAATAATAATAATAATAATAATAATAATAATAATAGAACGAGTTGGTGCAGACGGTAGCATTTGTGACTCTTATTCGGGAGGTCCCGGTTTCAAATCCCGTGGCCGGTCAATCTGACTGGGGTTTTTCATGGTTTTTTTCAGTCACAAAGGCAAATGCCTGACTGGAAATTTACATACCGTCTCAATCATCAATATCATAAACATTAATCCAAGTCTGAAATCAGTTAGGTATATGAACACAAGCCATGTACAACACACAACAGAAACAGGAACTAAACAATAGTAACAACGATCTACTGGTATATCCACAGATCCTAACACGCGATATGACCACAGATATTAAACGTTTCACAAGGTATAATAACAACAAACGTAGGCCTGTTTACGCTTAAGTAGCAAGCCTATAAAATCTTGATAAAATTTTACCTCGAGACTCTTCTTTAAGTTAAATACCATATAGGCTATATTTTATCAAAATTACTTGAAATCAACTTCTCAAATATAGGCCTATAGAATAAAATTCTAGCGACTTAGTAAAAGAGATTAGGCCTACTATGAACACTCATTCAGTAGGCTAAGTTAATTCAAACTTTTTTTAACTCGTCACATTTCAAACAAACATCAGGGAAAATTATTATTATTATTATTATTATTATTGCAGTATAAGCTCAATCCCTTCTTACATGGCCTTTGCACTCTATATACAGGTAAACTGAGTGAATTTATTTGTTACTGATAGTGATATGTCTTCACTTTTCACTTAGACTACATCTAAACGAATATTCAGAAATCATTTATATGTAGCTGAAATACGTCAAAACATATTTTGGTTCAAACACAATCATGCAATTATCAATTTTTTTTGTATAAGACCACAATTTTTTTTCTGTACCATACCCTACTGAAACTTAATAATTACAGACAGAAAATAGACCTTGATACTTATTTTTCAATCGCATCTACATCTGTATTATGCACGAAGATGTAGCTTATAGGGCTATGAATGTTTTAAAATAAATATTTGGGTATGATATTACAGCACACAATATGATTATGCGGTTTCAGGTAGCAAATGGATTAGAAACACTGAACAGCCTGACAAACCATAATAGTGTTTTATATTAACCATGACCTCAATCCAAAATTGCTATAGTCTAATCAGAAAGGGAAGGGGAAGCTCAAAGAAAAGTGAAATGTAAGTGAAAACGCGAAGCTTGCAGACGATGCATTATGTAACTGTGACAACCAACATCGATGTTCTTGGATATCAGAAGTATAATATTGCACCTAGATGTACACCATTTGGCGGGCTAATAGTGTTGTAATAACGTCGGAAACTTCTGAACAGTAGTAAAACGAAGTTCCACTGATTGTGAAACTCACTGAATAACTAAAATATCTCCTTTTTTTTTTTACTGTGTACATATTACAGAAACTATTTACACAAGTGAAAAAACAGTCTATGAAATGACTGTTTGTTAAGAAAAATTATCGTACCTACCAAACACTGTGTAAAGAAGACGATTGTAATAAATTGTTTGCACAAGCAAAAAGTATAGGTAAGGTAAATTAAATAATTTAAAAAAAAAGCACACACATTTAATGGCTGGATTTTATGAAGTACAATAAAAGATCCAGCATAAATAAATACAAAAATGTGCTCCCATGAAAATGTTATCTAATTCGAATATTTTTAATGTGCACGTTTATTTGGTTACTATAGCCTGATATTATGCCCAACAGAGACCTTGATATTTTATGACAATGGATAATACTCACGATAAATTGCGTGTACAACACCGTGATGTAAATCGCACTAGAATTCTAGCAAGATATTAGAAAATATCACAACATTCAATTTATAGCAGACAATGGATCAAAAACACAGAACACACACCAAGCATAACGAACGTTACGTTACTTATTTTAACGCCAGAGAGAAGCACTTCACAATGTTAATTGAACAAGAAACAGTACTATCTCTTTGGTAGTATCCAATAACCTTAAATATGTATACCACAATACGAAAGTTAATTTATTAACAGTTGCATTATATTTCTTATATAAAAGTTAACAACAAACACAACCGGATCCCCACAACCGTTATTAATTATAAATTCTTATGAATTACTATACACATTTCTGTTTCATATTGACTGAAACGTGTGTTCGTTTGCAAATATCTGCCTAATAATGGTGGTCACACTGATATTTCATTTCCAGTGGTTGGACTGCTATAAATGAAATTTTATCAATAAAATAAATTACGTACGATTTAGCAACGAATTACAATGTAACATATATTAAAGGTTCGTCAAAATTCAAATTTTTATTTTACTTTTCATAGGCGACCTAACAAGGGCATTAAATAGTTTTAATTAGGAATTTATGCGGTTATGCCTGACGACATAACCTTCCTTTCATAAATTCATTGCATGCTTTTTATACTCCTTAAACTTAGATTTGTGCTTTTCGATAGAACAATAACAGCTAATTAAGAGCCCTGTCTTTGCACAAAAA
The DNA here is from genome assembly GCF_040183065.1 of Periplaneta americana. Lineage (NCBI taxonomy): Eukaryota > Metazoa > Arthropoda > Insecta > Blattodea > Blattidae > Periplaneta > Periplaneta americana. The sequence goes on from NC_091122.1 coordinate 33,789,436, forward strand.
CATTTTCGCCCACTTCCAACCCAGTATCCGAGCTGTAGTACTGTCTGCAGATCAACAAAATATTCTTCAATAATTAAGTAGGCCTAAACCTTTTCAAATGTAGAGCCGGTCTGACTTGCTTTCAAATTAAATATTAGTGTTCAGTTCAAAATCATGCTTATGCCTTGTTTATATTGATAGTACGACTACGGCACGGTACTTGATATTGTGCCAATATATTCATGATTTTATTTCAAATGCATTTGTAATGTATTTCAGTTACTGATTCATATAAATTAGGGCCCACCTGTTTTAGTGGAAACTATTGCAAAAACTGTTTTCATACAGAATAAATGAACATATTAAAGTTTCATCATAGAATCTAGGATTTAGGTCTTTTTAGACCTGTTCTACCTACTGCTCATGAAGGTAGTCTTCATCGTTCCATTTTGTCTTTTCTCTCTCCTTCCCAGAGATCTTTTGTAAATCCGAATCCTACCCATTCTTTCCAGGTGTCTCTAATGATCCAGTCTTGTGAAACGCAATTATAGTAAAAAAAAAAAAAAAAAAAAAAAAAAAAAAGTCACTTGTAAGCTTACTGCCCTTCATTTTTTTTTCTCTCAGTATCCCTCTTACCTGTTTAAAACTTAAAAACTTTCATAATTAAAACGTTAAAAGTGTTAGGATTTAAAAAGGTAATGTAGGCTACATTATGACAGACAGGTCCAGTTTCAACACCAGTGTGGACAAGGGACCCGTCTGTCATAAGGTACATTACTGCTTTAAATCATAATACTTTTAAAGTTTTAAGTTATTATACTATTTCTGTAATTATGTCAAATGAGATTAGGTTTCCTAAATATACAGATTAAGATATTTGCTTTGTTCCTTTGTTGTCAATGAATTAAAATTTTAATCTTTTGTACGTGTTTTCCACGCATCCCCATTAAAGCCTACTTTAGTTTCTGAAGTAGAAATTTTCTTATATTTAGATTCAGCTGTGTAAAATTCATATGCTGCCTTCTGAGGTCATTTTCTGATTTTGCTACAATAATTTGATCATCAAAAAGATTTGAAGTTCACACATATAGCCTATTCTACTGAACTAGGCTATATTTCAATGTTAAATTTTGTTAACTTTCTGTGACAGTTTAAAGTGTAAGATTAAGTTAAAAGTTTCAAACATGGTTAATATTCTTATTGCAGGTTGCTGCTTGAAATAACTATGAGTTCACCTAGTGCAAAACAAATCCTGCAGCTGTATCGAGATCTTCTTAAATATGGAAAGCAGTTACAATTTACTGATAAGGAATACTTTGTTAATAGAATAAGAAAAGATTTTAAGCAAGCTAAAAATCTTGATAATACAGAAGACATCAATTTTCATTATCAAGTAAGAGAAGTACCGGTAATCCAGAGAACCCATTCATGAAATGGTTGACACTGAGTTTTATTGAGTTTATTTTTGGTCTTCGAATACAGGTTTATCTTGTCTTACTCTTTGTGTAGTGAGTACCGCACGAAGTTATTAGTGGTAACAAAAATAATCTAGCAGAAATGGTCAGTCAGGTGATTTTCTAATGTTAACTAACAGAGTAAAGAAGTTATAAAGTTAAACAGTGATTATAATATTATAAGTGTTAAAAATGTGTATCAACAATGAAGAATACCAGAATGACTTAATAACATTTTTTCTTTTATTGTGAGATTTTATGAATACAAGTCTCAACAAATGCGCGTCTTTAATTAAACTAAAAGAATGGTATGATGTGTAGGTATTTTTTCATCATACTGTGCTTTAACATGTTCTAAGATTTATTTCTCTCTACCTCATCTTGTTCCAGAATAACTAAATTCTGTTTACTATCTTGTGCATACATTGATGACAATCTTTCTTTTTCAGAGAGGACTTGCACTACTGAAAAATAAACGAGTTGTGTAGCAGCAACGGCATTTTCATACAAAACAATGTCTCTGTTCACGTATTTGTCCTTTGGAAAACAAACAAAAATGTTATTTCAGCCTTCTTCCAAGTTCGGTTTCTTGTGGACTTCGTATGACATGAAGATATCCAAAAAGCATACTTTGGACTATTCCAGAGTCCCTGAATTGAAGGAAGAGGACTTAGAAGAACAATTTGTGAGAGGCAGTGGACCAGGAGGTCAGGCTGTCAACAAGACAAATAACTGTGTCATACTGCATCACAAACCAACAGGTAATGTTCATTAATAGCATATTGCATATCAACCATACAGACTGCGTTAGAAAATTAAACATACCTCTTAATTCCCAAAGAAATTACAAAATTTAAAATGACTTTATTACAATGTAAATTTGGGAATAAGCATTTTCTTTATAAAAATTTTACGGCACTCGGCGGCAAGCAGGCCCGGCATCAGCACTTGTCATTTCCAGTGAACGGAGTCCACTACAGTCACTAGAATCGGCTATTAAAATTACAGTATTCATATTGTTTACCATCCATGACTACAGAAGATGTTGAAAGTGATGTTCCTCTGCTGCAACACATTCCTAACATCCGAAGGAAATTGGCATTTACACATGCAAGTTCGCCTCCTGTAATTCTCCCGATTTCTCGTACAATACTGTCCTTTAACTCACGGATTGTGTGCAGATTATCTTTGTATACTTTATTCTTTAGATTTCCCCATAAATAAAAATCGCAGGCTGACAAATCAGGGGACCTAGAGGGCCATAATCCTCTTCTGATAACCCTGTCCTGGAATATTTCTCTTATCAAATTCAATGTTTCGGTTGCTGTATGGGCAGTTGTTCAATCCTGCTGGAAATAAACACTCTGACACTCTATATCAGTTAACTGTTTAAAAAATGGGTTGAGTATTTATGTTCTGTATCTGTCACCATTAATTTTGTATTGTCAAAAAATATAGGACCTATAATCCTATGTACAGTTACAGCTCCCATTCGCCAACCTTCTCAATATTTAAAGGAGTTTCATGAATGAGATGAGGATTTTCTGTACTACTCCACTATCTATTATTTTGCATTATAACATGGCAATGTAAGTGAAACCATGCTTCATTTGTGAAAATAATTACTGTAGGATCCACAACGCCATTCGCAACACTTTGTAAAACCCAGTTACAAAAATTCACACGACTCACATCTCTAGGCTGTAATTCATGCACTATTATCACTCTGTAGGGCTTAAATTTAAGAATTTTAGTGATTCTAAATGCTGTGATTTTCGAAACTCCTGTTTCTTGTGAGAGACGGCACAGAAATTTTCGAGAAAATTGCATTGCAAAACGTCGTCGCACTGTTCCACAATTCTTCTTTATCAAGTAACACTCGACAAGTTAAATCCTTCATTGTAATGTAAACTTTTATGGCATATTAAGTCACAATCTTCAACTAAGACATACGTACATCAGTACAAACAACAGAGCTTATAGGCAATTGAACAGCAGCTATCAGTTCAATATGACCATGTGCTGTGTTCTTGAAGGCAGGGACAGAGAGAGAAAAACTGTAGCGGACCCCGTTCACTGGGAATGACGAGCACTGATGCTGGGCCCACTTGATGCTGAAAGCCATAGAGAATGTCATAGACCATTCTGTATAACGTGGGATGATACATGACTGTACTAGCGAGGTCGGATACTTCTTTGAGATCTTTGATAGAAAGAAACAAACCTTAGAAAACCTATCAGCTAATAGTACAGTAGTGGGGGGGGGGGGGGGAAACCGGCCCTTGTAGCTGATTTCAGGGTCACAGATTCAAATTTTGCTAGTCACAAAACACATCCATCTTGTATAATTAATTGTAACAATGAAATTTATTGCATTTGTTTGATTCTTACCGTCTTTTGTTTCTTTCAGAGACAAAAAAAACTTGAGAGTTTTATTTTCATCTGGCATCAATATTACATTTCTACCTCTATTCGGCAAAGATAACTGCGTATTTTTACATTAAATAGCAGTACATACCTCTGGCTTCACTATCCATATTGAAATTACTACAGTTTGACACAATACACAGCACAGGATTCTTTTGTATCAGCTACAAGGGTCGGTTCGGTTTTTTTGCCAATACTGTGGATACATTTATCATTGAGAATGTAAGATGAAGTTTGTTTTAAGGATTGTATATTTTATTGAATTTACAGCTTTCATAAACAGAAATTATTCATATTTCTTTTCCCCAAATGCATTGACCCCTGATCAAAAACGAAATGTTTCTGTTATTAAGCATAGGCCTACTTCTTATTCTGTTCATAGGCATTGTTGTGAAATGTCACCAAACTCGACTACAGGAAGAGAACAGAAGATTAGCAAGAGAATTACTAGTCTCCAAATTAGACACACTCTTGAATGGAGAGTTAAGCATTGAAGCTCAAGAAAAAGCTATTCAACTAAAGAAGAAAACTGAAAAAGTGCGGCGTCAAAAGAAGCTTGCAGAATTGAAGGCTAAGTGGAAAGAAAATGAAGGCCTGACTTGATTACATCTGAAATATTATTTTTTATCAATGTACTTTTTGATTTCAATTTGTGTCCACATTAGAATGAAGGATTAATTAAACCTTTAGTTTTTATGTAAAATAAATATTTGTTTATAATTGTTCTTAATTATTGTATCACACTATTGAACATGAGTGTTACCTTACATCATATATGTAACAGATAGGTCGGCCTTATAGGCTTTGACATTAACAACTTTTGTCAGGTTTACTACGCTGCCATCTAGTTGTTACAAAAGGAGTCTCGTCATAATTCCCATTTGAATTGCATTAGCGACTGTACTGCCATCTCGTGTTCGTTTACGGTGGACGGGTGGCTATCCTGGCGGTTGTTCTCTTCAAAGTGCTGCCGATTTTAACATAGGGATGAGTTATCTGTTACATATATGATCTAGGATGTTGCCTACGAAGAGGAATAAATTCAAAATTAATTTACTTTGCAAACAATATATTACGATTTCAAAATGAAATAATTATTATAAAATCCAGTTCCAAATTATCAAGACCAGCTGAGATTAACGCAGGAGTGCAGCAAAGATGTCCCCTTTCACCAACACACTTTAACATATAAATGAACGAAATAATAATAGAGTGGCAAAGTCCACCAAGTTAGCTCTGTGCTAGCGCGTCCGCCTTCAGACTAGTTGGCCCGAGTTCGATTCCCAACGGGATCAGAAATTTTCAAGTAAAATTTCTACCTCGAGAATAGGATAGATGGTGGTGTACAACTTCTCATCACTAGGTTGTGCACCAATATGCCTGGATTAAATCCCAAATCTCTCTGTAGTGCATATGAAGAGAAGGCATATGTCACTGTTGATAGTGATTCATCCATCAGATGGAGACGTTAAGCCTGGTGGCCACCTTGGTGCTATTTGACAGGAGTAGGCTACGTGCTGGCACTGGGTTTCCCCTTCTCCCTTCATCTTTCATTCTCACCGATTTCCTACACTATACTTTCACATAAGTAACTCTCCACAGATACACATCATGCATAGCATGGTGGGCAACTTGAAAATGGGTCTATCTGCAATATGCGGAACCCTAATCACGCAAGTGAAGTGGGTAGGCATTAGATACACACACGCATAATAGAGTGGCAATACAAAAGAAATATCAGGTATTCCACTCTCTAGAAATATTCAACTTAAAACTCTATTAGCGTATTTGCAGATGACTATGTAATAATGCCAGATACTGAAAGTAGCTTGGAAAGCCACATTGAGATTAAACAAAATTATAACAGAATATGGCTTAAAATTCTCAGCAACAAAAACAAAATTAGTGGCATTTAAATCACCAAATCCATTAAGTAAAATAGTAATCATAATCAATAACCAAACAACAGAACAAATTAATGATTTGAGCTATTTAGGAAAATTTAGTTTCATATAAATGAGAAAAAGATATCAGCTATAAAATAAGCAGTTATTTGAAAATAACACACAATGAAAAGTGTATTTAAACTGCAGGAGACCCTAAAGGAAACTAGATTAAAATTATACAACATTCTAGCTCTCCCACACTTATATGGTAGTGAAAAGTGAACAATCAGAGCAGCAGAAATGAAATATATGAGAAACACAGCAGGTTACCATGGATGGACCACAAAACTAATACTTTTTCCTTATAGTTGGGTTGTTCTGAAAGTCAGTCGGTTATAAATCTACTTAAAAAAAAATACAATCTCGTGGATATGGTCTTAGACCAAGGGACAAGTAACAAGAAAAAGAAACTAACACAGAAATTGTAGAAAAATTGAAAATAGTTCCAGTATTAGAAAGAAATCGGAAATTATAAAACAAAATTATTTCAACATGTAAATAGAATGATATGAAAAAAAAAAAAGACTACCAAAAATTGTAAAAAGCTATGTTCCAATTCCACTCATTCAGGCATTCACTCACTGTCAACATCTTATAGGCATAAAATAAAAACAAAACTGACAAAAGTGTATAAGCGTGAAGAAGACAGGGAAGACCTATGGAACGACTTTTGGAAAAGTGAGGAGAGAATAGGTCACAAAGTGCCTCAACTCCATGAAAGCTACATGATTATGAACTTCAGCAGGTATGTAGTTATTCAGTAAGTGCTGGGAATCAGATGCTAGCTAGCTACAAAGAACAGTCACGTTAATGTTGGGGCATCTTGAGACCCTTAGGCATGATATTTTCCTGTTCTGAAAAAATTATGGTCAGTGCCGTCACACAGTCTTCACATTGTACTTTTTTTCTTTTTTTTTTCTTTTTTTTTTTTTTTTAAGATTTTTCTCGAGGTTTGTGAATAATATTTGAATGTCCTGCAGTAATTTGCACAGTACAAATGTTTTTGTAATGTTATTTCTTTGTCCTTGCGACAAATTTCTCTTCAATAGTAGATCTATTCACTGATCCATTCTTAACCCTTAAGTCGTTGCACGGGGTGTTGTGAACACCCCAGTCTGATATTGTGGAGCTCGTATTCTGTAAGCCTGTACTTATTATTGGAATTGGTAAGGGAACAATAACCGTAAACATTTTTGAAATCAGAATTCGCATACTCGAGATAATAATAGTTTAAGTGGGTGGGGGTGGTTAAGCGCGACTGCTTAAGGGTTAATAGATTTATTGCCAGCCAGTATTTATAATATTGTAATTCTGATGTCCAGTGTGAGACATCTGCGTAGCTCAGTTTGCTAAGGTGTTTGCCTGCTGAACTGAAGTTGCACTCAGGCCTGGGTAAGATTCCTGCTCGGGCTAATTATCTGGTTGCCCCCCCCCCCCAGGTTTTCCCCAACTGTAAGACCAATGTCAGGTAATCAGTTCCAGCAAGCAATTCAGAACATGTTCCGAACTAATACCGAATTTCTTTAACATATGCGCCAGTTGAGTACGGTGTCAGAACTAGTTTGGGATTTTATGTTGTTGGAACATTTCTTGAATTGTTCTTTCACGGTCTTGGAGTTTCTTCTCATATTAAACTTATATTCATCTTCTGAACTTAATTCTTCGTAAAATATATCGCTATCACCTTTCATATCACTCATGATGGATTATTTATTTATTTTAACCTGCCTAGTCTCGAAGCATTTTAACCAGAACTTCTGGTTAAACCATCTGCGCATGCGTCAGCAGTTAGGCATTCCCAGTTCCTGCTCTTAATCGAGAACCAATTTCACTCGTTCCGAACGAGTTCTATAGCACGTTGCAACAGGGAACTGGGAGGTCATTATCGGTTCGGAATCAGTTCTAGTCTTCTTGGAACGCACATTAAGCTACTGCGCATGAGCAGGCAGTTCAGAATCGATTCTGAACCGTGCTGGAACAAACCTTATGGCAAATCCTCGGCCTCATCTCGCCAATTACCGTCTGGCTATCACCAATCCCATTCACGCTAAATAACCTAGTAGTTGATACAGCGTCGTTAAATAACAAAGTTTAAAAAAATGCCCAGTAATACAAAGTCAAGCAGGTGACAATAAGTGTGTGGGGAAAAATCTTTACAGTACTGAAGCGGATAACATTCATAACAAAGTTTGAATACGTACAATTTGCACGCTAATTTTTTGTAGTGTCCTTAAGCTTTGTTACTATTTGTTCAAAATAACCTATAGGATATTTTTATCTTGCCTTTAGTGAAATTAGTTTCCGGATATTTAGGGCACACATTTTCAAAATAAGGAACTTTACACAATATTCGTTGAAATCATTTCGTATTCCAACATTTTTTACACCCCACTAGATTTGGAGGTTATAGGCAAATCATTTGACACTATATAATATATATAACGAGACAATCTATTTATATGTACTGCATAAGGACCATAATTATATTATTTGTACGTTATTTCAAATTAAACACTACAGTACTGTATTTGTTATATGATGAGGTCTAAGAACAATTTATAATAAAAATACCGGTAATCAATATTAAAAGTAAAATACAAGATTATTAAATAAATAGATACGGTAATAATGATCTTTGATCTACAGCACGTATCAAAAGATGCCAGTGACGTATATTATTACAATGTCGATGTATTAAATAGGAAGCATTTATATTCAATATTCATTTCATTGGGGGTTTCTGTTTAAATTCAGTATGATGTGATACCAGCGCTGTCCCTATTCGCTGGTGACACATGCAAAACGCAATCACCGACGACATTGTTGACAATGAACGCAATAATGTCGTTTAGTTACACAAGTGGCCGCAGAGGATAGTACCTATCATTTTTCTCATATCTGTCACAGCATTCCATTTCTATTGCTTATATGGTTATGGTAATGTGCTACTGAGGCTGCTGATAAATCCAAATAGGCCTATGAGAAAAAACACGATTCAAAATTGACGCAAATTTTACAAAAATTTAAAGTGACATACGGTCAATGATGAATTTATTCCTTATAAAATGAACAGTGAAAGTGAATTGAATCCTGGTCTGAAAAAGTTTGTGACAGACTTCACAAAACTAAAAGAGGTTAAAAAAAATAATTGTACAACCAGTGTTCGAAATGGCTAGGCTTACATACGCAGGAATGTTATGTATTTTATGCGTTATTGTGTTTTTGTTTCTTTAATTTCTGTAGAAACATGTCGTGATTTGTAGGCTATATTTTCATTTCGAGCACTGTAGTAAGGGTTATTCAAATTTCAGCTAACTTAATATGACTATTTTAATACAATTTTCAGTCGTATGAGAAAGAACATGAACTTCGAAAACAATTGCAACTAAATGCGAAGAACTTGGAGAATGAACTGAAAATTGTTAGAGAATTGGAGAATTCTGAGCGTAATAAATTGACAAATACCCGAAAGCTAGTAGTGCAACAACAAGATACGATATCAAACCTCATTGGCTTCAAAAGTAAGTTAAAATGCAATTTCCGTTCGAAACTTAACTTTAATACATCACAACTGATAATTTTTATTTTCTTTGCAGAAGAAAATATTAGGCATTTAGAAAAAATAAAGCAGCAAGAAGAAACTTTGGCAGACTTAAAAAAAGTATGTTGGTTTAACTTTAGTGTCACGTAATTTCATTACAATAGTAGGCTAAATATCATTAAACACACCGCAATACATACATACATGCATACATACAGAGAGTTTATATGAAGACTGGTCTCAAGTATGGTAGTAATGTTTCGTCAGCTTAATGACTGTAGTGAGGAGTGCCTGGCCTGAGGAAGCTAGGCGGTAAGGGGTGGAGTGGAACCCGTCTGCGTAGAACAGCATGCATAGAATTGCCTGTATGCCGGCATACAACACTTGCCACCTACCAACATATTTTGTCAGGTAGAGATTGGAGTGGAACCAGCCTGCATAGTACCTCTCTGTAACATACATATATGGATACAAATTACAATCATTAAATTACAGACACACACATATACATCCATGCATGTATACTTACATAATATTTTGGATTGTGTGTATTAAATTGTTTGTTTTTTTATTACTACAAATATAAATGCTATGACCTGCGTTAATTTTATTATCAAAAGCAATATGCCACTATTTAATTCTATTAATTTTAATATATAGCAATTATCAGAAGAAAAGAAAAAATGGCTAGCTACAGAAGAAGAGTTGAATTTGAAACACACTAAGGAACTTGATGAATTAAAGTTGAACTGTAAAGTAAAAGGTAAGGGAGCAATCTTAAATATTCATATATGAAGTATCTGACAGGCAAACATTCTCATGGGAGCAGATAAAAAAGTTCATTTTTTTCTTCAATCATGTTAACTTAATAATTTCAAAGCAAATGCTCATACAAATTTTGGGCACTCAAGCGCAATTACGAGGGCCGTCGAGAAAGTTAGTTTCCCCTGGGGCCGTTTACAGAAAAAAAAACATAATTTCATGGAAAAATTTATTGGAACAGATACAGCAGTTGAAGAGTGCTTTGCAGTAACAGGTATGTGTAAGAAGTGGGTGTTTGACAGTGAGTAAAAGTAACATTGTTTTCATTAAAAAGAAAGGCTTTTGCAAATCTGCGTTTTTAATTAGTATTAGCCTATTGTTAGTTTATTTGTATAAGTTTCATGTATTATTCGTCAAAATGTCGTTATTGAATATGTTATTTTGATACATTAATTGTGGTGACTATACCGAGGTATGTGTACATACTTTGTTATAGCAGAGCACCCTTCAATTGTTGAGCTATTTTTCAACATATTCTCCATTGGTTCTGAGACATTTGTTATACTGTAAAATCAACACAGAGGTGCAGACAATTGTGACACATTGGTTCTGATCCCAGGAAGCAGACTTCTACGACACAAATGTTGTTGTTTTCTAATGCCAGGCATTTGACAATAAAGTCATTTGACCTCTTGCACTCCAATATTTTTCAAAGATATTATCATGGCCAGCCAATGAAGCACAGATTTTGAGGTGTTCCGAATCCATTTCTTGGTCGACACAGAAATGTAAAGTTGATGCCACAGTACAACAAATCTCTCAAATGAAGGGTTCAGAACAATAGAGGGCCAAGTGCCATTTACTAAAACCGTAGAAAACAAGGGTTAAAATGAAGTTATTACCATAATTCATAATTCATAATGGAAATATATAGCAAATAATATAAAGTATACACATTAAAACTAAGTTAAATGATATGTCAATCTTCATTAAACTATGGTATTCACTTAACTTTAACCCTTGCTTTCTCCATTTTTAATAAATGGCGCTTGGCCCACTATAGCTCTGAACCCTTCAATTCCAATGGGGGGAATACATTGAAAAATAGCTCAACAAATTGCTGTATCTGTTCCAATAAATCTTTCCATGAAATTGTGTTTTCTTTATGTAAATGGCCTCAGGTAAACTTACTTTCTCGACAGCCCTCGTAATTATTCTTCTCGAGTGCCAAATATTTGTATAAGCACTTGTTTTGACATTATTAACACGGTGGAAGAAAAAAAAATTAACTTTTTTATCTGTCCCCATGAGAATGTTTGCTTGTGAGATGAATAAATATTTAATTTATTAAGTTTGTGCTCTGTTTTGAATGATTGACCGAATTGATAATTACAGATTAACTTTCCAGTATCTACTTCATTAGACACGTACAGATGTGATATTGGTACTATTAATATATGGTATGTAAGATATACCACAAAAATTCTTCTTTGAAATCGATCAGTTTATTTTAAATTTGCAAGGAAAACAGGCTTGATAGAACCATTATCCCTACACTTCCATAAATCTACGAGAAATCTTTCTCCATTTGCTATGCACAAGACTCTTTTAAATACTTATTTCCCAATGTAATTTTTGTTTATATTACTGAAAAATCAGAATAAGTAGGCCTAGGCCTATATTTATTTTTATATTATCAAATTACTGAAAATCTCACGCCAATAAACAATCTTCGACCTCATTTTTAATTCTCTATTCTTTTCTGTTTAGTGAAGTGAAATTGAAGTAGGCTTACTCTAGTCATAACAAATACTGATCAATTGACTGCTGAATATTATAACTGCAGGTGAAATTATCTCTAGTTCTAATTATTTTCAGTAAAGGAAGCAGAAATGAATCTGCATATGCAGTATGCTAAAATGGCTAAGAAGTTAGAAAGTATTGAAAACGAGAAATGCCATGAATTCAATGTCACTGTGGTCGAATATGAAGAGCGATTACACAACATGGAAGAAAAGTTTACAGCAACTGTGTCTGAATATAAAACGAAGCTCCGCGAGACAGAAGAGAAATTGAAAGCAACTTTAGTCGAAAATAATAAAATACGAGAGAGAGCTACTGCAGACGTGTTGCTTTATCAAAGGGTCAGTAAAATAAATTTCATATTAATGTTTACGTTACCGGTACATATAAGTATGATTTTCTTGATATAACACAGCAAAGAGAAATGTTACTATACAAATCTACCTTTCAGGCTAGCCCTGGAACAATTTTTCCCTTGAAATTATTCAAACCAGCTTCACAGAGAGCAATACCTGAAAGCTAGACTTGCATAATACAAGTCACTGTTCGTTAACAGAAAACCACAATTCAAGTCACACAGAGTTTGTATGCACTCAATATTGGTTGCTTGATGATTGTCAGCCTACTTTGAGGTCTGTGGATATGAAGGGAGAGTCGGGGTCTTGTAGAGTTCCTGGGTAGCTCAGTTGGTAGAGCCTTGGTGCATTTAGTCAAAACACTCGGGTTCAATACCTGGCCCCGGAACAATTTTTCCCTTGAAATTATTCAATGTTACTATATTCTGTATCACTTCCATTCTATGAGGCATTCTGCATAAGGAGCGAGAAAAAATGCATGTAGAAGTTAGGTTTATTAACGAGAAACTAATAAAACAATAATATTAATTATAAAAATGCTCAAATATTAATACTAGAATAAATAAAAATATCCCGAGAGCTTTGATTTGGAAACAACAAATACGTTTCTTATGAGAAAATATCAGATACCGGTATAGAAATCACTTGTAATTCAGTAGTATAAATATGGTTAAACAAAGGCCTATTTCTTTTCAGTTAATTCTACTCAGCCTATATATAGAAAAAAACTGAAATTATTCATATAAAACTAGTCACATCAATTTAATAAATGAATCGGTTTTTTGTAAAACAACACATGTCAGGTTTCGAAATTGAGTTATTGACACTAGCTTGTTCCTTGAGTGTTGATCTACGTGTTTGTGTAACAAGTACACATGTCACTGCTAAACCTAATGCTATTGTAATATTGAGGAACATTCAATGTTTGGAGAAACTGCACGTTACATCCCAGAGGAATATAATCATTTTTATGATGATATTGTTAACTATTCTGCTGAAAATGTTGGTAAGGTGAGACTAAACACAATACAATAAGCATTTGAAATTGTTGTGGTGTAGTAATAATGTTTTTGTTTTCAAAAACCGCTCGTCAGCAGCACAAGAAAGCTATTAATTTTCCGAGACAGCTCGTTAGAACTATTTTTATTGTAGAACTAGCTGTACCCATGTGCTCTGCTGCATCCGTTAGAAATAAATATAAAGTAATTACATAATTAAAATAGGACATTTGATCCAGGGAACATTCGTGTTTGATAGAAGGATAAATCGTTTATTATGTTACTTAATTTAAATTGTATTAAAAAAATTAAAATGCGATCATTTTGATCCAGAGACCACTCATTTGGTCATAAAATTATTTTAGGAAATACCGGTACAGGAAACGAATGCCTATCAAGTTTTCTGTGCATAAGAAGCTATTTTAATCTTACCTGTCCTCGATTCACTCAGAAGTTACTGTAATAACATTATGGCATTATGTCCATCTAGAGAAACTACACTTTCCAATGGTGAATTAATAATTAATTATACAAATCGGTTAATTTAGCTTCTGATATTACTTCATACAAACACAGAAACATTCTCTGTAGGCTACCATATGTTTCATAGCTTTCGATTGTTGTCCAAGGCACCTTATAGACGAAATCATTTGTTTTTTATTTCATTACACCGCCTTAGATGGCGTTGTTATTGTAATTTTGAAACTCATTTATCTCATTAAATATCAGTCCTATAAAAATGTTGCATGGAATGAAACTTATCGGAAATTATTTTTTAAGAAACTTTTGTTACCGGTATGTAATATTTTTCATGAAAATTAATAATATGGGAGATATTTCGATTTATTTAATTCAAGAGTTCCCTTTTAATTAAAATATTTTGAATGACATATAGCCTAATTCTAAGTTACAAGGAACTTAATTTATATTCCAATTTTCATATAAATCGGTTCAGCCATTATCACGTGAAAAGGTAACAAATATCCAGACAGACAGACATACAAACAAAAATTTTAAAGAAGTGATTTTCGGTTTCAGGGCGGTTAATTATATACCGGTATGTTAGGACCAATTATTTTTGGAAAATCGAAAATTACCAGAAAAATTTCGGCTACAGATTTATTACTAGTATAGATGTATATTTCCTACAAATTTTCTAAGTATGTACAACATATTTAATATGTATTTCATTTCCAATACCATAACTTTTAAAGAAGTTTTCCCTGTTTATCTCAAAACCAGTTGTTGATGTGTTGTTTTAATAAAATCGATTCAGTTTCTTCTACTAAACTAAACTAAACTCCATTGCACTACAACCATACAAGGGGCCACATTAGAACTAAGCCGCGCACCTATCATCTACTACCCAAATGCGTAAATCCTTAAGTAATATCATTAATTTCAGGGGGTTATTCTTTGAGATGTTTCAAACAAAAAAATGTAATACAATTTTGCTCGTTTTTGCTTTCTTTTCGAGATAAAAATTGCTTTATATGAAACATTTCAAGTGTATGTTGGGAAAGCCGTTGTTTGAATTCCCAATATACTCAGTTAATTTAAGAGAGCAATATAGTTTTATATTAGCAAGGAGGAGGAGACGAACACTGTTTGGTTCACTTTGCCTTTAAGGGGAATTGGACGTTATCGCATGCAAAGTAATGGTAAGAATAGCCTATCTTCAAGCAGTCATAAATGTAATACTATATATCACAGCTCTTTCATTTTTTTTTAGTGATATATGTATATACATTAAGCTTTAAAATGAAAGAAGAATGGTTAATCTAGTGTAAATCTTACCGTTAAATTAATTTTTGAATTTAAACATATTTTTTATATAAATTCACTACATGCCTGTGATTAGGTACACTCTATTCACTTATCCTAGCACACATTGAATTAAAATTTTGGCCACTTACTGCTAACAGATACTAAAACATACCCTACTAAAATTATTAAAATATCTGTAATATTAGGCCTATGGGCATAGGGCTTATACTAATCTTCGTCAATTTTTTTTTAATTTATTGACGGTGATGATTGCTATAAGCCCTATACTCATAATATTACAGATACATGAATAATTTTAGTAGGGTATGTTTTAGTATCTATTAGCAATAAGTGGTCAAATTTTCAATTCAATATGTGCTATAATAAGTGAATAGAGTGTACCTAATCACAGACATGTAGTGAATTTATAAAAAAAATTGTGCTTAATTTAAAAAATTAATTTAAGGTTAAAGATTTACTCTAGAGTAAGCATTCTTTTTCACTTTAAAGCTCAATATGTATACACACATAGCTAACAAAAATGAAATACCTCTGATGAATAGTATTATATTTATGACTGTTTGAAGATAGGCTATTTATTTACCATTATTGTGCATGCGATAATGACCAACTCCCCTTAAGCTTTTCATTCACTGAATAAGCATTTCGTTTTTGTGATATTACTGCACTTAACATTTAATTAAATTAAGACTCAGAACATGTGACGCAGACTAAAACACGGTACATATAACTTTCGGGCGGCCGGGTAGCTCAGTTGGTAGAGCAGCTGGCTACGGACTGAAAGGTCCAGGGTTCGATCCCGGGTGGTGACAGGATTTTTTCTCATTGCCAAACTTTCAGAACGGCCCCGAGGTTCACTCTGCCTCCTATAAAATTGAGTACCGGTCTTTCCCGGGGGTAAAAGGTGGTCAGAGCGTGGTGCCGACCACACCACCTCATTCTAGTGCCGAGGTCATGGAAAGCATGGGGCTCTACCTCCATGCCCCCCAAGTGCCTTCATGGCATGTTACGGGGATACCTTTACCTTTTTTACCTTTTTTTACATATAACTTTCACTTCACAAGATTTGAGAAAACTAAAATTGTTAAGGCACAAATTGTTTCCCGCTATGCCTGCAAAATCCTTTAGAATGCAGTTTTACAATACCGAAGAAAAGGTCATTGTCCATTAAGAGCTATGTATATACCTGCTGATGCAGAAATGCTCTACGGAGTATTATCTTTTACATTATTTTTTTTTTTAAGATTGAATTCCACTAAATGCAGTATATGTTTTATGTTTCTTACTCAGGGGTCATACTTTCCCCGCGTTAAATACGAATTCGCAGTAAATCGGACTGTGCTACATCGGGCTTTTACTGTAATAAAAATAAGTTTTGAGGTAAATAAAAATTAAACTTTGGATCCTTATTGCAAATAATTTTCTACACAAATAAAACACATCAAATACTAGTATTATTTTGTTTTTTTATACACCAACTTGTAGGATGATTTAACTTGTGTATTCACCTGAGGGACAAAACTCCATTTGCACAAAAAATGACTTAAGCCCCTTTGCTATGTATCAATGAATTTAAATCTTTTTATTCAATCTTACGGCTTAACACTATATAATATAAAACAAATTAATTCAATGTTTTATATATTTACATCGTATTGTGTCATCATACAAACGTTTTCGCCTTCATGGAGCATCTTCAGGTAGGAAGTGTTTACAATATCAATCTAAAATCAATTAAAAGAGTCTGGCCTCATGTTTGAAAATAATAATAATCTTATTGATAGTATATGTAAGTATTCAGCAGCATAGTGACAAATATTGATCATACAAATTATTAAAACATAATCATGTCAAATGTTAAAATTCACAAGTCTACAAGTCTACATTGCTGAAGAATAAGTTATGATGACTCACAAAAGTTAAATCTTAATAGGGTCTACAATAATATCATAGGTGTATTGTGTTAATGTCAATAAACTTTCATTAATAATGACTTATAAAACAATATTGTGTAAGCTTGTGTATCAGTATATTTACCAATAATAAATATATTATAGAATTATTTTATAATACACACGTATTACTGAATGTTGAGTCGTAAAGTCTGAAGTCAAATGGTGTGATTGGCTTTTTCTGATGGGGCAAGTGGATTGTTTTTATATTCGTGTGTTAACCATCGTATGCTCAACATCTGAAACAAATATTTCTTATTTGTAATAGATGAATTGGAGAAATATATATTAATTGAATCCCATGTAAAAATGATTAAATCTACTTACCAGTACATTTAAAGATTTAAATTCATTGATACATAGCATTAACAAGGCTTAGCTGACTATTCCAAAATGAATTGTAAATTATTTAATTAACCCCCTTTACGTGAACACCATCGAGTTTTTTTTTCAATAATTACATGTGTAAGTATTTTATTTACAGAAAATGTATTCACTGGAATATCAATACAACAATGCACTACAAGAAAAAAGGAGGGATGAAACACGCTTACCCGAATCTGCATCAGTTACGAGTTCAAGTAAACCTGGAGATACATCAAGGAGCAATGCATTACATGCTCCTACCCAAATGAGCGAAACTCAGACAGTTATCAAACCCCTAAAACCGATTTTAAGGAAGACAGTAGAAACATCTTATGGAGAACCCTTCCTTTCTTCCCCAGTGAACTTCTTAAATTTTGAAGAAACTGTAGCAAGAGAGAGCAGCACGAGAATAACTTCAAAAAGACCTAAAAGTAGCACCAGCAGCAGCACGTATTCAAGAGGATCTGTCATGCCTCAGCTGCAGTTTGTAACTGATCATCCTGCCCAAAGCAATGCTGATTCTGGTACCAACACTCCTCTGAAAGAAACACAGAGCAAAACAAAATTTACAGTCACAAAAAAGCGAAAACTTTTTTCTCATAATTCTGATGATATGCTATAAAAATGATAGAAATAAAATATAATATTTAAATGTATAGATGCACTATGTTTTACGATGGATACAAAAATGTTGCTTACTTCAGACAGTTAGTACGTATATAATTTCTCATACTGTAACTAATCATGTTCGTTTACATCAGTTGTACCCAGGAGTGATGCTAGAATGGTGAATTCGAGGGCTAATGCTTACTGAAAACTGATTCATGCCCACCCTTCTGCCCCTCCTCTCCCCTTAATTGCACACAGATATTGAAAGTGTAGCTGAAATTTCTTTCAGAATACTGTGAATCCAATTCGCTTATCAATTATTATAGTTATATGCAGCTCAAAATTTGACTTAGCAATAATGGTCTGCAAAAATTAATCTTTTCTGCCTTCTTTCCAAAATATTGCTCGATTGATATTTTTTTGGGGGGCACTGAATCCGAATCTGACAGTAATTTTGTTCTGTCACTCACAGTTTTCTATAAATACATGAATTTAATAAAAAGAAAAGCTATTACACTCAGAGAATATAAATAGATTTCACCACATTTTAATTTACATATACAGAGTGTTCGCCTACGAGTGGGGCCAGGAAAGCAGCCTGCCTGCGGAATCGTCTATCCGTAAGATTCCGCTTTCTATACTATACTCTTTAGGGTCCTAATTTTAAAAGTTTAGCAGCAGTAAAGACTGATGTTTTTGAAACACTAACTTCCTGTGAAACACGTCTTAGAGATTTATTAGGAGAGCGTGTAAATGATGCACTGATTTCATCAATTTTTTTTTCCGTCAATACTCTTTGTTTTCGCTTAGGAATTTTAGCATTTATCAATCCTGTTGTCCTTAATTTGTTAACAAGACGTCTAACAGTTTCTCTATCCTGAATTGGAGCACCCGGATATTTCACTTCAAATTGCCTACGCACCTCTCTACATGACTCTGTTTTCACATATGCATCATACATAAAAACTCTCTGTTCAAGCGTGAATTTTGCGTTTTGCATTGTTAACAAATTTTACACACACACTGAATATTTAAGCAACTGTGTCAAGAAACTGCACTGTACGTGTTAAATACTGCAGCATCTGGCTCACAACTGATAACTTGTCGACCTTGATGTCCTTGATTGTTGAGCGTGTCTCAACAACTGCGCGCACAAAGCGGCGTATCAGTACATGCCGCTTTCCTGGCCCCACCCGTAGGCGAACGCTCTGTACATATATTGAATAATCAATGATGAGTAGCCATACCTTAGATATCTATTAATTTGAGAAAATTTTGTTCCGACACCGAGAATCGAACCCGGCACCTCTCAGCTCTGCGCTCTGAGCGCTTTTTCCATCTGAGCTATACCGGGACCAGATTCACGATACCGACCAAACTCTTCTCCTTTGTATCGGAACGAATTTTTCTGAAATTAATATTTATCTACAGTTTATTTACATGGCAAAAAGATAAATCTAACACAAGGATTGAAGGTTGCTCACCTTGGTAAAGATCTGCCCATCCAATATTGTCCACCTTCAAAATAAGAAAATTATTTTGCCAACACCGATTTCAATTTTGCAAGAGTTAAACATTTCAACACAAAGTAGTGCATATTTTAATGATATATAAATAATAAGCGTAAATAATTAATACATCTTTATTATAAAGGAGTAATACATTTTTAATACATTAACTTATTTTCCTCCATTACAAAGGATGTATATGCATCCAAGATTGTAACTTGTCTATAATTAAACACTATACTCACAATTTTGTAACTGTTTCAAATACAGAGAAGAAATGTATGTAATACAGAGTAGGACACAGGCAGTGAAATGCAATACAAGAAAAAAAATTGTATTATACAAATTTCAATGACCAACCACCATTTATCTTAATAAAAGTCGTAAAGCACGAACTCCAATTCTGAATTATGGTACATAGTTAAGGTATTTGAATTGATGGACATGTATCAGACTTTGCTACTTGAAAAAGAGAGAAAAACAATGTATGAAGTAATTCTGTTTAAAACAATATAGTGTAATAAATAAAACTAAGACATTCAGTCGAATTTGTACCTTAAAGTGGCTTTAAAATATATAAATATCAACATATTCAGTTCTCGTATTGTTACAGTGGCGGATTTTCAGGGGAGGCAAAGGAGGCTGTGGAGAAAAAAAAAAAAAAAAAAACAGACAGCACTGTAACCTGTACAGTTGACATCAAGCAGCCTGCAGGGTTTATGCGAGATCGGGGCAGAGGAGATAACTATATGACTCTCTTCACCGGTAACCATGACAACAGCAGTTCAACCAATAAGATAGTTTGTTAGTAGAAAGTTTAAACCTAACTAAAACCTGCGAGAAGAGGCAAATTTGAAGAACTACTCACCGCTGACAAGTGTATCGCTAGTATTGGCTGCTTTTGGCTTTGTTCTACTGATTGGCAAGCTCTCTTTCTCGCTCTCGCTCTTGCTCTGACTCTCGCTCTCTCTCTCTCTCTCTCTCTCTCTCTCTCTTTCTTCTTAGCTTTAGAAAATCGCGTCATGTCTTGTTAGTTTTGTCTTCCTGCGTAAAAGTTTTGTTTTAAGTTGGTACATGTTTTCTCTTGTTTGTGGTTGTTCCTGTTATTTTTTCTTTTGTATTACGAAATATATTTAGTTGTACAGTATATTAAATATCGATAGTTTAGAAATAAGTGCAGATTTGTCTCTAATTTCTTGTAGTGATAGTTGTTCAGTACTGGCATGTTGTGACCTAATTGATCAGTTTGCGAAGGAAGAGGACCATCAGTGAATTTTCTGTACAAATAGTACATCTAGTAATAGTAATGGGGTACGAGACATTTTTTTAATACATAAAATGCAACCTCTCATCAGTCACGTCTTGGCTCCTCAACTTTCAAACCCACCGTCCGCCACTGTACTGTGATGTTATGTACAATATTAGAACTCTAATCATTGTTTGGTACACTCTTTTAACACTAGTATAATCACTGATTCACAATAACTTCTTTACTGTGTTAATATTATAAAAATACTTAGCTGACTAGTTTCGAGGTGGTGTCCTTCATTGTTCGAAGCCTAGTGAGGTCTAGCACTATCTTCTGGTTTCCTGTTGTGGTGAGGTGTGTTCATGATTGTGTCGAAAAGGATGTGTGTTTTGAAATTCAGTTGAGTGTTCAGGATATGCTGTGGGTGTGTTTTTGGTTTTTTGACTGGATGTGTAGTTGTGATTGAATGTGATGTGTTCTGCGTAGGTTGAATTGTTGTGTGAAGACCCAAATCAATTAAAAAAAAAACACATCTTTTTCGAGACATTCATGAACACACCCAATCACAACAAAAAAACCAGAAGATAGCGCTAGACCTCACTAGGCTTCAGATAATGAGGAACACCACCTCGAAACTAGTCAGCCAGGTATTTTTATAATATTAACCTAATTAATAAGGGTACAGTACATCAGTTATTCATAGATTTCAAAAAGGCATATGACTCGGTTAAGAGGGAAGTATTATATGATATTCTTATTGAATTTGGTATTCCCAAGAAACTAGTTCGATTAATTAAAATGTGTCTCAGTGAAACATACAGCAGAGTCCGTATAGGTCAGTTTCTATCTGATGCTTTTCCAATTCACTGCGGGCTAAAGCAGGGAGATGCACTATCACCTTTACTTTTTAACTTCGCTCTAGAATATGCCATTAGGAAAGTTCAGGATAACAGGCAGGGTTTGGAATTGAACGGGTTACATCAGCTTCTTGTCTATGCGGATGACGTGAATATGTTAGGAGAAAATACACAAATGATTAGGGAAAACACGGAAATTTTACTTGAAGCAAGTAGAGCGATCGGTTTGGAAGTAAATCCCGAAAAGACAAAGTATATGATTATGTCTCGTGACCAGAATATTGTACGAAATGGAAATATAAAAATTGGAGATTTATCCTTCGAAGAGGTGGAAAAATTCAAATATCTTGGAGCAACAGTAACAAATATAAATGACACTCGGGAGGAAATTAAACGCAGAATAAATATGGGAAATGCGTGTTATTATTCGGTTGAGAAGCTCTTATCATCCAGTCTGCTGTCGAAAAATCTGAAAGTTAGAATTTATAAAACAGTTATATTACCGGTTCTTCTGTATGGTTGTGAAACTTGGACTCTCACTCTGAGAGAGGAACATAGGTTCAGGGTGTTTGAGAATAAGGTGCTAAGGAAAATATTTGGGGCTAAGCGGGATGAAGTTACAGGAGAATGGAGAAAGTTACACAACACAGAACTGCACGCATTGTATTCTTCACCTGACATAATTAGGAACATTAAATCCAGACGTTTGAGATGGGCAGGGCATGTAGCACGTATGGGCGAATCCAGAAATGCATATAGAGTGTTAGTTGGGAGACCGGAGGGAAAAAGACCTTTAGGGAGGCCGAGACGTATATGGGAGGATAATATTAAAATGGATTTGAGGGAGGTGGGATATGATGATAGAGACTGGATTAATCTTGCACAGGATAGGGACCGCTGGCGGGCTTATGTGAGGGTGGCAATGAACCTTCGGGTTCCTTAAAAGCCATTTGTAAGTAAGTAAACCTAATTAATAACTTTCATCGAGTACCAGGATGTGCGAGCATATAAATAGTTTGTAAATACAAACAGTATGAAGAGCTCGTGTGTACTACCTGGTGTTCACACATCTTTAAGCTTTGATACCAGTTCCTCAGTAAATGATTTCGATGAAAGTTACAACATACCAGTACCAGACAAGCAGTTCACAGTTTCACTATCGAACAATTCCCAACAGTTTTATGATGTCAAGCTTACGCAGTGCTTAAACTGTATTGAATTTTTCGGTTTTGAAACTACATATGCGTGTGTACACGAAACCCCCAGTAACTGCCTTTTTTTTAAAATCCCGATGAGTTCAGAAATTAATCAGGGAAAATAACACCGTGATCTATAATATGTTAACACAGTGAAGTAGTTATTTATCTGGTTTAAGTAACTTAATAGTTCATCAGTGATTATGTAAATGTTAAAAGAGTGTATTAAAGGATGAAGAATTCTTATAAATTAACAGCTTTCAATCTGAATTTATAACTTTCATGTCCATCGTCTTGGTATGGCTTTCTTTTGCAGTATCCCCATATCTTTTACTTCGTTCGTAACGTATAGGCGTAGGCCTACTAGTAATCAAGAAATCTGTACGAAACTTTTCCTTTAATACAAAGCATACTTGTGAGTTGTGTAATGAAATAGAAAATCAATTTTCTTTCAATTATAGGCCAATAACTTGAATTTTACAATCTATTTCTCATAACTAGTGTAGGCCTATACATAATACCAGATATTTCAACAAAACGACAGCTTTGAAATTGCCAATTCTTAATTGTTGTCGATCAACCACTGTTATTAACATAATCATAAAACTATTACTGCCATTTTAAAGACTCAGAACTGAATATGTAATTCTCCTATCTTTCGAAAGTTTTTAATTGGTACAAGACTACCAATATAAATATAGCATTAACGGAAATGCAAGGCTACCTACTAAAATTTAAGACTATCTATCTAAATTTGTGGTGCCCTCTTAACTACAAACATTCTACAAAAGTATAACTTTGTGTGAACTGCCTTAAGCAGTTTGACAAGTTAGCTGCGACAATATTTTAATATGATTGTCATATTTAATAAACTATAAACTCTGTATATTTTGGACGTAGGCAAGAGTACCACTTTCGGTTCCACAACTCATTCTGTTTATCTGATACATTCTTCAAGAGCAAGGTTATGTTTATTACTTCAGCAATGAAAGACTAAAAATCGAAGCTATAGTAAATAAAGTTGAGTATGAATATGAGTGTGACATTGATGAAGAAAATTAAGAGAAAGGGGTGGTGGTGGTGGTGGTGGTGGTGGGGGTGGTGATGGCGGTGGATAGCAATTATATCTGTTCTAAGCTCACACAGAGTTACGACAAGAGTTATGGGATACCACTGAATGGTTTGCTAGAACAGTGGATTCTACAAAGGCTAGTCAAAGTAAAGTTGGAATAAATTTTTTATTCGTGATATATATTAAATGGAGTCCAGGTTGATATGGTCATTTTCAAAGTAGTCTTCATCGAGTTGTATGCACTTAGCTCATTGTATCCGTCAGTCCTGGAAGATTTGGTGAAATTCATCTCCAATTTCAGATAAGAGAACAAACAAGAAATATTGCATGGAGCAACATCAGGGCTGTATGGAGGATGCTGTACACATTCAATGATTTGTGAGACCAAATATTGTTCAACAATGTGCAAACGTGAGAATGTGGTGTAGGCACCAATCAGATGGATGCACTCAGAATGTTTTCACCCGATATGTTCGGCCAGGGTATTCAAATCTGTCACGTAATACTACTCAGTAACCATGGTTTGCTGGGGCACTTCATGTTGGTAGACCATTCCACGGTAGCAGAAGAAAGAAATCACTTATTACCTTCCCTGCCAAGAAACAACACTGGCCTTCTTTGGCATCTGAGACCTAGATGATTTCCAGACTGTGCTAGCTTGTTTACTTTCGGGATCATAGTGGTGATGCCATCTCATCACCAATAATGATGGAATTCAGATAGGCCTCGCCATGCTTTGCTATCAGGCGCTGAAGCTCTCAATACACCTTCACTCTCTGACACAGTTCTGAAGACGATGTCAAAAGACCAGTTCCAGCACATCTTCTAGGACTGCAGACACGTTGAACTAAGAGCATACAATTCGATGGGTACTATTTTGAAAAAGACAAGATCAACCTGGACCTTGCTTAACGTATTTCGTGAGTAAAAAATTAATTCTCACTCTTTTTTGACTTGCCCTCGGTACTTCTATACTACTTCACATAAGAGCATTTCATAAGTGTCCTTAAGAGAGTCCCTAATCATAAAAAAATAATATATATGAAATGTACGATTGTGTGAAAGCAGCTACTGAATTATTGCAACACTGCTGTACTCAAAACTCAACAATAAAATTATAAATTAAATGAAACCTCAGATCATATTATCTTCGGATGACAAGGACAGCACCTGATCTTAAGTAAATACTTGATGTTTTGGGTATTGTTTTTAATATGATGTACCGGTATATGAAATCAACAACATAGGTACATCTGTACTTGAATATTGGACTTCTTTATATACCCAGGAAGGTCATCTCCCAAATTCTGTGAACATTTTTGTAGTAGGGAAGAAATTCTTCCCTTTTTCTACTTCATAGCCACAAATCTCTCTCCAACTGCCTAGTGTTTCCACTAGACAGTCATCTTTACTTTTTTTGTCCCCTTCAAAGTAATCTTATTATGCATTGATAATTCCATAGTGCAGGATTTTCCCGAACTTGACTGTTCTATTTTCATTCAACAAGCCCTGATTATGTAACCTTTAGGTTCATTTACTTATGCGACTTGCCACTGAATCCTATTCTGAGCCATATCAATCCAGTTCACATCCTCAGAATCCAATTTTTTCCAAACACATATTGATATTCTCTTTTATACCACAGATTTTTTTTTTTAATGGCTTCCATCTTAATGAAAATTTATTCTTGTCTTATTGGGCGGAGTTGAACGCTGTAGATGTATCAATAATTTATTAGGAACATAACTACATGTTCTAGATAGAGTTAAAGATTATAATGTATTTGAGGTTGTGTACTGGATTCATTTGGCTCAGAATAGTGTTCAGTGGCTGGATTGAGGTCACTGATGAGCCTTAAGTTCTCTAAAAGCAGAAACTTGTTGAAATTTAACAGCAGACAGCTTAAGAAGATCCTGTACTAAAGCTAACAGTCTTATATATACAAATTGTATAAGTTATTTGTTGATATGGGGATGGCGTTGCTCACGAAAGAAAGAGCACTTCTGGATGGATCTTGATGCTCAGTCTGTGGCGATGTATCTGTCCAGGGAGTTCCAACTGAAGGAGTAATCTATCTTGAGGTGTCCATACTTGCTGAGACCAAAATGTTGTGGCGTGACAGGTAATGGCTTGGAGCAATAGATGTCGTAGTATGGATGGTGCAAGTCGTCGTATGATGCCATCATGTAAGGCGGATCTGTGTCACTGAGGTGATGGCCGTCGCTCATCTCACTTGGGTATGAATCAGAACTTAGTCTTCCTTGCACCATTCGAGATCTGAAAAGAGTAAATTATATATTAACGGCTGAAGTTCGTGATTTAGTAAGCTGAAAAGAATGCATCTTTCAATGAATCGGTGTAATATATTCTAGTATGTGTTTAATTTAATTTATTAGCACACTATTAAGCACAGGAAGAAACACACGAACTTTTACAATAATTTTACATTTTTCATCATCATAATCATCACCATCTTGAACCCATATTTAGGAGCCTTAATGTCCTATACTAGAAAACTCAGTAATGCAAATGTTCCTGACAAAGACAGTTTATAATAATGCAAGTTTTGGAAGCCTCTTGTCCATTTTTCACTATTTTCCTTTTATTATAATTTTTTTACTTCGTTATTTAACTACGCTTTATCAACTACTAAGTTATTTACCATCGTTGGGATTGGTGATAGCGAGATGAGGCCGAGAATTCGTCCATAGATTATTTGACATTTGTCTTACGGTTGGGGAAAAACCTCGGAAAAAACCCATCAATTCGAGCCCGAGCACAACTCCGGATCAGCAGGCAGTTGTCTTACCCGACTGAGCTACGCCAGTAGCCATCTCCTTATTAACACACTATTGAATACAGGAAGAAACCAACGAATTTTTACAATTATTATTCTACATTTTTCATCTTCATTATAATCACCATCTTGAACACCTCAGATTTAAGAGCCATAAGAAAAATAAAGAAGGCAAACTTACGAATTCGAAATGAGGCAGTAGAGAAGGTGGACAGCTTCAAATACTTGGGATGTGCTTTATGGAGTAACATGAGCTGCCAGGAAGTCAAAAGGAGGATAGCAATGGCAAAGAAAACTTTTAACAGAAAAATGAACATCTTCTGCGGATCTCTGGAAAATAACTAAGGAAAAGACTAGCGAAGTGCTTTGTGTGGAGTGTGGCATTGTATGGAGCAGAAACATGGACATTACGACGAAGCAGGGCCGTACGAAAGGGGGGGGGGGTACCGGGTTTGAACCCCCCTTTTGAACTTAAAAAACGCGCGTGCAAACACACACATTTTATATATATATATATATAGAGAGAGAGAGAGAGAGAGAGAGTACTTTTTAAATCTATAATCTTTTCCCTTTGCCAATTTTTCACTGTCAGACTAACAAAATCTACATAAGGCATAGCTCTCCTATCCTCTTCATAGTATGTCCCTGTGCTTGGTGCTGTGGCACGTTCGAATTATAATAATGGCATCTTTATTATAGAGAGTCCTCCTTACTACCTAGCAGTGGCGGCTCGTGGGTATTGAATTAAGGGGAGCTGCATACAAAAATAACCAAGCAACTTACTTTATTTGAAGATTAGTTCCATGCGCCTTATCTTGTAAGTTGTGTTTAAATGAGACAGGCTCATGTCAGTAGATTTACTGGCATTTAAAAGAATCCTGCGGACAAAATTCCGACACACCGGCGACGCTGCTGTTGCGAGTGTCGTTAAATAAACCATAATTTAATTTTTTATATGCAGATTTGAAATATCTAACTGGCGATGTTGTAGTTAGTTGTATAATATATAGTACATGACACATCAATAAATGAAAAAAATAACTGAGCCAGAAATTGAATTCAGGAACTTCAAGAGTATGCACCAGGGCGCTTGCCTCATTTATTGTGATGCTGTTAGATGTTTCAGATTCCATTATGGTTTGAAAACATTCTAGCAATGGCTCCTTCTTCTCATGAACAACATTTACTGTTCTTATTTTAAAACTCCATCTTGTTGCCCCAGCTGATGGAATTGTCTTTGAAACACAATCTAATACAGGCTGTGTGGAGATCGAGAGAAGAAAGCAGGGATACTGGATAAATTAGCAAAAAATATGCGAGCTTTGTAGGCTATTTTGTTTAGCGGCTCTTTCCATTATGAGATTCAATTGAAGGGCACTTAATTTCACATTTCTCCTGAATTGTTAAGGTACTGAACTGAATAGACTGTAAATATTGTACAGAATTAAACATTGGTGCACTTGTTATACTAACAACGTTAAAGAAAATGTATTTAAAACTGCGCGCTACTGACAAACTGCTGCAAATTTTGCAGCGCCTGGAAACTCTGGATTCACGGCAAGGGGCAGCAGGGAGGAGGGGTAAAACTAACGCGCAAAGCATCCGAGACGAGACTGCCAGCTCCAGGGGAGGAAGTGGCTTCACCCTATAGTCCTTGTCACTGGTTTCGCTCTGGCAGCACCAAGGGAGGAAGTGACTTCACTAACGATTGCGTGCATGTCACTGAGAGCGAAATTTTTTAAAACATTCGAGCCGCTAAATAGAGACTGTATAATAAATGTATTAAACAACATAAAACGAGACAAGAGCCACAAATGTCTGGGAGTGCTGCAGCTCCGCAGCCCCTCTTCGAAAGCCGTCCCTGCTACCTAGTACCAAACTTGTAATAAAATGAAGCCGAAACAATATGAAATTTAACTTGTTGTTTGTTAAAAATTGGTTGGCTGTGAAAAAAAAAATACGTTTCAAAGATTTTATAAGGATATTAATAAATATACAATAATAATAATAATAATAATAATAATAATAATAATAATAATAATAAAATACACATAATTTAATATATCGATAATGCAAATTGTAAACAATTTTAATAATAACACCCCCCTTGAGAAAATTCTGCGTACGCCACTGCGACAAAGTGAAGATAAACGAATAGAAGCATTTGAAATGTGGATATGGAGAAAAATGGAACATGTGAAATGGATAGACAGAATAACAAATGAAGCTGTGTTGGAAAGAGTGTGTGAAGAAAGAATAATGTTGAAACTGATCAGGAAGAGAAAAAGGAATTGGTTGGTCACTGGGTGAGAAAAAACTGCCTACTGAAGGATGCACTGTAAAGAATGGTAAACGGGAGAAGAGTTCGAGGCAGAAGAAGATATCAAATGATCGGCGACATTAAGATATATTGATCATATGAGGAGAGACAAAGAGGAAGGCAGGAAATAGAAAAGATTGGAGAATGCTGGGTTTGCAATGAAAGACCTGCCCTTGTGCAGAAACTATAGATAAATGAATGTCCTGTACTGGGAAACTCAGCAATGCAACTGTTCCTGATAAAGACTGTTTATAATAATGCAAGTTTTGGAAGTCGCTTGTTGTACATTTGCTTTTATTATACTTTTCTTTCTCATACAGTGAAATAACAAAACCTACAGATTATAGAGTTGCCATATGCCGCGGATTTTGCGGACAGTCTGTGACTCTATAGTGTAAGAGGAAAGTCCGGGCCGAAAAGACGGAAGTCCGCGATTTTGATTCCAGTCGGACAGAAATCTGAAAAATTGCAATAATTTGTGAGTTTGTATCGAAATGACACTCAAGTGGATGAGAGATAATGCTTCTTGCGAACTGGATGACAGCCTTCTCTTTGAGCAGGCTATCAAATTGAAATCTTTCCTATCGGACAACAAAGAGAAAGTTCCAAAGATATGCTTTCACACAAAATTGGGGTAAATTTTATCACAGCTGTGTTTCTATGGAGCAGTACTTAGAACTGCTGAAAATTGAAGAATTTTATTTATCTGTACCTGGACATAATGCCAACGTTAGAAGAGTATTTTCTTCGATGAATGCTCAGTGGCCAGAAGAAAGGAACCGATTATTACTTAAGTCAGTAAAATGCAATTCTACAGATATAGTGTTGTTGTTTAGTCAACTGTCCGAAGACAGGTTTGAACCTCATAAGTAACACCAATAAGGCATCACTCATGAGGCAACTAAGCCAGGAGATAATGGGTTATGGTAGTCAGTTCCTTTCCCCCTCAATTGCAAACATCGCCGACTAGCTACGTATTATACTGATCAGACTTCAGATGCATACAAATAATACAATTTTATTGTTCTTCCTCTGACACACATCGCTAAGTGAAATATACTGTACTGTCTGATAACAGATGTCCAGTCTTCTGATTGAAGTTCTGGCTGATATATACAGTACATCTATTATCAGACACTACATCTCATTTTGACGATATGTGTCAGAGGAAGAACAATATTGTTTCCTTTCTGGGAATTTAAAAATATCTGTGCGCCATCATTTATTTCTGAGATTTTACATAGCAGCCAGAACTTCAGCCAGAGGTAACAGATAATATGAAAAATATAGCTTGCAGTTAATTTCACAAGACCATTCAGAAAAGTTTTTCCTCTGTTCACAGTTGAGTGTTACTGTTGTGGTCATACACAAACTTGAATGGTCTGTTCCTAAAATAAATGGTAATAATGTAATGCCAGGGTACGAACTAACGGGATTTCCCCTCTGTTGAAACGTTATCCCTCTCTCATAAATTCATATTAACATCCCTGCCAGGGATAACTTCTATCCCCCCTCGCAAAATATAATTCTTTTTAATACGAGTATACTTTGTAAAATACAATATAAAGTAAGCAAAGAAAATAATACGATGAAAGAGTAATGGAACGGAGAAAAATTCTCTCCGGCGCCGGGATTTGAACCCGGGTTTTCAGCTGTACGTGCTGATGCTTTATCCACTAAGCCACACCGAATACAACCCCGGCGCCGGATAGAATCGTCTCAGATTAAGTTCCAACTCTTGGGTTCCCTCTAGTGGCCGCCCTCTGCACTACGTCATAGATGTCTATGAACGTAGGACCGAAGTCCACACATGTGCCGAGGTGCACTCGTTATGAGTGACTAGTTGGCCGGGATCCGACGGAATAAGCGCCGTCTTAAATCACGAAGTGATTTACGCATATCATATATATTATTTTAATGTACCGAAGTACATATGATATTTCCATGCAGATATTCTGCGTCATCATACGATGAAAGAGTAATGAAACGGAAAAAAATCCGGTGTGGCTTAGTGGATAAAGCATCAGCACGTAGAGCTGAAAATCCGGGTTCAAATCCCGGCGCCAGAGAGAATTTTTCTCCGTTCCATTACTCTTTCATCGTATGATGTCGCAGAATATCTGCATGGAAATATCATATGTACTTGTACATTAAAATAATATATAAAATAATATAAAAGAAAATAATATTTATGTATTATATCACCGGCAAGCTGACAACAATCAATAACTTAGGAATTGCACATCCTATCTTAAGCCTGCTCATAGATATATAATTATTAATATGATGGTACACACCTGTGGAGTAACGGTCAGCGCGTCTGGCCGCGAAACCAGGTGGCCCGGGTTCGAATCCCGGTAGGGGCAAGTTACCTCTTTGAGGTTTTTTTTCCGGGGTTTTCCCTCAACCCAATACGAGCAAATGCTGGGTAACTTTCGGTGCTGGACCCCGGACTCATTTCACCGGCATTATCACCTTCATTTCATTCAGATGCTAAATAACCTAGATGTTGATACAGCGTCGTAAAATAACCCAATAAAAATTATTATGATAGACGCAAGACACGCAACTCAGTGGAACCAAGCTTTGAGCCGTATCGAATGAGGATGATAATAATAATAATTTTATGTATGATATTCTCTGTCTAGAATTCTATTCCCCCCCCCCTCATCAAAAATCTTAATTCGCACCCTGTGTAATGCCCATACCAAATAAGGAGACATGAGGTAAACTGCATTACTGAAATGTCAACCTTGTCCATATTAAATAAATAAGTGATATTGATGTAGTAAATATATTTAGTGTTCATATTAAATACGATATAAGTTTCTTAGACAGAACTCCACGCATTGTATTCTTCACCTGACATAATTAGGAACATTCAATCCAGACGTTTGAGATGGGCAGGGCATGTAGCACGTATGGACGAATCCAGAAATGCATATAGAGTGTTAGTTGGGAGGCCGGAGGGAAAAATACCTTTGGGGAGGCCGAGACGTAGATGGGAAGATAATATTAAAATGGATTTGAGGGAAGTGGGATATGATGGTAGAGACTGGATTAATCTTGCTCAGGATCAGTGGCGTAGCATGAAATTTTGAGTAGGGGAAGCTAAGTCAAGTTGTCTTTCATGCAATATGAGAAAACGTATTACAAAAATACAGTCTTAAAATAAATAGTAGTCAATTTCAAGTCAGCAGTCGAAGATTGGTTGGAACATCGTAAGTAACACCAATAAGGCATGACCTCAAATGATACGTAATAAAATATGATTTCACGGTTTACACATATCTCTTAACAAATAGACACGTATACGTATAACATTAGCTCACTCCCTGTCATACTTAGAGAAATCACAATATTAGTATCATTACGTAAGTATGCGTCTGTCTTTTGGTTGTGTCCTTCATTGACAACAAGGGAGTCGGTCATTTGTTTTTTAAATCACACTTTTGTTCGTAAGTCAGTTTTGATAATACAATTGTCCTAAAAAAATTCAAGTAAATTAATGTCAGGAACTGTTAGTTCGCTAATTATTTATTATATCAGTGGACACTAACACTTCACCTAAAAACAACTGACGAAAAGGGATAACTCGGAAACTACTTATTTTAAATGCTAAAGCTAGCTTCTTTGCGAGCCTTGCGACTAGGGTAGCTTACTGTAGTTAGAAAGGGATGGAAAATCTGCGAGGTGGATTACACAGAAGAAACCGGTCTGCTTGGAAGCTGGTGTGTGCAGGCTTCTTGTTTACTGCTACATCACAAATCATCCTGAGCTGCCGCATCACAATATTTAACGCGTAAATATAAATTCTATTAAAATTAATAAATAATTTTCTCCATAAACTGCAGGTTTATTATGAAATTATTATTAACTGGGGAAGCTAAGCTTTTTAGCTTACACTGACGCTACGCCGCTGCTCAGGATAGGGATCAATTATGGGCTTATGTGAGGGCGGAAATGAACCTCCGGGTTCCTTAAAAGCCAGTAAGTAAGTATAAGTTTCTTAGAAATTCTTTGCATTTCCTGTTATCGATAGAATTGACGTGTCGATCGTGTCCTGTTTTTTTGTGTTTTTCATTATGGCAACCCTTGGTACACTACACTGTTCATTTCAAGTCGCTATGAGAAAGTTCACTCAACTAAATAAGAGTGTAATCAAGCACAGAGGATACGCTGCATTCAGGAACTGGCCTAGTGTCTGTGAAGTGATCGCCAATTACGTAAGCTTCGAATGCCGCGGATCTCTTGCGCTCTTTCCGAGAGAAATGACTTTACTGACGGGAAGGTCTTTGTTTTGTCTTCAGTAAAGCAATCAAACCGAGGAAACGGCGTTGTCTCACTTTTATTGAGGAAAGTGAATTGGTAGAGACGGCGAACTCGATGGCTACAACGTTGTGATTAGCTCCGAAGAGAGCGCTAATTCCCTTCTACTCCGACAAAAGGAAACTGTGGACCGCGAAGCATAAAATTCCTTGTGCTGCAGATAACAAGCCATCCGTATTGCTCTATATAGAAAGCTGAACGGAGCCAAACCCGGAATACAGAGATGGTTTAAACAGATCTGTGCGCTATGGCAGCTCGTAATTACTACTTTGACTTCCTATATCCGCTATAAAAATCGCAATAATAGTATATTACGATACAACGTTGTAAAGTGCTTTTACTAAATCGAGAAAAAGTTTGAAAAACGAGCAGAGAGAGTTTTTTCAGTTTCCGAGTTTTTGTAATGCACTTCACAAACGTATATTGTACAATATTTTTTGCACGATCACATTTTTTTTAAATTGAGAGGGTCAGCGAGACAGTGGTCTAATCTTCCTCAATGCGAAAAATTAAATATTGCGCCTTCTGTTGATTTTGACGTGAACTATCTACGAAGTGGAACAGACCAATCTACCATTATATAGCTTGTTAGAAAGCATGTCATTTTTTCCCTTAAAAGATATCACTTATAAATATATATGGGAAGAGTTCAGAATCATAATGGGCCAAGCGCCATTTACTAAAACCACAGAAAACAAGGTTTAAAATGAAGTTATTACCATAATTCAATGTAAACATAACAAGTAATAGAGAGTGGGGCATAGGAACCAAGTGT
Source organism: Periplaneta americana (assembly GCF_040183065.1). NCBI lineage: Eukaryota > Metazoa > Arthropoda > Insecta > Blattodea > Blattidae > Periplaneta > Periplaneta americana. The sequence continues at coordinate 33,823,520 of NC_091122.1, forward strand.
TTTTAAAATCATAAAATAGTTAGTTTTTGTTTTCAACACAATTTATTGGTAGAACATTTGTGAGAATATACCATTTCAATTATGAGCGGAAAATTACATCTGGCATGTGATGTACGTCTGTGTTGACGCATTGTTAAAGGCGCTGACGAAAATTGATCTCTACTCTTTCCAGGAGATCTCAGTTGATTTGGGTGATATGTTGACGTATTGCGTCCTTCAGTTCATCTAATATTCTGTTAACGGCTCCATTAAGGTGGAAATGAGCTTCATCACTCATTGCAACCATCATGTTTTCATACTGCTCGTGAAGTGCAAGCATTTCCTGTGTGAAATTCACTGTTGGGGGTAATCCCCTACATTGAATTTCTGCACAACCACCCATCTTGTATGGATGTAAATGTAAATAGTCATGCAAAATCCGTCGTACCGTACGATTGCTGCAGAATGGCCTGGGCTGCGCTGTGTCGCTTGTCAACATTTTCTGCAGTACGCACTCTGCGTTGGGGGCCGGGCTGTTTATTCTTCAGTATGGCGCCTTTTTTTCAAAGACTGTTAACCCAACATAAGATTGTGTCACGCACGGGAACAGAATCATTGCGATTAATATTGAATCTGTAGCAAAACTCACGCCGTACCGCGGTCACCGACTCGCCATTCCTAAGAAAACAACCATACGAAAACATATGTCCACTGCTCCATGATGCCGACTGCAGGCGAAATGCTATGAGCCACGGAATGGAATCTCACATGCCGCACGTCTCTCCCTTTCATAATGACCGAGTACTAGCCATTCCAAAAACACTTGGTTCCCATGCCCCACCTTGTACAGGGACATCATTTTATTTTTACTAACATTTTTAATATTAACCTGGGTATACCTTTCTATTAACGATTGAAACAGGAAACACAGTTTGCTACCCCTTCCACGACTGGAGTTCGATGATACCGGCGTAAAATTCAAATCACTTTACTAGGTATAGGAGGGAAGAAAAGTAGTTCATCCATTTATGTAAACTAGGAAATACCGCAATTTTGAGTTTGATAATTTTCATTAGGTTTTTGTTTAATCAAAATACAGTACTGTATTAACACTTAGTGTTTTTACTCACGAATAGAGCTATCCATTCGGACGTATTAATTATGCAGTGTACGAGTATATTGTACTGTTACAGCACATTGGCGTACAATATAGAGAATGAAGTAAAATTGAAAAATAATCATAATATGGATATTTAAACACATTTTTGAAAATGGTGGCCGTTCATTTCGATACAGGCTTCAGTTCCTTTGTGCATATTATCGCACTATAGACTATTGTACCTAATTCCAATTACCAGTTTCGTCCTTCGTACGAGTAACTCATGTTGAAATAATTCCGTACCTACTCTATAAAAGAATACCTTACGTAGTGTAAATTCAATCTTCACTTCTGCCCGACCCGAAAAGATAAAATTACTCAGAAATGCTATCTACTGTCCGTTCAAGTGGTTTTGTCGTAGAAAGGGGGGGATCACGTGACAGTTAATTACTTAACGAGGCCCTTTTATTTAAGTTATTTTAAACACTTGTATAATATTACGTAGACGTCCAATTCCTAACAGAAATTAATGTTTTCAGAAAAGAGCTAAGATAGCCCAGCTACTAGACTTAACAAAGGGGCGAACAGAAGCAGGTGGGGGAAACCGGGATGCGACGTAGGCAAACGGACGACAGTACCTGTACGAAAATATGATTCAATATTGAAAGCTCTTTCGTCACTGGAAAACGCTAACATATTTCTGGAACGTAATATACTCACTAACTCAGTACTACTTACGCGCCCTCGGCTCTGTGTCGTGAACGGTTGGAAGTTTACTAGTAGAAGGGGTGGGAGTGAAGTACATTAAAAAACTCAGGTACAATAAAAATTGAAGTAAAAATAAAATGATGTCCCTGTATAAAGTATCCACACATTACTCGTAAAACTAAATGATATGTTAATCTTCATTAAACTATGATATTCACTTAATTTTAACCCTTGCTTTCTCCGTTTTTAATAAATGGCGCTTGGCCCACTATGGCTCTGAACCCTTCATATAACTTTAACTTGCTTTTTATACATTAAAAAGTGGCTTAGACTACTGTTGCGCTGACCCCCTCAATTGCAAATACAATATTTTGCATTGAAAATTTAGAATAATATTATTTCAAAACCTTCGCAAAACTATAGGCCTACTGTAATGGTAACTAAATACTAATAACTGCACTGTAATGGGTCTATTTCAGTATAAGTTAATTTTATGTTATGAAGAATGGTTTCCCTAGCAACAAGTTTCTGTGTGGGAATTCTAATTCTCAAGGCCTAACAACAATAATTGTAAAACAACAAAAAATCACGATTGTGCGAAAAATTATTTTACATTTGATTACAATTGAGTAACCTAGAATCAAACTGCACTTTATCTAAAAAAAACTGATTGTTTAGAAAAGACGAAAAACTAGTGCAGTTAGACTCCAAACGGTGATTGTATAAATACTACTAAAGTTAAGGTAGATAAATTCTACTCTGACTCCAAACGAGCAGTTCATCACATTCCCTGCAAAATTATGCACAGAAACATACCTTAATTCCATATTTCATAATTTGGAGAAAGTGCAATTTGATTATAGGCGATTCAATTGACGTTCTGTAAATTTCGCGATGTCTATAAGAGCCCGTGATGTAAAAAAAATAGAGCATCGAAAAAATAAAAATAATGTATCAATAGAATATAAAAATCTTTATTATTATTATTATTATTATTATTATTATTATTATTATTATTTATTAACTGTTGTTTAATGAACTGCACGAAGACAGGTTTGAAATCGTGACAAAAAAAAAAAAAAGCAACACTCATGAGGCAACTAAGCCAGGAGATAATGAGTTAGTGTGGCAGTTACTTTCCCTCTCCATTGCATACTTCGCTGACTAGCAACATATTACACATTACACTAATCAGACTTCAGATATATACAAAGAATTGTTCTTCCTCTGAGACATATCGTCAAGTGAGGTACACTTACTTACCGTACTTACTGGCTTTTAAGGAACCCGAAGGTTCATTGCCGCCCTCACATAAGCCCGCCATCCTGAGCAAGATTAATCCAGTCTCTACCATCATATCCCACCTCCCTCAAATCCATTTTAATATTATCTTCCCATCTACGTCTCGGCCTCCCAACTAATACTCTATATGCATTTCTGAATTCGTCCATACGTGCTACATGCACTGCCCATCTCAAACATCTGGATTTAATGTTAAGTGAGATACACTGATTATTATTATTATTATTATTATTATATTATTATTACTAGCCGTACCCGTGCGCTCCGCTGCACCCGTTAGAAATAAATATAAAGTAATTATATAATTAAAATAGGACATTTGATCCAGGGAACATTCGTGTTTGATAGAAGGATAAATCGTTTATTATGTTACTTAATTTAAATTGAATTAAAAAATTAAAATGCGATCATTTTGATCCAGAGACCACTCATTTGGTCATAAAAATTAGTTTAGGAAATACAGGAAAAGAATATAAAGAATACCCTATCAAGTTTTCTGTGCATTAGAATCTATTTTAATCTTACCTGTCCTCGATTCACTCAGAAGTTACTGTGATAACATTATAGCATTATGTCCATCTAGAGAAACTACACTTTCCAATGGTGAATTAATAATTAATTATACAAATCGGTTAATTTAGCTTCCGATATTACTTCATAGAAACGCAGAAACATTATCTGTAGGCTATCTTTCATAGCTTTCGGTTGTTGCTGTCCAAGGCCCCTTATAGACGAAGTAATTTGTTTTTTAATTCATTACACGGCCTTAGATGGCAGTTATTTTAATTTTAAAACTCATTTATCTCATTAAATATCAGTCCTATCAAAATTTTTCAAGGAATAAAACTTATCGCAAATTATTTTTAAAGAAACTTTTGTTATGTAACATTTTTCACAAAAATCAATAATAAGCGAGATATTTCGATTTATTTAATTCAGGCCCCCTTATAACCCCCCTTTTAAATAAGGTATTTTGAATGCCATATAGCCTAAAATCTAAGTTACAACAAACTTAATTTATATTCCAATTTTCAATGAAATCCGTTCAGCCATTATCGCGTGAAAAGGTAACAAACATACAGACAGACATACAAACAAAAATTTCAAAAAAGCGAATTTCGGTTTCAGGGTGGTTAATTATACATGTTAGGACCAATTATTTTTGGAAAATCGAAAATTACCAGAAAAATTTCGGCTACAGATTTATTATTAGTATAGATATTATTATTATTATTATTATTATTATTATTATTATTATTATTATTATTATTATTATGTTAATAAGCCATGTATTGTGGGTCCCTATCACCACGGCATGGCGAGTCCTCAGGTTGCGGATAGAGGAGACGGCCTCCAGATATGCACAATACATGGCTTATTAACATAATAATAATAATAATAATAATAATAATAATAATAATAATAATAATAATAATAATAATAATAATAATATAATAGTAATAATAATAATTAGAAGATTAACTCCATATGTAGATGAAATTATTGGGGATCATCAATGTGATTTTAGGCGTAATAGATCGACTATTGATCAGATTTTTTGTATTCGACAGATATTGGAGAAAAAATGGGAGTATAAGGGTACAGTACATCAGTTATTCATAGATTTCAAAAAGGCGTATGACTCGGTTAAGAGAGAAGTTTTATATAATATTCTTATTGAATTTGGTATTCCCAAGAAACTAGTTCGATTAATTAAAATGTGTCTTAGTGAAACTTACAGCAGAGTCCGTATAGGCCAGTTTCTATCTGATGCTTTTACAATTCACTGCGGGCTAAAGCAAGGAGATGCACTATCACCACTACTTTTTAACTTCGCTCTAGAATATGTCATTAGGAAAGTTCAGGATAACACAGAGGGTTTGGAATTGAACGGGTTACATCAGCTTCTTGTCTATGCGGATGACGCGAATATGTTAGCAGAAAATCCATAAACGATTAGGGAAAACACTGAAATTTTACTTGAAGCAAGTAAAGCGATAGGCTTGGAAGTAAACCCCGAAAAGTTAAAGTATATGATTATGTCTCGTGACCAGAATATTGTACGAAATGGAAATATAAAAATTGGAGACTTATCTTTCGAAGAGGTGGAAAAATTCAAATATCTTGGAGCAACAGTAACAAATATAAATGACACTCGGGAGGAAATTAAACGCAGAATAAATATGGGAAATGCGTGTTATTATTCGGTTGAGAAGCTTTTGTCATCTAGTCTTCTGTCAAAAAATCTGAAAGTTAGAATTTATAAAACAGTTATATTACCGGTTGTTCTATATGGTTGTGAAACTCGGACTCTCACTTTGAGAAAGGAACATAGGTTAAGGGTGTTTGAGAATAAGGTTCTTAGGAAAATAATTGGGGCTAAGAGGGATGAAGTTACAGGAGAATGGAGAAAGTTACACAACACAGAGCTGCACGCATTGTATACTTCACCTGACATAATTAGGACCATAAAATCCAGACGTTTGAGATGGCAGGACATGTAGCACGTATGGGCGAATCCAGAAATGCATATAGAGTGTTAGTTGGGAGGCCGGAGAGAAAAAGACCTTTGGGGAGGCCGAGACGTAGGTGGGAAGATATTAAAATGGATTTGAGGGAGATGGGATATGATGGTAGAGACTGGATTAATCTTGCTCAGGATAGGGACCAATGGCGGGCTTATGTGAGGGCGGCAATGAACCTCCGAGTTCCTTAAAAGCCAGTAAGTAAGTATTATGTTAATAAGTCAACTTTAAAATTGTAACAGAAAAGTAATTAGATCGCATGGAGAAAGTTTTGCAAAGGTTTCCGATTTTTTCCGGCGGACACATATGTTAGGAAAAACAGTATTCCTGGTCGTCTTGCATCAGCGAACCTTGATTTTATTGCCCACTATTTTCATGTCATAACCTGAGTACGAACTATTATTTTACACAACTGCAATTTGCTTCCTCCTTCCTTATGACAAGCCGCCATCCCCGCCCAGGCCTCCCCTCTTGCCCTCAACCCGACTTTCACTCATTTGAATACCTTAATTGTTTCAATCAGATTAGGCAGGGATAAGTACAAAAGCTTCTCAAGATGAAATGTTGCCAAGATTGTTCTTGTTTTGTTTCTTGCGCAGTGAACAATGGGACATTATTTATTCCTGTGCGAAATCAGCATGAGTTGTGCGCTACGCACTCTGTGACGCAACAGTAGGCCTACATTCCGAAACGTCCTCGTTCTTATGTCACCAACAGTTTTATAATACTTAACAGGAAAATCTCACAAAGATCATTCAGATTCCGAATATGGCTACCTCTTAACATTTCAACATCTGGATTCTTTTTATATTAAATTATATTTATAATACTTTATTCAACTGTCGTAAAAATTTTGGCTTCTTTCTCGATAATAATCTAAATTGGAATTTTCAAGTTAAAGAAATAATAAAAAAATCTGTTCCTCCATTCACTGTTTGAGTCGCTTAAGAAACTTCTTTCTCCGGCAACTAAAACTTACCCTAGTACAAACCTTAGTAATGCCGCACTTCGATTATTGTGACGTTCTGTTAAGGGGTTAGGTACAGCTTATAGCAGTAAAATTTTGGAAATATTCAACATCTTTTTCCTCGATTACTGTACCTTGTACAATAATTAAAATTAATATGTGTAAAACACTGTCCTTCTGCTATATGAAAAAAATATTTTTACGATAAAAAAAATATTCACATTTTTGTTTTCAAAAGTCAGTTCACTGTGCAACTATGAAGCGTTTTCCACATAACTCAAACATTATCCAACATTCTGTGATGAAATTTTTTGTGTGTATTTATGCACGTCATATATACAATATGGTGCAAGATCACTTCTCTACCTTTGATAGATTAAAAAATAAATTCATTTTAAAAAATGGTCAAATATCAGTATTTTCTTCTAACACAAAATAAAAAAAAATATTTATTAACGAATGTAGTTGGAAGAGTATGATATTGTAAACATGAATTTCAGCTAAGAAATAAAAGAGAGAGAACATGAAAAAGTTAACAAGTGTTTGAGTTATGAGGAAAACGCTTCATCACTGCACAGTGAACTGCCATCATTTCGAATTTTGAAAAATAAATAAATAAATAAATAAATCGTAAAAATATATTTTTTTTTTCATATAGCAGAAAGACAGTGTTTTATACATACCAATTTTGATTATTGTACAAGATACAGTAATAGAGGAGAAAAATGTTGAATATTTCCAAAAAATTTACTGCTGTAAGCTGTACCTAACCCCTTAAGTGACGTAAGTTCTGAACTGTCAGTCAAGTTACGAGTTCAGAATATGTGCGTCAGATGTGTGCAACATCCGACGATGTGATCACATATCACCGTCCTTCGCAAGTCTTTCGTGGCTCCGACTCAAAGAACGTAGAACTTTACACTCTTTGTTTTTACTCTTTCGAATTCTGCACACTTCAACACCAAATTACCTTTCGTCTCGTTTCTCTTATCCATACTCTAACCACGACGTAAATACCAGATCACTTATCTGTGGCGCGTTAAGTATACCTCTTCATAGAACATCTGGTTATTCATCATCTTTTACAGTATTCTCCTCGCGACAATGGAATTCCTTGTCATAAAGTATTAGGGGCTTCAAGACAATAAACATTTTTAAAAATAGCTTAAAGGATAACCTCCTTAGTAATTGAAGCGTCGGCTGGAACAACGTTATAAGTTACATTTGGTAAAATTTACAGGAGCTGCAAAAATGTGTACACGTACAACGTTGTTCTTATAGGGTAGCAAACTTTTGAGTGGACAAATTTCACGTACTGCATTGATGGACAGTTGCAAGCCAAAGAGTATAGCAAAGTAACATGACATACAACATTATTACATGGAAACACGCCGAATGAAAATTTTGTAACTTACAACGCTGTTCCAGCCGACGCTTCAATTCACTCTAATTATACTGACTTAACCATCACTGACTATGGTAATTTCTTTCTTTAGACATGCATCTTGATAGCGCTGTATTTTCAAAATTATCTCTCAATAATCTCTTCCTTTATATAACATTACTTGAAATATATTAAACATTCTATGTATTTTAGTTTAATTCTGCTAAACAGTTTGTATTTCGTTGTTTAATTAATAGTTCATAGTATTTTACGGTTTAACTCATAAGTAACTCTTGTATACACGTAACTTTTAACTAAATCAAATTGTTGTATTCTTTGTAGCTTGTAAGTTCATATGTATGTATACTTTTTGCTGATTGAGTGGAAGAGAAGGCCTTACGGCCTTAACTCTGCCAGCTAAAATAAATCATTATTATTATTATTAATATTATTATTATTATTATTAATGTACATTTTATATTAATTTACAGATACCGCCTCGTAAATAATGTCGGTTTTTGAACAACATTTTATTTCAAGAGAGGTGTGACAAGAAATTAATCTAATTTTCAAAATAAAGGCCCTGAATAGAGTTGCCAACTAGCCGGTATTTCATCGACCCGACCAGAAATTTTGGCGATTCTCAACATAAGATGGGTATCAACCCCCTATCGACCTTGTTTGTAACCAGTAATTTTATTAACCCTTAAATTGGCAATGTATCCTAAAGGATACAACAGGTTAATAGGTTACAGGCTAGGCCTATAATTTAAATAGAATAGAAAAAAAATTGGTAGGAAGATTAAAATTTTACAATACTATGATATTACACAACATGTAAAATATGGACATTGCGATAGTTGTTTTCTTTACAGTCCGAAACGATTTAATAAACTAATGTGAGAAATGAAGTTTTGCCAATTTAAGAGTTAAATTGTGTCGGCATTTTATGTGGGAAGTTTTTATCAAATAGGCTAAAAGAAATTTTTCTCTATTTCGTGGGATATTTTAACCTTTAACACAGAGCAGCTAAAGATATGGAAATTGTTAATTTTCTTTTTAAGTTTTAAAAACAGGATCGTTCTACCCAAAAAGTGGAAGAAATTTCAAATTTTGAAAAAAAAAATTAGGGCTTCTGCTAGAATATTAGATGAAGATGAACTGTGCTTTGAAATGGCTTCTTGCTTTGTGAAAAGATGAAGATTTGACAAATATTGTAAAATGGTGTAAATATTTTCAGGATAAGGGTGCCTCGGGGAAATATTCACAAATAAGAATGATACATCAACACACGTTTGCTATTCCTGCAAGCAGTGCTTTTCGTGGAGCGTATATTCAGTATCATGAATGACTTCTGGTATGATGAAGGGAATCGTTTGCATGTAAAGCTGCACTTTGTATCAGGAAAAAGCCTAAATTTAGTTGTGTAAAATTTTTTGTTCTACAGCGGAAGAAAAAAAGTTCTTAAAGCTCAAAATAATTAATTTAAAAACTGAATTTGAACACTGAAGCAAGATTGTTGTTTCCAGAGCCTTCTTCAGTTACAAGCCGGAGCATGGGTAGGTTTGGCAACTCTGGGTGGAGGCGGGAGATTCTAAAGTGATATTGATGTAATTGTGCTTACTCATTGCTTTCGTTGTATATAACGTGTGTTTTTTAATATTATTTTATGTACAAAGGTAAGATCAAGAGTCAGTAGTTATATAAATTATTATGGATTCGAAAATAGTGTTTTATTGCAATCAATTAGCTATACTTCAGAATACGGCGTAAGTAGTATACTTACATACAAAGACTGCCACTTAAAATAATTACAAAAAACATGTTTTTTATTGATAGTACAAAGATAAATAAATAAATAAATAAATAAATAAATAAATAAATAAATAAATAAATAAATAAATAAATAAATAAATAAATAAATAAATAAGATATTCCTTGTACCGAAAATAATAAAATCAATAATGCAATAAAGACGTAAGTTCCTACGCAGTATTCATAAGTTCCATTCAATTAACAAATGTGTGGCTAGCAAATTGACAATGTTTTGCGACTTTATGGTGTTTCACCTGTAACGTGAAGGGTCTAGGGTACATTTTAATATTATCTTATGCGATTATCTATCGTGATTTTCTATAAATACCGTATTTCAGATGCCCAGGAAGCCAGTTTTAGTTTGAACCTGGCCAGTCACTATAACAATACCGTTATCCTAGATTATTTGTTATAAACTTTTTAAGATATAATTTTAAATAAATATAACTACAGAAAATAAGCTAAGAATGTAAATTATGCAAATAGAATAAAAATGTAAATAGAGGAAACTATTCCGAATCTTCAACAAAACTGCAACATTTATGGGATCACAAAAAGCTGTTTACAATGAACTTGAAAATCAACGGCGTAACTTTATTGATATAGCAGGCGAGACCCAACAATTTGGCTAGAATTATGATACATCACAAACCACAAATAAGACTATAAAAATGTAGTTTATACTTACTTACTTACAAATGGCTTTTAAGAAACCCGAAGGTTCATTGCCGCCCTCACATAAGCCCGCCAGCGGTCCCTATCCTGTGCAAGATCAATCCAGTCTCTATCATCATACCCCACCTCCCTCAAATCCATTTTAATATTATCCTCCCATCTACGTCTCGGCCTCACTAAAGGTATTTTTCCCTCCGATCTCCCAACTAACACTTTATATGCATTTCTGGATTCGTCCATACGTGCTACATGCCCTGCCCATATTTAATATTTAATATTTAGAAGAATTGTCAATCATTTTGTCATTATTAATAACAGTAAAAATTGCTAAAGACTGCAGCCATATTTTCATTTTTATTGTCTTGTTTTTATCGCCAACACGCCCTTAGTTTATAATACATAAACAATTAACGTATGGCACGACCGTGAACATAATTCCATCGACACACACTTCTATTGTAACATTAATTTACATTGAAAATCGGCATTAGCACAAACGCGTATTCTGTGTGGTAGGCCTCCGGTTGACAGTTAATTACATTGTTGCCGACGTATGACTCCGGCTTGTAACTGAAGCAAGATTGTTGTTTCTCAACTTTTCTGTTGCTTGTATCAGATATCACAAGAATGTATACAGTTCAATAAAAAACTCTTTCCTTAACAGTTCTTTATTTTGTGCATTATATATAAACTGGTACCGTCGCGGGATAACAAACCTCTCTGAAAAGATGCTCAAGACTAAACCTTTTCCAGCTAAAGATTGAAGTAAATGTAAATAAATGCACGTGGGATAATGGTTCCTGATTGGCTATTGAACGCACAACGCCTCCAAACTCATGCTTGTCATATTCTTCCTCACATTAAAATAGTTCCTTCTTAAATAATAAAATGTATAATATACATGGAATACGAGTGAATTAAACATGCTTATAAGAACACTTTCTTACGATTTAAACAACATTTTTATATTAGTAGTTTCAGACATTGCATGTTAAACCATTGTAACGTGTATTATGGCAACGCGCATGCATAATAGGCATTAAATCCCTCCCAAGGTGACTTGCAGCTTCACAGATCACAACAACACAGCTGGTATAACACAGTGCGAGATTCAGTGTTGCCAACCTCAAATAAATTTCTGTAGAATTAAAGAAATTCTCCACACTTCGAAGAATAACATTTAATCACGAATCTACAGAAAAATAAAATCCACTATTCCCAGTAGAGAAATAATAAATATTAACCCTCTGTGAGCATTTTACGGGTTAGTTCAATGAATGTGTTGAAATGTCTGCAATATATCAGACGGTGGCTGCCCTGCGTGCTCACTTGCTGAAACTAATGCGCCCTGGTGGCTGCTTTCGTAGCTAGCTTGCGATTGCGGAGTAATACATTTCGGTTTTGTTTACGTCTACTTCAATCTTTAATTGGAAATAGTTTAGGGCCGCCAACTCTGGTAAATAAAATTACCGGCCATTTTACACATACAAGTTTTTGATAAACGTGGAGTCCAATTCAGGGGTCTATCTCATCCAGTCCAACGCCCTTGAAATGCGCTGCGCACATCTAGCGACCAGTGAGGTGGAGCACCATCTTGTTGAAACTACAACCTGGAGAAAGGCTTACAGCTGCAGCATGTCCAGGTAGGTCGTTCTTGTGACAGTCTTCTCTGATCATGTTCCTACGTGTCCGGATTGTGGAAGTCATTGGTACCATTCCTAGATATCCTTCGTGTCAACGCAGGGGCTAACGTGGCAGAGTGTGTTTTTTTTTTGTTACAAACTTAATATCTCATACGAATTATCTTAATATATAAAATTGAATGTATGTATGTATGTATGTATGTATGTATGTATGTATGTATGTATGTATGTATGTATGTATGTATGTATGTATGTATGTATGTATGTATGTATGTATGTTTCTCTATACAAATCTACACGCTTTGACCGATATGTGCCAAAGTTTGCACATTTAATCTTCATAACCAGGAGAAGAACATAGGCTACATTAAAATCGTGCAAATGGAAGTTAAATTCATTAAAATTATCTATACTAATAATAAATCTGTAGCCGAAATTTTTCTGGTAATTTTCGATTTTCCGAAAATAATTGGTCCTAACATATATAATTAACCACCCTGAAACCGAAAACAGCTTTTTTGAAATTTTTGTTTGTATGTCTGTCTGTATGTTTGTTACCTTTTCACGCGATAATGGCTGAACGGATTTCGATGAAAATTGGAATATAAATTAAGTTAGTTGTAACTTAGATTTTAGGCTCTATGGCATTCAAAATACATTGTTTAAAATGGGGGTTATAAGGGGGCCTGAATTAAATAAATCGAAATATCTCGCTTATTATTGATTTTTGTGAAAAATGTTACGTAACAAAAGTTTCTTTAAAAATAATTTTCGATAAGTTTTATTCCTTGAAAAAATTTGATTGGACTGATATTTAATGAGATAAATGAGTTTTAAAATTAAAATAACTGCCAAAGCCGTATAATGAAATAAAAAACAAATGACTTCGTCTATAAGGGGCCTTGGACAGCAACAATCGAAAGCTATGAAAGATAGTCTATAGAGAATGTTTCTGTGTTTGTATGAAGTAATATCGAAAGCTAAATTAACCTATTTGTATAATTAATTATTATTTCACTATTGGAAAATGTAGTTTCTCTAGATGGACATAATGCTATAATGTTATTACAATAACTTCTGATATAATATAATATAATTAAGAAACATGTTAAAGGAATTGTCATTGCACCAATGAGTGGTCTCTGGACCAAAATGGTCGCATTTTAATTATTTGGATGCAATTTAAATTAAGTAACATATTAAACGATTTATCCTTCTATCAAACACGAATGTTCCCTGGATCAAACGTCCTATTTTAATTATGTAATTATTTTATATTTATTTCTAACGGGTGCAGCGGAGCGCACGGGTACGGCTAGTAAAAAATAAAAATAAATAGATCAAATCTTCATGTATAATATTAAAACGCAAAACCTTCTACAGTCAATTGTTTTTTATTATTGTCTGTTATATTCAACATCGACTTTCACGAGGCCATGGAAATTTTGACACGAAATTAAATTAAATTGTTGTTACAGATCATGGAGGCTAAAACTAGATAATTCATACAATAAGTATCTTTACGCAGTCCAGGACCGTATTATGAATTCCTCGATGCAGTTTTGTAGATAGTGAGCAAACTGTTTTATACAACTGAATTCTATAATTCTTTGAAATTACAAGGATTGCTACCACATAATTTACTTAATATTGAATAGCCAATAGTACTATTGTGAAATATTGACCCACCAAAATTATGCACGAATAAGAATTGGTGTGAAAGACTCATACGAAACGTAATAGAATTGGCAATATTAACAGCAAAAATAAAATATGTTTTTATTCCACGTATTGCTAGGATACTCATTCAATTGCAATTTCAATGCCACAAGCATTTGTAATGGCCATATTAAAATGAAGCTCAAGGACAGTTGGTCAAAGTTGCAGACATTAACTTAAAAACTGCGTGTTTTTCACATCCTCAACTATATTTTATACAAGAAGTTAAAAAAAAAAAAGATTTTACACATACCAATAAGCAATTCAATGATACTTTTGTCATGTTGCTAATGTGGTATGTGAATGTACATAAGCCTACTGAAAATAACATTGTATTAATTCTCAAAATATTATTGTTCACGTTGCAAATTTAGTATGTTAAGCGTTGTGGAAATAAAAATCTCTTAATTTCTAAAATACCGGTAGGCCTATACGTTTCTCAGAATATTAGTCTTTATGTTAAAAATGACTTATTGCGAGTTTATATTGTATCTGTATTCTGTGTGTAAAATTAGAATTAATATAATATGTTCTGAATTTATGAGATATAGTTTCAAGTTATATTAAAAAAACTGGGTATGATATAAGTGGGTGTACAGCGTTCAAGAGGCAAAAAAAATCTTCCAATATAAATTAAATTGTGTATGTATATATTGATTCAATGCTGAAACTGATCAGAAAGAGGAGAAGGAATTATATTTTCGTTAGGTTTTACTTTGTTTATAGTTTGATTTTTCTATTACTGTATTTGTATTTCTGGTGGTGCAGAATAAAATAAATAAATAAATAAATAAAAACAAATAAATAAATAAAAACAAACAAATAAATAAATAAATTTAAAACAACAGTTTAACATCAGGCACATGATGAAATGTTTTCTTTTCAGTGCCTGATTTACAACTGTTTTAAATTGAGTTAACCGTGGCAGGCATTTGGCTAAGAAGTTCATTAATTCATGTAAGTGACGTTAAGTAAAGAATCATCTTTATGGGCGAGGAAAGCTTAGTAAAGACAATTCGTTTTGGTTGTGTATAGTTAGGTTTCCGAGATTTCCGAAAATTTAATAACCAGTTTAATTAAAAATAGAAGCAGAAAGGAAAACCCGGGCAACGCCGGGTACTTTCAGCTAGTATCTAATATATAAAAGTGAATGTATGTATGTATGTATGTATGTATGTATGTATGTATGTATGTATGTATGTATGTATGTATGTATGTATGTATGTATGTATGTATGTTCCCTATACGAATCTACACGCTTTGACCAATATGTACCAAAGTTTGCACATTTAACCTTCATAACCAGGAGAAGAACATAGGCTATATTAAAATTGTTAAAATGGATGTTAAATTAATTAAAATAATAAAAATAAATACGATCAAACATCTATATATAATTTGAACTGGTAATGGAAATTACGGGAAAACGGCTGAACGGATTTTAATAAATGGCCCCTCATTTTGAAGCTTGGAACCCAAAGTTTTTCGGAAAAGTAGTAGTTTTCAGTGAAATGTTAATGTTCCTACATAATTTTCCTATTTTCCAAAATCCATCTGTTGTCAGTTTTGAGAACTAATTTTATCGAATCACGGCCGACTTGATTGAATTTCATAACAAAAAACACACTACAATAAACAATAGGCTTTTACACGAAGGCCATGACCTGCAGGATGCCGACATATTTAGAGCTCAATTCAATTTGTTATTAAAAACTGATTCTGCAGTGTATAATAATTTTCTGAGTACAGCTGTGTATTGGATATTCAAATCTACGAAAATTGAGGTGGTTTGATGACATTATTATCATTAGAAATTAAATATTATTATAGTTAATATCATGATGCATCTATTTTTCATTAATTGTATATAATACTGATGCTATATTGATGACATGAAAGTGAAACGTTTTGAGGTTAAGTAAATGTAGATATTATCTTAATTTAGATCATCATTTTTATAATTTACTGAGTGGCTGCTATATAAACTACAAAACTTAAGTAAGATAATAATATTGTTATTAAAAATCAAATATTTTTATACTTATTAGCCCAGTGGGGTTGGGTCTTTTTCATATACTTAATGGCGGTGTAGTGTAGATATTGATATGTGTCATTGTCTTTAGTATTGGCTCGACAGAGCGCAAAAATTACAGTTCCTAAGGAAAGATAAAAAGAAATTACTTAGTGATAAAATAAGAGGCCTAGAAAATTTTGTAGTCTCCAGATCATTTCAGCAAAATCTCTTAGTAGGAGAAAATGATTTTACGCTCTACATTTCAAGTTCTACACGCAGCAGCTATACGAAAATGCTATTGTTCGAAAGCTTAGCAAATCTGACATTTTTTAACTTTTGCCTACAATCCACAATGATCTGAAATAGCTACTGCTATCGTCCTGACATTGATACTTGCGTTTTCGCGTTGAAACTAAAAAACTGAAGTTGGATAGGTTTAAGAAAATGTATTTGGCCTAAAAAAAGTCATTCAGAGAGAGTATGTTTCATTATTATGGAAGCAAATAACTATCAAAAAGACAAGTATTCTTCAATGATAATGAATCTGAAAAATGTTTATTTGAACGTCTAACGAACTTAGTTTTCAGCAGCATTTGCTGCACAAGCCACTAGTTCATGTATAATACTAAAATGTAATCTTCTATAGTCAATTGTTCTTTATTATTGTCTGTTGTATTCAACATCGACTTTCATGAGGCCATGGAAAAGCAAAACGATATAAAATAACATTGTAGATACATCATGAAGGCCAAAATCTAGACAATTCATGCAATAAGTATCCTTATGCAGTTCAGAACCGTATTATGTGTTTCTTGAGACAGTTGTAGATAGTTAGCAGACCGCGTTTTATCAAAATGAATTCTTAAATTCTTTGAAATCACAAGGATTGCCAACACATAATTTAATACTTAATATTGAATCACCAATAATACTATTGCGAAATATTGATCCACAAGAATTATGCAATGGTGTGAAAAAAACCATGACAAACGTAATAGAAGTGACAGGATTACTGGCAAAACGAAAGGAAAAGATGTTTTTATCCCACATATTCTTATGATAGCCATTAAAATGCCATTCGATTTTAAGCAACTGCCATTTCAGTGCAACTAGCATTCGTAATGACCGTAGTAAAATAAAGCTCAAGGATAGTCGCTCAAATTTGCAGACATTCACTTAAATCTCCGTGTTTTTTACATTGTCAATAATTGCGTAACTTGCTTTCAAGTGAGCACACCTAAACATATATTATACACATTTACACAAAAGACGGGAAAACGAATTGTATGCATATCAATGAGACTTTTGTCATGTTCCTAATGTATGTAAATATACGTAAGCCCACTGAAAATAAGACATTAATTTACATTTTCTTTATTTTTGTTCATTTGAATTGATTGAGATGCCGATATTTTAAATCCAAGATTTGGACGGCTATCATTTCGATATACTACGTAATTCTAAAATGTATATCTTTCAAAATATTATTGCCCATGTCCAATAATGTGTTATTGCGAAATTTTATGTGTGTAATCAGGTTGTCAGTAAAGTATCAAGCGTTGTGGAAAGAACGGTCACTTCATTTCCTGTAACATTGGATGTCTTTCAGAATATTATTATTTATGCTGAATAATGACTTCTTGCAAAATTATACTCTATCTGCATTCTGTATAGAAAATAAAAAGTAATATATTTAATATGTTCTGAATTTGTTAGATATAATACCTCAAGTAATATTTAAAAAAAAGGCCGGATATGATATAAGCGGGCGTACAGCTGTCAAGGGGTAAAAATATTCCAATATAAATTGAATTACATACGTATATATTGATTCTTTGGTACAACCGATAGATAAATTTAGGCTCACGATTACACCCCAAAGATTCAGACTGGGAACAAGAAAATTCTCTAATTACCATCAACTGTCTCTGAAGTTCAAGTGAAAGCATACATAGACATGAAATTACGTGAAATGTATGTCAGCACAGCTTCAGTTAAATGTACAGATCTTATAATTATTTTTTCTCTGCCTCTGTACAATGTCACATTTGTGGCGGGGAGGAAAGGAGACGGCAGAAAAATTAATGGTGTTTAATACGGTGACAGCCACGACTAAGATAAAGCACTTGAAATTTAGCGGTAACTGACCGGCAGAGATAAATAAACAAAACAAATAAATGTATATATTTAAAACAAAGTTGAACGTCAGGCACATGATGAAATATATTCTTTTCGGTGCCTGATCTACAATTGTTTTAAATTTAGTTAAACCTGGCAGGCATTTGGTTAAGGGGTATTAATTCATGTAAGTGAAGTTAAGTAAAGATTCATCTTTATGTGTGAGGAAAGCTTAGTAAAACAATTCGTTTTGGTTGTCTATAATTGGGTTTCCGAGAATTTAACACCCAGTTCATTTGAAAACAGAAGCAGAAAGGAAAACCCGGGCAACGCCGGGTAATTTCAGCTAGTTTGTGAATAAAATTCCTTTATCTTTATTTCTTTGGTATTGAGAGCAAAATAAAAATAGGGCATTTCGGTGTAGACACTCTGTATAATATAATATAATATAATATAATATAATATAATATAATATAATATAATATAATATAATATAATGTAATATAATATAATATATTAGTACATTATGGAACGAGCCTATAATGATAGTAATTAAGACGCGAGTATGTTTGTTTATGAAACGAGCGCAAGCGAGTTTCATAGTTTTCATACGAGCGTCTTAATTACCATTATAGGCAAGTTTCATACGACTTTTTATGCTCGACCATATTTCTAACTTGAAATTATTCAGAAGTATTCATTTTATTCGTATCTGACTCAAGAGCGGAAGTGACCTTGTGCATAGCTCGTAAATTGTGAGATGTGCGCAGACGCGAAAGTATTGATTTTTTCCGAGGAACAATAATGTCATCGACCTTGAAATAATCTAGAGAATAACATGAACTAATTTTGATATAACCTGGAAATTGATTTAGAATTGAAAAACGAGATGACAAATTGAATTTATTTGAATATTATTTACAATTAACTCTAATTATTATAGTAACAGAAGATAACCTTCTGCGACAGTATTAATTTCCAGCCTCCGTGACGTTTCCCTCGTTGTCTTTCGATTGCATATACGAGAATAATCGAAAACCTGAACTTTAATGACATGCATTAAAAAGGACTGCTACCAGGTGTATAATTGCTACATTTCGGCATGGTCGAGCATAAAATATAATATATAATACAATACAATATAATATATTATGTAATGTAATGTAAACTCCTCCATCACCGACGATCATAATCTCGATTGTCCATCAGTTTAACTGTATCAGCGTTCAGCAGATGCGTATAATTTTAATTATTTGCGTGCGATTTTGCATTTCAGACACTAACACTATTTTATATTATTTTTTTAATCTAGATCTTTTATTTATTTTTTATTATTATGGCGGGTACTTGACTTTTCGTCATCACCAATTTGGGTTAAAACTATGACAATTTTCCTCTCTTCCTTTAAACCTGCCAGTTCTATACATCCTGCAGTCTCAGCAACTTCTTCGACTGGGCTGTAAAGCGGGTGTGCCTATATGCAAGTGCCTGTTAAATGAGTTTACTTGACGTTCTGAACGTCTTATTAAACCTTACAACTTACTTACAAATGGCTTTTAAGGAACCCGAAGGTTCATTGCCGCCCTCACATAAGCCCGCCATCGGTCCCTATCCTGTGCAAGATTAAGCCAGTCTCTATCATCATACCCCACCTCCCTCAAATCCATTTTAATATTATCCTCCCATCTACGTCTCGGCCTCCCTAAAGGTATTTTTCCCTCCGGTCTCCCAACTAACACTCTATATGCATTTCTGGATTCGCCCATACGTGCTACATGCCCTGCCCATCTCAAACGTCTGGATTTAATGTTCCTAATTATGTCAGGCGAATAATACAATGCGTGCAGTTCTGTGTTGTGTAACTTTCTCCATTCTCCTGTAACTTCATCCCGCTTAGCCCCAAATATTTTCCTAAGCACCTTATTCTCAAACACCCTTAACCTATGTTCCTCTCTCAGAGTGAGAGTCCAAGTTTCACAGCCATATAGAAGAACCTGTAATATAACTGTTTCATAAATTCTAACTTTCAGATTTTTGGACAGCAGACTGGATGATAAGAGCTTCTCAACCGAATAATAACACGCATTTCCCATATTTATTCTGCGTTTAATTTCCTCCCGAGTGTAATTTATATTTGTTACTGTTGCTCCAAGATATTTGAATTTTTCCACCTCTTCGAAGGATAAATCTCAAATATTTATATTTCCATTTCGTACAATATTCCCGTCACGAGACATAATCATATACTTTGTCTTTTCGGGATTTACTTCCAAACCGATCGCTTTACTTGCTTCAAGTAAAATTTCCGTGTTTTCCCTAACCGTTTGTGTATTTTCTCCTAACATATTCACGTCATCTGCATAGACAAGAAGCTGATGTAGCCCGTTCAATTCCAAACCCTGCCTGTTATCCTGAACTTTCCCAATGGCATATTCTAAAGCGAAGTTAAAAAGTAAAGGTGATAGTGCATCTCCCTGCTTTAGCCCGCAGTGAATTGGAAAAGGATCAGATAGAAACTGACCTATACGGACTCTGCTGTATGTTTCACTGAGACACATTTTAATTAATCGAACTAGTTTCTTGGGAATACCAAATTCAATAAGAATATCATATAATATTAAACCTAGCGTAGGAAATTGATACGAGCATACGAACATTGCTGGAAGGCTGCAAAGTAAGAGTTGTGGCGTACATACATGCACTTCAGTTGGAGTTATTGTTAGAATTTTTTTTGTAATGGCGAGTATTTGACTGTTCGACATTCACCCACATGAAGCCAACTGTATAGATCAATTTACTCACAGAGTTGTTGCCCAAGGTTCGCTATAGAAGGCTGTTCTCCTCTACACTCACGATGAGGTAAGGTGAGGTGAGGTGAGGTGAGGTGAGGTGAGGTGAGGTGAGGTGAGGTGAGGTGATGTGATAATGGAGATATGTTGGAATACCACAGGGGAATTGGATCTCCTGGAGAAAACATCTGTGTTATCTAGCCCACGGGCTTGCCCAACACTAGTCATAAATCGGAAGTATGTCGGGGATCGAACCAGGATTATGAGTCCAGCGCTCTAGCCACTGGACCACCGTGGCGGCAGTAAAATATAAATAGGTAACTCGTATCTTGCAATTTCGAGTCTTTTTTTACACACTATATGGCGGAATATATTCCGAAACTTTCTTTCTTTACGATTACAGAATCCCAACATTTCATTCTGTTCATTTCCAATATCAAATACTCTTCTCTGTTCTTGTTCTGCATCACTGATCCCAGCCACCGGCGTAGCTCAGTCGGCTAAGGCGCTTGCCTGTCGATACGGAGTTGCGCTCGGGCGCGGGTTCGATCCTCACTTGGACTGATTACTTGGTTGGGATTTTCCCGAGGTTTTACCCAACCGTGAGGCGTATGTCAGGTAATCTATGGCGAATCCTCAGCAACATCTCACCAAATACCATCTCGCTATCGCCACTCCCATCAACACTAAATAACCTAATACAGTAAAACCCCGATAAGACGCTGTTCAAGGGGCCGGGTGTAAACCGCGTATTAACCAGGACCGCGTTTTAGGCGGGTATACTAATTTTGACTTATATACAGTATCTATTAGAATTTTTCTTTATTGAGATACATGATTCATGAAAGGTAATACAGTATTACTCCATTATGTAATTACTGTACTGTACGTCAAAGACATTTACAATATATGCTGTACTTAATTCTTTCGAGAAAAAAAAACATTTATAGTTGTTTGCCGCGTGCGTGTTCACCATGTCCTCATGTTTACCACACTTCAGTTTCTGCGATTACATCCTCCCGACGTCGCAGCTGCAGTGATTGAGTCGCGATTTTTTTATTATCGTTCTTAATGTAGATGATGGGATTCCTAATGAATCAGAGAGTTTTTTCTGAGTAAGAGTACTTTTCTCATCGTACTTTCGAAAGATTTCCAATTTTTCCGGCACAGAAAGGGCTTTTCCTTTAACACTCATTGTAATCACATTCACAGACACTTCAATACACAGAAGGACAACAAACTGCCCAGCAAACATTTCCAGAATTTTATTACGGCCGAGTGAGGAATGCTGTTTGAGAGAGAGAGGATTAGCAAGAGGGTGGGGTATTGTAACTATATGTAGGCTTTAACCGCGCAGGTAAGGAGTCGAATACCAATACTTTTGAGGTTAATGGCAATGACTAAGGTGTTTCATTGCTGTCACAGTACATTGCTGAAAATTACATCGAAAATATTCCACAAAAACAGGGTATTATGCGGGACTTGAGCACAACAAACTGGGTATTTTATAATGGCGTTATATATTAAATATACAGGGACCGGACAAAAAAGCGTATTACACGGGATAGCGTAATAAGCGGGCGCGTCTTATCGAGGTTGTACTGTAGTTGATACAGCGTCATTAAATAACTAAATAACATTGTCGTGATACACACAAAGAACGGATTAGTTATTTAATTTTCTTGTCTGTATGTTATACAGTCTCAAGGGAAATTCTTTTCCGATCAGACGAACTTAGAATATTTAATAGCTGTACAAATGACAGTGGTAACAGTTGAATGCCTCCGATAGTGCAGATGCTGATCACGCACAATTCGCGGCATTGCGTCCCGTTTCGAGCTCCGTTTCTGGAATCGTCGGATCGGTTACTTGGCGACCTGACCCATCACTGCAAACGATGCTCCTACCAGTGTTTTCATATGTGTTTGTGGTTACCATACGTGCCGTTGTGCAGGACTGCTGTACGGTTGATTTGGTGCTGGAGGTTTATTCCTTTCCCACGAATAACTGGATCACTTCCAGCAACAGCGGAACACTTTGAATTACAAAAAGTGAAAACCGGGCGATATATCAACCACTAAAACCGAGAATTGTAGCAATTCCTGAGTAATATCACTAAAGATTTCATTGACATGTGAGAATGTTGTTTTATTTATTTTTATTTTATTTTATTGGGTTATTTTACGACGCTGTATCAACATCTCTGGTTATTTTAGCGTCTGAATAAAATGAAGTGAAGCGAGTCCGGGGTCCAGCACCGAAAGTTACCTAGCATTTGCTCGTATTGGGTTGACGGAAAACACCGAAAAAAAACCTCAACCAGGTAACTTGCCCCGACCGGGATTCGAACCCGGGCCACCTGGTTTCGCGGCCAGACGCGCTGACCGTTACTCCACAGGTGTGGACGTTGTTTTGTTGTTTAGTCAACTGTCCGAAGACAGGTCTGAACCTCACAAGTGATACCAACATGGCACCACTTACGAGGCAACTAGGCCAGGAGATAAAGGGGTAGAGTGGCCAGTTCCTTTCCCCTCCATCGCATTCATCGCCAATTAGCTACATATTACACTAATCAGACTTCAGATGAATACGTACAATTGTTTTTTATCTGACACATATCGTCAAGTGAGATGTACTGCCTGATAATAGATGTACATATCAGCAAGAACAATAAATAAAAAACCGGTTAAATATTTAAAAATATATTTTGTCTCTATCATTACCGCTCTCATTGTTAGCGCAATATCAGTAATTGGCAGCCATTGGCGTAGCTCAGACGGTAGATGCGTTCGCCTCCTGATCCGATAATAAGGGGAAAGAAATTATAAGCGAATGAATAACAAGTTCAAAATGTATTCTAAAACAAGTTTATTAGAAAAATATCTATTTTTATATAAGGTAGAAGTTTAAAAGATTCTAGGATAGTTGGGTCAGAAATACATATTTAGTTATTTAATGACGCTATATCAACTAATAGATTATTTAGCAACATCAACTATTACACTGATAACCAGGACGCGGATTTTGATGGCATATCATCTTTTTTTTCCTTACATTATTTGCAATATCAGTATATATATATATATATATATATATATATATATATATAAATCCTGGATACGAGTTGCTGGTTACAGAACTATAAATCCTGGATACGAGTTGCTGGTTACAGATATATAAATCTTGGATACGAGTTGCTGGTTACATAAATATAAATCCTGGATACGAGTTGCTGGTTACAGATATATAAATCTTGGGTACGAGTTGCTGGTTACATAAATATAAATCCTGGGTACGAGTTGCTGGTTACATAAATATAAATCCTGGATACGAGTTACTGGTTACAGATATATAAATCTTGGGTACGAGTTGCTGGTTACATAAATATAAATCCTGGATACGAGTTGCTGGTTACAGATATATAAATCTTGGATGCGAGTTGCTGGTTACAGATATATAAATCTTGGATACGAGTCGCTGGTTACAGAAATATAAATCCTGGATACGAGTTGCTGGTTACAGATATATAAATCCTGGATACGAGTTGCTGGTTACAGATATATAAATCCTGGGTACGAGTTGCTGGTTACAGATATATAAATCCTGGATACGAGTTGCTGGTTACAGATATATAAATCCTGGATACGAGTTGCTGGTTACAGATATATAAATCCTGGATAAGAGTTGCTGGTTACAGATATATAAATCCTGGATACGAGTTGCTGGTTACAGATATATAAAGCCTGGATACGAGTTGCTGGTTACAGATATATAAATCCTGGGTACGAGTTGCTGGTTACAGATATATAAATCCTGGATACGAGTTGCGGGTTACAGATATACAAATCCTGGATACGAGTTGCTGGTTACAGATATATAAATCCTGGGTACGAGTTGCTGGTTACAGATGTATAAATCCTGGATACGAGTTGCTGGTTACAGATATATAAATCCTGGATACGAGTTGCTGGTTACAGATATATAAATCCTGGATATGAGTTGCTGGTTCAAGATATATAAATCCTGGATACGAGTTGCTGGTTACAAATATATAAATCCTGGAGACGAGTTGCTGGTTACAGATATATAAATCCTGGATACGAGTTGCTGGTTACAGATATATAAATCCTGGATACGAGTTGCTGGTTACAGATATATAAATCCTGGATACGAGTTGCTGGTTACAGATATATAAATCCTGGATACGAGTTGCTGGTTACAGATATATAAATCCTGGATACGAGTTGCTGGTTACAGAAATGTAGAGTTTTAAAGTCATTTTTCGCAGTTATAATCTTTCAAGTATTCTTTTAATTTTGATGGCAGTTTTGGTCATTTTTTAAATTTTGAGGGCTTTTTTGGTCATCTTTTAATTTTTTTAGTGATTTTTCAAGTAATTTAAGCTAAAGATTTCAATGAAGAACTAAAATTTCCCAATATAGGAAAATTCACAAAATTAGTACTGACACTATCCCATTCAAATGCCGAATCTGACAGGATTATCTCGATAGTTACTGACATCAAGATGAAGAAGAGAAATAGAATAGGAGATGAAGCTCTCGGCTGAGTAGCTGTACGCTCTGCCTTCCAAACAAAGGAATTGAACTGCAGGTCCTTTGAAGTCGCAAAAGTCCATTTTAGTCTCCGTCATTGAGATACACTATGCTAGATATGGAGGAGATTAGGTGAGTGATACATTTATCCTTCTCTTTTATTGTAGTTAAACATTTAATTATAGTCTAATTAATTATTAATTGTAGTTCATACTGTAGGTTGTGGGAAAATTTGTGCTCGTATGGAAAATTTTATACTTTTATATAGGAGTACCATACTAGACAATCTGGACAGCTGTTAAGTTAATGCTGGACTTTTACTATATACTTGTGTAGATTATAGGATTGTTTATTCTTAGGTCATTTTTCAGCATTTTAGGTCATTTTCTAACTTTCTTGGGTCATTTTATAGGCCATTTTTAGGACCTTTTTAGGGCATAAAAATCGCCGCCCTGCTGATAACCATATGGTAAGTCTAAACAACTGATTTGATTTTTCACAGCAAAGACGTCAACTATCCCATTGATATTTTATGATAATTCTAAAAAACTGGCTTCATTTTCACATCAAAGATATGATAGGGCTACAACATAAAGTAATTTAATATTTTTGTATTTTCAAATTATATTCAAAAGCTAAAACTGATATTTAATATCGTTGACAATTTTTTTTAAATCTATAATTCACAATTTTGTGCAAATGTTTAATGAGTAGAACATGATTACCAGCTTAAATTATACAAAATATTTTGGGGTTCGTCAAAATGAAATATAATCTTCAAGGGATCCGCGACACTCATGAGGTTGGAAACCACTGCGCGGGACACCTTGCAATTCTAGTGACACCTCCCTGACCGTACGCTGTACCTGTAGTTGGTGAGATGGTGGCTGTTGGTGCTGTTCCTCCGCAGGAGTGGTGCAGGCGCCCCCAAGTTGCCCTTCGGCAGCGCCATTTTCCTCCGTCGCGAGCCCGTCTCGTACACGTACACGAGCGACTGCTCGGAGTGGCGGCTGGGAGCCCGGCGGAGCATCACTGAGGGCGAGTACAGCTGGCACTCTAGCCGAGGGTTGTACACCTCCCTGCCGTAGCTGCCGCTGCTGGCTAGCGCCGTGGAGTCGTCCGAGTAGAGCGCCGCGGAGTCATCCGCGCACGGGTCGTAGTCCTCGTACGAGTCGCCCGCGTCTGCAATCGTACACAACTCCTCGCTTTAGTGGCCGTTTACATCAAGTCGTGTCGATTTAGTGTATACAGATCCAAACAGAAAGAGCAGAATCGGCAGATTATGAATGGAGGAGCAGAATCGGCAGGAGGTGAATGGATTTGAGAAGGAGCAGGATCGGCGGCATGAGGGAAATGAAACGTAGGAACAACAGAAGTAGTTAGTGAATGAAAGTGGAGAAATGTGGCGTAGAGGAGAGAATGAAAAGAATGGAAGATACAGTAGAACCTCTATTATCCGTCGTAATGAAGGGGGTAGGCTGAACGGTTAATCGAAAAAATCGGATAATCCGTACCATGAAAATTTTTCGTAAATTCCTCCATGGTCTTGTATTTAAGATGCTAGGTAGTGGATGAGAAGTCTACTAATCTAGGTAAGTCTGGTTGTCAAAGACGGATTTTTAAGGGAAAGTGTCTGTCTGTGGAAAGATAGGAATAATGGAGGTCTCGTGTTGTAGATTTATAGCCTATACTTTATACACTCCAATCTCTGAGAGAGAGAGATGAGTCACAGTTTCTCTTTCCCCAAACCACTCATTTTTTTTGGCCTACACTTTTTTTTCGGTACTTAGCACAACAATATTTATTTTCACATCCGTAGAAGAATTTTTATACAGAAGTTATACAATACGACAACTCGAACATTAGACCATATTGTGTGATAAAGTCTTGTAATAACACTCTAGGAAAATAACGTGCTAATATAATGCATAGTAATATTTCAGCAGTAAAAAAAAAAAAGCAAGAGAAAGACATACGGATAATCCAACAATCGGTTAATTGGCTGACGGATAATTGGGGTTCTATTGTATGAGGATAACGAAGATAAATTACACAAAAAAGAAAGATGTAACTAGTAAAGAAGAAGTACCTGGAAATATTATTATAGAGCCCGGATGTTAAGCAAAATGCCTTTCCTTTTAAACTGGGTGTATGTATGAAAGACCTATTAGAGATAAACACGTTTCCACACATTTGGGAACGATAGGCCCAATTTTTATTTTGCCTTTTTTGCCTTTTTTTGCCTATTTTAGCTCCCGTTGCCTATTTTAAGATTAAATGCCTTTTTTAAGCCTTTTTACGTCGTTATTGTACATTTTCTATATTTTTATAGCACTTAAAATAAACCGTACATAAATTACCGTCGCGAGGGGTGACTTTGTGCCATTCGCGAAAAACGTATGAAAGTATTCTTTAAGACAGTGACAAGGTTTTAAAGTCTACTTCCTTACGTTTAGTAGTCTTTAAAACCTTGTGATGGTTTTAAAGACTACTTCCTCACGTTTTTTTTATGAAATGCGCGAATGGCACAAAGTCACCCTCATGGCACAAAGTCACCCCGCTCGACGGTATATCAAAAAACAAAAAAGAACGGTTGTACAAATTAAAAATATATATTCACCTCACACAAATATTTGCTGAAAATCTTATTTTCCAGCAATACATATGTTTCCAAGAAGTCGTAAACTTTTCTCCCCTGCCGATTACATCTTTTATGCCACTTAACAAAGATATTTGAACAGTATAACCCTCAGTGCTCAGGCCACTTCGGTGTTTACCAGCGAAAGAGAGGGAATGAGGGGAGTATTAAAAGCAAGTCTCCAGGTCCCGTTACTGTTGTCGCTTGCACGCACAAGTCACGCGTACTTTGAAATCTCTAATCCCTTCTCACAACCCTTTTTTTTGAGACAATACACAGTCTGTTTTTCTCGATCTCTGAAAGAAAGTACAGACAGTCCTTCTGAAATAAGTTGTTTTAAGTTTGCTCCAATCACTTCAGTAGACGTAGAAAGATCTTTTTCCACCATGAAAAAGTTTTCTCTGACAGGAGGCTCACTATGACAGTTGACAACTTAAAAAAAGCATCTTGTTGTGACATGTAACCAAGGAAAGTGAGTACCGTATGGGATAGTTTATTAAGTATTTGTCTATTTTTTGTCTGTTTCCATGAATAACAAATGCCTATTTCGCTGCCTATTTTACTATTTTTAGTACCTATATGCCTGCCTAGTTTAATAAATGCCTAAACATTCGGGCTCTATATAAAAGTATTTTTACATGAGATATCTTATGAAATGGCTCTAATGATCGATTTATAAACATAAGACGAGGAATGTACACGTCACAGCTTAGCTTTCCATTAATCACTTCATCAGTTATTTATTACTTTTGCTTTTTTCAAACACTGGGCCTTCGGGTCTAAATCAGTCAAGTGTTTTAGCTAATTAGTATGATGCTCTATGTCCGGTGGGGCGCAGCGGCTTGTAACATTGGAAAACGCTGGCCTATTTCCCGAGGAACAGATGAAGAAAGTCTTGTGTACGCGGCACTCATGTTGCAAGCAATTTTTCTTGTAGAAAACCAAGTAAATATTGTTCTGCTGAATCGGACGACATGGGAGTTTAATATGGAAAGAGCGATTACCTTGAGTTTTAAGTTTCACAAACCTCGCCGAGTGTATGCATCGTTGACAAACGGACTGCGACCCACTTTCACGGTTCAGGGGACCCTCTGTCCTGAAGCACGCACGCAGCACCTGACTGGGACGCAAGGGTCCTCAGTTTGCCATTCAGTGCACATTGTCATCGATAGCCATCGATCTGCAACGATCTTATCAGGATTACTCGTCTTATCTTGTGATCTTGTGCAGAAATTGAGCATACCCATCAGTCTTCATAATGGTGGATTAAATTAGCTCGACGAGAAAAATTGTTTTCATTTCTTGCATTTAGATTCAAATAATATGAGCATTTAGTATCTCCTCTCCATTTAATTCATGGTCTCTTTTACCGAATAGAAAGTGGGCCAAATGTTTTAGACGCGTATGCAACACAATAGACTATATAAACATATTAACACCGAAGCTAGAAAAAGAATTAAAATTTATAAAACAATAGTTCTTCCATCGTTATTCTATGAAAGTGAAACTTGAGCTAAGGTAAGAATTTAAGGAAGAGCTTGTAGCAATCTAAATGATAAAAGAAAATGTCATATTATATGACACATATTTGCTCATACATTTTAAGTTTATCACTATTTTTCAGTTCCTGAGCTGCTTAAACATAACGTTGAACGGTATATGCTAAATTCCAATAATGGTGACAAAAGTGGATTTACTTAGCCTACGTGATTCTGAGAAATGAGCGCTGTGTGCTTTAAAGAGCGGGTCTTGCGAGCGCTCTAACGTATGCATACTGTACGTCATTCAGTATCGGTGCAGTGGTGACTCTGCAGTGTGATGGCGAACTTTGAAGACGGAGCTTCCGCTCATACACTAAACCGTCCCGCTATTCCAATGCTTTTAATGTATCATGGGAGGAGGAGTTCTTTTTGGTAGAGAGCAGTGGATTAGCAAAGTGTTTAATTTGTCATAAAGCACTCCTACTGATTAAGAAGTTCAATATCCAACGACATTATTCTTTACAACATGCTGCTGAATATGACAAATATGTTGGTAATGAACGCCATAAATTAATACAACTTAAAGAAAATGTTTCTCAGGTACATTATACTAAAGTATCTATTTGATATTTGCATTGCATTATAGGTTACACATTTAGTAATATATAATTTTAAATTATATAAGTATTATGATATATCATAGTATAGTATATTACAGTTCATGATATATCATATATCATATTATATATATATATATATATATATCATGAACTGTAATTATAGTATATTACAGTTCGTGATATATAATATGATATACTATACTATGATACATCATAATATTTGCATAATTTAAAATTATATATTACTAAATATACTATAATAACTTTTAATGCAATATAAATATCGAATAAATACTCTAATATAATGTACCTGAGAAACATTTTCTTTAAGTTGTATTAATTTATGGTCACATCATATCATATCATATATCATATCATATCATATCATATCATATCATATCATATCATATCATATCATATCATATCATATCATATCATATCATATATCATATCATTCATTCATATCATATATCATAACATTCATATCATATATCATATCATTCATATCATATATCATATCATTCATATCATAT
Source organism: Periplaneta americana (assembly GCF_040183065.1). Lineage (NCBI taxonomy): Eukaryota > Metazoa > Arthropoda > Insecta > Blattodea > Blattidae > Periplaneta > Periplaneta americana. The sequence goes on from NC_091122.1 coordinate 33,854,082, forward strand.
ATCATATCATTCATATCATATATCATATCATTCATATCATATATCATATCATTCATATCATATATCATAACATTCATATCATATATCATATCATTCATATCATATATCATAACATTCATATCATATATCATATCATTCATATCATATATCATATCATTCATATCATATATCATATCATATATCATATCATATCATATTATATTATATTATATCACATTGTATTATATTTTAACAGAATGACAATACTGCACTTAGTTAATCGGCTATGAGAATTAGCTACAAAATTTTCCACGAAATTGCGAAGAAATTGAAAACATTCAACGAAGGTAACTTCATCAAGCGATGTTTAATTATATTGGCAGATGAACTCTGTCCACAGCAAGTAGGGGAAGTGGAAGCCATACGCCTGTCTCGTAGAACCGTGGTGAGGAGATTGGAGTATGTGCGTATGGATTATGTAAATAAGCCTAATGATTTGTGTGTGTGCATAGAGCGAAGTTTATTCCATTAAATTAATGAGAGTGTTATAAATTCTGTAATGTACAATGCATTGATGTAATATCCTTATAAACTATTATGTACTGACAGACTGAATGACTAGAACAACCGTGGCTCTTGTTACATTAATGCAGGGAAGGTAGCTGTAATGCGAGTCCGCCACTGCGTGAGCGTTCCGCTCTGGCTTGGAATTGAAGTGCCTTGCGGAGCGAGAGCAGCTCTGGCCGACTAAATGGAGCCGCTCTCATGCCCGGCCCTGGCCTAAATGGAAAGCAGTATATTCTATAGATAGTAGATGTACACATGAACGAGACTACGCTAAAAAATTCGAGGTAAAATTACAGGTATTTTTTTGTACATATCCTGTAATGGCCACACGATCAGGGAGGACCGTTATTGAAGAGAGTTCTAAGAAAGGCCAAAAAAAAAAAAAAAACATATGAGAAGTTATGACAGTTAACTGATTAAATAATGAATGAACCCTTAGCTTTATCAGCAACTTCACGAAAGATATAAATAAATATAAATTTCAAAAATATTTGATAGATATTTGAAACGTATCTGTGAACCAATTGTAGTAACTGTTTTAAGAAGGAAAATACGCCCAAAATAACCAAATTCTAGTTGCTTTAAAAAGTTCTGGATAAGTAGATTATCATTATAAACTAAGAAATGAAGTACGATTTTTTTAACCTAATGAAACAAATGACGAATAAATGGAACAAACCATAGTATAACGAACAAACTAACAAGGAGAGCAAAACGAAAAGAATATGTCCACACTGTAAGAGTGTAGAATTTATTAAGTGATAGAAGAAAAACGTAACTTAAATAAGAGATTAGTCATATATTTGCATTTCATTATAAAAATTCTAGATGAAAAATTAAGAAATCCCCTATCGAATTTAAATATACGAATATGGGTTCTTAATCATTCAAAGAAATTACATCATGATCAAATTATAAAAATATGAAGGTAGTTTAGAAAATATAATTAAAATCATACAATAAAAACGTAGCAGTACCTAATTTGAAGTGAAATATATTTTTTAAATATATTTCATATTATCAATTAAAATATAATTGTATTGTTATAATGAAGAAGAATAAATTAATGTGCTGAATAATATTTCTAAACATTAGGCTATCTTACTAACATTGCCACAAATAAAAGTCGTATACTGACATTGGAAACTAATTACGAATTTTAAGAGAAGACAGTTAATGCAGTCGGCGATTATTTATCAGAACAGATTTATTTATTTACTTATTTGCTTATTTATTTATTGGACTTATTTATTTATCTACTTATTTATTTACTTATTTACTTACTTATTTACTTATTTATTTATTATTCGTTTATTTAGTTATTCATTTATTTAATCTGACAGGATTAAGGCCATAAGGCCTTCTCTTCCATCCTACCAGATAGCACATATAAATACAAAAAAGAAATAAAAACACTGATGAAAATAATACAAATTAAATTAAAGCCATGTAGAGGATCAAGAGAACACTATAGATCTCATCGAGCTAATACAAGAAAAAAAGAAAGAAAGAAAAACAGAGATAGCGATTATGATGATGATGATGATAATAATAATAATAATAATAATAATAATAATAATAATAATAATAAAATACATTACATATTAATTGTTAATTTTACAAAGGCATAGTTACAATATTTATTATACTGTATGTCATGGGTTAAGCCGAAGTTGCGCAACCTGACAAGTGTTAAACAAGATTCCATGAACTACAATGTGACTTAAATATGGGACCGGAGCATTAGATTGCCCGACGGCAATTTTACAACTTCTTTTGAAAACATTAATGTAAACGTGAAAATTTAAGTATCAAGTTTTCTCTCAGAAGTAGCCTCGTAGTGTTAAACCAACATCGCCTGGTCTTACATTGAAAACAGCCCTGAAAATATGTTATTCTTGCAAGAGAAAAAACGCACCGATTTAAAACTGAGACCTTGTACGCAAACATGCGATAGCATATCCATTATCTCCCGTTTTGTGAGGGCCCCCTCTTTTATGTATTCTAGGCTATACATTTCTTTGTTCTTTCGGCGAAGGCATGTGTTCAACCCACTTGAACCTCTTCAGACGAGTAATTTCGGCATCTGTTTGTCTCCCATGCGATCTTTATCTTACTGGCAAGCTGCGTGCGGATTCCATTCACAAGAAAACTTTTCTTGGTTTTAATTAATCACATATTTTTAAATTATGTCATAAACACTTCGTAAGATCATCTTGTTTTCAGCTGATGAAGAAATCTCATTATCTGTTTCAGAGTCGTATAAAACTAGAGATGTCGCCATGTAATTTGTCCGCGAGGTGCGCAGATGGTGGCGGGAGAGCGGACGGGAAGGTGGAGCTTACAGCACAGTCTAGTATATACAGCCACGAAGCTCAATACATAGTAAATATGCATCCATGGATAATTGCTGACCACTAGGATCGCTAATATCGCCTCATTGCAGACAATGCGAAATATTACCGGCACAGTCTTTTGTTCCTAGCAACCTCACAACTCAAGTTTCGTGATTGTATATACTAGATTGTGCTTACAGCCTGATCAGTTTGGGAGAATACAGTGGCTCTCGTGTATTTTCATGCACTCGCGAAGGCAAGAACAGGATCGGGATGAGGTGGCTATCGTGCCAATACAACTCCTGCACAAGGTTGGCAAATCAGCAGACGGTGCAAGCCACATGAGAGTTGAGCGTGTCTGAGCGGCTGGGAGCAGTATCGGGGAGAGGAGAGTAGAAAGGGGAAGACTCCCGTCACGTGATCTGAAGGTAGGCGTGACGGACCAGAAATTGGTTACTGCGTCGCGGACACATTACATGGCGACAATTCTACAAAACAATGAGGTATGCACTCGAGTGGACTGTTCGAATGACAACTGGTGATGTAAAATTGACTACAGAAAATCAAATTATACAAATTTTTAGTTTTATAGTGATTGCGGTTAGGTTGTGAAGAATAATTTAGGATTTTGAACTGTGAACTACTCAATCCCGAAATTTTCAAATTATTCTTCTAATATCAACCAGTAAAAATATTAAATCATTCAATTATAAAATCCGTGAAAATGTCACAATATTATTAAATTATAAAACCGTATTTATTTATTATTTATTTAAAATGCAAATCACAAATTAGTATTAAATTATGAAATGCTAAAAGTATAAAATTATTCAGAAATAGATTATTAGATATTCTACAGTGCCCTGGAAATTAACGTTTTCAACGTTTTGGAAATACATACTGGTTCCATCATCAGGGTAAATATTTAAGATCTGAAATATCGTCTATTCTGTTGGGCTCGTTATCTCTGACCGTCCCAAACAGTGTCCGACAGAATAGACGACCCCTCTGGTCATACACATCTGCCCTGATAATGGAACCTGTATGTAGTTCCGAAACGTTGGAAATGTCAACTTCTAGGACATGGTGGATTACTCAAAAGTCTAATTCTGTTCATATTCATTGTAAAAGCCCAAAACGCAAATAGGTATATCTAATAATTCTCCAATTTTGTTCTAAAAATCCCAATTATTTTTCACTTCAGAACCCGTATAAATTCCACATTATGCTTCAAATTATTATGATATTGTAAAGTGCATTATTATTATTATTATTATTATTATTATTATTATCATTATCATCATCATTATCATCCTCATTATTATTATTGTTATTATTATTATTACTTACTGGCTTTTAAGGAACCCAGAGGTTCATTGCCGCCCTCACATAAGCCCACCATTGGTCCCTATCCTGAGCAAGTTTAATCCAGTCTCTACCATCATATCCCACCTCCCTCAAATCCATTTTAATATTATCTTCTCACCTACGTCTCGGCCTCCCCAAAGGTCTTTTTCTCTCCGGCCTCCCAACTAACACTCTATATGCATTTCTGGATTCGCCCATACGTGCTACATGTCCTGCCCATCTCAAACGTCTGGATTTTATGTTCCCAATTATGTCAGGTGAAGAATACAATGCGTGCAGTTCTGTGTTTTGTAACTTTCTCCATTCTCCTGTAACTTCATCCCGCTTAGCCCCAAATATTTTCCTAAGCACCTTATTCTCAAACACACTTAACGTATGTTCCTCTCTCAAAGTGAGAGTCCAAGTTTCATAACCATACAGAACAACCGGTAATATAACTGTTTTATAAATTCTAACTTTCAGATTTTTTAACAGAAAACTAGATGACAAAAGCTTCTCAACCGAATAATAACACGCATTTCCCATATTTATTCTGTGTTTAATTTCCTCCCGAGTGTCATTTATATTTGTTACTGTTGCTCCAAGATATTTGAATTTTTCCACCTCTTCGAAAGATAAATCTCCAGTTTTTATAGTTCCATTTCGTACAATATTCTCGTCACGAGACATAATCATATACTTAGTCTTTTCGGGATTTACTTCCAACCCTATCGCTTTACTTGCTTCAACTAGAATTTCCGCGTTTTCCCTAATCGTTCGTGGATTTTCTCCTAACATATTCACGTCATCCGCATAGACAAGAAGGTGATGTAACCCATTCAACTCCAAACCCTGTCTATTATCTTGAACTTTCCTAATGGCATATTCTAGAGCGAAGTTAAAAAGTAAAGGTGATAGTGCATCTTCCTGCTTTATTATTATTATTATTATTATTATTATTATTATTATTATTATTATTATTATTATTCAAATATAAAATGATAAAAGTTCCAAAATCCACTCAAAAACGGATGGATCAGTGAACATCGGAACAGGCAACTTCAGTCTAACACGGAAAGTCAGAAGAAGAAGTTCAGTTGAAATTATTCTTCAGTTATGAAATCATAGTCCCAAATTATTTTTTTTACTTCTGAACCCGTACAAATACCATAGTCCTTCAAATCATCATTATATGTATATCACATTATTATTATTATTATTTATTATTATTATTATTATTATTAATTATTATTATTATTATTATTATTATTATTATTATTATTATTATCATCAAATCATAAAAATTCCAAATGATTTAATTATGAAATGATATAAATTACAAATTATGTTTCACTTCTGAACGCGAACAAATACAATATTGTCCTTCAATTATGATGCTATATCATATTTTATTATTATTTTGTTATTAAATTATAAAAATCCAAAATTATTCAATTATGAAATTATACACGTCCCAAATTACTTTCATTTCTGAACCCGTGCAAATGCCAAACTATTCATTTCATTACGAAGCAGTAAAATGTCGCATTATTCTTCAATTACGGGACCGTAAAATTTCACATTATTGTTTAATTATGAACTGTAAAATTACCAAACCACTCAAATATTATGAAACAGTAAAAACAGATCATTATTTAATTAATGAATCGTGAACATTTGAAATTATTCTGTCATTTAACCTTGAAGATCCGATATTAATCTTAGTAAAACTATGCAAGAGTACTTTACTTAGTGGAATCTCTTCTACTCGTACCATGTGGTGTAGAGGATTATTAGAAAGCAAAAATCTAAATTATTTATTATTCAATTATTCGAACGTTAAATTCCAAATTATTCGTCACCACCCAATCACTCTCTATACGTACACGAACAGGAAATACGTTACTAGTTAAGTTTTATGAACGAATTATGTTTCCTCCACTTTTCATTTACACCATGCATTAGGATAAAATCATATTACGTCTCTAGAATAGGTTTTGATTCATCCATGTAAAGCAATTGGTGTAATGGTACGCATGGAAGCTAACGGGGTTTCAGTTGACTGCAGTTGAAATGATTTTGCTCCTTTTTAAAAAAAATAAATTACAAAAAAATATTTATTGTTTTAATCAAGTGCAATCTCCTTAATGTATTATAAAATTAAAGAATATCAACGTATTTTATATATAACATACAATTTACAACATATTATATCACGTCATGACCATAATACTAGCTGGCCACTATAATGGACACACGGCTCCTAAAGGTTAAAGTTTCGCTTAGTCTCTAGGGTGCTATTCATAGACCATTCGCTAGCCCGCGCTACGACTGTGCTAAACTAGTCCCGGCTATCGACTGGTTACTTGTACAGGATTCGTATCATATCATATCGCTAACACTGGTTTATGAATACGAATAACGTTAGTTCGCTGATCATCCACCGGAAGCCCGCGCTAAGTATGTCTATGAATACGGCCCTGGGATTTTTAGTTTCAGTCTTTGAAACTTCCTCTATGTACCAACTAGCCTCTAGAAAGAAGGAACTTCAGAAGTCCTTCCCTCAAATAAAGCAAAATCTTAACACAAGGATAAACCTCCCGCATAGCAATAGTTTTTTGGAGGGGGTTATTTTACGAAGCTTTATCAACCGCTATGGTTATCTAGCGCAGGGATACAGACCTGGCGAGAGAGGAGTGAAAGCATGGGGAAAGCGTTGGTTTCCCGTCCGCAGTCCATCGGCCCGTACGCAATCACGTAAGACAGACACTGAATACAAATCCCCTCCCTACCAAGTCAATAACGCGGGAGTGGAAGGAAGGGGTGAGTGACGTATCCGATGAGTGACGCAACGCCACAATTGTCGCCCAGTTCTGCAAGCCTGGTCTAGCGTCTGAGTGATTCCGGAAAAAATGAGTTCAGGGTTAAGCGCCGAAAGTAACCACCATTTGTTCTTAATGGGTGAGATATCCCGGAAAAGACCTCAACAGGTATAGGTGAAGAGGTGAGACCTGGCATCTGAGCTGCGCGAGAAGGGAAAGAATGAGCTATCAGAAACACAGTTTATTTCTGGATGGTTAATATTATACGAATCTACCAACACGGAAGTTCATCTCAGGCTAAAACTGATCTCCCCTCTCCATACCCATTGATGATATAGTCACGGCACATGATACGGTCACAGGACAGGTCTTGCCTCCTCTACTATAACTTGTCCACACCTGTGGAGTAACGGTCAGCGCGTCTGGCTGCGAAACCAGGTGGCCCAGGTTCGATTCCTGGTCGGGGCAAGTTACCTGGTTGAGGTTTTTTCTGGGGTTTTCCCTCAACCCAATACGAGCAAATGCTGGGTAACTTTAGGTGCTGGACCCCGGACTCATTTCACCGGCATTATCACCTTCATATCATTCAGACGCTAAATAACCTAGATGTTGATACAACGTCGTAAAATAACCCAATAAAAAATACTGTAACTTTTCCCAGCCAGGATTTGAACCCGACCCGCTCGTTTCACGGTCAGGAATGCTAACCATTACTCCACAGCGGTGTACCATAGCATTAGTACTGCACCATATCTGCTTACAGTAAGGTAAGTGAAATTTTAACAATTTCTACAACCTCCCCACACACACATACACATACACATACACATACACGCACAAAAAACAGACACACAAAAAAATACACACAAAAAACGTACACACAAAAAACCACACACACACAAAAACACACACACACACAAAAAAACACACACACCCAAAAAGACACATCAACAAAAAATACACATACAAAAAACGCACATAAAAACACACACACCTAAATACACACACAAAACACACACAGTACGCTCACGCATTATTGCTATGACACATAAGCGCATTGCTATGGCAGATTTGTAAGAAAAATCGTAAACCTTCAGAAATTCCTTTTCTCCAGTGCAGAACAACTGGCCATTAATTCACTTCCTGCATAACTACAACTTAAGCACCCAAATCTCCCACCACAACTTTCCAAACAAAAATGCCTCTCTGACCTCAGGTAACAATAGGTCTTATCACGTCCGCGGTGACATTGTCCTTGCGAGCCGCTACCAACCTGGAAACATAACAAGTCCCTCCTGAATATTAATCAGCAGGGAAAGTTATCATTGTCTTACTCATTATCGCAACGTGTCTACTTTTAACATAACTCAATTTGTACAATGGAAACGCTGTATTGCTTCGTTTTGGACTTGGAAAGTCCGAGCGATGTAACTGGGACGTTGGAAAAGTAATGATCTACTTCTGAGTAACCGCCACTGCTGGAACGCCAGCGGACAACTTCAAATTAATACACGCACAAACAACTGAAAATATATTCAACAATAAAGTCCTTTTCCTCTGAACGGAAATAATACTCAACAATAAAGGATTTGTCCTCTGATCGGAAATAATACTCAACAATAAAGTATTTTTCCTCTGAATGGAAATAACATTCAACAATAAAGATTTTGTCCTCTGAACGGAAATACTACTCAACAATAAAGAATTTTTCCTCTGAACGGATATAATACTGAACAATAAAGTCTTTTTCCTCTGAATGGAAATAATACTTAACAATAAAGTCTTTTTCCTCTGAACAGAAATTATACTCAACAATAAAGGTTTTGTCCTCTGATCGGAAATAATACTCAACAATAAAGTCTTTTTCCTCTGAACGGAAATAACATTCAACAATAAAGATTTTGTCCTCTGAACGGAAATAATACTCAACAATAAAGACTTTTTCCTCTGAACGGATATAATACTGAACAATAAAGACTTTTTCCTCTGAACAGATATAATACTGAACAATAAAGTCTTTTTCCTCTGAATGGAAATAATACTTAACAATAAAGTCTTTTTCCTCTGAACAGAAATTATACTCAACAATAAAGGTTTTGTCCTCTGATCGGAAATAATACTCAACAATAAAGTCTTTTTCCTCTGAACGGAAATAACATTCAACAATAAAGATTTTGTCCTCTGAACGGAAATAATACTCAACAATAAAGACTTTTTCCTCTGAACGGATATAATACTGAACAATAAAGACTTTTTCCTCTGAACGGATATAATACTGAACAATAAAGTCTTTTTCCTCTGAATGGAAATAATACTTAACAATAAAGTCTTTTTCCTCTGAACAGAAATTATACTCAACAATAAAGGTTTTGTCCTCTGATCGGAAATAATACTCAACAATAAAGTCTTTTTTCCTCTGAACGGAAATAACATTCAACAATAAAGATTTTGTCCTCTGAACGGAAATAATACTCAACAATAAAGACTTTTTCCTCTGAACGGATATAATACTGAACAATAAAGTCTTTTTCCTCTGAATGGAAATAATACTCAACAATAAAGTCTTTTTCCTCTGAACGGAAATAACATTCAACAATAAAGATTTTGTCCTCTGGACGGAAATAATACTCAACAATAAAGACTTTTTCCTCTGAACGGATATAATACTGAACAATAAAGGCTTTTTCCTCTGAACGGAAATAATACTCAACATTAAAGTCTTTTTCCTCTGAACGGAAATTATACTCAACCATAAAGATTTTGTCCTCTGAACGCAAATAATACTGAACAATAAAGGCTTTTTCCTCTGAACGGAAATAATACTCAACAATAAAGGCTTTTTCCTCTGAACGGAAATAATACTCAACAATAAAGGCTTTTTCCTCTGAACGGAAATTATACTCAACAATAAAGATTTTGTCCTCTGAACGGAAATAATACTCAACAATAAAGGCTTTTTCCTCTGAACGGAAATAACATTCAACAATAAAGATTTTGTCCTCTGAACGGAAATAATACTCAACAATAAAGACGTTTTCCTCTAAACGGATATAATACTGAACAATAAAGACTTTTTCCTCTGAACGGAAGTAATACTCAACAATAAAGTCTTTTTCCTCTGAACGGTAATTATACTCAACAATAAAGTCTTTTTCCTCTGAACGGTAATTATACTCAACAATAAAGTCTTTTTTCTCTGAACGGTAATTATACTCAACAATAAAGTCTTTTTCCTCTGAACGGAAATAACACTCAACAATAAAGTCTTTTTCCTCTGAACGGTAATTATACTCAACAATAAAGTCTTTTTCCTCTGAACGGAAATAATACTCAACAATAAAGTCTTTTTCCTCTGAACGGAAATAATACTCAACAATAAAGTCTTTTTCCTCTGAACGGTAATTATACTCAACAATAAAGTCTTTTTCCTCTGAACGGTAATTATACTCAACAATAAAGTCTTTTTCCTCTGAACGGAAATAACATTCAACAATAAAGATTTTGTCCTCTGAACGGAAATAATACTCAACAATAAAGACTTTTTCCTCTGAACGGATATAATACTGAACAATAAAGTCTTTTTCCTCTGAATGGAAATAATACTCAACAATAAAGTCTTTTTTCTCTGAACGGTAATTATACTCAACAATAAAGTCTTTTTCCTCTGAACGGTAATTATACTCAACAATAAAGTCTTTTTCCTCTGAACGGTAATTATACTCAATAATACAGATTTTGTCCTCTGAACGGAAATAATACTCAACAATAAAGTCTTTTTCCTCTGAACGGTAATTATACTCAACAATAAAGTCTTTTTCCTCTGAACGGTAATTATACTCAACAATAAAGATTTTGTCCTCTGAACGGAAATAATACTCAACAATAAAGTCTTTTTCCTCTGAACGGTAATTATACTCAACAATAAATACTTTTTCCTCTGAACGGAAATAACATTCAACAATAAATACTTTTTCCTCTGAACGGAAATTACACTCAACAATAAAAACTTTTCCTCCGAACGAAAATTATTCTCAACAATAAATATTTTATCCTCTGAACGGAAATAATACTCAACAATGAAGTATTTTTCCTCTGAACGGAAATTATACTCAACAATAAAGATTTTGTCCTCTGAACGGAAGTAATATTCAACAATAAAGTCTTTTTCCTCTGAACGGAAATAACATTCAACAATAAATACTTTTTCCTCTGAACGGAAATAACATTCAACAATAAATACTTTTTCCTCTGAACGGAAATTACACTCAACAATAAAAACTTTTCCTCTGAACGGAAATTACACTCAACAATAAAAACTTTTCCTCACAACGGAAATTATTCTCAACAATAAATATTTTATCCTCTGAACGGAAATAATACTCAACAATGAAGTATTTTTCCTCTGAACGGAAATTATACTCAACAATAAAGATTTTGTCCTCTGAACGGAAGTAATATTCAACAATAAATACTTTTTCCTCTGAACGGAAATAACATTGAACAATAAATACCTTTTCCTCTGAACGGAAATAACATTCAACAATAAATACTTTTTCCTCTGAACGGAAATTACACTCAACAATAAAAACTTTTTCCTCTGAACGGAAATTACACTCAACAATAAAAACTTTTCCTCTGAACGGAAATTATTCTCAACAATAAATATTTTATCCTCTGAACGGAAATAATACTCAACAATGAAGTATTTTTCCTCTGAACGGAAATTATACTCAACAATAAAGATTTTGTCCTCTGAACTGAAGTAATATTCAACAATAAAGTCTTTTTCCTCTGAACGGAAATAACATTCAACAATAAATACTTTTTCCTCTGAACGGAAATAACATTCAACAATAAATACTTTTTCCTCTGAATGGAAATTACACTCAACAATAAAAACTTTTCCTCTGAACGGAAATAATACTCAATAAAGACTTTTTCCTCTGAACGGAAATTATTCTCAACTATAAATATTTTATCCTCTGAACGGAAATAATACTCAACAATGAAGTCTTTGTCCTCTGAACGGAAATAATACTCAACAATAAAGAATGTTTCCTCAACTGTGAGAACCACTATTGTAGCTCTAAACCAAGCACTGGAACTACAACATGTCTAAATATTCTGGCAAATACTTGGTTGCCAGGCAAACATGCGCAGGCGCAGAGCGATAATTTCAGTGGTTTACTTTGGCGCGTATTGTACTTTATTAGGCCTATGATTTCGGCAGCGTGTAACCAGCGATTCACTCAAGCTATTTCCATTCATAACTGATGTTGCTTTGGCGCGTATTGTACGTTATTAGGCCTATGATTTCGGCATCGTGTAGACCAGCGATTCACTCAAGCTATTTCCATTCATAACTGATGTTGCTTTGGCGCGTATTGTACGTTATTAGGCCTATGATTTCGGCAGCGTATAGACCAGCGATTCTCTCACGCTATTTCCATTCATAACTGACGAACTAATGGATCTCGAACCCGCGGCATTCCAGATGAAGGTCAGATAGCGAGAAACCGGTTCCTGAGGTCTCAATCATCATCTGTCGAGTCATTCCTGCTGTATCATCCTCCAGAGTAGAGGCAATGTTCCTCTTCGCACCTCAATGAATGGACTAGAGCCATCTGCAGGTCACAACTGGGTCTGCCACGTGACGTAAACTTGGAGGAAGACCTCCTTTCCAAAGTATATTAACATGTCCTGCTACTTTTACGACCGGCTGTGTAATATATGCACATGTTTCAGCTTCATTCTGTACTGTGTTTAACAACGCTGCTGTCCGTAGGAATTTTATATCGAGAACAATAAAGATTGCATAGTAATGCTTTGCTATACTTAGCTCATGCCAGGGGATCATAAAGCACTCTACACGGTACTGATTGAAGTAAAGCATGTATACGCTGTCTAGAAACATAAAATATTGCTAAATTTGCGAAAACTGAGCAATTAATTATTGTCTTCATTCAAGGTTTAGATCACTGTGACCTGTTACGATCTCAAGAGTTAAATTTGATTCATCTTCCCATCTTGCAATAGTTATTTCAACAAATGTAGTTCTTATTGACAATATTTTAGGAGAAAAATTCGCTCCGGCGCCGGGGATCGAACCCGGGTCCTTGGTTCTACGTACCAAGCGCTCTGACCACTGAGCTACGCCGAATTCAATCTACAGCACCGGATCGAATTCCCCTCCTTCGAGGTTTCCCTTTGTGGCCTGACTTCAAGTTAGGCATATATATGTTGACGTGTATCCAATGTCAACTGCCATTATACTAGGAGCGCACTCAGCTGAGTGACTTGTTGGCGGGAATCCGCAGTTATTATGCACTGCTAGCTAAGAGAATATTATAGATATATTAATTTGTCCTACAGAATTTGTCTGTAATATTGACACTTAATATTTTAGGAGAAAAATTCTCTCCGGCGCCGGGGATCGAACCCGGGTCCTTGGTTCTACGTACCAAGCGCTCTGACCACTGAGCTACGCCGAATTCAATCCACAGCTGAGTGCGCTCCTAGTATAATGGCAGTTGAAATTGGATACACGTCAACATATATATGCCTAACTTGGAGTCAGGCCACAAAGGGAAACATTGAAGGAGGAGAATTCGATCCGATGCTCGATCCGATGCTGTGGATTGAATTCGGCGTAGCTCAGTGGTCAGATCGCTTGGTACGTAGAACCAAGGACCCGGCGCCGGACCGAATTTTTCTCCTAAAATATTAAGTGTCAATATTACAGATAAATTTTGTAGGACAAATTAATATATCTATACTAATAATAAATCTGTAGCCGAAATTTGTCTGGTAATTTTCGATTTTCCAAAAATAATTGGTCCTAACATATATAATTAACCACCCTGAAACCGAAAATAGCTTTTTTTTTTCATTTGTCTGTCTGTCTGTCTGTCTGTCTGTATGTTTGTTACCTTTTCACGCGATAATGGCTGAACGGATTTCGATGAAAATTGGAATATAAATTAAGTTCGTTGTAACTTAGATTTTAGGCTATATGGCATTCAAAATACATTATTTGAAAGGGGGGTTATAAGGGGGCCTGAATTAAGTAAATCGAAATATCTCGCTTATTATTGATTTTTGTGAAAAATGTTACATAACAGAAGTGTCTTTAAAAATAATTTGCGATAAGTTTTATTCCTTGTAAAATTTTGATAGGACTGATATTTAATGAGATAAATGAGTTTTAAAATTAAAATAACTGCCATCTAAGGCCGTGTAATGAATTAAAAAACAAATGACTTCGTCTAGGGGCCTTGGACAGCAACAATCGAAAGCTATGAAAGATAGCCTACAGAGAATGTTTCTGTGTTTGTATGAAGTAATATCGGAAGCTAAATTAATCGATTTGTATAATTAATTATTATTTCACCATTGGAAAGTGTAGTTTCTCTAAATGGACATAATCCTATAATGTTATTACAGTAATTTCTGATATAATATAATATAATATAATATAATATAATATAATATAATATATAATATAATTTAAGTTATTTGAAGGGTTCAGAACCATTGCACCAAATGAGTGTCTCTGGACCAAAATGATCGCATTTTAATTATTTGGATACAATTTAAATTAAGTAACATATTAAACGATTTATCCTTCTATCAAACACGAATGTTCCCTGGATCAAATGTCCTATTTTAATTATGTAATTACTTTACATTTATTTCTAACGGGTGCAGCGGAGCGGCTAGTCTATAATATAGTTCTTATTGGTTAACAATTACAAACACTTTAGGTAGTCTTGATTTTAGCATTCTTACTATGTGTTCGTACCGATTTGTTGTTTAGACCAGTCATTTCTAACTGGCTAACCTGTGACGTCGAAGCGCGTTTCCCATCTCGGAGCAGAGACGTGAGGGAGGAAAATGTTGTGCCTATTTAAACATTTCCATCCCTTCCACTGGCACTCCCCCTACTTTGCTCTTTTACCTATGCTTTCACTCTCAAGGAACTCGAGAGCAGAGACGTGTGACATCACAGAGCCAGCAGTTGGAAATGTCTGGTATAGAGTTTGGATCTGATATGACCAAATTATTTTCTCTTCCAACTTTACCAATAGCCAATACGTAGCCATTTGAAGTCATCCTCGAGTTCCTAAAATACAGCCTGATCATCCGCAAATATTATTGTATTTAAAATTGTATCAATTTTAAATTATCAGATAAAAGTTTCTACCAATTTTTAATTGCATCATCAGCTTTACCCTATAATAAAAGAGCAAGATTTAGGAAGCATCCCTGTTTTACTTATTGTTAGTTTGAAAACGCATCCAGCCAGTCTTTTATAAGGGATAGCTGTGAGTAAAAAGTTAAGAATATAATAATAATTTGCATAGCCTATATTTTTATATTCGTATAAATTAAGCGTTTTCATCTTCATTCTTGTGTAACACTACTGTTGGCTCTAAATTTAAGCAATAATTTACTAATCATGTAAAATTATTATTCACTAGCCGTACCCTTGCGCTCCGCTGCACCTGTTAGAAATAAATATAAAGTAGGTAATTACATAATTAAAATAGGACATTTGATCCAGGGAACATTCGTGTTTGATAGAAGGATAAATCGTTTAATATGTTACTTAATTTAAATTGTATTTAAATAATTAAAATGCGATCATTTTGGTCCAGAGAGTACTCAGAAGTTACTGTAATAACATTATAGCATTATGTTCATCTAGAGAAACTACATTTTCGAATGGCGAAATAATAATTAGTTATACAAATCGGTTAATTTAGCTTTCGATATTACTTCATACAAACACGGAAACATTCTCTGTAGGCTATGTTTCATAGCTTTCGATTGTTGTTGTCCAAGGCCCCTTGTATACGTAGTCATTTTTTATCATTTCATTACACCGCCTTAGATGTCATTGTATTTTAATTTTAAAACTCATTTATCTCATTAAATATCAGTCTATCACAATTTTGCAAGGAATAAAACTTATCGGAAATCATTTTTAAAGAAACTTTTGTTATGTAACATATTTCACAAAAATCAATAATAAGCGAGATATTTTGATTTATTTAATTCAGGCCCCCTTATAACCCCCGTTTTAAATAACAAATTTTGAATGTCATATAGCCTAAAATCTAAGTTACAGCGAACTTAATTTATATTCCAATTTTCATATAAATCGGTTCAGCCATTATCGCGTGAAAAGGTAACAAACATCCAGACAGACATACATACATACATACATACATACATACATACATACATACATACATACATACATACATACATACATACATACATACATACATACATACATACATACATACATACATACATACATACATACATACATACATACATACATACATACATACATACATACATACATACATACATACATACATACATACATACATACATACATACATACATACATACATACATACATACATACATACATACATACATACAAACATTTCAAAAAAGCGATTTTCGGTTTCAGGGTGGTTAATTATATATGTTAGGATCAATTATTTTTGTAAAATCGAAAATTACCAGAAAAATTTCGGCTACAGATTTATTATTAGAATAGATTATAATAATTAAGGTTCGGATAAAGTAGCTGTATCAGGATTGGCCTTTATTTGCTTCAGACTAAGTAAACACTACACTCTTCCACTAGCTAAACTCTACCTGCTGTAAAGAATAAAGTGCATAAGATGTGCTGATGATATCATCGCCTGAATGCAAGAACTAGGTAACTCGAAATTTGCATTTTTTAGTTACCGCTTTTATAGCATAGCAAAAATAGCATAAAAGGTAATCCAGGAACTAGGTAACTGATCGAACGATACCAGCGACATCTATTTTCCAATATAACAAATAGGTAAAGAAAACTACACATATTCCTTAGTGCAATAAATAAGTAAATAGGCGATGTCACAAAATATAAAAAAATCAAGTTACCTAGTTCTTGCATTCAGGCGACGATATGGCGTTATTAGCAGAAGAGGAGATGATACTAAGGGATATGCTACTGGAGCTAAATGACAGCTGTGAGCAGTATGGGATGAAGATAAATGCCAATAAGACGAAGAGCATGGTCATAGGAAAAAAAGCAAGGAAGGCAAACTCGCGAGCAGTAGAGCAATTGGACAGCTTCAAATACTTGGGGTGTACTATAAGCAGTAACATGAGCTGCTGCCAAGAAGTCAAAAGCAGAATAGCAATGGCAAAGAAAGCTTTTAATAGAAAAAGGAGCATCTTCTGCGGAGCTCTGGAAAAAGAACTAAGGAAGAGACTAGTGAAGTGCTTTGTGTGGAGTGTGGTTTTGTATGGGCAGAAACATGGGCATTACGACGAAGTGAAGAGAAGCGAATAGAAGCATTTTAAATGTGGATATGGAGAAGGATGGAGCGTGTGAAATGGACAGAGTAAGAAAGAAATTGTGTTGGAAATAGTGGATGAAGAAAGAATGACGTTGAAACTGATCAGAAAGAAGAAAAGGAATTGGCTTGGTCACTGGTTGAAAAGAAACTGTCTACTGAAGGATGAACTGAAAGGAATGGTAAACGGGAGAAGAGATCGGGGTAGAAGAAGATATCAGATGATAGACGACATTGAGATATGTGGATCATATGAGGAGACAAAGAGGAAGGCAGAAAATAGGAAAGACTGGAGAATGCTGGGTTTGCAGTGAAAGACCTCCCTTTGGCCAGAACATTAAATGAATGAAATGAGTTATTTTATATGCCAGTAAGTACGTTGGATTATTATTATTATTATTATTATTATTATTATTATTATCATTATAGGTGAAAATGGAATCATTAAAATATGTCCTACGGAAGCACAGGACATGATGAGCTTCAGAGAAGTGAGTGGATGAATCAGAGAGATGCGTATTTACATTTAATAGTCACTTGAAAGCATTTTTACTAGGCTGGCAATTTATTTAGAAGAAGGTCAGTAAGATAGGTCACCCGCTTTCGTTTGTCCGATCACGAAGCTAGGGACCTATCATTAAATGTCATTGAATTAGCATGAACCATCCGTGATGCATAGCATGTTACGTTATGAAGCTAGAGTGCATGCACGGTAAGCATTAATTCTCTGTGCTGTTTGGAAAAGTATGTACACATGTATAATTAATTTGCTTCTTATAAAAATTGCTGTTGCTACTATTAAAATCTAAGAGCGTAAAAGAACGATTCAAAGGAACTTTCACGACAACGCAAAAAAAGAAAGAGAGAAAAAAAAACAAGTGAATACACCTCAGTGTAGCAATCACAGTCTAGTATATACAGTCACGAAGCTCAATACGTAGGGAATATGCATCCATAGATAGTTGCTAACCATTAGGATCGCTACTATCGCCTCATCACAGACAATGCGAAATAGTACCGGCACAGTCTATTGTTCCTAGTACCCTTACAACTCAAGCTTCGTGACTGTATATACTAGACTGTGGTAGAAATAGGTATAAACAAAAGAAATTGTGCTGCTAATAACGCTTATAAAAGCAGGCAAATATTTCTCAGTTCTCTGAAATGTGAGTTGAAAATTTTGGATACTTACAGGAAATATTTTTTTGTAAATAATTAGATTTTATTTTTAATCTGGTATTGAGTATTTATCGGTTTAAATTAGAACTGACGACCACGATTTCGTAAACAGTTGAGGACGACTTTTTCTTTAAACACTTTGTAATATTCTAGGGCCGTATTCATAGACATTCTTAGCGCGGGCTTCCGGTGGATGATCAGCGAACTAACGTTTTTCGTATTCATAAACCAGTGTTAGCGATATGATATGATATGATATGATATGAATCCTGTACAAGTAACCAGTCGATAGCCAGGGCTAGTTTAGCACGCTCGTAGCACGGGCTAGCGAAATGTCTATGCATAGCACCCTATATTCGAAAGTAAAGTAAAATCTGGAGTCCCGTATTGTAGGCATCTGCATATAAAAACATCGTACCCCGAATAAGAGGATTCCAGACTATTTATCGATCTTTCCTTACCTATATCAACATTCAACACTGATATTCACATCTTCGTCTTTAATGGATTCCACTTTACAGATGTCCGTATGACAAATTAATTTGGCCACCACGTACTAGCAGCGTTAAGTTCAAATTCTGCTGGAGTGAATACCTGATTAGACTTTTCCGAAGTTTTCTACAACTGTAAGGCGTGACCTGAGAAACAGAAAGCATTTATTGCCTGTTCGAGTCTCAAGATCAGGACCCATCACCAGTTCATCTTAAGCCAAAAACACGTCCACCGCTGTGGAGTAAAGGTTAGCATGTTTTACCGTGAAACAAACTGCCCTGGTTTAAATTATTGTTCGAACAAGTTATCTGGATGGGTTTTTTTCGAGGTTTTTCCTTAAATAATTGAAGCAGAACTACTGGGTAACATACCTAGAGAAGAATAAAGAAGTTTATGTAGTATTTGTGGATTTGAAAAAGGCTTTTGACAGAGTGGATTGGAATAAACAGATGGTAATCCTAAAGAAAATAGCCGTGGATTGGAGAGAGAGAGAGAGAGAGAGAGAGAGAGAGAGAGAGAGAGAGAGAGAGAGAGAGAGAGAGAGAGAGAGAAGGCTGTTCAGTAATCTTTATAGGAAAAGAGTCAAAGTCAGAATAGGAGAAGAAATGTCAGAAGGAAGTGAAATTGAGAGAGGAGTACGTCAAAGATGCCCTTTATCACCTACCCCGTTCAACATCTACTTGGAGGATTTAATCAACTGTTTTCAGAACATGGGAGGAATGATAGTAGAAGGAAGAAGAATAAAGTGTATAAGATTTGCTGATGATATGACGTTGTTAGCAGAAAAGGAGATGTTACTAAGGGATATGCTACTGGAGCAGTAAGGGTTGACGATAGATGCAAATGAGACGAAGACAATGGTCATAGGAATAAAAATATAGATAAATGTGAATAGTTTGAGCTTCCGTCGTAGCTCGGTCGGCTGAGGTGCATGCCTGCCGATCCGAAGTTGCGCTCGTGCGTTGGTTCGATTCCTTCTTGGGCTAATCACCTGGTTGGGTTTTTTCCGAGTTTTTCCCAACCGTAAGGCGAATGACAGGTAATCTGTAGCGAAACCCCGGCCTCATCTCGCCAAATATCATCTTGATTCACCAATCTTATCAACGCTAAATAACTTAGTAGTTGATACAGTTGAATAACCAACTAAAAAAATAAAAATAGTTTGTCATTACTCTTGACCACTATCGCATTATATATCTACAACTTCAGGCTAAAACATTTAAATAAGCAAAAAACTGTAAATGTTTGGGACATATTTAACTCAAACAACACAAATTATAAATTCAGAGTGGACCGATCGGGATTTGATCCCGGCTCATAAGCATTCAGCCACTGTGGTAAAATTAGTATTGAATAGATTTTTATGATCCATGTATCTGCAAGGAATTCAAAGCTTTAGGTACAGCAGTAAAATTTTGGAAATATTCAACATTTTTTCCTCCATTACTGTATCTTGTACAATAATGAAAGTTAGTATGTGTAAAACACTGTCGTCCTGCTACATGAAAAAAAAAAAAATATATATATATTTTTACGATTTAACCCTTAACTACTATCGTCGGGTCAATAATGACCTTGTCACTTTAATTTCTTAGATATCTGTGCTAGTTTTAATAATTCATTGTTGTGGCTTTCTGTATTCTTCCACGGCGGTGTTCTGCATTAGTTAAAGCTTGATTTTCGTCAGAAAAAGTTGTACCTTGCTCACAAGGAGGAAGTCGGGTCAGCAGTGACCCGGCAATAGTAGTTAATGCAACTTTATTTGCGATAAGTATTTTTGTATTGTATTTTCTTTTGCGAATATTTGCACCATGAGTGAGAAGAAAATTACTGCTTGGTTAGACAAAGTCTCTGACAATGATTTAAGTGATGCAGAAACTATAGTAAGTGATCATGATACACAGATTGAGGAAGAAATTCCAGATGAAGATCCGAAGGAAATATTACAATCCTCAACAGAAAATTCAAGTCAACTAGATCATCAACCAGAGATATTTTCTGTGCAGCATGGTAAATCATACACATTAACAGTGGCGTCTCGTGAAGCAGGATTAGTGGCGGCTCGTGAAGAGGATTCATATGCATTTCAACAACGGGAACCAGCTATAACTACAAGATCAGCTCAAGAACCAGAGGCATCTATAACGTAAACTAGAGGTATGTGCAGTAGAAGATTGTGAATCGGAGATATTTCAAACATATACAGGAAATGGAGGAAGTGTTTATGGAAAAAAATAGATACAAATGGTTTACTGCACCTTTCCACATTTCGAGGACCAGACAACATAATATAGTTAGGGTAAAATTGCCTCAACTCAGAGGTGCAGCAAGAACGATTCATTCTAATGTTACTAATACAAATGCAAAAATAACAGAACTTTCCGCAAACTATGATAAAATAGCTTCATTCACTAATCACATCGATACTGTGGAACTGAATGCTTTTCTGGGGCTAATGTACTTGAGTGGAGTTTTCAAGTCTGGCAATGAGGACGCAAAGGGCTTGTGGAATGCTGACGGTACCGGCAGATATATTTTCAGAGCCACAATGAGTTTAGATCGGTTTCTGTTTCTTTTGATTTCAATACGGTTTGATGATCCTGCAGAGAGAGAATTAAGGAAAGAAAATAGGGATAGAACTGCCGCTATTTCAGAAATCTTTGAAAGTTTTATTTCCAACTGCAAAGCCCACTATACACCATCTGAATTTTTAACCGTTGATGAAATGTTAGCTGGATTTCGTGGACGGTATCTGTTCCGTATGTATATAAAGATCAAGCCACAGAAATATGGGTTGAAGATTGTGTATTTGTGTGGTTCTAAAAGGCACTATCTGTTAAATGCTTCCATATACAGTGGCAAATGGAATTTTCCAAATCCAAGAAAATTGAGTATTGCAACACAGAATGTACTGTCATTAGTAATGCCATATGCACACTCAAATAGAAACATAACTGGTGAAACTGATTTAGTTCTGAATAATTTCGAGGGAAAAATTGATTTGATTTAGTTCTGTTGAGCTAGTCGACGAACTATTGAAAGTTTGACTGACGTACATAGCAACCGCAAGGAAGAACAAGCGGAAGATACCCGAGTACATTATCCCAACGAACAGGATGCAGAAGGAACTAAGAAGATTGTATTTACCAAGGATAAAACCTTAGTAAGCTATGTACCAAAAAAAGGAAAATTTGTCTTATTTCTTCAATGCATCACGACAGCAACATTGCCGAAAATGGAAAGCCAGAAATTATTGAAGATTACAACAGAATTAAAGGAGGGATAGATTCATTGGACCAAAAGTGTGCAAACTACTCTGTTCAGATAAGATGACCACTTGCTTCTGTCAATGCTCATGTACTTTTCACATCGAAAGACCTACATGCAAACATAAGTCGTAGGGATTTCGATGTAAATTTAGGGAAAGCTTTAGTTAGCCCACATATTCAACGTAGGATGCTTGAATCTAGACTTCCTAAAACATTACGAGCAACCATGAAGAAAATTGTTGGAGAGAAGGACAAACCTGAGAGAAGAGAGCAGCCATCTACGAAAAGGAGTCGGTGTTATGTTTGCCCATCTTCTGTTGACAACAAGCATTCCACAGTCTGCAGTGAATGCAATAGCACTGTTTGAAAAAAAAGCACTGCACCGTTAAGATCATTTGTAATTCCTGCAGTGAAGAGATACATAGCACTGACAGTGATGAGTGAGTGTCAACGAAGATGAATGTTGTTGTACCTGGTGACAATGGTCACGAATTATTCATATGTCTTTTAGGTATTCTTTCATGTGTTCAGTGATTTTTTTATCATAGGAACATTTTTTATTTGATGTTTAATGGCCAAATAGTGAAAATGATAATTTTGATTTTCTTTCTTTTACATTCACAGTTTTCGTTATACGAGTATATTAGTTGCTTGCAATTTTGTTTAAAGAAATTATATTTTCATCAATTTCCTTGACAGCTTTGTTGTTTAATGCTTCAATAACAGTAATAACGCATATGTTTAGTGATTCAATTATTACACATGTTTTGTATGTATTTACAAATCATTGAAAATGTGTGATGAAAATTTGACTAACATTTAAACATGATTTTTAGAGAAGGTAAATTGGACAATTTCAATAAATGTTATGAATACGGTCTTTAAAACCTTCAAAATACTGTGTGCTTTAATAGAAAGTTCAAAACTTTCCTCAGTCTCGCAATATATAGAAAAATGTTTTCGGGTCAGATTTGACCCAATGATAGTACTTGTGTTCCAAAAAAGGACAATAGTAGTTAAGGGCGATTTAAAGGAAATTATTTACATTTTTTTTTTTTTCAAAATTGATTTGACTGTGCAGTGATGAAGAGTTTCCCACATAACTAAAAAACTATCCAACATTCTGTGATGAAATCTTTTGTGTGTATTTATGCATGTCTTATCTACAATATGATACAAGAACACTTCTCTAACTTTGATAGATTGTCTGATAAAAAATAAATTCATTTAAAAAGGTCAAATATCAGTATTTTCTTCTAACACAAAATAAAAAAATATATATTATTTACTAAGGAATGTAGTTGAAAGAGCATGATATTGTAAACATGAGTTTCAGCAATAAAATAAAAGAGAGAGAGAGAACATGAAAAAATTAACAAGTTTATGAGTTATGAGAGAAATGCTTCATCACTGCGCAATGAACTGCCACCATTTTTAATTAAAAAAAATATATCTAAATAATTTTTTTAATCATAAAAATATCTTTTTTTCACATAGCAAAAGGACAGTGTTTTACACATACCAATTTTCATTATTGTACAAGATACAGTAATGGAGGAAAAAATGTTGAATATTTCCAAAAAATGTACTGCTGTAAGCTGTACCTAACCCCTTAATAGAGAAACAACCACAAGTTTATAAAACTACTAGTGGCTTGTGCAGCAAATGCTGCTGCAAACTAAGTTCGTTAGACGTTCAAATAACAATTTTTCAGATTTATTTTCAATGAAGAATACTTGTCTTTTTGATAGTTATTTGCTTCCATAATAATGAAACATACTCCCTCTCAATGGATTTTTTTAGACCAAATACTTTTTCTTGAACCTATCCAACTTCAGTTTTTGAGTTTCAACGCGAAAACGCAAATATCAATGTCAGGACGATAGCAGTAGCTATTTCAGGTCATTGTAGATTGTAGGCAAAAGTTAAAAAAAATGTCAGGTTTGCTAAGCTTTCGAACACTAGCATTTTCGTATAGCTGCTGCATGTAGAACTTGAAATGTAGAGCGTAAAATCATTTTATCCTACTAAGAAATCTTGCTGAAATGATCTGGAGACTACAAAATTTTCTAGACCTCAAGGCAATGACACATATCAATATCTACACTACACCGCCATTACTTACTTACTTACTGGCTTTTAAGGAACCCGGAGGTTCATTGCCGCCCTCACATAAGTCCGCCATTGGTCCCTATCCTGAGCTACACCGCCATTAAGTATATAAAAAAGACCCAACCCCACTGGTTTAATAAGTATAAAAATATTTGATTTTTAATAACAATATTATTATCTTAAGTTTTGTAGTTATATATAGCAGTCACTCAGTAAATTATAGAAATGAAGATCTAAATTAAGATATTATCTACATTTACTTACATAACCTCAAAACGTTTCACTTTCATGTCATCAATATTATGTACAATTAATTAAGAATAGACGCATCATAATATTAACTATAATAATATTTAATTTCTAATGGTAATAATGTCATTAA
This sequence comes from Periplaneta americana, assembly GCF_040183065.1. Taxonomy (NCBI): domain Eukaryota; kingdom Metazoa; phylum Arthropoda; class Insecta; order Blattodea; family Blattidae; genus Periplaneta; species Periplaneta americana. The sequence continues at coordinate 33,878,937 of NC_091122.1, forward strand.
ACCACCTCAAGTTTCGTAGATTTGAATATCCAATACACAGCTGTACTCAGAAAATTATACACTGCAGAATCAGTTTTTAATAAATTGAATTGAGCTCTAAATATGTTGGCAATCCTGCAGGTCATGGCCTTCGTGTAATAGCCTATTGTTTATTGTAGTGTGTGTTTTGTTCTGAAATTCAATCAAGTCGGCCGTAATTCAATAAGTTCTCAAAACTGACAACAGATTGATTTTGGAAAATAGGAAAATTATGTAGGAAAATTGACATTTCACTGAAAACTTCTACTTTTCCGAAAAACTTTGGATGCCAGGCATGAAAATGAGGGGTCACTCATTAAAATCCGTTCAGCCGTTTTCCCGTAATTTCCATTACCAGTTCAAATTATATATATAGATTGAAGAAATTGCGCAACAGTCAATGTCTACACAATGCACGAGAGTGTTTCACAAAAGAAGAATGGGTTGAAAAAAGGCTTTGGTGTGAACAGAAAGAACAACGGTAACGGATGGGCTTCACGCTGAAATATTTGTTCACAGAGATTACTCAATAGTAAATGGCGAGTAAAATCGTTTTCTGTGACTAAAGCAGCGAAGTTAATGCAGTTGTTTAACAAACAATGGATTGTCGAGTGTCGCTCAGCAGAGATCTGCAGCAGAAAGATAAAACGTTCCGCTTTCGGAGGAGAGAGTGCAGACGTCTTGTATCTCAGCATCTCTGTTTCCCGAGCACCCATTAATAGGCTACTTTTTACTGGTTGCGTGTAATGGATTCGCAGGCCATCCCAAGTGGCGGCGGGGGCGGTGGCTTTAGCACGTGCACAACTTTCCCGTGTCTCTTTTACACTTACTTAGGGAGAAATGGAAAGTCTGTACATCTTCAGGTCGTCACGTTCATTTTAATGATGACAATTTAGCATTTGAGAATATGTAAACCAGTACATTTATCGAATGTTCATTAAAATCTCAACCAAGACGGGAAGATAACCTATGTTCCACTTCTCACCACAAAACATTAGAAGTTACAACTTCCTCAGCCTTCCTTCCTCTTCGTCTCATCATACTCTTCAAGCTCCTCTGTCTTCTCCTACTCCAACGCACGAGCTACCTACCACCATTTCTCATGCAGTGTTTGTTATTGCAGTTGTGTCCAGTCTTCGTACAAGCAGCTATATTGAAATCCTATGAATTTCCACGCTTTGTCATAGACTGTGCAACACATCGCAGTTTGTAACTCATTTTAATATTTTACTTACATAATAGTATATACAGGGACATCATTTTATTTTTACTAACATTTATTTTTTAATATTAACCTGTCTATATCTTTGGATTAAAGGTCTAGAACCGGAAAAACCGCTTGCTCCCCCTTCCAAGACTGGAGTTCGATAATACTGGCGTAATTTTTTTTAATAACACTTATGCCACATTTACAAACTGTCTACAATAGACAATAAGTAAATATTATAAAGGAATATGACATGAGTGGAGATGTTATCCCATGACAACACTCCAAAAGAAAAATAACAATGTTTTAAATAGTTTTAGTAAAAATGAATGGAAGGTGAAGAGAATTGGTTCTTTTAAGTCTTCTTATTGTTTGACTATTATCCAGCAAATTTAATGCGTGATGATTCGGATGTTGATTTAATCGGTGCAGGTATTTTTTGCTGAACTTGGAGATTTCTTCTTTTACAGTTGAAATGTTAAGATCATGATGAATGACATCATTACGTACATACCATGGTGCAGTGACAATGGAACGTAAAGTTTTGGACTGATACCTCTGCAGTATTTCAATGTTTGAGTTGCTAGCAGTTCCCCACAGTTGGATGCCGTATGTCCAGATTGGTTTTAGTATGACTTTATAAACAAGAAGTTTATTTTCTAATGACAGTTTTGATTTAGGTCCCAATAACCAATAGATTTTTGATGTTTTAAAATTTAATTCTTTACGTATGGAGTAAAATACAAATCACTTTACTAGGTATAGGAGAGAAGAAAAGTAGTTCATCCATTTACGTAAACTAGGAAATATCGCGATTCTGAGTTTGATCATTTTCATTAGGTTTTTGTTTAATCAAAATACAGTACTGTATTAATACTTAGGGTGCTATTCATAGACATTTCGCAGCACGTGCTACGAGCGTACTAAACTAGCCCCGGCTATCCGCTGGTTACTTGTACAGAATTCAAATCATATCCTATCGCTAACACTGGTTTATGAATACGAAAAACTCCCAAACGCTGATCATGAAATTGATACTAAAACTATGTGTTGTACTAGTAGACTATATTGTAAATCTCGTCTGTATATATATTTCATCTAGACTGTGACTATAAATTAAGACTTTATAATAGTATTAAATTTTTTGACTTGTTCCATATTCTAGCTGTAAAGCAATGTATGAATACCATGGAATGTTAATAAATACAATACAATACATCCACCGGAAGCTCGCGCTAAGAATGTCTATGAATAAGGCCCTTCGTGTTTTTACTCACGAATTGAGCTATCCATTCGGACTTATTAATAATGCAGTGTATATTGTACTGCTCTACAGCACATTAGCGTACAATATAGAGAATGAAGTTAAATTGAAAAATAATCATAATATGGATATTTAAACACATTTTTGAAAATGGTGGCCATTCATTTCGAAACAGGCTTCATTTCTTTTGTGCATATTATCGCACTATAGACTATTGTACCTAATTCCAATTACCAGTTTCGTCCTTCGTACGAGTAACTCATGTTGAAATAATTCTATACCTACTCTATAAAAGAGAACCTTACGTACTGTAAAGTTAATCTTCACTTCTGCCCGACCCGAAAAGATCAAATTACTCAGAAATGCTATCTACTGTCCGTCCAATTGGTTTTGTCGCAGGGTCGTAGAAAGGGGGGGGGGAAATCACGTGACAGTTAATTTCTTAACGAGGCCCTTTTATTTAAGTTGTTTTAAACAGTTGTATAATATTACGTAGACGTCCAATTCCTAACAGAAATTAATTGTTTTCAGAAAAGAGCTAAGACAGCCCAGCTATTAGACTTTACAGAGGGGCGAACAGAAGCAGGTGGGGGAAACCAGGATGCGACGTAGGCAAACGGACGACAATACCTGTGAGAAAATATGATTCAATTTCGAAAGCTCTTTCGTCACTGGAAAACGCGAACATATTTCTGGAACGTACTATACTCACTAACTCAGTACTGCATACGCGGCCTCATTTCTGTGTGGAGAACGATTGGAAGTTTACTAGTAGAGGGGGTGGGAGTGAAGTACATTCAAAAACTGAGGTACAATAAAAATTGAAGTAAAAATAAAATGATGTCCCTGTACATGCATAATGTTTTCCATGTTGAATCTTTCGTACACTACTTTTAACACTTGAATATAAATAATTGATTAAATGGCGATCTTACTCGTGTTAATTGTGTAAGCATGTGCGGCTTACAGCTGTTTCGGTGTTTCTTCACACCATCCTCAGAGCCTACTAGATCTCGGCGTCATCTCGAACTTCGCTGCCTGTTGTGTGGGTGCGTTCGATTGTTGAAAAGTGTTGAAATGTGGTGTCAAATAGTGTGTGTGTTCTGAAATTGATCTGTGTGTTGAGAATTTGATCAGGGTGTGTTTTAGTGTGTGTGTATATTTCATTCAGGACAATGGTACACAGATTACTCAACATACCCATGAGCCAACAACACTACAATCAAGAAGTGAACACAATCAAATACATAGCACAAGAAAATGATTACAACCCAAACATAATAGACAACATCATAAGGAAGACCAAACAAAAACTCAACAAACACAAAAACACACAAAACACAACACAAACACAAGAAATACATCAAACTAACATACAAAAACAAAAACACACATAAGATCACATCCTCAATCAGAAAACAGAAATACAACATAACATACAGAACAGAAAACACACTACAAAGACATCTCAACACACAAACAACACAAACAAATAAATACAACCACACAGGCGTATACAAACTCACATGCAATAGTTGCGAGAGTTTCTACATTGGACAGACAGGCAGATCATTCCAAACTCGATACAAAGAGACATTAAAGCAATAAACAGAGGACATAATACATCTACATATGCCGAACACATAACTAATACTAACCACACATACAGTAACATAAATACAGACATGGAAATCCTACACATACAACCCAAACACCAAAAGCTCAACACACTAGAACAATATGAAATATACACATACACTAAAACACACCCTGATCAAATTCTCAACACACAGATCAATTTCAGAACACACACACACTATTTGACACCACATTTCAACACTTTTCAACAATCGAACGCACCCACACAACAGGCAGCGAAGTTCTAGATAACGCCGAGATCTAGCAGGCTCTGAGGATGGTGTGAAGAAGCACTGAAACATTTGTAAGCCGCACATGCTTACACAATTAGCACGAGTAAGATCGCCATTTAATCAATTATTCATAATGTTTTATCGATGTTTTTGAATTTTATATTTAAAATTTTATATTTGTATTGTCTCACAACAGATGCTTGCACTTGCTTTAATTTTATTAGTGTTTCACATTGCATTGGAACACACACATGTACATTTATTTAAATAGATGTACTTATGTATTCATTGGCACAATTTCTGAAGATGACTCAGTTGAGTCGAAAACGTTAAATATTCATTAAATAAAATATGTACATATAACTTCTAGTTAATTGTTCCAAACAGATAAGCATAGACGGACCTTGTGTTTAACTTAATATTCATTGAAGGCATGCGTATTCATTGGTGAAAAACTTCGATGTACATAGCCGTGAAGAAACAAAAAACGGGACCCGTTTCATCAGTCTCGAGACACTTTTAAGGAAGCAAGGTCGTGCATGTTGCTTTGGAATATTCATCCTCCTACTCCAATCCTCCTACTCTTCGACCTCGAAACAAAAATAGCTAATTAGCTTATCGTAGGACTCGCAACTCATCCTGTCTCAAGTTCTCAGATTCTTTTTAGACATGAACAGTGATTTAGTTGGAAGAAATATTTACATTAACTCATCTTACCAAATTAGCAACTGTCAAATTTACTCCTACGGGATATAAAGTTTGGCATCCTCATGTTTCCGACATGCATACATTCTTATTTACCGGAATAAGGTCTAAAGAACTGGAAATCGAGCCTGATACTCTTTGTACAAATTATACTTTCTCATTATATGAAATGGAGAGAGGTACTGTAAAGCTGTAAAATATAGATTTCGAGATTTTTTCAGAAATAAAGTCTTCAGCAGAAAGAAATAGTTTTGGGCATACCGTCTGTCTATTGCAATTTTCTGACAATATTTCACAGGTTCAGTCTCTACGAACCAATTATTTAACAGGGAACATTATACAGTTTTAGAAAAAAGTTGTCGCACATGATCAGACATACAACTAAACAAAACTAATTTCATTACCTCAGTTCTCCTCTTGTGGCCCAAATCGCACGTCCCCTGATCATGCGCATTAACTCCTTTCTGGGACTTCTGAAGTATCTGTGCAACAAATTTTTATTCTAAGACTGCCACATGGAATGTACCATTGTTTAGCCAACTACTTTCTTCGTAATTTTTGTATTGCCTGCAATACACAGGCAAATGAAAAGGCACAGTTCGTGTGGATAGAAAAATGTTTTTTCCAAAGAAACGAATTATTATATCATATACAAAATTATTTATTTTTTTTGCCATGATTTCATTCTAAGTTTTACCCCTCATACACTGAGAACTAGGCAAATAGTCTTTCTTAAAGGATTAGCAGTCACTAGTTGTAGTTTAAATTGGTGAAAATGTCATCACTATTTTTTTAAATACTGTAAGTTGTGTTAAGTAATAAATTCAACTTATATCAAGCAAACTGCCAGACAATTAGGTATTGATACATCCTAAAATATAAAATCGCTGTTATTTGTCCATCAGTTCAGGGACAATTTTCCAAAATTCTCCACAGGTCTTTCGTTTCTTAAAAAACTTAGAGGACTTTCAAATTAAAATGGGACACACTCACGGACAGGAGAACGCGAATTCGATTATGCGCACTGTTCAAAACATACAGAGGTGAGCCTGCCTGGAGAGAAAAAAAAAATAGGTTGCAGCCGCCAAATTACTCTTCAAGGAACGACCACTCATATAAATTGAGGGAAAGAAGACAGAGGACGGACACTGGAAAGTTTTCTTTTCTCAATCGTACTATCAGGGACTGGAATACTTTACCTGCAGACTTACTAAAGGCTATACCAACAACCAAAAATGTATTTAAAATAGGCTTAAGGACTTTACTAATAGACGGTAATTATACACAGTATTTAAAGGGTGTAATTGATATTTTGTTATTGAAGTGTTGTATCAGTGAAGAAGTATGTTGTGTCAGTGAAGTGTGTTGTGTAAGTGAAATGTTTTCCTGTCAGTGAAGCTTTATAATTTATAGTGGCAGTAATTGAACTGTAATCAGGATAGAATCAGTGAAATGTGTCTTAGTTCCAGTGCAGTGAGTGAGTTGACAGCGAAATGAGTGTAGTGCTGAAAGGTACTTGTGCAGGTATGAACATAACATACTCGTGAGTTTTAGTTCGAACTTAGGGTTAAGATACAAATTAGATTTACTTTAAATGTTATTTTAAGTGATCGTGCTTCATTTAATTTAGGATGTTCCCTATTATTATTATTATTATTATTATTATTATTATTATTATTATTATTATTATTATTATTATTATTATTATTATTATTATTAACTATTGTTAGTATTAATTATTAGTATTATTATTAATTGCATTTTTTATTAATTATGTTTATTATTGTCATTATTGAGTGTAATTAGTTACCACTGCCACCGGGTATATACCCATTGCAGTGTGAATAAAAACATACATACATACAAATATTTCTTGAATTTTTAATAAATCTGTATATACCGCAAATACCTATTATTTTGTGAATTTGCGCAATGTTGATGTTATGCTTCATTTAAAACAACAACACCTCAATTTTATTATCCTATAATACGGTATGCGCCAAATCAAATAGCACTGAAATTCTCGCACTGATACTACACATGTACGCATCGTATCCATGGTGTGAAGTTTGTTTATTTGAACTCATTGTTGTATTGTTGGTACATAAAATTAGTGAAGATTTACTCAAATTGTTCTCACAACTGAGCAAAAAGTGTTTATTGTAGAGCATTATTTCCGTTCATACCGGTACGAGCTAGGACGCGCAAATGCCCTAGTTTGGAACAAGTTTCAGTTGAGAGCATAAAATTCACTCCTATAATCGCAGTTTTAACTATTTTCAAACTAATCCTTCGATACATTTTAAAGTTTCCATCAAACTAGCCCGACTTTTTTTTACTGTATCATGTTACCCTACTTCACCCTATATAAATATCTCTCACAAAGCGGGAAGCCAAATCAAATTGAGAAGGAAATCTATGATAATATAAAATTAGGCCTATTGCTACGGATTTCAATTATGACTTGATGGAGAAAACTTCGTTCAGATATACTGTACCATGACGGATCTTATTATCTATAACTGAATGGAGTGATTCATTTCCTTGTCCATCATGAAACTCTATGCACAGGAATTTCTCACTTCGTGCTGACATTCCCTGCGCGATCATTGTGAACACGGACATCGGAATACTATCACCGAGTAGAACAGGAGGAAGTGAGAATATGGACAATCGAGTCGGTATGAGGCTTCTCTTCCGCCTCTGATTTAATCTGGAATCAATTGTCAGCAGATATTTACCTCACATGCAACTACACCAGATGACCACTGTATACAGTACTGAGCTAAACCTTAAGGCCTACTTCCCTGACGAGAAATAAACTTGGGTTCGTTCAATTCTTAGCCAGGTAAGAATATTTGCAAGCTGCCATACTTACACAGGTGGCACACGGACATCATTTTATTTTTACTTCAATTTTTATTCTACCTGAGTTTTTGAATGTACTTCACTCCCACCCCTTCGATTAATGAAGATCAAACGTCCTCCACACAGAACCAAGGCCGCATATACAGTCATAGTAGCCTTACGGTTACAGTAAACAGTACGTTCCAAAAATATGTTCGCGTTTTCCAGTGACGAAAGAGCTTTCAATATTGAATCATTTTCGCACAGATACTGTCGTTCATTTACCTACGTCGCATCCCGGTTTCCCCCACCCATTTCTATTCGCCTCTTTGTAAAGGCTAGTGGCTGGGCTGTCTTAGCTCTTTTCTGAAAACATTAATTTCTGTTACGAATTGGACGTCTACGTAATATTATACAACTGTTTAAAATAACTTAAATAAAAGGGCCTCGTTAAGTAATTAACTGTCACGTGATTTTCCCCCTTTCTACGACCCTGCGACATAACCACTTGGACGGACAGTAGATTTCGGATCGGGCAGAAGTTAAGATTGAATTTACAGTAGGCCTACGTAAGGTACTCTTTTATAGAGTGGTACAGAATTATTTCAACATGAGTTACTGGTACGAAGGACGAAACTGCGATAATATGCACATTAGAACTGAAGCCTGTATCGAAATGAACGGCCACCATTTTAAAAAATGTGTTTAAATATTCATATTTGATTATCAACTTAACTTCATTCTTTATAGTGTACGCTAATGTGCTATAGAAAGTGTAATATACACTGCATAATGAATACGTCCGCATGGACAGCTCAGTTCGTGAGTAAAAACACTCATTGTTAATACTGTACTGTATTTTGATTAAACGAAAACCTAATGAAAATTATCAAACTCAAAATCGCGATATTTCCTAGTTTACGTAAATGGATGAACTACTTTTCTTCCCTCCTATAGGCTACATAGTAAAGTGATTTGTTTGTATATTACGCCAGTATCATCTAACTCCAGTTGTGGAAGGGGGTAGCAACCGTTGATCCAAAGGTATGGCCAGGTTAATATTAGAAATGTTAGTAAAAATAAAATGATGTCCCTGTATAATATAATCCACTGCACAAAAATGTATATTAATGTTTAGGATAAATGATGGGTAGTGGATTTTCTGTTTATAACTTTGTGATTTCACTTAATTTATGAAGAGGAGAGTGTCTTTGTCCACTTTGTAAAGAAAAGGGTTCCTATAATCATATTTTATTACTGTGTGTCGAATTGGAACATGTACGGAGAAAATATTTACCACCCTCGATGCTAAGTCAGAATAGCTGTTCGTTTGCATATCTTGACCTCATGGGGAATAGAGAATGGGAACAAAAGACTGGATTGTTCCTCTTGAAGGCGAGAAAGATTAGAACTGCAGCTGTTGAAGTTTGCGACGCGAACTGAGGAAGGGATAATAGTATCTACCCAACTGTACACTTTTAGATCTTTTAGGTTAGGATATATTATATAATGTGTTTTATTGTGCCATTTCCATTTTAATATGCGTGTTCTTTTAGAGAGTAGTTGGATGTAATCATAGGTGGGGGGGGGAACCTACAAAGGAGGACTTGTTTCGGGTACAAAGCACGTACGGTCAGAAGATCCGTGCATTGGATTTTAGACAAAATTATGATAATATAAAATTTGTATGTATAATATTACTCAATAAATCCATCTATCTATTACTCAATAATTTATGAAGAGGAGAGATGTGAGGCGAGATAGCTCTTCACCTTCATCAAAAATATTGTCCTGAAAGTCGGCTTCCTACATTCTGAATGGTTATTACTGCTGTTTACTGAACATTAAGATGAAATATCATAGCCTATAATCAATGACTACTATAAAAGGTGAGTAAAAGTAAGGAACACTGCTTAACTTTATGAAGAAACTCTATATAAAAATAGTTACAGGAGGTGCAAAAAGGAATATTTTGGACATGTTTTCAAAAACAAAGTCTTTAATTTATAAACGGTGTGGCAAAGATTCTTTTTAAATGGCACAATGTACTTATTTTTACATTTTTTTATTCTTCAGGTCACAAAACGTACGAAATACAAAAATATATACATTAAAAATACAAACTGATGGCTTAGAAATTTTATGCGTACAATTTAAATTTAACTATAATATTAATGCAAGGCATAGAATTTGAAGGAAGATAAACTACTACAAATAAACAGAGTTCTATTGTGTCACGTGTTGATATGAGTTAACAGAAGGGGTTCAAAGTGGCTCGAGTTCAAATTCAATTATTGGTTATTAAAAACTTCAAGACTTACAAAATAATTTACAGGTCTGATTTTGCGATGTGTAATTTTCTGAGTGCAGCTGCGGATTGGGTATTGAAATCTACAAACCTTGAGGTGGTTTGACGACATTGTTACCATTAGAAATGGAATATTATTATAGTTAATGCCATGATGTGACTTTTTCATTAATTATATATATTAATGCAATATTAATGATATGAAAGTGAAACGTTTTGGGGATATATAAGTAGACGTAGTAGAGAATATCTTAAATTAGATCTTCATTTCTATAATTTACTGAGTGGGGGCTATTGTATATAACTATATATTATATATAACTACAAAACTTACATAAGATAATATTGTTATTAAAAATCAAATATTTTTATAGTTATTAATCAAGTGGGGTTGGGTCCTTTTCATATACTTAATGACGATGTGATTTAGATATTTACATGCGTCATTCTCTTCAATATTGGCTCGAGAGAGCGCAAAAATTACAGTTCCTAAGGAAAGATCAAAAGATATTACTTACTGATAAAATAAGAGGCCTACAAAATTTTGTAGTCTCTCGATCATTTCAGCAAGATCTCTACATTTCAAGCTCTACATGCAGCAGCTATACCAAGATGCTATAGCTAATGTTCGAAAGCATAGCAAACCTGACTTTTTTTTAACTTTCACCTACAATCCACAATAACCTGAAATAGCTATTGCTTTACTCCCACATGAAAAACCCACTCATCATCCTGACATTGTTACTTGCGTTTTCGCGTTGAAACTCAAAAACTATGGTAGACAGGTTCAAGAAAAAGTATTTGGCATAAAAAACCATTCAAAAGGATTATGTTTCATTATTATGGAAGCAAATAACTTTCAAAATGGCTGGTATTCTTCATTGAAAATAAATCTGGAAAATGTTTGTTTGAACGTCTAATAAACTTAGCTGGCAGTATTTGCTGCACAAGCAGCTAGTAATATTATATTATATTATATTATATTATATTATATTATATTATATTATATTATATTATATTATATATTATATTACATTATATTATATTATATTATATTATATTATATTATATTACATTATATTATATTACATTACATTATATTATATTATATTACATTATATTATATTATATTATATTATATTATATTATATTATATTATATTATATTATATTATATTATATTATATTATATTATATTATATTATATTATATTATAGAATTATTTCTTTTTATTATGTGCAATGAGGCAATTTCACAAAATAATAATTGATAAAATATTTTGCACATTTCAAGACCCGAAGAACCCAAAATTGGAAAAAAAAAAAAAAAACACTGTGCTATTAAAAGAACAGACTCCTTGGCACACTCTTTATAAAGTAAACATATGTGTATGTGTAGCCAATGCCTATCCACTTCACTTGCGTGATTCGGGTGAATGATAGGATATGATCCATTTTCATGTTGCACACTACTTCGGCGGGCCACGCTATGCATGATGGTATCTGTGTGGAGAGTTATGTCGTGTAGTAGGGCGAGTTAAATGAAAAATACAGTTTTTGAAAACACGCTCAAAATACATTATTCCTTTCTTCAGCCCCTTACTTTTGTACGTACCTATTCAAGAGTATCTTAATAAAATCAAAACAGAAAGCCTTCAAGCAATATAGGCTACCCTATAAACACAGTTAAAACAAAATCAAAATGCAAAATAGAAGACAATTTTATAAAATTGTTTATTTTATGAATAATTTTGAGGTTAAAATTGTTCCGGGGCCGGGTATCGAACCAGGGACCTTTGGTTAAACGTACCAACGCTCTCCCACTGAGCTACCCGGGAACTCTACCCGACACCGATCCAATTTTTCCCCTCTATATCCACAGACCTCAAAGTGGGCTGACAACAGTCAAGCAACCAACATTTGAGTGCACACTAACTCTGTGTGACTTTAAATTGTGGTTTTCTGTTACGTACAGTGACGTGTATTATGCAAATTAAGCTTTCAGGAATAACTCCCTGTAAAGTTAATTTGAATAATTTTGAGGGAAAAATTGTGTATTTTATGTTGAATATGCACGTATGTAAATTAGACAGCTTATGCATCTTACAACAAGTATATAATAGTTTTCTACCAAAGGAGAAAGATGATTGAAACTTCTGAGATCAGTGACAGCTCATAATTCTACAGCAATTAAATGAAGTGGATTCTAAGTCAGGTTCGTTCCCTTTTACTGAGAGGCCTTAATTAAACCACAAACGACAGTGAATGAATGCTAAAGAGCGAAAGCATCCAGGCGAACGACCGCACCTGCAATTACTAGTGAACCACTTTCAGAGTAACCTTGAACCATCATCCAAGCAAAATAAAAACTGAATACATTATTGGGGCCTAACCTGTTATTTCAGTCCGCCCTATCACGACCGGCAGCATTTTGCTCGATTGTGAGGCAGTGGAGAAAGTTGTAAAAAAGAGCAGAAGACGTTCCGGTTCCTCGATTCATTCTATTCGATCCTATAAATTAAAGCGAATAACAAATAAAAAGCGCTTCCTAACAGCACGTAAAGTAAAAGTTGGCCTAGTAGCTGATGTGGAAATGGAACGCTGTTACCACCGCAGCCATTTCTAAAACACTGCAACCAGCTTTACTACCAAAACTATCTTTGTGAAATAAAATTTACCTAAGGGCAGGATGCGATTTCTCCCCGTTAAGGGAGTAAAATTGGTTTCATTTTATAGAAATCTAACTTGCACACAAATTACTTTCCAGTCGCGGTGCTACGCGGTGTTTTCATGGGGCTCCGCCCTCGCCAACCTGTTGATGTTATTGTTTATGAGCGCCTTTCTCATTACTCACTGTGCATCTGCACGCAATGACACGCACGTCTCGGATAAGTAGGTGCGGTACAACCACATTAAAACGATTAGCCACACTTTCTCGAGCATGCTGCACATAACACTCCGGAGCACAACGTCTTACACCTTGTCGTGCATTTCGTGTATACAGTAATTACAAAGAATACCTTCTGATGCAACACACTGTCCGAATAAATTAATTACTGTCATTGCATTTAATTGTCGCCGTCATCACCATTACAACTTTTCATAATCGTCATTTCAATATTATCTTCGTCATCGTCCCATTATTGCAGTTATCTTCGTAATCATTAGGGTATTACTATTACTTTCGTAATCACTAGGTTATTAATTATTTCGGAATATGTATGATAAGACTTTGTGTTAAATTCTAACGTACCTTGTTTACGTGTTTCGACCTTTTATGGGTCATCCTCAAAACTGGTCGTTGTTGGTTTGGCGTCTCTTGTTTTGTTTCTTGTAGAGTGTGTTCTGAAATTGAGTTATGTGTTCAGAATTTCGTTGGGGTGTGTTTTCGTGTGTCTGTATATTTCATATTGTTCTAGTGTGTTGAGTTTCTGGCTTTTTGGTTGGATGTGTACTATTTCCATGTCTGTGTTGATGTCTCTGTGGGTGTGGTTAGCATTTGTGATGTGTTCTGCATTTGTGGAGGTGTTTTGTAATTTTGTTATGGCTGTGATATGTTCTTTGTAACGTGTTTGAAATGATCTGTCTGTCTGTCCTATGTAGAAGTTGTTGCAGGTGTTACATTTGAGTTTGTATACGCCTGTATGGTTGTATTTGTTTGTGTTGTTTGTGTGTTGAGATGTTTTTGTAGAGTGTTATTTGTTCTGTATGCGATGTTGTAATTTAATTTCTTGAATGAGATTGCAATTTTGTGTGTGTTTTTGTTTTCGTATGTATTTTTTGTGTTCTTGTGTTTGTGTTGTATTCTTATGTTTTTTTTTTGTGATTATCTTTTTGTCTTACGTATTATGTTGCCTATTACGTTAGGGTTGTATCCGTTTTCTTGTGCTATGTATTTGATTGTGTTTAGCTCTTCGTTGTAATCCTGTTGGTTCATATTCCGAAGTGATACAGTGTTAAAAGTTGTGTAATCAAGATGTATTATTTATTAATAGAACCCGTATGTTTAGACATTTATTTTGGTTAAAATATATAGGCACTAAAATAATAAAAATAGGCAGTGAAATACGCATTTATTATTCATGGAAACGGACAAAAAATAGACAAATACGTAATAAACTATCCCATTACGGTACTCACTTTCCTTGATTACATGTCACAACAAGATGCTTTTTTGCGTTGTCAACTGTCATAGTGAGCCGTCTGTCAGAGAGAACGTTTTTCATGGTGGAAAAAGATCTTTCTACTTCTACTGAAGTGATTGGAGAAAACTTAAAACAACTTATTTCAGAAGGACTGTCTCGGGAAAAACAGATTGTGTATTGTCTGAAAAAGATGAGTGTGAGAAGGGATTGGAGACTTGAAAGTACGCGTGACTTGTGCGTGCAAGCGACAACAGTAACGGGACCTGAAGACTTGGTTTTAATACTTCCCTTATTCCCTTTCTTTCGCTGGTAAACCCTGAAGTGACCTAAGCACTGAGGGTTATACTGTTCAAACATCTTTGTTAAGTGACATAAAAGATGGAATCGGTAGGGGAGAAAAATTTACGACTTCTTGGAAACATATATATTGCTGAAGAATAAGATTCTCAGCAAATATTTGTATGAGGTGAATATATATTTTTAATTTGTACAACCGTTCTTTTTTGTTTTTTTTTATATATAATTTATATGCGGTTTATTTTAAAGGCATTAAAAATATAGAAAATGTACAATAACGATGTAAAAGCCTAAAAAAAGGAATTTAACCTTAAAATAGTCAATGGGAGCTAAAATAGGCAAAAAAGGCAAGATAGAAATTAGGTCTATCGTCCCCAAATACGTGGAAACGTGTTTATCTCTAACAGGTCTTTCATACATACACTCAGTTTAAAAAAAAGCATTTTGCCTAACATCCGGGCTCTAGTTATTACCATTACCTTCGTTACCACCATTAGCATTAATTTCGTCATCATTACGCTACTACTGTTACTTTCGTCATATCATTATCTTAGTCTTCATTAGGTTATCGTAATAAAATTAGAATCGTCGTCATTATTACCATTATCTTCGTTATCATTACTACTATTACTTTTATAATTAGGATATTACCGTTCTCTTATCATTAAGCAATTACCACCTTCATCGTCATTAGGTTATTACCACTATCTTTATTATCACTATTACCATTATCTTCACAATTAAGCTACTATCATTATCTTTGTCATCATGAGGCTATTATTATCTACCTTCTTTGTCATTGTTACCATTATCTTTGTTATAATTACTTGAAACACATGTTCTGTGTCGGTGAGGTTTCTGAATAAATGAATTGAGCCTATTGGCTCATAGTGTAGTGCTGTATATTGAATTTATTAACATGGTGTTATATTTGCTCTGCAATTTGCCAATTATAGCTACGCCTACATTTTGAATTTTTGGCTGTGATGTCTGTACTTGGCTCTTTTTGATTTGTTTTTATTTGGTGTTTTTTATTTATATCTGTATCTGTGTCTTTTATTTAGGTGGTATCTATTTGTTTTTTTTCCTTCTCTTTTCCATTTTTAATTTGTAATTACTAGGGAACGGAATTTGGAGCAGTAAAAGCTAGTATTGGCATTTACGCAGCCATTTGTTTACACCCCTTTATACCAAGTCCTCCCCTCCATGACATACTCTGAGCTCTCTGCAGGTCAACAACAGGTGAACGGGACAGTTGTCGCATAAGAACTTCAACATGCAGGTTTGCAGTTCAGAGTAGTGAAGTGCGGGTACAATGCCGAAAGTGAAACAAACGAACAATACAAAATTGAAAGACTGTATTTGTAAAAGCTCCAGATCGAGTATCAAAATTCAGGAAACAATTCCCTCAATTATCGCTTCCCACATGTCCAGGTCTTAAGAGATGGGGGTCATGGTTAGAAGCTTGCAATAATTATTACTCACATCACCTCCAATCTGTGAAGAAAGTGGTTCAGTCTTTCGGTCCCGATGACACGGCTGCGATTCAAATACGCCAGGAACTGCTAAATGATAGAACAATCGAAAAAGAAGTCATGGATATTAAGTCAAAATTTTTATGTTTACCGGATGCCATTATTCGATTAGTACAGTCAGGGGTAGAACTAGTTGAGCAAATAAATATTATGAGTACTATTGCAAATAAACTGGGTGCAGTAGAAGGTAAAGTAGGAAAACGTGTTGGTGAAAAAATGAACAGAGTTTTGATTAAAAATGATAGGTACAGTATTCTTAGTCGGATTTCAGCTGCACTAACAAACACGTGTCCCAATGATGTCATTCAACATGAGAATTTAATTGACGTATTTTGTTTCAAGTACTCTCCAATTGTCTCTGCGGATGTAGAGCGGAGTTTTTCCATGTTAAAAAATTTCTTTCCTTGCAACAGAGCAAAGTTGTGTTTTGAAAATTTGAGAATGAAATTTACAATTTATTATAACAAGGCACATCAGGAATAATTGTTTCATCAACAAAACATAGCATTAATTGAAAATACCATTTTGTTTAGTGCTACATTTTGTTCAACATTTAATGATACTCTATTAGGCTATGTTGTAAATATTGTAGTATATTATATATATATTCTAAATACTGTAGTGTACGTTGTGTACATATTATCATATTTCATGATATTGTAAATAAAGGTTTTAATTTAACACGCTCCTGACAGAAAAACACACACATTCAGAGGCGAGTTCCGTACAGAAGACAACTATCAGCCATCAATATTTCCACTGACACGCGAGGACGCAGAGATTGGTATTTAATTATGTATATTTGTAATGTTGTTTATTGGTGTCTTGTGCGTTGCCCAAAAAAAAAAAAAAAAAAAAAAAAAACCACATGTAGTTCAAAGTGAAATGCAGATTATGTATGTAGGCCACTATATGTCATTAAACTATTCCATATGTTTATTCTGAAATACTTTTACAGCACGTTGCGTGTAAGTTTGTATGAAGTGAACTGTACTCGTCCATGCTCTGTGACGCAGCTCGCTTGACAGTCACTGAGTTACGAATATCTATACTACGTTTCAACATTCTTTATAATACTCCAAATCCCTTTCCCTGGTAATTACACTTGTATCTGTTTTACCTCTTTTTTCGTGTTATTTGCAATTATATGTTTTTTTTTATCTGTACTGTCTATTGTAATCGGGGCTTTGCCCTGTTATGGACATAAATAGATAAATAAATAAATAAATAAATAAATAAATAAATAAATAAATAAATAAATAAATAAATAAATAAATAAATTACTACCATTACATTTATAATTAGGCTATTACCGTTATCTTATCATTAGGCAATTACCACTACCTTCGTCGTCATTATTACCATTACTTTTGTTACAGCGTATACTCCGCAAGACTTGCGAGAGGCAAATGTAAGCAAAAACGTCTCAAGGAGCGTTACAGCGTTGCAACGCATTACATTTCGTATTCTCAAAACTGTTTGACGTAGCTATCAAAAAACTTAATTGACAAAACTTGTTCGTATTGACTTCATCTATTACCTCTGTGAATCAATGTAATAGGTTCCTTTCCACCCTGTATATGTACTATGACAGAGATAGGCCACAATATTATCACAAAATTTGACTTTTTTTAAGTGTCAGTCCTGCATAATAACAGCGGGTGAATTTCATCTAACAAAAAACTTGTGTCTGTGTACAAAAAAACGCAAACAGGCATGTGAGAAAAATCAAATTGTCACACAAATATTCCAAGCAATTACTGTATAGTATAATTTTCATGCTGGGTATAATGCAACTTCTTATACTCATATTAATAATTTAGTCGTTATCCATTCTTTCGCCCCGCCTAGTTTCTCAGAAACGTCTCCTAGAAAAAATTCTACTTGAGAGGCAGCTTGGGGTAAATTATTCATTTCATTGTCCGCTACACCTTTCTTCTCAGTAATAATCGAGAAGATGGATGTGTCTTCTCGAGAAGCAATCGGCACGAAATAACTGGTTTCTTCGGTCCTACACTTATTTCTTAGAAACGGCGCGTCGTAGAAATAAAGTACGACATACAAAATTACTAAATTCGGGTTGATATGCATACATATTGTGTGCATGGAATCCATGTAGTCATATAATGAAGCATGATACCTCAAGCTAAATGACGCTGCTTTACACAACATTCTACTTTTTCATTAAAGAAAATATTGTGAGGCTGCAAAAAATGAAATATTGAGAAATTTTGGCGGAATTATACGTTTTCAGCATTCTTGAAGTCAAAAGAAGGTTTTCGGACATACCGGTTGACGTGTGCGTCTGTTTAGAATAGAATATTTTATTTTCGCTGGCAGAGTTAATGCCATAAGGCCTTCTCTTCCACTCATCCAGCTTCAATCAATACAATAGTTACATACTTACTTACTTACAAATGGCTTTTAAGGAACCCGAAGGTTCATTGCCGCCCTCACATAAGCCCGCCAGCGGTCCCTATCCTGTGCAAGATTAATCCAGTCTCTATCATCATACCCCACCTCCCTCAAATCCATTTTAATATTATCCTCCCATCTACGTCTCGGCCTCCCTAAAGGTCTTTTTCCCTCCGGTCTCCCAACTAACACTCTATATGCATTTCTGGATTCGCCCATACGTGCTACATGCCCTGCCCATCTCAAACGTCTCGATTTTATGTTCCTAATTATGTCAGGTGAAGAATACAATGCGTGCAGTTCTGTGTTGTGTAACTTTCTCCATTCTCCTGTAACTTCATCCCGCTTAGCCCCAAATATTTTCCTTAGCACCTTATTCTCAAACACCCTGAACCTATGTTCCTCTCTCAGAGTGAGAGTCCAAGTTTCACAACCGTACAGAAGAACCGGTAATATAACTGTTTTATAAATTCTAACTTTCAGATTTTTGGACAGCAGACTGAATGATAAGAGCTTCTCAACCGAATAATAACACGCATTTCCCATATTTATTCTGCGTTTAATTTCCTCCCGAGTGTCATTTATATTTGTTACTGTTGCTCCAAGATATTTGAATTTTTCCACCTCTTCGAAGGATAAATCTCCAATTTTTATATTTCCATTTCGTACAATATTCTGGTCACGAGACATAATCATATACTTTGTCTTTTCGGGATTTACTTCCAAACCGATCGCTCTACTTGCTTCAAGTAAAATTTCCGTGTTTTCCCTAATCGTTTGTGTATTTTCTCCTAACATATTCACGTCATCCGCATAGACAAGAAGCTGATGTAACCCGTTCAATTCCATACATATTTAAATTATGAAGAATTACAATACACTTAAAAGATTCTCCAGCAGTATTTTTCAGTTAAGTTTTAACGATTAATACAGGTTTATTTAAATTGAGATAAAACCTATAAGAAAAAGTAATAACTTAATTTATGAGCTAATAGTACATTATGCAACGAGCCTATAATGAAGGTAATTAAGAAGCGAGTATGGATATTTATGAAACGAGAACAAGCGAGTTTCATAATTTTCATACGAGCTTCTTAATTACCATTATAGGCGAGTTTCATACGACTTTTTATGCTCGACCATATTTCTAACTTGATATTATTAATTTTCTTTGTATCTGACCTTGACCAATGTCCCGTATGTTGTGAGATGTGCGCAGACGCGAAAGTATTGATTTTTTCCGAGGAACAGATGTTCACATTGGCCTTGCTAGACCATAAGAGCCTACAAAGATAACATTGAAATTAAATTAGACATTGAAAAACGAGATGACAAATTGAATTTATTTGAATATTATTTACAATTAACGCTAATTATTATAGTAACAGAACACAACCTTCTGCGACAGTATTGGATTTCCAGCCTCCGTGACTTTTCGCTAATTCTCTTTCGGCTGCATATCCGAGAATAATCGATACTTGCGGTTTTATAACCGTAGAAAGCTGATCTGTATTTGGCTGAACAGTTGTAACCTGAGTCGTCATTAGCTGAAAGACCTGACCTTTAATGAGTAGGTGTACTATAATGACATGCATTAAAGGTCTGCTACCAGGTGTATAATTACTACATTTCGGCATGGTCGAGCATAAAGTAATTAAATTCAGTCTATATGCAATAGGTAAAGAATTATAATTAAATTGAGATAGTTGGTTAGAATGATGATAATTAATTTAATATAAGTTTACTAGAACTATGTTATAGGGAGCAAAATATAAATCTAAAATATATTGATATAAAGAAAATATTAATGTAATGAGATTTTGCCATTAAAGGTTTTGTATTCTATTTAGAAAAATTAATGATGATAATAGGAATGGACAGATGTTAGTTTTATTATAATATGTAATAAATATTAATCAGCAATTAATTTTTAAGTAAGAATTTATGTAATTTTGACCTAAATTAAGTTATTGTCCAACAACCCCTTACATCATTCGGAAGCGAGTTCCAATTTCTAGCAACTGAAATTGTACAGGATAAAGAATATGAAGATGTCTTATGGTAAGGTATAATGAGTAAATTGTTATGATGAGACCTGGTACTTAGTTGATGATATGTGGATAAATTTTGAAAACGAGAAGTCAAATAGATTGGGGTAAAGGTGAGCAGAATTTGAAATAAGAGAGCGATAGCTTAGTCTTAGCCAAGATTTTGGAAAGACGGGGAAACATGATCATACTTACGAATATTGCAAATATTACGGACGCACGAATTATGCACACGTTGTAGCCTGCTGCTCAAATTTGCGTTTAGGTTACTTAATATAATATCGCAGTAGTCGAAGTGTGGCATCACGAGTGTTTGTACGAGGATTAATTTTAGTTTATCAGGAAGAAAGTGCTTCTGTAGCTTTAATGAGTGAATAATCTAATTTTTTTTAGAAGTGTGATTCACTTGTTCATTCCGTCCCAGGTGACAATCCACATAAATGCCAAGGTTCTTCACAGTCGATCTGTATGGAATAGCAATTCGCAATTCAGCCTAAATTATCGGCTGGATTTTGTTCATAATCAGCCGATTTACCAGAAAATAATATACCTGTACACTGGACTGCAAAAGAAATGCCAATACGAAATTATATCGTTTTCCGAGAACTTCAACAAGAATGGCTAGGTGGAAAGTTATTTTCCTGAGATTAGTTTTTTTTTTAAATATGTAAATACGACTTTTGT
Source organism: Periplaneta americana (assembly GCF_040183065.1). Lineage (NCBI taxonomy): Eukaryota > Metazoa > Arthropoda > Insecta > Blattodea > Blattidae > Periplaneta > Periplaneta americana. The sequence goes on from NC_091122.1 coordinate 33,900,279, forward strand.
AATATATTCACGTTATTATTTAATATGAATTGAATTTAAATTATTCATATTCATATTTTACAAAGTTAATAAGAATACTACACGAAAATAATGAAACTGCAGTTTTTATAATATTCCACTGCCTCCTTTACCATCCATGGATGATGTCATTGTTACAATCGATAAATACGTCCGTTAAGTTTCATATTGTTTATTTACAGTCGAACTTCGATATCTCGAAGTGCTTCTGAAAGCTGGTAATGCTTCGAGTTATAAAAAATTCGAGATACAGAAAATTTGAAAAAAAAAAAAATGTACAATACCATAATTGTTCATTGATGAGGGTGTTACCACTTAACTTACAATAAAAAGTCGAAGCTGTCGATAGACTCTTTGCTTTTCAGGACGACGATTTTAGCAATTCATAACAAAGTTTGAGGAGAACAATGTTAAAGACATGCCAGTGGTGCTCATTGTGCTTTAGGCTACCAGTAGACTACGGTACGGTATCTGTACCAATTGACAATGGTCATTCAATTTTACTTACACATGTGTACATAACTTTCATTTTCACCTTAAATTCGGGTTAAAGAATATGTATTTCATATTAGGAAAAGAAATATTAATCGAGATATCGAAAAAATCGAGTAACACAACTTCGAGATATAGAACAAATATTGCATGTATATTATATATGATATCACCGGAAAATTAAAATTACTTCACGGTATCGATAATCGAGTTCAAGAAGTTCGATTGTATTAGTTGTTTTTGTCACTTCTCTTACTGTTAACTTTCACTGTTTGTTTGCTCGTCGACCATTTTCTTTTGCATGCTTTGTGTAATGGCATGCATCTGATTTGAGAAAGCTCTGGTACCGGTAAATAAATACAGATTTATGGAAAATATTTTATTTTCTCCTCGAGATATTTTACTTTCCCACCTTAGTAGGTGTAGTTCCTTCACGTACAGTTACCACAAATGCCTCAAGTCATATTCTATAACGTAATTTTCGTTGTCCACTGAGGATTCTTGCTCTAAACGTTCGGTTACACCGAGAAGCTAAACTGGAGCTAACAAGCCATTAACTTATCGGGAGTCCAATGGAAACCAGAATCGAGAGGAATCTTCTTCGTGGTAACCCACATTTATGACGGAAGCTGCTGAAACGTGGTCGATCGGACATATGGCATCGAAAGCGGCGATGAGAGCCAGTGATCCAGCCAAAATGACTGCTATTAAGACCTCAAACATGTTCAGCGGTGCACGTAAAGGAGATTGTGTGAAAACAGAGTTTCCAGCGTCTGCCAACCTGAGTACTTACTGCTACAACTCGTTCGTAAGCATACGCTGATGTTCACATTTGTTAACTATGTAATTATTTCATTTGTTTTATATTTCACGGTGAGTGAGTTGTGAGGAATAATTAAGAAATTTTCAGCTGTATCTTTACATTAAGTAACTATCTCTGACGTTTCGAAAATCATACAGGTTTCCTCACTAGGTTATCGTCAAGACATTCAGTGCCGATTGCAAAGACTATAATTACATATTCTGGAATATCAAGAAAACTAAACCGAAATAATGATTGAAAATCCAAAATTATTCTATAGATTTATCATCATAATCATAATAATAAACATCGCCATCATCATAATCATAATAATCATCATTATAATCATCATCATTATAATAACCATCATAAAAATAATCATCATTATAATAATAATCATAATAATAATCATCATCATTATAATAATCATCATCATTATACTAATCATCATCATTATAATAACCATCATCATTATAATAACCAGCATCATTATAATAACCAGCATCATAATAACCATCATCATAATAATAACAATCATTATAATAATAATCATCACCATTATAATAAAAATCATCACCATTGTAATAATAATCATCACCATTGTAATAATAATCATCACCATTGTAATAAAAATCATCACCATTATAATAAAAGTCATCACCATTGTAATAATAATCATCACCATTGTAATAATAATCATCACCATTGTAATAATAATCATCACCATTGTAATAATAATCATCACCATTGTAATAATAATCATCACCATTGTAATAATAATCATCACCATTGTAATAATAATCATCACCATTGTAATAATAATCATCACCATTGTAATAATAATCATCACCATTATAATAAAAATCATCACCATTGTAATAATAATCATCACCATTGTAATAATAATCATCACCATTGTAATAATAATCATCACCATTGTAATAATAATCATCACCATTGTAATAATAATCATCACCATTATAATAATCATCCTCATAATAATCATCATCCTCATTATAATGATAATCATCATCCTCATAATATAATAGTCATATCCACTATTATTATTATTATTATTATTATTATTATTATTATTATTATTATTATTATAGCTATTACATGCATTATTTCCAGGGAAAATAGAACTCAGAAGAGACCACAAAGCCTAAAAATATCAAGCTTTCTTTACGTATTTTGACGACTTTCCAGATTTGTATCTCCTTGATATAAAAAAATTAAGAAGAATTGTAAATAAAACATGAAGAGATCGTATTAGAAGCGAGACAATAAGGGACTGGTGCAAAATTCATCCCATTAATCATTGGATAATAGAAGGAAATAATGGGACAAACATTTAAGCAGAATGGACAATAAAAACAGCAAGATTGCTTAGAGGACATAGAAGCGTAGGCCGGCCGAGAAAGAGATGGTCTGACAGTGGTTTGAACAGACTTTTAACCTAGGTTTAAAATTTTAATTAAATTGTATTTTAAAATAGAGTAGAAAGAAGAAGATATACTGATTATTCTTTGCACGTGATGCAAGTTGTCTACAATTATGAACATTTTGGTGCATTATTTGTGCCTATGGGCTTTAATTCACGTATTAATAAACACCCTAAAAGTAATTTAAATTTAAAATCTGCATTTCTCATTACTAAAGATAGGAATTTATCCAAAGAGACTAAAAGGTTAGATATGCATAGTGTGTTCGTTGTACATTCAATTGCTGCGATACAAAACACATTTCAGTTAATTATTTAAACTTAAATAGCTTATATTGCAGAGCATAACATTGAAGATGTTAATGAGATTTGCTACATCTTTAAGTACTATTTATAAAAGATTTCTTTATTTCTATAGTGAAAATGTAGTGTTTTGTTGTTGTTAAACTATATAAATTAGAAATGTAAACGGAATTTAACCTGGCCATACCACAGGCTTCACGTCATTCATGATGTAACGACAGTCTAAGCACAACGAACCTAATATCACAGTCTAGTATATACAGTCACGAAGCTCGAGTTTTGAGGATACTAGGAACAACAGACTGTGCCGGTACTATTTCGCATTGTCTGTAATGGGGCGATAGTAGTGATCCTAGTGGCGAGCAACTATCTATGGATGCATATTTACTACGTATTGAGCTTCGTGACTGTATATACTAGACTGTGCTAATATCCTCAAGTTGTGGTATAAATTCCTACCTTTACTCATTAGTTACATTGCAGAATCTCTTCTTGCGAATAAATACTCTTTACATAAAACCTGAAATGTTATAACTTAGTTATCTATCACCAATGGTTAGTTCTACAACACATCTAGTCAGTTCTAGCACTACATCGAATAAAACTTCAAGGTAGACATATAAAACAAGTTTTATAATGCCAATATAATTTTAATTTACGAAATAAAGTAATACGTAGCCTGAGAACTTGAGAGTTGCACGACGAAAAGTACTGAAAACGCCGTGGGATTAACATTTCAAAACAACCGATCTAGACCTGATAAAGTGACTGGTGTAATTTGTTTTGAACAATAATGAAGTAACGAAAAGAATATTAGCATCCAATGAACGTGAGTTCACATAAAAACAATACTTTAATTTTTTCAGAATATGTATTGTATGACTTTCTTGTGTTAAATTCTATCGTACCTTGGTTTACATGTTTCGACCTGTTATTGGTCTTCTTCAGAACTGGTTGTTGCTGGTCTTGGCGCCTCTTGTTTTGTTTCCTGTGGGGATGTGTTTATGTAGTGTAATGTGGAGTCAAATAGTGCGTGTGTTCTGAAATTGAGTTGTGTGTTGAGAATTTCTTTGGGGTGTGTTTTTGTGTGTCTGTATATTTCATATTGTTCTAGTGTGTTTAGTTCCTGGCTTTTTGGTTGGATGTGTAGTATTTCCATGTCTGTGTTGATATCTCTGTAGGTATGGTTAACATTTGTGATGTGTTCTGCATATGTGGAGGTGTTTTGTAATTTTGTTATGGCTGTGATGTGTTTTTTGTAACGTGTGTGAAATGATCTGCCTGTCTGTCCTATGTAGAAGTTGTTGCAGGTGTTACATATGAGTTTGTATACGCCTGTGTGCTTGTATTTGTTTGTTTGTGTTGTTTGTGTGTTGAGATGTTTTTGTAGAATGTTATTTGTTCTGTATGCGATTTGTAATTTAATTTCTTGAATGCGGTTACAATCTTGTGTTTTTGTTTTCGTATGTTAGTGTGATGTATTTTTGTGTTCTTGTGTTTGTGTTGTATTTTTATGTTTTTTGAGATTATGTTTTGTCTTACGTGTTATGTTGTCTATTATGTTAGGGTTGTATCCGTTTTCTTGTGCTATGTATTTGATTGTGTTTAGTTCTTCTTTGTAATCATGTTGGTTCATTGGTATGTTAAGTAGTCTGTGTATCATTGTTCGGAATGCTGCTTGTTTGTGTTGTGTGGGGTGGTTGGATGTGTTGTGTATGTGTGTTGTTGTTGTTGTTGTGGGTTTTCTGTAGACTTTGAATGTGTGTTTGTTGTCGACTTTTGTTATTGTGATGAATAGAACATTTATGGATTTGTTGTTTTCAATTTCTAATGTGTAATGTAGCTTTGGGTGTATTTTGTTTATGTGTTCATGCAAGTTTTGGATGTCTTTTGTTTCCTTTGTATAGTATTAGTATTATTTAGTAGTATTATTTAATTTTGTTGGTATAAAGCTACAGATGCAACTTTCAATGATAAAATATATCATAAATATTCTTTAGTAGTAAAACAATTTTATAAGAGCTCGGAAACAACGCGAAGTTAACAATAGAAAAGACGTTGATAATAATGAATTACGCCGGCAGAAGTAGATAGGGAAAAATATCTACAATCCCTTATTACTTTATTCTTTATTACTTCCAAAGCTACCAGTTAAAAAAGCTTGAAGTAATCGAACTTCTGTAAATGTCAAATCAAAACAATGGAAATGTTTTGCAATATTGGACAAATAAATTCCCTGAAATTGCGGTACTACAAAAATAAAAACAACAAACTACTGTATTTACGATAAGCATAGGCCTACTAGAAAAATAAAACCATGGAAATGTTTTGTGATACTGGAAATATAAAACCATGAAAACGTTTTGCGATACTAGAGAAATAAAAACCATGGAAATCTTTTCCGATATTAGAGAAATAAAAATCTTGGAAACGGTTTACGATAATATATAAATAAAAGTAAACGAAACGTTTTACTACACTAGAGAAATGAAAACCATGAAAATGGTTTGCGATACTGGAGAAAAATCCATGGAAACATTTTGCTATATTACATAAAATAAAAACCTGAGAAATGTTTTGCGATAATGGAGAAATAAAACCCAGAAAAATTTTTTGTGATTACCAGGAAAATAAAAACCATGGAAACGTTTTGAGATTCTGGAAAAATTAAAACTATGGAAATGTTTTGCGGTACTAAAAAAATAAAAACCATAGAAACGTTTTTCGATACCTGCAAAGTAAAAACCATGGAAACGTTTTGCAGTACTGGAAAAATAAAAATCATGGAAACGCATTGCAATATCGGAGAAATAACAGCAATGGAAACGTTTTGCGTTATTATAAATATAAAAACCATGGAGATGTTTTAAGATACTAGAAAAACGAAAACCAAGGAAACGGTTTTGCGATAGTAGAAAAATAAAAACCATGGAAACGTTTGCGATACTAGGAAAATGAAAGCCACAGAAACGTTTTGAGATACTGGTACTAGAAAAATGAAAACCACGAAAAAGTTTTGAGATACTAGAAAAAAAATGGAAACGCTTGCGATAGTAGAAAAATAAAAACCAAGGAAACGTTTTGAGATATCGGTACTAGAAAAATGAAAACCACGGAAACGTTTTGAGATATTAGAAAAAAATGGAAACGCTTGCGATACTAGAAAAATAAAACCTAGGAAACGTTTTGAGATATCGGTACTAGAAAAATGAAAACCACGGAAACGTTTGCAATACGAGGAAAATGAAAGCGACGGAAACGTTTTGAGATACTGGTACTAGAAAAATGAAAACCACGGAAACGTTTTGAGATATTAGAAACAAAATGGAAACGCTTGCGACACTAGAAAAATAAAAACCGCGGAAACGTTTTGAGATATCGGTACTAGAAAAATGAAAACGAAGGAAACGTTTGCGATACTAGTAAAATGAAAGCCACGGAAACGTTTTGAGATACTGATACTAGAAGAATGAAAACCACGAAAACGTTTTGAGATACTAGAAAAAAATTAAACGCTTGCGACACTAGAAAAATAAGAACCAAGGAAACGTTTGCGGTACTATGAAAATGAAAGCCACGGAAACGTTTTGAGATACTGGTACTATAAAAATAAAAACCATGGAAATGTTTGCGATACTAGAAAAATGAAAGCCACGGAAACGTTTTGAGGTACTGGTACTATAAAAATGAAAACCACGGAAACGTTTGCGATGCTAGGAAAATGAAAGCCATGGAAATGTTTTGAGATACTGGTACTAGAAAAATGAAAACCACGGAAAAGTTTTGAGATACTAGAAAAAAATTAAACGCTTGCAACACTATAAAAATAAAAATCAAGGAAACGTTTTGAGATACCAGAAAAATAAGAACTATGAAACGTTTGCGATACTAAAAAAATAAAATCCACTGAAACGTTTTTGCGATACCAGAAAAATAGAAACCACGGAAACGTTTGGGATATTAGATAAATAAAAATCACGGAAACATTTTCAGATACCAGAAAAATAGAAACCATGGAAAAGTTTGCGATACTGCATAAATAAAAATCACGGAAACGTCTTCCGATACTAGAAAAAGTAAAACTATGGAAACGTTTTGGGATAATAGAAAAATAAGAACTATGAAAATGTTTAGCGATAATTGAGAAATACCAACCATGAAAATGGGAAAACACCAAAATAATAAAAGAACAATTGTGACCTTGTAGCCCACAGACAAAGTTATTAGTCTCTCAACATGATACAAGACTCATTTAACGACGTTAATAAGGTGTGAAGTGAGTTCACAAATCTTGTAACATCCGTAAAGGAATCTTTTCTTTATTTTTGCAATAATAAATTTTATTCAACAACTTTTTCTTCTGTAAAATGCAATTGATCTTTTAAATTCATTCTAATAATAAAAGTTGACAAGAATCATTTCATTTTCAATACATAGAGTTGAAAATAATAAAAATGTAATATCTGTGAAAACTTTAATGACTGAGTAATACACTGAATTACAGTAGATGATGACCACCTTTCTGATCATTGGACTTTGATTGTTTTTCCCGTATACTCTTCATAATATATTTTATTCTAAAAAATAAAAAAAATTACAATTATCCGAAAATATTTATCGATCACCCGAAGGCGTGACTCAACGAGACCGCATCGAAACACAGCCTTCAACCAACCTGACAACCCAGCATTAGAATGGACTTTCCTGCGCTAGCAAAATTCCGTCGTAATTGTCATATAACCAGTTCAGAAACTGCACATCTGGGACAGCGATGTCATTACAGCAGAATTTTCTCCGCTTCGTTATTTCTGCGATTGTTTCGAATCCGTGACTATGTCGATTGGACGAGCAAAAAAACCTCAGAACACACCACAAAGCAAGATCGGCTGTAATTCCTTTCATCTATACAGCATCCAAATAAGCCGTAATTTGTTTCAAAATGAAATAGTATTTCAAGCAGGTAACAATTATAATCACATGCAAAAATTGTTATTGGGTAATACAGTATTTTTCACCAAAGCCGCAATAAAACCTATTATAATATGGGCAGCAGAAACAATAGTCATTATAAACATGACAAGAAACACAAATCTTCCGAAACAAATGAGATTAAAGCTAGGCACCCACTTAGTGGAACGGATTCGTTCGGCGGGTTCGGATTTTTATTCTTTGCACTATTTTAAATGGAGCATCGCCCACTTAGCCGTACCGCCTCTGTCCGTATGACCGAGTTCCCATCAGAATTCTTGCCAGAGGATTCTAAACGGATTTGCGTACGGTCCAAGATCGAAATGAAGAATGTCATGGCAAATATATCAATTGCAAGGCCTCCAATCGCGGTAATATCACAGTCTAGTATATACAGTCACGAAGCTCAATACGTAGGGAATATGCATCCATAGATAGTTGCTAACCACTAGGATCGCTACTATCGCCTCATTACAGACAATGCGAAATAGTAACGGCACAGTCTATTGTTCCTAGTACCCTCAACAACTCAAGCTTCATGACTGTATATACTAGACTGCGGTAATATATTGCATGGTTTCTAAGTAATATTGAAGGTATGATGAAATGGATTAATCCAACAGTATGAAGAGCTTTATAAAAATTTATAAAGTTAGAATTATAGCAATGTAATATGGAGAAAGAACATATGGGATGAGATTGGGAAAATACTCAATTAACCAGGCATGTACTTCATAGTTTAAGTTACAGAGCTATTCATTTTATTTCTAGTTCACTTCGGAACACTGAATGCGCTCTAGCGGTAAATTACAGCCCTATATTTGATGATTAATTCGAAAATGCGAAAAAAGTGAGCGATACTATAATAAAAATTCGAACGCAACGAACGAATTTTTGCTGGTAAGTGAGCTCCTGCCTTAAAGCTGAGTAATATGTTACAGAAGACAACATACGACGGAATGTCATATGAAGATACTAGAGAAAAATGCATGACACAGGCAAATGCATGACACAGGCACAGGAAAAGACAAGACATAAATGATTTGAGGAAATCTCTACGATTGCTTGTAACGTATATAAAGGAATTAGAATAAATAAACACAATTTGCTGTAAGATTCATGCCCAATGTACGGGATGAAATAATTAATAATAATAATAATAATAATAATAATAATAATAATAATAATAATAATAATAGGCCTAATAATAATAATAATTTAAATTAATTAATTAATTCTGAAAACACAGTTAAGAACTCAAAGAAAACACATTAAAAGTTACAGTCTCATAGGACTCGAAATTCTATCAGATATGTTACCTTTCCCTGATATTCCCATTACAGAAATGTAGGCCGACTATTCCTAATTCTAGCTAATGAAAACGCTCAAGAGACAGCAGACAACAAACACACTGCTGCTGGGCCTATACCATGTCGTGAGATCGCTAAAGCAAACAGAGAGATCACGTTTGTTATTACTCCGACTATTTCAAAATTAATGCAAAGCAATGATACTTAAAACGGCATTAAAGGAACATAAATTAGTGATATTAAGATACAAGCTGCCTCTGGTTCAACGTGGAGAATGCTGTTCACTTGAATTTAACCAACAACAGCGTGAAATCTGTGTTGTGGGTGCTAAAATAATGTCAAGGAAACACTGTCACTGGAATTTTATTCTCATTTCGACAGACGATATTGTGTATTCTAATAATTAGAGCTAGGAAGTTCACGTCCTAAAAACCTTACCAAATATGCACACAAACATGTATGCCTTTCAAACCTGACAATATGCCAGTAAATATGCATTAATAAAATTCTATATTCCTTCATATCACTAATAAATAAGTTATAATACTTACTTACTTATAGCTTTTAAGGAACCCGGAGGTTCATTGCCGCCCTCACATAAGCCCGCCATCGGTCCCTATCCTGAGCAAGATTAATCCAGTCTCTATCATATCGCACCTCCCTCAAATCCATTTTAATATTATCTTCCCATCTACGTCTCGGCCTCCCCAAAGGTCTTATTCCCTCCGGCCTCCCAACTAACACTCTATATGCATTTCTGGATTCGCCCATACGTGCTACATGTCCTGCCCATCTCAAACGTCTGGATTTTATGGTCCTAATTATGTCAGGTGAAGAATACAATGCGTGCAGTTCTGCGTTGTGCAACTTTCTCCATTCTCCTGTAACTTCATCCCTTTTAGCCCCAGATATTTTTCTAAGAACCTTATTCTCAAACACCCTTAATCTCTGTTCCTCTCAAAGTGAGAGTCCAAGTTTCACAACCATACAGAACAACCGGTAGTATAATAATTGTTTTATAAATTCTAACTTTCAGATTTTTTGACAGCAGACTAGATGACAAAAGCTTCTCAACCGAATAATAGCAGGCATTTCCCATATTTATTCTGCGCTTAATTTCCTCCCGAGTGTCATTTATATTTCTTACTGTTGCTCCAAGATTTTGAATTTTTCCACCTCTTCGAAGGATAAGTCTCCAATTTTCATCCATTTCGTACAATATTCTGGTCACGAGACATAATCATGTACTTAGTCTTTCGGGATTTACTTCCAACCCTATCTCTTTACTTGCTTCAAGTAGAATTTTCGCGTTTTCCCTAATCGTTTGAGGATTTTCTCCTAACATATTCACGTCAGCCGCATAGACAACCCGTTCAATTCCAAACCCTTTCTGTTATCCTGAACTTTCCTAATGGCATATTATAGAGCGAAGTTAAAAAGCAAAGGTGATAGTGCATCTCTTTGCTTTAGCCCGCAGTGAGTTGGAAAAGCATCAGATAGAAAGTCCAGTGGCGGCTCGTAGTCAAATGTCCAGGGTAGGCAAAATTTACAGAACATTTTTATGTAATTCCCGCGATTCAATGACAGCTCGCTTTCATCATGCCCCCCGAAAACTTAATTCTTGCTTACATAACAATACTGTTACATCAATGAGCCGTCTCATAATTTGTCGGTTTTTTCTAGTTTATTGTTATACTGTTGTCTTGCAACCCTTGTTGTTCAGACAACATTTCCGAAATTGGATTCAAATTCTTTTGAAGTCTCTTTAGACTTACCGAGTTACAAATATGATCTGATTCCAAGTACCTTCTTTAGATTACAATAACAAACGTGACCACCTACAGCTTAGCTTTAACTTCACTTCCTGTTAGCCATTTATGTGTTTCATACCATACTTACTTACTTACAAATGGCTTTTAAAGAATCCGCAGGTTCATTGCCGCCCTCACGTAAGCCCGCCATCGGTCCATACACTGTGCAAGATTAATCCAGTCTCTATCATCATATCCCACCTCCCTAAAATCCATTTTAATATTATCCTCCCATATACGTCTCGACCTCCCCAAATGTCTTTTTTCCTCCGGCCTCCCAACTAACACACTATATGCATTTCTGGATTCGCCCATACGTGCTACATGCCCTGCCCATTTCAAACGTCTGGATTTAATGTTCCTAATTATGTCAGGTGAAGAATAAAATGCGTGTAGTTCTGCGTTATGTAACTTTCTCCATTCTCCTGTAACTTCATCCCTCTTAGCCCCAAATATTTTCCTAAGAACCTTATTCTCAAACACCCTTAACCTATGTTCCTCTCTCAAAGTGAGAGTCCAAGTTTCACAACCATACAGAACAACCGGTAATATAACTGTTTTATAAATTCTAACTTTCAGATTTTTTGACAGCAGACTAGATGACAAAAGCTTCTCAATCGAATAATAACAGGCATTTCCCATATTTATTCTGTGTTTCATTTCCTCCCGAGTATCATTTATATTTGTTACTGTTGCTCCAAGATATTTGAATTTTTCCACCTTTTCGAAAGATAAATCTCCAATTTTTATATTTCCATTTCTTAGTGTTTCATACCATGAAGGATTAAATTTTCTTGCACCTTTAGCACTGACTTTATGAACAACAGAGTTTAATGCAGGAGTGGGTCGTCCATTGTCCAAAATACTTCTCTTTTCAATGTCATTACGACGCGAAAACGGACAACGTAACAGTTTACTTATTATATCAGTCATAATATAATATTATTGTTATCGCTTACATTAACTATAAATCACCAAATATACATAACACTAATATACAGTACGTACTTACAAAAATCACATTTTCTAAAATACACTGTTTAAAAAAAAGAAACATATTTTAAAACACACTGTTTACAAACTGTTATACTACTCGTAACAATCTACGTTCCAACTCGTGAAAGTTTCAAACAGAAATTTCGCAAATCGTAGGTGTTCGATAATGCTCGTGGGTTCTCGTTAGGGCAGGCAGAATTCTAGCGCGCTGGCTTAAGCATAGAACGCATGCGCTAAGAAAGCATTTAGAATAGCGATCTCTTTTAATGCTTACTCCAGGGCCAGCTTTGCAGTTAAGTGGAAGGTCGGCTAACTTCCCTTCTGCCTACCTTCTGACGCATCGTGATCTGTCCAGTGTATTCTTGTCGCATAAATTGAACTGCCAGTAGTAAGCAACGTCCAACTAACCCTCAAAAAATCCCATTCATAGTTAATTGAAGAATTTTTAAGCACCTAGACAAGAGTATATAATTATATAAGGTTTTCCAAATGTGTTGGGGTAGTTAATAAATATCCACTTTTAGGTTTTTCTAAATGTGTTGAGGTAGGCTTAGCCTACCCTGCCTGCCCTGAGGAGCCGCCTCTGATAGAAACTGGCCTATACGGACTCTACTGTAAGTTTCACTAAGACACATTTTAATTAATCGAACTAGTTTCTTGGGAATACCAAATTCAATAAGAATATTATATAAAACTCTCTCTTAACCGAGTCATATGCAAATAATAATAATAATAATAATAATAATAATAATAATAATAATAATAATAATCTAGAATATGCCATTAGGAAAGTTCAGGATAACAGAGATGGTTTGGAATTGAACGGGTTACATCAGCTTCTTGTCTATGCGGATGACGTGAATATGTTAGGAGAAAATCCTCAAACGATTAGGGAAAACGCGAAAATTCTACTTGAAGCAAATAAAGAGATAGGGTTGGAAGTAAATCCCGAAAAGACTAAGTATATGATTATGTCTCGTGATCAGAATATTGTACGAAATGGAACTATAAATGTTGGAGATTTATCCTTCCAAGAGGTGGAAAAATTCAAATATCTTGGAGCAACAGTAACAAATATAAATGACACTCGGGAGGAAATTAAACGCAGAATGAATATGGGAAATGCTTGTTATTATTCAGTTGAGAAACTTTTGTCATCTAGTCTGCTGTCAAAAAATCTGAAAGTTAGAATTTATAAAACAGTTATATTACCGGTTGTTCTGTATGGTTGTGAAACTTGGACTCTAACTTTGAGAGAGGAACATAGGTTAATGGTGTTTGAGAATAAGGTTCTTAGAAAAATATTTGGGGCTAAGAGGGATGAAGTTACAGGAGAATGGAGAAAGTTACATAACGCAGAACTACACGCATTATATCCTTCACCTGACATAATTAGGAACATTAAATCCAGACGTTTGAGATGGGCAGGGCATGTAGCACTTATGGGCGAATCCAGAAATGCATATAGAGTGTTAGTTGGGAGGCTAGAGGGGAAAAGACCTTTGGGGAGGCCGAGACGTAGATGGGAAGGTAATATTAAAATGGATTTGAGGGAGGTGGAATATGATGATAGAGACAGGATTAATCTTGCTCAGGATAGGGACCAATGGCGGGCTTATGTGAGGGCGGCAATGAACCTCCGGGTTCCTTAAAAGCCAGTAAGTAAGTAATAATAATAATAATAGTAATAATAATAATAATAATAATAATAAGCACTAAGGTATTGGCGATGGTGTTGGTGTTGATGGCTGTGATAGTGCTGGTATTAGTATTATTAATGGAAGTTGCATTTGCTGATCAAGTTAAAGAGAGTAATGGTGGTGTTTGTATAGTAGCCTCGTTTAATTATTAGGCAGCGGCATTCCTTTTAAGATTTGTAGGTCTTTATTGCATGCACCGATAATAAAATGAAAATGCGACATTGTCACGTCTTGTTTGTTACTGCTATATATTAATATAACATGGAACAAGACACATTGCTAAAATTTGCAACTCTGGTTTATATATACACTCCGCGTGGAGTATTGGAGCGGCCTTCAAAAGACTTGACGACAATGGACAGCGCGACATAATTAAAATTATTGAAACTACAAAGCTTCCGTCCATACACTCCGCATGGAGTATTGGAGCGGCCTTCAAAAGACTTGACGACAATGGACAGCGCGACATAATTAAAATTATTGAAACTACAAAGCTTCCGTCCATACACTCCGCATGGAGTATTGGAGCGGCCTTCAAAAGACTTGACGACAATGGACAGCGCGACATAATTAAAATTATTGAAACTACAAAGCTTCCGTCCATACATTCCGCGTGGAGTATTGGAGCGTCCTTCAAAAGACTTGACGACAATGGACAGCGCGACATAATTAAAATTATTGAAACTACAAAGCTTCCGTCCATACACTCCGCATGGAGTATTGGAGCGGCCTTCAAAAGACTTGACGACAATGGACAGCGCGACATAATTAAAATTATTGAAACTACAAAGCTTCCGTCCATACACTCCGCGTGGAGTATTGGAGCGTCCTTCAAAAGACTTGACGACAATGGACAGCGCGACATAATTAAAATTATTGAAACTACAAAGCTTCCGTCCATACACTCCGCATGGAGTATTGGAGCGTCCTTCAAAAGACTTGACGACAATGGACAGCGCGACATAATTAAAATTATTGAAACTACAAAGCTTCCGTCCATACACTCCGCATGGAGTATTGGAGCGGCCTTCAAAAGACTTGACGACAATGGACAGCGCGACATAATTAAAATTATTGAAACTACAAAGCTTCCGTCCATACACTCCGCATGGAGTATTGGAGCGTCCTTCAAAAGACTTGACGACAATGGACAGCGCGACATAATTAAAATTATTGAAACTACAAAGCTTCCGTCCATACACTCCGCATGGAGTATTGGAGCGTCCTTCAAAAGACTTGACGACAATGGACAGCGCGACATAATTAAAATTATTGAAACTACAAAGCTTCCGTCCATACACTCCGCATGGAGTATTGGAGCGGCCTTCAAAAGACTTGACGACAATGGACAGCGCGACATAATTAAAATTATTGAAACTACAAAGCTTCCGTCCATACACTCCGCGTGGAGTATTGGAGCGGCCTTCAAAAGACTTGACGACAATGGACAGCGCAACATAATTAAAATTATTGAAACTACAAAGCTTCTGTCCTCTTTGACACCGCTAGCCTACTAATTGAACGTGGCTACTTTACAGTGATGATTGTGATGTTGCTGTAAATTTCAGTTAATGTTGGTGTGTCAGTGTTGTATTGGCGGCTACTACGGGTGTTATTATAGAAATGTACAAATGTCACAGTCGTAATGAAAATTTCGTTTACGTACTATCATAGCCGACACCTGCTTTCGTTTCCGTGAGCAATCAATTGTCTACAAGTAGGAAAACGCCTGCTGCGCATTGGTTATGGAAGAATGAGAAGAAAGGAGAGAAAATACCCCAGCCAGCGTAACAATTCAAATGTTTTGCTGGCATTCTGTTATGCATCGTAATTAACAATTGAATCTTCATTACATCGATGAAATTTTCTTGCATTGTCACATATTCTTTCAAGACAATTCATTCTAATGCTCATTGTCCCTAGCAACAAAACAAACAATTTCTTGAGGAAACTCTGCAGAAAAAGTACAGGATTCTTTCTTCAAAATGAACTTCCAGGCAAACGCAAATACATTAATTGAATGATTCAGATTCATAGTGGGCCAAGCGTATTAAAACGGAGAAAGTAAGGGTTAAAGTTAAGTGAATACCAAGTTTAATGAAGATTTACATATAATTTAGTTTGAATGTCTACACTTTATATTACTTGCTATATGTTCCATTGAATTATGGTAGTCACTTAATTTTAACCCTTGTTTTTTCCGTTTTTAGTACAGTGGAAACTCTTTAAGTTCGACAGGAAACAAGTTTGATATCCTGTTGTTCGACTGCTTACGTAGAAGAATTAGACACGTCCCTATACGGGCACTAAGAAATGGGTTTGCCATTTGAATAGGAATTGGTTCTGTGTCTTGTAGTGGTACGTTTGTTAAAGGAAAACAGAATATTTTATTGATTAGCACATCCATATTTAATCACTGATTTTAAATTAATGAACTCTTCTGTTTCTATTTGAGAATTTTGCCGTTTGTGAGACGGAACTGTCGAAACCCACTGTGGTAAAGTAGCCACGTTCGATTAGTAGGCTAGCGATGTCAAAGAGGACGGAAGCTTTGTAGTTTCAATAATTTTAATTATGTCGCGCTGTCCATTGTCGTCGTCAAGTCTTTTGAAGGCCGCTCCAATACTCCACGCGGAGTGTATAAAGCAGAGTTGCAAATTTTAGCAGTGTGTCTCGTTCTAGTTCACAGTGAAAATTAATTATATTACTTTATTTTATTATTCATTTGTTCTATTTAATTATTTCTTTAAATAATTAATTTAAACTAAATAATCTAAATAACATAAATAATCTTCAAATTAACTCATGCTTTGAGCAATTAAGCCTAGCTCATATCCATGTTATATTAATATATAGCAGCAACAAACAAGACGTGACAACGTCGCATTTTCATTTTATTATCGGTGCATGCAATAAAGACCTACAAATCTTAAAAGGAATGCCGCTGCCTAATAATTAAACAAGGCATACTAGAAGCGCATACACAAGTCTCGGGGGGGCAGGAAATGCAAGTACAGTACTGTATTCGTTGATGGATAACCAATAAGAGTTTGTATTCATTTCACCTGCCACACCCACTACACTTATTGGACTGAACTTTCAATTCTGTTCCGCCGAACTGACAAGATGGCGCTTGTCCCACTATGACTCTGAATCCTTCAATTATAGCATAATAATTTACTCCTATTGATAGTTTTTAAATGGTTTTAAGACGCTTTATCAACTGCTATGGTTATCTAGCGTCTGAGTGAGTTGAAGATGATAATGCTAGCGAGATGAGTCCAGGGTCCATCGCCGAAAGTTACAGATAACTTGTCTCAACTAGGATCCGAACCTGGGCCCGCTAGTTTCACAGTTAGACTTGCTAACCGTTACTACACATAGGTGGACTCCTATTGATAGTATTATCCTGCGTGTGAGCCTACAATAAGGATAGCTTTACTTGATATAGCCCGCTACTGGAAAGAGATTTTAGGTAGGAAACGGAGCGTTGTTTACTGGTTTTTTAATTTCAGTCACGATCTTACTAATAAAAACTCTATATACAGACGTTTAACTGTCTTATACAATGAGTAGCTCGTTTATAAGCCATGTGTAAATTCCTTACTAATAATCACTACATACGTCGTGTATAACAGTGTAACTGTTACACAGCTGCGTCATAGTTTCGTCATTACTTCGTTACGAAAGGTAATAGAATATCTGAGGTTCTCTATTGCATCCGGTAGAGCGCTCTAGTGTGCCGTGTAAAGTATCGATAGTACAACTGGCTCTGAGAGATTACTATACTTGTTTTTTTTTTAAAGCTGGGACATGACAGGAGCGTTGCGATCGGAAAAACAACTGAATGTCACATAGCGTGGTAGGCCTGTTGCTATGGTAACAACGGTTGAGTTGCCAAACTTACCGTTCTCACATGGCAAATGCTTAATAGCTCTCTTGGCGACATTTATTGTGCACACAATGTTAGCATTGGTAATTTTCGTCTTTGATTCTCTGTCGATTTTTGTATTGTTTTCTTACCTTCGCGTCAATTGTTAATGAATGTTTTAACGTCAGCCATCTTAACGTAAATTGATACCTTCCATCAGCTGGCAGCGTGTTAGTCCATATTGGCAACATAGCACTGTAGTTCCAAGTTCGGCCGCTTAACTATCATGTCCCATCTTTCAAAAAAACAAGGTATAGACTATATTTTGATCAAAGAGTACAAGCTACAGCAATATTATCCTAATTATTCTGTTCTCTTTGGTTTGTTCTTCTGTGGTTACAAGGCAACAATCATAAAATTACAGTCGATACGAACAGCTGTTAGAGGGGCGGCCATTTGTTCTCTATATACAACGCTTAAACAAGGGGTTTCGTGTATATAACTACTGCAAAGCAATTCCCATCGTATAGTTACAGCCTGTTTATACATCCATCGTTTATGCGTGCTTTATTAGTAACGTTTTCTGTCTCAACTCTGCATAAGTCTTGTATAAAAACTATACACGGTTTATTAGTAAGACCAATGTCCATAGCTTATGCAAAGTTTATTAGTAACGTTTTCTGTCCCAACTCTGTATAAGTCTCGTATAAAAACTATTCACGGTTTAGTAGTAAGACCATGACGGTCTTACTAATAAACCGTGTATAGTTTTTATACGAGACTTATGCAGAGTTGAGACAGAAAACGTTACTAATAAACCATGCATAAGCTATGGATGTATAAACAGTCTGTAACTATACAATGGGAATTGATTTGCAGTAGTTATATACGTGAACCCCCTTGTTTAAGCGTTGTATATAGAGAAAAAATGGCTGCCCCTCTAACAGCTGTTCGTATCGACTGTCATTTTATGGTGATGGATGCCTTGTAACCACAGAAAAACACACCAAAGAGCACAGAATAATTAGAATAATATTGCTTTAGCTTGTACTCTTTGACGAAAATATAGTGTGGTAATCGATCAAAGCCAGTTGTACTATCGATACTTTAACACAGCATACTAGAGCGCTATACTGGATGCAATAGAGAACCTCAGATATTCTATTACCTTTCATATCGAAGTAATGACGAAACTATGACGTAGCTGTGTTAACAGTTAAACTGTTATACACGACGTATGTAGTGATTATTAGTAAGGAATTTACGCACGACTTATAAACGAGCTACTCTTTGTATAAGTATAAGACAGTTAAACGTCTGTATATAGAGTTTTTATTAGTAAGACCGCTACTGCAAAGCAATTCCCATTGTATAGTTACAGACTGTTTATATGTCCATCGCTTATGCATGATTTATTAGTAACGTTTTCTGTCCCAACTCTGCATAAGTCTCGTTTAAGTTGAAACGTGTCGAAACGTTCTCACAAATCGGCCTCGAAAGGTATAAGCCTATTTGGTGTTAGTAATTGCGTTTACGGAAACTGAAGTCTCTACTCTTACTTGAGATAAGGAATGTTTAATTTTTGCTGGTGTTACAACTTTCATTTGCACTGCGAAAAAAATCTACGTCACTTCTTTTCCCAATATTCGTATGCGTCACTTGGTTAAGAGATGAACAGCATATTGGAACGGAGCGTATACAACTGTCTCACGGAAGTGCTGAATGTTAATTATGACTCCACCGCGTGAAAGGACGCGAGAACTATCACTGTATGAAATCAAACAGCCTTTCACAACGCCGTACCGCCGCACTCGTCCGTTCACCGCTCCGTCATTATCCCTAAATTGAGAGTAATTAATTAATCTACAGCTATGAGCTTCCGTCACTTCATGACGTACCTCTATGCTTACAGAAAAGCAACATTGGATTGTCTTGTTGAGATTAGTGTATTAACTGTCACTAACAATGATGTACATATATAATTTCCATTACATTAAACGAATACCATGATTGTCGCAACAAAAATAAGGAAACTTAGAAAGCATATTGTGATGATTCAGACTGTCATTGTTATAATACAATATAAAATTGTTTGTTTATTCAGTCATATGACAAATAAATATTACTAAAACTAATGACACTTATTCATATATGTAGTCATTATGTTCTGTACAATACAGATTAAGAACGTTTTCGCCCTTCGGGCATCATCAGGCTCTGTGTGTAATATCACATTATTAGTCTCTGTAGTAAAATACAATGATAATTTAATGAAATGAACTGTTTAAAAATTAATATGTATAAAATAATGTACTCGGGAGGAAATTAAACGCAGAATAAATATGGGAAATGCGTGTTATTATTCGGTTGAGAAGCTCTTATCATCCAGTCTGCTGTCCAAAAATCTGAAAGTTAGAATTTATAAAACAGTTATATTACCGGTTCTTCTGTATGGTTGTGAAACTTGGACTCTCACTCTGAGAGAGGAACATAGGTTCAGGGTGTTTGAGAATAAGGTGCTAAGGAAAATATTTGGGGCTAAGCGGGATGAAGTTACAGGAGAATGGAGAAAGTTACACAACACAGAACTGCACGCATTGTATTCTTCACCTGACATAATTAGGAACATAAAATCGAGACGTTTGAGATGGGCAGGGCATGTAGCACGTATGGGCGAATCCAGAAATGCATATAGAGTGTTAGTTGGGAGACCGGAGGGAAAAAGACCTTTAGGGAGGCCGAGACGTAGATGGGAGGATAATATTAAAATGGATTTGAGGGAGGTGGGGTATGATGATAGAGACTGGATTAATCTTGCACAGGATAGGAACCGCTGGCGGGCTTATGTGAGGGCGGCAATGAACCTCCGGGTTCCTTAAAAGCCATTTGTAAGTAAGTAAGTAAGTAAGTAAGTAAAATAATGTACAGACTTATGGTGCGTAAAATTAAAACTGTGGTTGTATTGTAATGATACATAAAATTATGAAAACTATGAACATGTAGTGATGTTCCTCATTTTAAACTACATAATACTGATATGTGTAGATCTTGTCTCAAAGGTTCGACTTGGGCGATGATCCACAAAACCTTAAAAATCCTAAAATCTGGAATAGACACAAAATTAATAAATTCTGCAGAGGAATATTATATTGCAAAACAGATTCAAAGGGATAACTGTATTCTTAATGAAAATTTGATTCAAATCGGGATCCCCTATATAACTTTTAAACCCCACCACAACGTAATATCCTTCCGCGTAAGCTTTCTACGCGAGCACAATACAAAGCTCGCGTCACATTAGTCGGTGAATCCAGTCCAACAAGGTCGTCTCATGTCCTCGTAAATATGTTCATATAATTGGTATACTTCCACATTTCAAAACTTACATATTTTGATATTTAAGTTTTCATTATAGATAAATACTACTTCACATCGGAATGAAAGATCACAACTGCTTGTGCAATATACACGTTTAAAACGTGAGTACATTTGATAACTCAATTTGACCACATTTTCACGGTTGAAGTTTTTCCCCTTTCTATTGTATAATATATATTTCAGATGAAATTCACCGCCCAAGTCGAACCTTTGAGACAAGATCTACAAATATCAGTATTATGAAGTTTAAAATGAGGAACATCACTACATGTTCATAGTTTTCATAATTTTATGTATCATTGCAATGCTATAACAGTTTTAATTTTACGTACATAAGTCTGTACATTATTTTATACATATTAATTTTTAAACAGTTCATTCCATTATATTATCATTGTATTTTACTACAGAGACTAATAATGAGATATTATACACAGAGCCTGATGATGCCCGAAGGGCGAAAACGTTCGTAATCTGCATTCTACAGAACATAATGACTACATATATGAAGTGTCATTAGTTTCAGTAATATTGATTTGTCATATGACTGAATAAACAAACAATTTTATATTGTATTATATTGTATTAAAAATAAGGAAGGTAAACGTGCGAATAATAAATGAGATCGTAGAGCCAGTGGACAACTTACTTGAGATGTACTATAAGTAGTAACATGAGCTGCTGAAAAGGAGAATAGCAATGACAAAGGAAGCGTGTAATAGAAAAAGAAGCATATTCTGCGGACCTCTAGAAACTAAGGAAGAGACTAGTGAAGTGCTGTGTAACATGGACAGTCAGAATAAGAAATAAAGCTGTGTTGGAAAGAGTGGGTGAAGAAAGAATGATGCCGAAACTGATCAGGAAGAGAAAAAGGAATTGATTGGGTCACTGGCTGAGAAGAAATTGCCTACTGAAGGATGCGCTGGAAGGAATGGTGAACGAGAGAAGAGTTCGGGGCAGAAGAAGATATCAGATGATAGACGACATTAAGATATATGGATCATATTCGGAGACATAAAATAGGAAAGATTTGAGAATGCTGGATTTGCAGTGAAAGACCTGCCCTTGGGCAGAACACTATGTATGTATGTATAACCTATACAGGGTTTTTTCAGGTTAGTGTTACAAACTTTCAGGGATGATGGGGAAGGGCACATGTATCAATTTGAGATAAGGAAACCTGATCCGGAAATGACTGAGTCGAAAGTTACAAGCAAAAATAGTTTTGTGGAAATGAAATAATTTTATTCCTCTGTACACCTTATTTATGTATATTTGTCTGTACGTCTTACACATACTGTATTCATCTGACGTTGTTTATGTTGTCTACTTACAGTATTCCGTTCAGTGCGCTGTCTGAGGGGTGGGGACAGGAAACTACACTAAAATAATACAGATAGCGTAATGTGTAACGGACATGGTCGGTCCTGATATGCACGTCTGTAGACAGCAGTGTATGTCTACAAATTGCAGTGTCCCGTTGATCAGCCCTAGTGAAATGGAGGAGTACACGACAGCGGAATAAGCAGACCTGATTTTCAAATACGGATGAGCCAATGGGAACAGTACACAAGCTCACAGATTGTATCGGGCTAAGCACCCACATAGAGAGACATCCGGCCCTTACAATCTTTCCACGACTGTTCCAAAGGTTAAGGAGATGAGGTCACGTGGTGCGAAATTACTATTCCATTTCCACACAATTATTTTTGCTTCTAACTTTCGACTCAGTCATTTTCGGACCAGGGTTCCTTATCTCAAATTGATACATGTGTCTTTCCCCATCATCCCTGAAAGTTTGTAACACCAGCCCAGAAACACTCTGTATATTACATTACATGCTGTTATAATTACATTTATGCATGACATAATCATATACTTTGTATTTTCGGGATTTACTTCCAAAGCTATTTCATTATTTGCTTCACGTAAAATTGCCGTGTTTTCCCTAACCGTTTGTGGATTTTCAAGGTGCTTCATCGCCATGTCTTCTGACGTGCCTCTGCAGTGCAAAACTTTTTCTCTGTACGAGTAACTTAATTAAATCACATTCTCACACTGCTATAAAATATTCCTCTTAGTTAAACAAAGTCGGCATGTTGTTTCATCTAATTGAAAGATGAATGTAACACTCGACAATTCAGCTTCGTAATCAGTTCGCCCTTCACGGTGTTCGAACTCGTGAGCGTCACGCACAAACCACCTCGTCGACACGAACTGACACAACGTCCTGCTGATGTTTCGACGTCCATCGCTTTCCCAAGAGAACTGTAATGACAGTGTAAGCAGCCGATATGGAGGAAGAGGCATTGGCACATGTTACGTCAACTCGGGATATAAGACAGCCACGCCTCACGAGATTTCTGGATAATCATTTAATTCATAGGACAGATTTCATTATAGAGACATATGACTGTGCTACACACTGTATAGATAAAAATAAATAATATGAAAAACACGAAGGTCAATAGTATTAAAAATTTCGGTTTGAGATTTAAGCACCCTTCTTACTCTCCCAGTCTTTACTCCATACAGTGAAGTCGAGAAAATGTTGGGATTGAAACAAGAGTTGATGAGAAGCCAGCGAAGTATTCAGTATTACAAATAATTTGAAGTAATTGTATCATATTTCTTTTTCCCCCAACTAAATAGTGGAAATATTGTCAATATTATAACAAGAAAATGTTTAATATGCTTCGTCGTCGCGTCTGTGGATTACGTGGGCGGCTCGGAATCGATCCCTGGCCACATCGTGATGTAATTCGTGCTGGACAAAGCAGAGAGTCAAGAATGTTTTATATTGTTCGTGTAAGTTAAATGAAAGAGATAATTTATTGTGTTTAAAACAAAGGAAAAATGCCGCAGAGAAATTAATTGCCAATTTGTAACGGCTTAAAAGTGTAGGCTATATAAACTGAAACTAGAAATTATTTTGAGATGACGTTTAAAATAGCTTATTTTATGAATCTGTGATTACAATTAATTTTGCTAATTTTCAAGTAATACAGGGTGATCCGTTTGGGTGTGGATAAAATAAAAACACCGTAAAACATTTACTACTGAACTTTATTTGTTGAAACTTTGTGCATACAACACTGAAAGGTGGGAGATTCCTCAGAGCTCAACATGACCCCCCTTGCGCACCCTGCACAACTCATAACGGGGATGCAGTTCAGCCCATGTCCATTGTAACGTAAGAGGGATGATTTATTGAAAAGCTTGAGTAATTTTTACTTTCAGATCATCAATGTTTAAAATTTAAATTTACAAAGTTTAACACTTAAATATAAATTTAATAGTTTTGCAAATAGCCTATTGAACCAAGAGACTTAGAATTATAACTACAGTAATAAAATAGTGATAAACATATCTATGGAACCACGCAATGAGATCCTATTAATGTCATCAGACATTGAATGTAAAAAAAATTATATGTTTATTAATTTTAAGACTAGAAAGTACATACTTGTAAATATGTTTAATACACTGATTAGGATCGCATCATTGCTTGGTTTCACAGGCATGTAGGCCTATACCACTATCTCATTGCTGCAGTTCTAAGTATCTTCGTTCAATATTTGCAGAAATAGACTATTTGTTCCTGGCACATTTCGTAAATTTAAATTTTAAGTTTATTTTTATTTATTCACTGAAATTACACAAAAAAATAAATACAATATTCTAACTACTGTTTCTAAGTGTGCCATTTAGCCGTCATGGAAATATGGAGCAGTGAACAACGTGCTTATGTAGTCAAATGCTTTTACAAGAACGACAGTTTTGAGGCTAATAAATAGGCGTGAATTAATTATAATTTATAACGCCATCTGCTCATACGACTTACATTTTCATCCATACAAAATTCAGGTGGTACATAAATTAAAATACTGCGATATTCTCAACAGAAGAGCGTTTTGTCAGGAGATTGTAAATCACATGTTGAAGATCAAGATTTTGTTGATACTTTGTGGATATCTAACGAAGCACATTTCCATCTTAGCGGTAGTGACTTAAAAGGACGCCCTTTTGAAGAAATTAAAGACAGACTAAGTACTTTATGATCTCCCTTACATACATACAGTACGTACACAGTCTTCTGCCCAAAGGCAGGTCCTTCATTGCAAACACAGCATTCTCCAATCTTTTCTATTTGCTGTCTTCCACTTAGTCTCCGCGTATGATCCATATATCTTAATGTCGTCTGTCATCTAATATCTTCTTCCACACAACTCTTCTCCCATTTAACATTCCTTCCAGTGCATCCTTCAGTAGGTAGTTTCTTCTCAGCCGGTGACTCAAACTACTGTATTCCCTTTTCTCTTCTTGATCAGTTTCAGCATCATTCTTTCTTAACCCAGTCTGTCCAACACAGCTTCATTTCTTATTCTGTCTGTCATTTGTAATGGTGAAAGACAAGTGAAGTGGTCACCACCAAAAGGTGCTAACTAACAAAATCTAAATGTGGTGCATAGGTTCACTTCTGCTTTCATATCAGCTATAATTTTCATCCGATTTTCTCGTCTTGTGTGCAAAATTCTTCGCAAAGGATTAACCGAAAACAATATGCGAATCTACTGTTCAGATTGAATTATATTTATAGCAGGATCGGAAATGGAAGTTCCTTGGCACAAATTAAGATTTTGTTAGATAGCACCTTTTGCTAGTGACTCCTTCAATTATTGAGTCAACAACCAAGTGAAACCTCTCATTTACGGACATCGAAGGAACGTAACAATCTGTCCGCATCTAGGAGGTGTCCTTTATTGAGAGGAAGGCTCCACAATCTAACAGTAAACTTATAAAATGCGTTATCGATCTCTTCATGCTTTAATTAAATATGTTACAGTAATTTAATTCTAAATACAGTCTACTGTACTACACTAAATTCTTTGCAACTTTGAACTACAGTAGATAAGACCGAAAGAAGAAAATACAGTACTGTGCCATGCAATTTTATTCTAGGTTTACAGTTATGCAGTACTGCAATTTACAGTTTTCAACTTAACCTTTACGTTCAGGTGCCATGTCTCTCGAAACAGAACAACTGATCGAAGTGAAGAGAATAATCCTACTAACCCTATCCAGTGTCGAATACAATTTCACGATCGCGGAAACCTTGGACCCATCAGACAGGTTAAATTTTATGATTTTGTTTATCCACCCGCTGTCAGCTAACAAGGGGTAGCCGGCTGGGCTAGTGGTAGCCTACGAGACCCTTATTGTCATCTTTTATGTTAAAGAATTTCTGTACATTTCTCAAAACTAAATTTTCCGTTTTTGTAACACATTAGGTCTTGAAATCCAAGTTCTGTCCGCGTTCAGGAGGTAAAGCAAACTTTAGGACTGTGAAACAGCTATCCGTGTCCGTAAATTTATCATTATTTCTATATTATTTTAGTTGGGACATAAAGATTTGTCCGTATATGAGGAGTGTCCGTATCTTGGGGGTGTCCGTAAGGAGAGGTTTCACTGTATTTATAATTGCCCGTTCCTCTGCCGGACCCTGTATAAAGACTAAATAAATTGCAAACCACTATTTCTAACAGCAGGGCTCCCTCGTTCCGTATGTTAGTAAAACGAATTTCATGATCACAATGTGGGTCAAGCAGCTCCAAGCCTGTGTCATCAGTATCATGCGTCTCCATTGTTTTCGGGTGCAGACACACGCAACGCAGCTCGTTGCACAAGCGCGCCGGATGCTGTACTTATTTGCATTACACACGTGCGTGAACATGGAGACTGCATTGTGGACACGAGCGCCGCATCTTTCATGCTGCTGTGACACTGAGACCACATATTTACCAGGCTGGACAGATATCCCTTCTATGATCATTACGCCGCCGCACCGATTTGATTTGATTTCCCCTCCATTTCATCCTCAGTTTCCTACTCCTCCGTCTCATCCGCATTTTCCTACTCCTCCGTATCATTCGCATTTTCCTACTCCTCCGTATCATTCGCATTTTCCTACTCATCCGTCTCATCCGCATTTTCCTACTCCTCCGTCTCATCCGCATTTTCCTACTCATCCGTCTCATCCGCATTTTCCTACTCCTCCGTCTCATCCGCATTTTCCTACTCCTCCGTCTCATCCGCATTTTCCTACTCCTCCTTTTCATCCGCATTTTTCTACTCCTCCGTCTTATCTGCATTTTTCTACTCCTCAGTCTCATCCCCATTTTCCTATTCCTCCGTCTTCATTCAGGTTTTCCTACTTCCCCGTCTCATCCGGGTTTTCCTACTCCTCAGTATTATCCTCCTTCTTCGAATTATCAGTCCTACCTACTCCTCTCCCTCATTTTCTTTTTCATCCTTTTCAATTCTCCCTGTTCTTCCTTCTCAACCGTCGCTATCATAATTTCACCTCTTTTTTCCTTGGTATTCTTCTCCCCCTGCTATTCTATTCCACTTATAAAATGTCTCTTTCTTCTCGGCTCTACAGCGCGGGGGAAGTTCATACCAGCTTCCTCGGTACAACACGAAATCGGCACATCGTCGAGCAAGAGAGCATGAAACTTTACATTGTAAACTAAATTGGATGCGAATACACGACAGTAACCTTCCGTCCAACATCAGAGCTACAACTGAGCCGTTATATAAGCTTACCCAGGTACACATATTCCATAACCTAAAGGGGGAAATAGCCACAATAGCTGACGCGCCCTTTTAAACCCAATTAACTAACTCCATAATCTACCCTGAGGAATTGCCGTGCGCTACCTTCTAATGGCTCGCAGTTGTAATTTGTCTAATAACGTATTATGGAATTCAACATTTCGGCTAATGAAGAGTCATTACAAAGCAACTACCCCACTTTTAAATACTATTGTTTCATAATAATTGCAATTAGATGGGGTAAGCATCCTAATTCGTAATGACAATTGCTTCCACTGAACAAATGACTACGAGTACCGTGTGCCTCGCTATGCGGAACCCGACACAGTTGCAGTGCAGCCATTGTTCTCCCGCAAAACTTGTCCTTAATGTTGTCAAGTAAGGCAGCACACACAAAATTGCAAGAAAACAAAAGATGCGTCTTCTTAGTTCGAGGTCAACGTCAGTACGGTCGCCGGATGTGGGTGAAAATACAGCAAATGGAATAAAGTTTGAAGAGGCGGCAGAGTAGGTCAGTGCGGCAACGATGTGGGGCACCTGACTGTCCAATTAAAACTGGAGACAGCGCACCGGGGCCATTAAACAAGGCTTATTTACGACAGAGATGAAATTCAATGACGTCACAAGACTTGTTCCTCTTTCTTGAATTCTCTTATCGGCAGTTGACTCGTCTCAGGGAGGTACCAAGATCATTTTTGTTACAAAATAAGGACAAATTTCTTTATAGGCCTACGGTTACCACACTGACAATAATAAAATTACTTAAAATATGTAATGCAGAAAACTGTTTTATACACGGAGTAATAAACTAACATTTATTGATTTTGACAATCTAAACATCAATTACTCCATTCCTTTTAAGTTCTCATAAGAAAAATGTATGTTGCAGCAGATTTTTTTTTTTTTTTTTGTGATTTTATATTGTAGTTTTCACATAGATTGTTCATACTTATTTTCATTCACTCTAATACTTAGAAAAATAGCAATGCTTTGCTTACTTTCAGTTTGCTTGTTGGGAAAACCCCATAGCATCCTAACTAATTTATTTTTTGGGAGACTTTATGTATTATAAAACGCAACTAATAGTGAATAAACCCAACATTTAGCAACTAATATCGCTTGTTAAATACATTTTGATAATTAAAATAAAATTAATTAAACCAAACAGTTTTTATTGATTTCCCGAAAGATTTGTTCTTGTCACTTGTGGGGTTTTAAATATAAACGATTCTAGTGATAAAGGCCTTTTTGTACAGTATAGTCCGAAAGTCTTGTCCCTCCCCCCTTTGTATGTTGATGTGCTCCATTTTGAACATGTCATAGCAGATGTGTGACAATGGTTGATACTTTACGTTCCAGCTTGTTTGGTGATCCAGAACATCAGTATGATCACCATCACTGTCGCGGCACAAAATGATGCGGCGCCATGTCTAGTGTGAAATTTTCCGCAGCGAAGGGGTGTGATTTCCTTTTGGGCAATAATTAAGCAGCATGTCTCGAAACTTCGATACCAGACAGTTGAAGATTTGAAGCAAGCTGTTAGGTAGACATTCAGGGAAATCACATCGCCTCTATTACTATTATTGTTGTTGTTGTTGTTGTTTCCTACTCCTCCTTTTCATCCGCATTTTCCTACTCCTCCTTTTCATCCGCATCTTCCTACTCTTCCTTTTCATCCCCATTTTCCTACTCCTCCTTTTCATCCGCATTTTTCTACTCCTCAGTCTCATCCGCATTTTCCTACTCCTCCTTTTCACCCGCATTTTCCTACTCCTCCGTCTCATCCGCATTTTCCTACTCCTCCTTTTCATCTGCATTTTCCTACTCCTCCGTCTCATCCGCATTTTCCTACTCCTCCTTTTCATCCGCATTTTCCTACTCCTTTTCATCCGCATTTTCCTACTCCTTTTCATCCGCATTTTCCTACTCCTCCGTCTCATCCGCATTTTCCTACTCCTCCTTTTCATCCGCATTTTCCTACTCCTCCGTCTCATTCGCATTTTCCTACTCCTCCTTTTCATCCGCATTTTCCTACTCCTCCTTTTCATCCGCATTTTCCTACTCCTCCGTCTCATCCGCATTTTCCTACTCCTCCGTCTCATCAGCATTTTCCTACTCCTCCGTCTCATCCGCATTTTCCTATTCCTTTTCATCCGCATTTTCCTACTCCTCCTTTTCATCCGCATTTTCCTACTCCTCCGTCTCATCCGCATTTTCCTACTCCTCCGTCTCATCCGCATTTTCCTACTCCTCCTTTTCATCCGCATTTTCCTACTCCTCCGTCTCATCCGCATTTTCCTACTCCTCCGTCTCATCCGCATTTTCCTACTCCGTCTCATCCGCATTTTCCTACTCCTTTTCATCCGCATTTTCCTACTCCTCCGTCTCATCCGCATTTTCCTACTCCTCCGTCTCATCCGCATTTTCCTACTCCTCCGTCTCATCCGCATTTTCCTACTCCTCCTCTTCATCCGCATTTTCCTAAACCTCCGTCTCATCCGCATTTTCCTACTCCTCCGTCTCATCCGCATTTTCCTACTCCTCCGTCTCATCCGCATTTTCCTACTCCTCCGTCTCATCCGCATTTTCCTACTCCTCCGTCTCATCCGCATTTTCCTACTCCTCCGTCTCATCCGCATTTTCCTATTCCTTTTCATCCGCATTTTCCTACCCCTCCGTCTCATCCGCATTTTCCTACTCCTCCGTCTCATCCGCATTTTCCTACTCCTCCGTCTCATCTGCAATTTCCTACTCCTCCGTCTCACCCGCATTTTCCTATTCCTTTTCATCCGCATTTTCCTACTCCTCCTTTTCATCCGCATTTTCCTACTCCTCCGTCTCATCCGCATTTTCCTACTCCTCCGTCTCATCCGCATTTTCCTATTCCTTTTCATCCGCATTTTCCTACTCCTCCTTTTCATCCGCATTTTCCTACTCCTCCGTCTCATCCGCATTTTCCTACTCCTCCGTCTCATCCGCATTTTCCTACTCCTCCTTTTCATCCGCATTTTCCTACTCCTCCGTCTCATCCGCATTTTCCTACTCCTCCGTCTCATCCGCATTTTCCTACTCCTCCGTCTCATCCGCATTTTCCTACTCCTCCGTCTCATCGGCATTTTCCTATTCCTTTTCATCCGCATTTTCCTACTCCTCCGTCTCATCCGCATTTTCCTACTCCTCCGTCTCATCCGCATTTTCCTACTCTTCCGTCTCATCTGCAATTTCCTACTCCTCCGTATCACCCGCATTTTCCTATTCCTTTTCATCCGCATTTTCCTACTCCTCCTTTTCATCCGCATTTTCCTACTCCTCCGTCTCATCCGCATTTTCCTACTCCTCCGTCTCATCCGCATTTTCCTATTCCTTTTCATCCGCATTTTCCTACTCCTCCGTCTCACCCGCATTTTCCTACTCCTCCGTCTCATCCGCATTTTCCTATTCCTTTTCATCCGCATTTTCCTACTCCTCCGTCTCATCCGCATTTTCCTACTCCTCCGTCTCATCCGCATTTTCCTACTCCTCCGTCTCATCCGCATTTTCCTACTCCTCCGTCTCATCCGCATTTTCCTATTCCTTTTCATCCGCATTTTCCTACTCCTCCGTCTCATCCGCATTTTCCTACTCCTCCGTCTCATCCGCATTTTCCTACTCCTCCTTTTCATCCGCATTTTCCTACTCCTCCGTCTCATCCGCATTTTCCTACTCCTCCGTCTCATCTGCAATTTCCTACTCCTCCGTCTCACCCGCATTTTCCTATTCCTTTTCATCCGCATTTTCCTACTCCTCCTTTTCATCCGCATTTTCCTACTCCTCCGTCTCATCCGCATTTTCCTACTCCTCCGTCTCATCCGCATTTTCCTACTCCTCCGTCTCATCCGCATTTTCCTATTCCTTTTCATCCGCATTTTCCTACTCCTCCGTCTCATCCGCATTTTCCTACTCCTCCGTCTCATCCGCATTTTCCTATTCCTTTTCATCCGCATTTTCCTACTCCTCCTTTTCATCCGCATTTTCCTACTCCTCCGTCTCATCCGCATTTTCCTACTCCTCCGTCTCATCCGCATTTTCCTACTCCTCCGTCTCATCCGCATTTTCCTACTCCTCCGTCTCATCAGCATTTTCCTATTCCTTTTCATCCGCATTTTCCTACTCCTCCGTCTCATCCGCATTTTCCTACTCCTCCGTCTCATCCGCATTTTCCTATTCCTTTTCATCCGCATTTTCCTACTCCTCCTTTTCATCCGCATTTTCCTACTCCTCCGTCTCATCCGCATTTTCCTACTCCTCCGTCTCATCCGCATTTTCCTACTCCTCCGTCTCATCCGCATTTTCCTACTCCTCCTCCTGTTGTTGTTGTTGTTGTTGTTGTTATTATTATTATTGAGGAGGGGTGTGATAGGTAGCATTTGTTTAAACCGTCCGATCATCAATACACAAAAACATACTAACATTTAGTATTATCAACAATTTCAAACACATTTATAACCATTACTGATTGCACAGAACACGATTTTGAAATTTTGAATCATTCATTGTGTTCTACCCAAGTAGACTACAAGTCTTTCACTGCAAACTCAGCATTCTCCAATCTTTTCTATTCTCCGCCTTCCTCTTAGTTTCCGCATATGATCCATATATCTTAATGTTGTCTATCATCTGATACCTTTTTTTCCATTCACCATTCCTTCCAGTGCAGTTTCTTATTACTCAGTGATCCAGTTAATGTCTTTTTCTTTTCCTGAACAGTTTCAGCATCATTCTTTCTTCACCCACTCTTTCTAGCACTGCTTCATTTATTGCTCTGTTTGTCCATTTCACACGCTCTATTCTTTTCCATACTTACTTACAAATAGCTTTTAAGGAAACCGCAGGTTCATTGCCGCCCTCACATAAACCCGCCATCGGTCCCTACCCTGTGCAAGATTAATCCAGTCTCTATCATCATATCCCACCTCCCTCAAATCCATTTTA
This sequence comes from Periplaneta americana, assembly GCF_040183065.1. Classification (NCBI taxonomy): domain Eukaryota; kingdom Metazoa; phylum Arthropoda; class Insecta; order Blattodea; family Blattidae; genus Periplaneta; species Periplaneta americana. The sequence continues at coordinate 33,932,958 of NC_091122.1, forward strand.
ATATTATCCTCCCATCTACGTCTCAGCCTCCCCAAAGGTCTTTTCCCCTCCGATCTCCCAACTAACACTCTATATGCATTTCTGAATTCGCCCATACGTGCTACATGTCCTGCCCATCTCAAACGTCTGGATTTAATGTTCCTAATTATGTCAGGTGAAGAATACAATGCGTGCAGTTCTGCGTTGTGTAACTTTCTTCGTTCTCCTGTAACTTCATCCCTCTTAGCCCCAAATATTTTCCTAAGAACCTTATTCTCAAACACATTTAATCTCTGTTCCTCCCTCAAAGTGAGAGTCCAAGTTTCACAACCATACAGAACAATCGGTAATATAACTGTTTTATAAATTCTAACTTTAAGATTTTTTGACAGCAGACTAGATGACAAAAGCTTCTCAACCGAATAATAACAGGCATTTCCCATATTTATTCTGTGTTTAATTTCCTCCCGAGTATCATTTATATTTGTTACTGTTGCTCCAAGATATTTGAATTTTTCCACCTCTTCGAAGGATAAATCTCCAATTTTTATGTTTCCATTTCGTACAATATTCTGGTCACGAAACATAATCATATACTTTGTCTTTTCGAGATTTACTTCCAAACCGATCGCTTTACTTGCTTCAAGTAAAATTTCCGTGTTTTCCCTAATCGTTTGTGTATTTTCTCCTAACATATTCACGTCATACGCATAGACGAGAAGCTGATGTAACCCGTTCAATTCCAAACCCTGTCTATTATCCTGAACTTTCCTAATGGCATATTCTAGAGCGAAGTTAAAAAGTAAAGGTGAGAGATTAGATTAAATTTTAGAATCCAATACAATCATTTAAATATGTTCCAAATGTTTCTTTGTAGAAGTTCCGCCTTATATCTTTTGTTTACGACCATCAAATTCATCTATCCAGCCTCATTATATGAATACCTGCTTTTGTATTTCATCTCATGGATGTGAACAACACTCGTGCACGATTCAAATCTCTCTCGCTAATTTGTCCCTCTTTTCCGGATGCTTTACCTCGTTCAATGGCCCTCGGGGCTATAATAGTCGTCTTTCATTAGCAAGATAACGAGAGACTATTGGACGAAGAGGCCTTCATTAATGGACGCTGATACAAGAGGCTGCGTTGTGTGGCCATCTCACTGCCTGCTTGTTAGTTCGGGCGATCAGGGTTCCGTGTTGTCATTGTTTCCTCAACCGACTTCCGTTTCCTCCTGAGTAATAATTGATGCAACTCAGCCTCACGTCGTCATGCGCGCCTGGTTACAAAATACATCCACTGCCGCAGGGTCCTCATACAGTGATTCTGCCACAAAACAACCAAATTCTTTTGTGCGAGATCCTGCGTATTTGCTTGTTTTCCGCACAGAACCAATACGCGGTAAGTGTGAAATACCACATTCAGTATTCCCAACGTAACACACATAACAATTTCCCTCTTCTTACCGCTTAAGCGCGACATTCATTTTACTGCTTTAGGCTTTTAACATATTATTTTTAGAGACTTTTAACATAGTAATAATTATAAATTGGAAACTTACCACTGCAATTTCACCTAAATTGCAATGTTAATTATTGTTTTCAAATATTTGCAAAAATTAAGTAAAGTCTACTACTCCACGAAACTTATTGCATTCCTGATACAAGTAACATTAAGGAAGCCGTGAAAAAATCAACGAGATTCCAGATGCCGATGTTATTACTGCTATATGTTATATAAATAATATTGTTAAAATATTAAAATGAAAAATAAATCATTACATAACCTTACCGTTTGTTTTAAGTTCGCATTTATAGACTGGGGGAAAAAAAAGACAGACGTATATCACGGCCTGCTGGAGAATAGTAAACACAGAAATCATTTTACAGCAACAATGTTGAAGAAAGATATTTTGGTGTTCCGAAGTTGGCGTCATTAAACAGAAACCAACATGGAGATTTCATTGCAACTAATTAGAAATTCGTCTTTCAGGTATGTAATAAACGATCTTCGCACAAAATAATGTACGATACACGAGCGGTATGTTTGTTTTCATGTTCTCGGAAATTAAAAAAGCTCAACTACGTTTCGCTTTTTCAATCTTTTCCTCGACCATGAAAACGTCAACATACCGCTCTTGTAACGCATATTACTATTATATTATAAGTAAAATTGGGCTGCTAGAGTTCTGAGCATGCTGCAACCGTTCCTGCTATGGGAACGTTCAGCCCATCGCCTATTGTCGCCAGCCTCTTCGTTATCGTCAATCACCATCGTCGTCGTCAAAAATCACCAATCCCAATCACCAACTCTGAGTTATAGGTTTAATTCGAGAGAAATTGAATACCATACTACACTAACTGTTCCCTTGATAGAATATTTCACCATATACAAGAGCAATTACTAACTTGAATTAAATTATGTTAATTAATTAAAGAAAATCTCAAGTTACTATTGGGAATAATGCTTACTTATCAGTTATTTCTTTTCTGTTTCAAAGAGAAAAGCTTACATCGACGTATAATCCCTATACAGCTACAGTGCAATGTTCTGTTCGATGTCAGACTGCGTTACTATACCTGGTAAGGTTTATCTTGTCTCAGTAGCAATAAAACCAAGTCCCTTCAAATGAGGGTGGAGATTATAGAAGGATTGTAAATTTTCAGGACTCCTTTCAAAACCTTGTTATTGTACAGGCTGCCGGAACTCAATTTCTTGAAAGACAAGCTCAGTGACGGAACTACACAGTACGAAGAGAGATATTTTGTAATTTCATTTTGCGCTACAGAATGTATCAACTAGTCCCTTCCGCCACTGGATGGATGGACGGCATCGCTCCACTCCATCGCCATAACAATACCGACGAAGTAAGAGATATCTCCTTTCTCTCTCTTTTCACAGTGAGACAAGATACATCACACAGACTTTAGTCGGTCATTCCTCACTACACAACACAGACCTAGCATCGATGCTCTCTATAAAGCAGACTTGAATAATTTCAAGGGAAAAATTGTTCCGGGGCCGGGTACCGATCCCGTGACCTCTCGTTGAACGTACCAGCGCTCTACCGATTGAGCTACCCAGGAACGCCATCAGATACAGTCTCAATTAACAATTTAACTGTCTTATTGGTCAATTTCGACTTTTTTTTTTTGCAGAAAATTTATTATAAATGTCACTTTTTAGTGTAAAAAATTTGAAGATCCTGCCCAAACTCCCTAAAATAAAGAAAAGTTATCCATTTGTCTAATTAGTAAATGAATAGAAAATTTACGTTGTACAGCACTTAAAATAATTTTGAGATTTGAATGTAACTTTATATAGCTAAATGTATTGAAAATTACATTAATTTTTTTAAAGAAAGTGTTTATTCTATTTATTACTTACTTACAAATGGCTTTTAAGGAACCCGAAGGTTCATTGCCGCCCTCACATAAGCCCGCCGTCGGTCCCTATCCTGTGCAAGATTAATCCAGTCCCTATCATCATATCCCTCCTCCCTCAAATCCATTTTAATATTATCCTGCCATCTACGTCTCGGCCTCCCCAAAGGTCTTTTTCCCTCCGGTCTCCCAACTAACACTCTATATGCATTCCTGGATTCGCCCTTACGTGCTACATGCCCTGCCCATCGCAAACGTCTGGATTTAATGTTCCTAATTATGTCAGATGAAGAATACAGTGCGTGCAGTTCTGCGTTGTGTAACTTTCTCCATTCTCCTGTAACTTCATCCCTCTTAGTCCAAAATATTTCCCTAAGCACCTTATTCTCAAACACCCTTAACCTATGTTCCTCTCTCAGAGTGAGAGTCCAAGTTTCACAACTATACAGAACAACCGGTAATATAACTGTTTTATAAATTCTAACTTTCAGATTTTTTGACAGAAGACTAGATGATAAAAGCTTCTCAACCGAATAATAACACGCATTTCCCATATTTATTCTGCGTTTAATTTCCTCCCGAGTGTCATTTATATTTGTTACTGTTCCTCCAAGATATTTGAATTTTTCCACCCCTTCGAAGGATAAATCTCCTATTTTTATATTTCCATTTCGTACAATATTCCCGTCACGAGACATAATCATATACTTTGTCTTTTCGGGATTTACTTCCAAACCGATCGCTTTACTTGCTTCAAGTAAAATTTTCGTGTTTTCCCTGATCGTTTTTGGATTTTCTCCTAACATATTCACGTCATCCGCATAGACAAGTAGCTGATGTAACCCGTTCAATTCCAAACCCTGCCTGTTATCCTGAACTTTCGTAATGGCATATTCTAAAGCGAAGTTGAAAAGTAAAGGTGATAGTGCATCTCCCTGCTTTAGCCCGCAGTGAATTGGAAAAGCATCAGATAGAAACTGACCTATATGGACTCTGCTGTATGTTTCACTGAGACACATTTTAATTAATCGAACTAGTTTCTTGGGAATACCAAATTTCTATAAGAGTATCATATAATACTTCCCTCTTAACCGAGTCATATGCCTTTTTGAAATCTATGAATAACTGATGTACTGTACCCTTATATTCCCATTTTTTTTCCATTATCTGTCGAATGCAAAAAATCTTATCAATAGTCGATCTATTACGCCTAAAACCACACTGATGATCGCCAATAATTTCATCTATGTACGGAGTTAATCTTCTCAAAAGAATATTGGACCAAATTTTGTACGACGTCAACAAAAGTGATATTCCTCGAAAGTTACCACATTTGGTTTTGTCCCCCTACTTAAAAATAGGTACAATAATGGACTCCTTCCATTGTTCTGGTATTATTCTATTTATATAATTAATAAATTTACTTTACGTTAAACACAAGAGACATGATATGAAAAACATAACACATAGTAATTATTGAGTCATAGCATAATTTATTACTAGAAATTTATCATCTGACATAATAGCTCCTGAACTTCATAGGCCTATCATCGTAGCGTATGTTCATACGGGCAATAGTTTAAATCGCTGATTCTAAACATAACAAGTGAGTCCATTAAACATATTACGGATTAAAAATATACTATGTAGGATGCAGCAACAACAGTTTTATTTGCTGTGCGTGATGCATTAATTATTCGTGCTTTCATCACTGCATTAACTATTCACAATTTTGTTGTGTTTATGTTCAGTGAGACTGTAGTGTGTATAGACAAGCAGAAGGGGTGGAAGGACAGAATAAGAGAAATAAAGAAGGGATAGTGACAGGTTTTAAGGAAGACGAACCTGTGCCGGTGGGCTTTATGTTATATTTGTGTACTTATTGCAAAATATACTGTTATGGGTTTTAGTTTGTGAGACCATTAAACATACCTTACCAATTTAACGTACTATAAGTTTGTTTAATTCAATGAAATCAGTTCATATTTTGTTCGTAATGATAGACCCTATTTAACTCTACTGTTTACAGACGTTGAGTTGTAGCCTTGTTTCTACCTCATCTCTGCCACACGCTATACTCAAAAGGCTTCGCAACTTCTAGATTCACAGCGATATCCGAAACATCGTTCTAATACCTTGCATATTATTTTCGAAATTTTTTCGGCACATCTTAATACTAATAAGACGTATCACTATGCAAAATTTGAAGGTCCTACCCAACCTTCCAGTGTTGACCGTTCCCTTGTTTCATCTGCTGAACTCGTGACCACCAAATGCTACTGCTGAAGTAGTGGTACCTACCAAGAAAACTGGTCCTTGCAATTCAAAAACAAGTTTTCACATTTAATCAAATTTCTTTCATTAAATAAAGTCATCAAATGTTAGAAGACATACAGTACAACCTCAATTTTCAACTGAAAAGCGTGGAAATGTCGAAAGTTCGTGTTCTCGAACTTACGTGCATCAGGAAAAAAGTAGAAGAATCAGTTACTTAATTGTGGCTAGAAACAAAAGAAGTGATTCAAGCTTGAATGCTACAAAAAATTTCTCCTTTTATTTGATATGTAATATGCTTTTTACTTCAACTAAGTCTTTCTTTTCTCTACATACAGTACGTACTTCCGCAATGCACATCCGAGTTGATCACTTCAAAGACATATTACATATACTATTCCATTGCAGATTACAGCTTCTCTGAGCTACATTTATATCTTAAAATAATCATTAAAGTTTCGCCTATTGTAGTAGATTTTCGATACACTATTCCCATTTTTTTTTTTTGCCAGCTCTTTGTTTTTACCCGGAATTCTCTGAAAAGTTTACTCTTTCAAGAACATGGATCTTCACTGGCCATCCATTATTCCATCGCAGATTACAGCTTCCATTTGATTTACAATTCATGTTTTGATTTTCAGATAAGTCAGTTATTAAATACAATCAATAATGTTAAAATGTTCAATCTCATGACTTATCAATTTAATGTTAACATTTGTTAATACATGTTAAATATAAATAATGTATAGACGTTTTCGCCTTTTACGGCATCGTCAGATACAACTTGCTTCTGCGATATCTAAATACATAGTGGAATTTTTGTTTTCTCTTATAGTAAACCATCAAATTGTTGTTATAATAATAAGTAATAATATGTAATAATGACTCACGAGTAAAATACATAAAACTCTTGAGTCATTATCACATATTATTACCTATTATTATAACACCAATTTGATGGTTTACTATAAGAGAAAACAAAAATTCCACTATGTATTTAGACATCATAGAAGCAAATTGTATATGATTATGCCGTAAAAGACGAAAACGTTTATACATTATTTATATTTAAAATGTATTAGCAAATGTTAATATTAAATTGATAAGTTCATAAGATCCAACATTTTAACATTATTTATTGCATCCATTTGATTACCACATTTATCTTATCAAATAAACCCTTTTGCTCTTTGTAGTAGATTTTCGAAAGAGTTTCATTTTTCTTAAATACAAAATTGTTCAAGGGGACCAAGTAGTAAAGGGATAAAAAAATCCGATTTTTTCATTTTATGCTTAAAAAGAACAAAACTTGCTCTTTAAAACAATATATATTGTGCGGTGTATTACTGCAGATAAGCCTTTTACTTGCCTCTTTAAATTTAGCGGTGCATATAATTCATACATTCTTCTTTTTTCAAAGCAGTTTTCCGCAAATTGATATTTTTCAAACTTAAGTGTATTTTTCTCCAAAACTACTGAATCAATTTACATGACATTTTTACATTTTTTTTCTGCAGGCTATGTTTTATAAAGTAGACCTACGAATTTAAGAATATCACATACATAACATGAGGGAAAAAATATATATGCATTCAAAAAATTAGCAAAAACTGTTAATCAAAGTTCAACATTTTTTTTCTCTTTCACTAAGGGTAAATTATTTATCTAAATTTTGCTTTAGAATTTACAATATAGTCTACATTCCTTGATAACTTAAAAAAATAGAAGGCGTATGAGTGAAGATTGTAGCAAGTAATGTGCACCTGAAGAACGAGGTACAGTAGTGGCAAAAAAACTGGACCGACCCTTGTAGCTGATTTCAGAGCCTTTTCACTCCAGAGTACGATAGACTGGTAACTAAGACTTTCGTGGTTCGAAGCCTGGGAAGGAAACTTTTTTTGTTCCTTATTCAAATTTACTCCCAATACTTTTCGATTGCTGGTAAAATTCATGTTCTGGGAAAAATAAGTTAATTAAGTAGTAAAATATCGCTGAAATCTAAAAGTATTGGGAATAAATTTGAATAAGGAACAAAAAAAAAAAAAGTTTCCTTCCCAGGCAGGATTCGAACCACGAAAGTCTTAGTTACCAGTCTATCGTGCTCTGGAGTGAATAAGGTTCTGAAATCAGCTACAAGGGTCGGTCCGGTGTTTTTTTGCCACTACTGTACATTTAGTAAAGTGGGAAAACAGGTTATCAGTTAGGGCGTTTCTTTTGCACTTGAAAATAAACTAATTGAATCGCTATTTTGTTAAAAGTGCGAAAGTCCAAAAATACCAATTTTACATGGTTAAATTGCAACATAACTAAAAGTAAGATAACTAATTTATAATTTTGAATTAAAAACCCAATTATCGGTAACACTAAACCAAATAGATGAAGTTACTTATTATCGACTCCTGCTGAAAAGCCGGGGGGGAAGGGGGAGTGAGATATTAAAAGGACCGGCCGGACTGTAAAAGACAAAAGCTAGCTCCTCTCCGCAGACAATGTGAACTTCAAAACAGAAGCACATCGTTGATTGGACACGAGAGAAGGCGAGGTATGAAGGTAGTATGTCTATATGCGGTGAAAGTGAGAAAATTGTAGTGATGTTATACAACGATAAACTATGCACATGTCAGTATAAGATGATGTAGGCCTACGATAAAAACAAATGAAGAAAGTGTACTCGGTTCAAACCCAATCAATCAGCTAATCAGCTTTTTTTACAAACAATAAATGAATAATTAGACTACCTAATATGGGAAACTCTAATTCCAGGAACTTGCAATGAATATTACTTTCTCTGGTATTCAAGGTCAAACAAATGCAAGTAGCCGACTGTAGTTCTTCCAACATTATCGACGATGCATGAAGGTTACAGTCGTGGAGTCGATTCCCGGACTGGGTAATGATGTATTTTCCGTTGTCGTGCAGTGTTTTTATATAGAAACTAGAATTCGTGACTCCTCGACGTCACGTAGTCCCATCGTTTGTCAGGCTAAAATAGTGAAACTTTGGACATAGGATAAAAGCACGAGAGTTCGTGGAACAGTTAATTTGGGTGGAGGACCACCTTGATTCGAGCGTCCTTGCGTGGGCGGATGCCCATGATCACGATCGGCGTGCCAAGAGATGGACGCTAAGGTCGCAGTCAATCACGACCAGGGTCACTGAACCCGACCAGAATATAACTACGCTGAATAGACGAAATTGTTTTCACGGCAACGAGCATGAGGAAGTGGGACTCGTCTATCACAAAGATTTGTAGCCAGCCTGAGACTGCACAGAGACCAGAGCATCGATGATGAAACATTGCATTAAGCCGTAGGTCTATTTCTAAGCATGGTACTCTGTAAACCATGTATCCGTCCGTAGTCTGCAAGTATATTCTGTAGGGGAGCAGTGGGTACAGTGAGACACAAAATATTAAGACATATGTATGCAAGTGATAATTAAAGTATTTTTAAAATGAAGTGCAATAGAAATAGACATGGAGTATAATAATACATAAACAAAAATGTTAATAGATAAAGGACATAATATACAATACGTGTTTGTCAAAAAAATGCAAATGTCTCACTGTTCCCATTCAGGAGGGTACAGTGAGACACCACAGTGTCTATTAACGGACATTGAAATGATTTACATTTATTTCAAAAGAAAACAAAAACTTGCTGTCTCTTTATCTTAACACGTTCTGTAGGCTTATTTAGAATCATTTTTATGTCTGACTTCGAAACCATTGAAACATCTGGAACATTTGGAAAAGTGAATTTTCCATGACATTTCAAACTTTTGCGAAAAAATGAAATGAATTTTTGGTGACAACAAAGCTTATTATAATTATAAGAATTTAATGTAATTCTTTATTATTTTTTAACATTTTCTTAAATTTTGTGAATAATTTTTTATTTGTGAAACCAATAAAATGTAATGTATCCATTATTTTAAGCTACAGTTCCTAAATTGGTTACCGGTATTAGTATGTTCATTTTTTATGTTAGTTACTGGTAAATTTATTATAATTACAGTTTGTTTCTGCAAATCATTAGTACATGGGAACAGTGAGACGTCTCAGTGTACCCTTCAATGGCATGTCTCACTGTTCCCTTTACGCATAGTTCATTTAAAAATGACGCCATCACTTCAAAATTAAAACAAGAAAGACGAAACTTTGCCAAACAATCTCAAATTATTAGTATTATTATTAATTGTATTTTTAATTAATAAGTTTATTATTGTCATTATTGAGTGTAATTAGTTAACACTGTCACCATTGCAGCGTGAATAAAAAATTCATACATACATACATACATACAAATACCATAGTATTAGGTAACAAAACATTCATATTTATATCTCATTTGTATACCCAATATAACCTTCATTAAACACAAGCCAAAATTTTACTTCTAGAGTGAAAAATCACGAATTATTTTTTCATCACTCAACTTTATAACTAGAATCAAATCGAGTATGAAAATAGTGTTACTTTACTCATGCAATATACAACTCCACTGTTACCAACATCTCAACATCAAAATTTACCATCTAATAAAAAATATCTCACTGTTCTCCCTGTCTTACTGTACCTACTTCTCCCCTACTCTCTAATCATTCATTCATCCAATCATTCATCCATCCATCCATTTATCCATAATCCACCTATCCATTCATCAATCATTTCATCCATTCATCCATCTATCCATCCATCCATCCATCCATCCATCTATGCAGTCGTGACGTCACCTAGTGATACACGGAAGTTGAGCCACGAATTGGCGGGCCGCGCAGCAGCCGAGGCAGTGTAATTCAAAATTGCGAAGCGATAGAAGGTTGTCATTATATATGAGGCGTTCAGAGCTAAAGTGGATCAAGTCATATTTTCATAAATTGAATTTAATTCATTTTCTGATTATCTGAAGTTGGATCTTTTCCGAGAAGTAATGGATCAGGTCTTAATTCCAAGCGTTCGCCGGTAGGTGACACTAGTCACTTTTGGCTAAGATTATTTATTCACGATGTTCTGAGCCATAGTGGATCGAGTCACCAAACCGTTGCATCAATTAACATCACAATAAATTGTTTATATTTTATAAATCTAGAATTAGTGAAATTAAATAATCCACTAGAGCAGCGTTTCTCAAACTTTTTTGAAGTGCGGACCACTTTTTTAAGTCAGAGCAGTTCCGCGGACCACCTTACTCTAGTTCCCTTCGAAAGCAAATTTATAATTTTTGTAGCATATGTTAATACCGTATACTTATATTTTAAAAATTAATTAATTAATTAAAATTAATTTAATTCAATTAATTTTATATTAGTATTAACTAATTAAGTTAATGTTAATAGAAGAAAATTCATTTTCGTTTTTTTAATAATTCAAGGCTATTAGAGTTTGGATAATCTTTAACTTACATTAATGAGGTGGATGAGCCTGCCGATTCTTGCACAGTTGTTCTATATTTGAATGTATGCTGGTAAGCTTAAGTCGGAGATTGTCACATACATAGACTCGATTTCGGTACTTTGTTTTTATTAGAGTTAGTGATGAAAACCCTTTCTCACACAGATACGTAGAAGCGAACTGAATTATAATCTCTAAAGCACCATTGTACAGTTCACTATATTCTCTTTTCACTTGTGATGAGATCCAGAAATTAACCATACCTTCCGCTTGGAATTTCATTTTAAGTCCGGTGTCACTCGAGACTTCAATTAACTGTTCTCTTTCACTCAAAGTTTGTTATTTTCAATATCGCAGTGAAAGTGATCAGGAACCCATGAAAATTCGTCATATTTACTTCGAAAATAAGTTTAAAATTGTGACTTTAGAGTTGTATTATTGGTCTACGACATATACTGGGTGTTCATTTCAAAGTGTGTCATGACGTCACTGTTGTTGGGTCACCGATTTGAAGCGAGTTTCAGTTTATATGTTAGAGAAGTTGCCTATTATTTAAGGCGTTCTTCAATCTGAACTTGAGAACGTGTACGGTATAACTTGAACGTCGTAGCAACAGATGGCGGTCTGTACGGTCTGTGTGCTACCATAACCTCTTTCGAACTGTGTTTTGCGCCGGCAAGTCGTACGCAGGGTATTTGTTATCATCGGTTGCGTACGGCAACATTCCACAACACAAATCAAATGCTCCGTGTCCATGTTGACCGTCGAAGTTAATGTCAACAAATACGTAAGTAATCGTCTTAACCCTCTCCCCATATCCCGACAGTACGTATTTCCAAACAGTTCACATTCCTGCCACTACCGGCGTTACCGTACGTATCGGCACGTACTCTTCAGAATGAACGTCGTACTTGCTAGCCAACTTCTCTGCCTCTAAGATTATATACCTGAGCTGCGGAAGTGTAGGAAGATTGAATTCTCTAGGCTCATCAGCTAGCCACATGACGGCATACAGCGAGCCAAGACACATTTTGAACTGAACACCCAGTAGTACGGTACGTGACCATTTCAATGTACAGACTGGGTGTCGGCAAAACTATTAAGAAAGTCATAAATATATGAAAAGATTCGGTACTTTGGTCCTCTGTTGTGAATTCGGGTGGTCCCTGGCTGGGTTACAGGCACGGCACTAGATGTGCAGGGAAAAGATGGCTAGAAACACCACGTTCATAGTGCTTTAAATCTCTCTTTTGTTGCTGAGAGTAGGGTGGGGTAATAAAATTCATAAAATGTCATTACTGGGAGAAAAAAGTGAAAGGCGATTGCCATGTGCCATTTCTAAACTCAGATTTTCAGCTATAACGTGATACGCAATTCGTTTGAATTTTATTTTTTCTTCCGTCTTTTTTTAAGGACCACAAGGGCAGACCTCAAGGACCACAGGTGGTATGCGGACTATAGTTTGAGAAACGCTGCATTAGGCTATAGTTTCCAAATGAAATACAAACATAATATCACTTACATTCTCCATAGGAAAGAGTTAGAGTAACTTCCACTGTTAATGCTGAATATGCATAAATATAATAAAATTCCGTGACTTCCGTCTACTTCAAAGTGTCTTCTGGTACATGCAAATGGTATGATAAAGTCGTCATGTCTCGAGAACGTAGACTTACCCAGACGTGCGCAGTGCCGGAGGCTGTGTGATTAAGACACGGCCAGGCCTCGGCAACGCAGGATGTGCCACCGTGAATTCTAATGCACCAACAACAAAAGACGCGTGCACATGATTTTCTCATTATTGTTTCCGCTCTCGAAACTGTGTATGTATTACACGAGAGAGGAGCGCACAATGTAGGTCCAAGTCTTCACCAAGCCTCGATACCAGTGAGAACGTTGGCTTTAAAATAACTAATAAATGGTAGTATGAGTTTTAGTTTTACAAAGTTTCATTAATATCCATGTTTTGTTTTTTTTAAGTTTTAGAATCTAGTTTATGTCGCTAAAATTATTTTCTCACATTGTGTCACGTACGCGAACATCAAAATCGAGTCAAAGATGTACAGTGGCCGAGCTAAGGTGTAAATACTAGGTAGACTGAAAAAATTTGCTTACCTTGTATCTTTTTATAGAACAGATGTTATAGACTTTTCTATCAGACATTTTTGTGACACAGAACACACAAGAAGATGATGACCACTCATTTTCACTCCCAAAAAGAATACAGGCATAACAATATAACTTATTTGTCTCAGAGCACCCTATTAGCCAATGATATTTCTTATTATTGTCTGACCATCGGATCTGTGACCTCGTAAGATATGCGAACTGAACCCTAATTCCTTCTCAGCCTCGGTAATTCATTTCTCTCTCCGCATTCCTATCTCTCTCTTTTCTACCTCTCTCTCTTTCTCTCTCCCACTACTCTCAATTTTGGGCCTTCCTGCGGGACAGTTTATTTGCATTTGTAGTCCAGTGTTGTCAACTCAACATGAACACTGTAGCAAGGAGTGGCGAAAGAAATATTATTAAGCAAGTACGTAATAGCATTTTGCGATGAAGAGAAACAAACAGGTCAATATCTGTTTCCTATAAATCAGGCAACGATAAGAGCAGCTATGATCACAGGTGGGGCTTATTTTATTTCAATTGATTACGTATTAAAATTACTTACTTAACTAATACTAATAATATAACATTTTTATGTAATTTACTGTATATAGGCAGGTCAGAGCGCCTAACAAAGAAAATCAGAAGATAGGGAGGCTGTGCAGGAGATGAAAAGCTAGAATCACCAGGGAAGAACAGACCAAGGGAACCTTTAATTCTTGTAGATGATATGAACCGATGTATTTTAAGAAGAAAGATACAAGAATTTTATACCGTGTAGAATGAAGTTCCGACATTGAAGAAATTACTGAAGGTTGCGAGAGACAATATTTTCCAAGGTTGGAGAGAAACGCTGCTTAAAGTGATTCGAGAGATGGGATTTAGGTTTTAAAAATGTAGAAATATAAGATGTCTTTAATTGAAAGAAATGATATTTTAGCATGGAGGACCAGTTATTTATGATACCGTTTGATGGAAGTTTGGCAACATCCCTATTCGGAAAGGTTCGTGGCTTGCTGTTTAATGTGGTGGGAGGAAAGCTGGTGGAATGGAGTGAGTACAGGCGTTAACTTTTTCAAGAACGACGACAGCGCTGAAGGGGCACAGATCTGATGGTCCGACGATACCATGAAAATTTAAAATTTCTATTTTGTCTTCCTCCATCTCTATTTTAATGTGTAAATGTGATGCCGATTTCCTATCTTTGTAAGCACATTGTTTCATACGTCCAACATGACAACTGTTTCCCTCTTCATTCTACAAATAATGAACTCAATATTCTCCCAGTATCAGCCATTTTACACAAAATTAATATGTAACACACACACACATGCATTTTTCATTAAACACTCAACAACGCAGCGCATTCACAGAACACCAATATAGCGCAACGTATTATTGTTGAGGATAGCCGCGTTTCGTATCGAGATGTAGTGAATCGATATTCCCTCCCCGGTACCCCCTCGAGCTTGCGAGTCAAAGTTATAGCACAGTCTAGTATATACAGTCACGAAGCTCAATACGTAGGGAATATGCATCCAATGACAATTGAACTTCAGTTCTTAGCCACTAAAATCGCTACTATCGCCTCATCACAGTCAATGTGAAATAGTACCGGCACAGTCTATTGCTCCTAGTACTCTCAATTGCTAACCGCTTGGAGCGCTGTATCGCGAAAAATGCAAAAGCTTCGTGACTGTATGACATTAGACTATGGTTATAGTCATGCCTTTAGAGGCTTCTGTCACAAGCCTCGCACTGCTCTCTCCATACTGGAATAACTGCCAACAGTGAACTTAATATATGGAAGGCTCGGAGTGTAAAACAAAGTGTTATGATACATTGTTATTACGAACTTATAGGCCTACTGTTACTAGGTATAACTCAATTTTTGAATAGGATATGCCTCAATATCCTTTAAAGAGCTTCGCTACTGAAGATGGATCGTGGTGAAAGTGAGGAAATCTTCCAAAATCAGGTCGAAACACTTCTTAAAAACACTTACATGGGTAGATACTGCAAAGGAAGGCTTATACAAAAAAGTAAATTGATACTCAGTCATTCCAGTTGTCAAGGATGTTACATTTTTGCCATTTTAAACTCTATGGGCCGTATTCAAAGACATTCTTAGCGCGGGCTTCCGGTGGATGATCAGCAAACTAAGTTTTTCGTATTCATAAACCAGTGTTAGCGATATGATATGATATATGAATCCTGTACAAGTAACCAGTCGACAGCCAGGGCTAGTTTAGCACGCTCGTAGCGCGGGCTAGCGAAATGTCTATGAATAGCACCCTATATATTTAAATGAAATTACTTTTGTCAAGATCAGTACCATTTTACATAAGAAAGTTACTTCAATAAAATGTAGTCTATTAATATTGAAGAAAATAAAGAAAAGGTTCCGTCACGAATTATTTTCTAAGAATAGTGTTATTATTTGATCAATATTGTATGTTTATTCATAACATGACATTGAGTGTAACTTTAATAAACTATATAGTGTTAATTCATATTAATACCATTGCATTTAAAAATGAATATCATAATCATTTTGTTCATAATTTAATCTTTTTATTGACTTTCTATATTTCATCATATTCTGATCGTATAAAACTGTTTACGCTCGACCATGCCGAAATGTAGTAATTATACATCTGGTAGCAGCCCTTTAATGGACCTCATTAAAGTACACCTATTCATTAAAGTTCAGGTGTTCCACCAATCAGAAAACACCATTTTAGCAATATGAAAGCGCAAGTATCGATTATTCTCGGATATGCAATCGAAAGACAACTAGCGAAACGTCACAGAGGCTGGAAATCCAATACTATCGCAGAAGGTTATGTTCTGTTACTATAATAATTAGCGTTAATTGTAAATAATATTCAAATAAATTCAATTTGTCATCTCGTTTTTCAATGTCTAAATCAATTTCAAGGTTATATCAAGATTAATGTTCATTTTACTCTCTAGATTATATCAAGGTCAATGACATTTGTTTCTCGGAAAAAAATCAATACTTTCGCGTCTGCGCACATCTCATAATTTACGAGGTATTGCACAAGGTCAGTTCCGCTCCCCAGTCAGATAAGAATAACATGAATACTTACGAATAATTTCAAGTTAGAAATATGGTCGAGCATAAAAAGTCGTATGCAACTTGCCTATAATGGTAATTAAGACGCTCGTATGAAAATTATGAAACTCGCTTGCGCTCGTTTCATAAACATACTCGCGTCTTAATTACTACCATTATAGGCTCGTTGCATAATGTACTATTATTATCTGTATTCCCCAGTAGCATTTCTGTGGAGTTAAAGTTACAAACTTCTATGATGTGTAATATGACTTTCAATAACATACAATCGTATACTTCGCTTAGTGTACAAAACATATTGATGGAATAACGGTCTATGTTGCCCGTCCGATAGTAAATTTATGAGCGGAATTACGATGTAACATTTTTGTTCCTCCTGCACACTTAGCAGATTGTAACATAGACCGTTATTCGGCCCAACGCTTCAATTGTACAGTACGATTACTTAGTCCTGACAGTCGCCGGAGATGTGCGCGTGGGACAGGCGAGTCCATTTAGTTACGCCAAGGGGTGTTTGGGTTATTCACTCGCTTGCTTTTACCGAATGTTCGCCCTTATCTCTACTTCGGAACTCTCCCCACTCCTATTACTTCCCCTCTTTCGCGTCGCTGACCTGTCAGGACTAAATAATCGGTCTGTACGACGGATTGTAGACCCGATCGTTGCGTCTGTGGGCATTTAACAGCTAATATATTCAATTTGTCTTCTATGAAGCGTTGACTCTTCAGATTATCCATGAGCAGTCAAGAGAACATTAAGTTCTTGGTAACGAATTCGTTCCTCCTTTCCCGATGACGAAACCATTATAAAACAATTAAACAAAGTCGTTATTATTCCTGATCGGCCCAAGACTTTATAATAAAATTACAAACCATTTTCCAAATTTGAAATATTTTTAAATTGAAGCTTTTAAAAAAGAAATTTATAAAATTATTCATGATATATAATATTAACAAATGTGTGTATTTTTTACCTTTTATTTCTGTCGACTATATTCATGTTTTTATTGAATATCACTGGCTTCTGTCTGATTGTCAATTTACATTCGATGTGTTTTTTTCTCTCTTTTTCCCTTTCTCCTTCTTCTTCTTTTTTCTTTTTTTTTTGCTCTTGTATGTTATTTATTGGTTTAAACTAAGTTACTTACTGCATTTAGTAAACTGTCCTTGTAAATTTTATGTTATATTACTAGCTAAGACCACACCGTACACGAGCCTAGCTCTTACGGTAGTGGCTAGAAACATTTTTATTTTATAATTTTAATTTGTACTCACTAGCTAGCTAGTTAAATAAATAAAGTTAAATAAATAATCATTTATTGATTTATTTTATTTATTTGATTATTTATTTATTTGATTATTTGATTATTTATTTATTTGATTATTTGATTATTTATTTATTTGATTATTTGAATATTTATTTATTTATTTGATTATTTATTTGTGTATTTATTTATGTATTTATTTATTTATGAATGTATTTATGTATTTACTTTATTATTTATTTATGTATGTAAATATGTATATATTTAATTATTTATGTATTTATTTGATTATTTATGTATTTATTTATTTGATTATTTACTTACTTACCTTATCTATCTGTCTGTCTGTCTGTCTATCTATCTATTTATTTATTGTAAAACACATCTGCAATACATACAACTGTGTATATATTTTTGCATACGTAACAGGGTGCAAGAATCTAAAGTTTCTCACCACGTTGATAACCATGAAAATCCCGTACCGTTCGACACATGAATAAGAAAGAATTGATATAATGATGTACCTCAGAAACTTCTGTGATTGCATAATAAAATCATTATTCGATGGAGTCTTCAATCAACCAGGATGCGTTTCGTCATACCCTGGTATGGAGGAGACAGGCTTAATGAAGTTTATGAAGAGAGAAGAGCAGATTTGAAGTGAATGAAGTTTCCACAGTAGGCTACGTACCAGACGTAGACGTCGTCAATGGAAATGTCTGTATCTGTGACAAATTTCACAAAATTCTTCCGGAAACAAAAAGCGACTTACACTGATGACTGGGGACCGTACTTTGTTCCAGGAGATTACAAGGTTAAGTATTACCGGAGTTTTTACTGCAGCGGATGACGTGCATGTAGCAAGCGAAGTAGGTAGGCCTACTTGTGTCTACTCACGCGACTCCTCTTTGGTCAAGTTGGGCAGAACACAACATAGATCACTTTAACAATTACGAAGATATGTACAATTTATATTTACAGTGAATGATAAAAGTGTTCGTACTCTTAGAAAATTCAGATTATAATACACTTTAAGGAGAATCGCAGGATCCGAGAATGCAATAATACACTAATTATGAATAGTGAATTCTGACGCTCAGAGATATGCTATCTATAAAAACAACAAAATAGTACAATATTTGGAAAATTAAATAAAGCTCAATAATGATACAGAAGTCGGCACAACAAGTGATCGTACACCTGAAGTAATCATACTAAAAGAAGAGTTGAAGGGGCTGGTGTTGCCAGTACTCGTTTGTGCGCCTCTGTGTGTGCAGCTGTGACAGGGAGAGAGCTCCGTCATCAGTGAATGAAGAGCTGAACGTCAAAATGGGCAGCAACCGTAAAGAAACAAGTGAGGAGACAAGAAAAGTTATTATTAAACTGCATAACCAGAGCAAATCGTTACGTGAAATATCAGAACTTGGGAGACCTTGGTCTACCATCCAGTCAATTTTTGATAGGTTCTCTACATCTAAGACTATGAAAAACAGCCAAGAACTGGACGACCTAAAGTTTTAACCGAACATGATGAGCGCGTGATTATTAGGGAAATAAAAAAAGATCCAAAGACTAGTGCAGTAAAGGTTGTCGCAGATTTGGAAAGACGACGTATGAAAGTTTCACCCAGCACAGCCATGGTTATCATGGTCGCATAGACCGGAAAAAGTATTGAGTGAGTGAGTAAGAAAAATCGCACAAATGATTTAATTTCGCAAAAAATACCGAGATAAAGGAATGGAGTATTAGAAAAAAGTAATTATTTTGGACGAAAGCAAATTTAATGTTTTTGGTTCGGATGGGAGAAGTAGATGGGGCGACAAAAGAATACAGAGATGATGCTCAACACCTTGTGCCTACAGTAAAACATAGATGCGGGTCAGTGCTAGTTTTGGCGTGTATGAGTGGCTCTGGCGTGGGTAGACTGCATTTTATTGATAGTGTGATGGACCGCAAAAGGTATGTGAACATTTTAAAGCAGAATATCCATGCTAGTGCTGAAAAGTTGGGTCTTCAAAGTACTTTCGTTTTCCAGCAAGATAATGACTCCAAACATACTGCGGAAAACACTCGCTTGTGGCTGCTCTACAATACTCCAAAACAACTTCACACACCTCCTTCATCCACCTGATACTAACGTCATCGAGCATCTTTGGGCTATTCTAGATAAAAACATAAGAAAGCATTATTTCTCAAATAAAGAAACTCTTAAGCAAGCTCTTCAAAAAGAACGGGACTTCATTGATTCCACAATTACAGAAAAATTAGCAGAATCAATGCCACAAAGACTGGAGGCAATTATCGCGGCAAAAAGCAATCCTGCAAGGTACTGAAATGCGGTATTGGTTTATAAAGACTTCCTGATAGCAGGTGTACGATAACTTCTTGTGTGTATGAAAATAGGAGTGATATAATTTTTTGTTAAATATATTATAGATTATTATTAGATTTTTTACTCTTTTGCTACACTTAATAAAATATATAGAGTTTTCAGTCACAATATTGTTATTTGTAAACATTTTAGACGTTTCATTTGTCCTCAGAAACTATTTTTACTCACGTTTTGTAGATGTACGAACACTTTGTGCAGTCACTGTATACATCATCATCATCATCATCTGGCACTACATCCCTGGGTGGGTTTTGGCAGCTCGTACAACAGTCCTCCATTCTGTCCTATCTTCAGTCTTCTTTCTCCAACCCCTCACTTCCATTATTTCTAGGTCCCTGATGACCCCATCCAGCCATCTCTTCTTAGGTCTTCCTTTCCTTCTCCTGTTGAGAACTTTCCTTTGTAGTATTCTCTTGGGAATTCTGTTTTCATCCATTCTCTGTATGTGTCCCAGCCATCTCAGCCTCTGGGATTTTATAAATTTAACAATATCTTGTCCTCCAATTAGTTGATTGATTTCATTATAACGTATCGACCATTCGTTGTTTTCATATACTGGTCCATATATTCTTCTTAGAATTTTTCTCTCAAAACACCATAGGAGATATTCTTCTACTTTAGTTAGTGTCCATATTAATACACTATGTACACTAGAATACGCTATTATTACTATTTTGATATTTGATATTTTGATATATATTTGATGTCAACATTTACATCCATGTAATGTGGACCTCACAATTTTTGTATACGGTGCCACAATTACATTCATTACAGATATACCTTTTGCAGACGCTCTTATAATTTGACTTTCGATCCCATTTAGATTGCTCAGTATTCCCCACCTTTAAAACCTAACAACTTAATTAGATCATTCAAAATTGACACTTTTACGACTCTGTTCCTGATTTTCAGTACACTTATATTGAACACACACTGTTTCAATAATATACTTGTTACTAAAACATACTACACTATTGACCAATCTGTTCGTTATTATGTCTGTTTCTTGTGTACATTTCATTTTCAGATCTCACTAATTTTCTACATATTATACTTCACTATCTTAGCTAGCCTCTTCCGCCATACTCATAACCTATTTTCATTATCTCTATCGTTTTACTTGACTTCCTATTACACTTCTCTATTTCATTCAAAATTAACACTTTTATCACTCTGTTCTTGATTTTCAGTACACTTATATCGAACACACACTGATTCTAATAATACTTGTTACTAAAACATACTACACCATTGTCCAATATGCTCGTTATTATGTCTGTTTCATGTGTACCTTCCATTTTCCGATCTCACTAATTTTCTACATATTATTCTTCGCCATCCTAGCTAGATTTTTACTATTTACACTATGATAAACAATGTAGGCCTACACTGATCAAACATTATTTACACTATTATGTGCAGTGTTGTGTATTGTAATGAAAGATATTTTATTTCATAATAATTACTATAGCCTACTTATTTTGCAAATAATGCATAGACCCTAATAGTGTATGAAGGGGCTTCAGACACTAACTACTTTCAAAAGCCGATTGTCAAAGAGACTGCTTTTCATTTCTAGAATATGATCTTTCTTCAAATATAACTTTTTGGAATACGATTTTTATTTGTTGTATCAATTTGTCCATCATGAAATATTTCTTTGACACAAATTGTCTTATCTGATACTAAATTTTAATTCTTTAACTCTTGGAACACATTACTATTATTATTATTATTATTAT
This sequence comes from Periplaneta americana, assembly GCF_040183065.1. Lineage (NCBI taxonomy): Eukaryota > Metazoa > Arthropoda > Insecta > Blattodea > Blattidae > Periplaneta > Periplaneta americana. Next base: position 33,954,596 of record NC_091122.1, read on the forward strand.
TATTATTATTATTATTATTATTATTCCATTGTTTTCTGTGCTGCTATGCATTTTTCTACTGGTTCAATGGAATAAAATGCCTTATGGTCTTAACTCTGCCAGTAAAAATAAATGAATTAAATAAATGAACAAAGAATTTAAATTGTAGGAAACATTATCGCAGTATCAGTCTTTATTTCATTTTTCACAAGTTTGTTTTTTATTCAAAAGGAATATTTTCCCAACTTTTTTTTTTTTTTTTTTACAGAAAAGTGAAATTTTCAGATATGTTTATTTAGTAGCCTTACAGGTACTGAAGCGATGTTTTCGTAAATCTAATATAAGTATCGTACTGTACATACGTATTACTGAAGATAGTGTATTGAAAATTTTGAAAGTATTCGCATGGAAAATGTTTGTAAGGAAATGAATAAAACAAAGCAACTACTGTTCCATCATAAACAAAAGATACGTACCCATGTGTTGTAAAAACGTCAGCTCTATAGCTTCAGAAGATTTCGAGAAAATAATTTAATATTCTGACGATAGGAAGTTGCGCACCAATATCACCTTAAAAACATACTGCGATAAGAGTTTTGTTATGTAATATTAGTTACAGTTAAAACATATAGCTAGGTAACTTTGCTTTGTACTATAGCATTGTTTTGATTAGTTTATTGATTACTTTTATAAGGCTAAAGATATCAATATAAATTACACCTTATGTCATACTCAATCTCTTTTTTGGGATATCGCTTTCTTTATGAATGATGTGTTTCATTCACACAGTACAGTATAGTTGTGCTACTATGGAATTTATGTGAATATTTCTTCTGAACTCTTTATTATGTTATTAACGTCGAAATCACAACTGCAATATTAAGAAATTGGTGTTAATACTTTTTTTCAGACAATATACGCAATATCAAACAAAAAGAAGCCATATATAAAAATAACGACATAAAATTTCACGTTTCGTTTGAATTTTGAGCACCACTGTTTTTTAAATCCAACAGGCTGCTTATTCATATAAACCTTCCTCATTCAATACCTAACGCTTGATGCCCGCGCACGACGTCAAGGTCAGAAAAATGCGCTTGCTTTGACATCACTGCAATAAGCTAATGCATTGCAAACCTATGAGGTCTAGTTTTGAATCATGAATAGAACGTCAACTTCAGCACAAACAAGATGCTGTGGCACGCGTCAAATATGACGTCACGTCAATATAGTCTATGAACAGCTAACCATATCTCCGTACGCCCTGGGACGTAACACGGTTTCTACTGATGGCAATAATAACAACGCTACTGAGTAGGTAAATTCCACGATCCTCCTTTCATACCCCCAAACTCCCGCCGCTTGCCGTTCGTATTTGTAAACAATCATAGTTTACTCTGGGAGATCAATCAAATGGGGTGGAACAATCGTACGTAGAGTATAACGAACTGCAGCAAGGGAAGAAAGCTATTCACTCCAGTTCACAGACTTCACTACGGACATGAACTATGAAATCGATAATAATTTTAACAATTTGGTCATTTCACTTCACATGTTTCATTTAAAACGTGTTCCTGGATGCCTACGGAGTAAGGCAATGTTTGCAGTACTATAATTTCCTCTCTCCTTTTCGAACATTGCACAATGCTAATTTACATGTTGCATTCTTATACAGGGACATCATTTTATTTTTACTAACATTTTTAATATTAGCCTGGCTATATCTTTGGATTAAAGGTCTAGAATCGGAAACACCTCTTGCTCCCCTTTCCAAGACTGGAGTTCGATGATACTGGCGTAAAATACAAATCACTTTACTAGGTATAGGAGGGAAGAAAAGTAGTTCATCCATTTACGTAAACTAGGAAATATCGCAATTTTAAGTTTGATAATTTTGATTAGGTTTTTGTTTAATCAAAATACAGTACGGTATTAACAATAAGTGTTTTCACTCACGAACTGAGCTATCCATTCAGACGTATTAATTATGTATTGTATATTGTACTGTTACAGCACATTAACGTACAATATAGAGAATGAAGTTAAATTGAAAAATAATCATAATAAGGACATTTTAATACATTTTTGAAAATGGTGGCCGTTCATTTCGATACAGGCTTCAGTTCTTTTGTGCATATTATCGCACTATAGAGTATTGTACCTAATTTCAATTACCAGTTTCGTCCTTCGTACGAGTAACTCATGTTGAAATAATTCTATACCTACTCCATAAAAGAGTACCTTACGTACTGTAAATTTAATCTTCACTTCTGCCTGATCCAAAAAGATAAAATTACTCAGAAATGCTATCTACTGTCCGTTCAAGTGGTTTTGTCGCAGGGTCGTAGAGAGGGGGGGGAAATCACGTGACAGTTAATTATTTAATGAGGCCCTTTTATTTAAGTTATTTTAAACAGTTGATATAATATTACGTAGACGTCCAATTCCTAACAGAAGTTAATGTTTTCAGAAAAGAGCTAAGACAGCCCAGCTACTAGACTTTACAGAGGGGCGCACAGAAGCTGGTGGGGGAAACCGGGATACGACGTAAGCAAACGGACGACAGTACCTGTGCGAAAATATGATTCAATATTGAAAGCTCTTTCGTCACTGGAAAACGCGAACATATTTCTGGAACGTACTATACTCACTAACTCAGTACTGCACAAGCGGCCTCGTTCTGTTTGGAGAACGGTTGGAAGTTTACTAGTAGAGGGGGTGGGAGTGAAGTACATTCAAAAATTCAGGTACAATAAAAATTGAAGTAAAAATAAAATGATGTCCCTGTACTTTGATATATAGGGTGCAAGGGCTATAAGTGTCATTATTTTAACTGATGATTGTTCATGTCGTAAGAAAAAATGTCCTCACAATTTTTTTCTACTAGCAATATTTAGCTAATTATTAAAGTTTACAATATTAGACGTTTGGCAACGTTGCTGGATGGGGAGGGGGGAGTTTACAAGTACACAGTACAGCTCAAGTGGATACAGACATACCGGTACAAAACAGATGCTCTGTTCTAATGCAGGGGCGGACCGTTGTTTACATAAAAGAACAACAAATACAAACTTTCAATCTGATTAATAGAATTTTATGGTAAATTTCCATTTTATTTAACAATATTGGTCCATTTTTTTATTGTACGTCTAAAAAATAAACAATAATGGTTTACTGCACAAAATCAAACGAACTTTTTTTTTAAATGCAACATTTTAATCTCTCCCGCTTCTATAAAGCAGTACCATTTTTAAAGAAATTTCTGTTTGTGTGATTTTCGAAATGGGGTAAGAGACTCCTAGTTTCTAATAATCGTTGAGAAACCGCTACAAAAGTCCGCCGATTAGGTAACCTTCATTGCGGAAAACATTGACGGTACATCTTCTTGCCTCACTTGAATTACGACGACTTTCTCCATAAATTAATAACATATGATATTCCTAAACTGTGAATGACATTGTAAGTTGTTTATCGAATACCCTATACTGAACTGTCTTCCGCTCGGCAATAGACCTATGGACAGGGAGCTTGAACTCAGCTGACTTGTACTTACGTCTGTGCAGAGTACTGCGTGCTGAACACGTTGCCACGTCTCTCACGCCAGAATGTTAACAAATTTAAGCATGCAATTTTATTTAATTTCACGAAAACGTAATAGAACACACAAATATGTATTTAGACTAATATTAACTCCTTCCTAGATATATTTACTGATGTAAGTGTTTTCGTAATTTTACTAACGATGTAAGCAGTACAACGCGATTAAAATAAGAGAATAAATTTTTTTCTGGGAAAACTATCAAGTTTTGACCCTATGTTGTACGACATTTTTTGATCTTGTAGATCGTCCCCGACGACTGTGAAAAGGACGGCACTTATACCCTTTACACTCTGTACAGGGATTCTAGGTCCCTGCTTTTGAGATCTGCAAGCTATTAATCTTCACCCAAGATAACACAGGATATCACATTCACAATGGACGAACATCCATATTCTACGTGAGATTTGAACATTTGACCATGGTTTTCAAGTAAAGTTACTGTTAACCTTAGACGCTGCCTACATCGTGGCCATTACATTACATTACATATATTATATTATATTATATTATATTATATTATATTATATATTATTTATATCATATCGTATATCATATCATATATCATATCATATCATATAATATATCATATTATATTATATTATATTATATTATATTATATTATATTATATTATATTATATTATATTATGAAGAGGAGCGAATAGAAGCATTTGAAATGTGGCTAAGGAGACGAATGGAACGTGTGAAGTGGACAGACCGAATAAGAAATGAAGCTGTGTTGGAAAGAGTTGGTGAAGAAAGAACGATGTTGAAACTGATCAGGAAGAGAAAAAGGAATTGATTGGGTTACTGGCTGAGAAGAAACTGCCTACTGAAGGATGCACTGGAAGGAATGGTGAACGGGAGAAGAATTCGGGGCAGAAGATATCAAATAATAGACGGCATTAAGATATATGGATCATATGAGACAAAGAGGAAGGCAGAAAATAGGAAATATTGCAGAAAGCTGGGTTTGCAGTGAAAGACCTGCCTTTGAGCAAAAAAAAAAACTATGAGTGAATGAATTAATTATGTTATATCATATTACATTATATAGCTGCCACGGTGGTCTAGTGGTTAGAGCGTTGGACTTAAAATCCTGTGGACCAGGGTTCTATCCCCGGTGTACGCCCGATTAATAGCCTAACTTGTGCTGGGCAAGCTCGTGATTCAGGTAATACAGGAGTTTTCTCCGCGAGCTCCGGTTCTCTTGCGACATCCTAGCAAATCTCCATCACCATTTCATCTCATCGCGGATGTAGCGTAGACTAGCCTCCTATGGCGCACTATGGCAATGACTGTCTGTAAATTGGTCTACACAACTGGCTTCATATGGGTGAATGACGAATAAGTCAAGTACCCGCCAATAATAAAAGTATGTTGTTATTATTATTATTATTATTATTATTATTATTATTATTATTACTCTTTGTTAGTTTTTGCATTAAAATCCACGAGACTTTCACCGAAAAACAATAACAGTAGCAAGACATTTCTAGACCGTAACAGTACACTTCTGCAGCAACAAATGAATAGAGTTTAATAATGCCCGTCCCTTGAGCAAGAGGGCCGCCGCAAGAACCCGAGTCTTTTATGTTAACCCACTACGCCAGCGGAGCGCGGAGAACAAGGCAATTTACTATATTTCATACCGCGACACTTCGCGTTCGATTTCCAACAAAACAAACAAAATCCATCATATAAACAATCATCATTCACGGCAAAATCGGTAATCTGCTAGGAGACGTCGTTGCATATAGACCACTTTTACACTAAACCTAAAATTTGTTTTTGCAAGATATAATAAAACCCTGAACTAACGTAACCTAACCTAACCTAACCTTTTCCTTAATCTATGACAGGTTACGTTAGGTTAGGTTAGTGTTTTAGTATACGTTGTATACACTAAGGTTAGATTTAGTGTAAAAGTGACGACGTCTCCTAGCAAATTACCGCAAACTCAAATGTTTAGAACAACGATTTTTACCTTATGCAAAAATAAGGGAGAAAAATGCTCGAAGAGAAGAAAAATACGGGAGCCGGGAGATCCCGGAAAATACGGGAGGGTTGGCAACCCTTCCGAAGTTCTGCCAAAAGTACTTCATGATATCAATAACTTCGTCTTGGTAGTCATGTAAATTTATTGAGTTGCAACATCATTAAGCCTATACAGATATCCAAAAAACAATCATTAAGCTGTATCTGTAACGAAAGTTTTAGTATCACAAAAATCCTGATTCTGCCACTGGGTTGTATTGTATTGTATTTAGTTTATTAACATTCCATGGTATTCATACATTGCTTCACAGCTAGAATTTGGAACAAGTAAAAAAACTTAATACTATTATAAAGTCTTAATTTATAGTCACAGTCTAGATGAAATATATACAGACGAGATTTACAATGTAGTCTACTAGTACAACACAAAGTTTTAGTGTCAATTTCATGAAGTGTTATTGTCAATAATTGATTTCTTGTAAATAGTTTCCTTAATCTATCACAAAATATTTTAATATCCAGTAATTTCATCACTATACAATTTTGTTATTCTAGGTTTAATTTGTAATTCAGTAAATATAAAATATTCTTTGTTTTTCTACGTTAATTATCTAGCTTTAATTAGTCAGGTAATCTTTTCGTACTTTGATTTTTATTGTAATTGTAATTGTAAATTTAATATTAATTGTAATTTTATTCTTCATATTATAGTTGGAATCTCCTGGTAGAGGGGCAGAGAAGGCCTGACGGCCTTATCTCTACCAGGTTAAATAAATACTACTAAATACTTATGTCATGAATTCACCTGCAGAATAGAAGGTGTGAGAAATTAGGTACTTATTTAATTTGGCCCTAAATAATTTTATGTTTTGAGTTTCATTTTTTATATCGATAGGGAGGCTATTAAAAAATGGAAACTTACCCGTGCGCGTGTAGAGGCAACTAGTGGGTCTGAACTTGAGACGCGGCGCCAGGTCCAGATAGCAAGCTCCCGGCGAGTAGCGGCTGTACGTGAGCTCGTAGCGCTCGTTGTAGAAATCCTCTTCCTCGACGCCGTTCACCAGTCCGATGGAGTCGTCGCGGTAACGAGCGAATTGCCGGGGGTCCTCGTCGTCAGAGTCGCCGTGGTGATCGGGACGCCCGTTGTACTGCGGCACATAATAGAAGTCGGACTGAGACGACTCCAGCGCCGGCGTCGACGTCACCACGTAGTCCGTCTCTCCGTCCGTGCAGTGACGTTTCATGAACGCGTAATTCTCTAGATCCCACGGGTCTACGTAATGGCGGGACGTCGATGTCGAGATATTGCTCGACATGTCGCCTTCAGCTGTTCTAGACGCTGAAAACTTCCTCCTGCTTCCTGCGCTGGGGATTTCTGACAGGCGTCGTTGTCTGTTCGAAGGCGGTGTCCAGTATGTGGACGACGCTGGTCTAGATATGGGTGGCATCGTTTCTTCTCTTTAGTTTTCAATAAAAATAAACAAGTCAAAGCTTTATATATTCAAAACATTTATATGCACAGTTCGATTTTCACTATATACTAAGCGAATGTTCGAGATAACACGCTTCAGAACTACACGCTCTTCAACTGTCACAGCACCACACCGCTCAAAGCACGCACACGTCTTCCCTCCGCGGCAATCAGTGCCCTACTGATGCGGCCGCTTCTACCAACTGTCAACGAAGTTGGCTGCGCTTTCTCTCAGACACCGCGGATCAGTGATTCTACCTTGTTTCTTTTTTTCTGTTATACCCGCAGACTGCGGTTAAAAGAGCCAGAAAACAACCTAATATTTGCGTATCCCAAGAACACACACGTGTAATTAATAGAAAAGAAAAACACAAGTTTGTTCTTTTAGCGAACATGGAGCTTTGAATCTTACTTGTTAAAGAGTGCAGAACTGTAGCATGCTCTTTGGTGTTTTCTATAGCATCCAGGAGCCAGACCGATGTTTGGTGTTTGCACCCCATTTAAGTAAGGAGAACGATTCGTATTCTAATTTAGATTTCTCCGACTCACTAAATGCTACAATTACCTTTTCGTAGATAAAAGAATAAGATTCAGAAATGGAATGACCCAACCCAGGCGGATTTGAACACACGCTCGTCCGCAACCTCAGACCAAGAGACCAGCTCGTTATCTCTTCTCAACTGCGCTGTTTAATAATAATAATAATAATAATAATAATAATAATAATGATATAATATTTTCAAGAATGTAAATTCTATTTATTGTTTTGCGTTTTCTCTGTTTCAGCTTCAATTCGCCTCTTCAGCTAGAGAAGTGTGATGACAAAAAAATCTGTCGATCACTACTCTAGGACAGAGGAATTCCAAACTGTGTAGAATAATAATATGTTGACCATGAAGTTTTAAGGAATTAAGCGGCAACAGCTTCGATCTGTAAGACGAATGTCACTTAATTTCATGACGGATTTTCTGTCTCAATTTGCCGAATGTCATCTCGCTATCACAAATTCCATCTTAGATTTGATACAACATCGTTAAATAACCAATAAAAATTAAGCTCACATATTTATAGTGAATATAGTAGGCTAATAATAATAATAATAATAATAATAATAATAATAATAATAATAATAATAATAATAATAATAATAATGGAATGGTCAACGGAAGAAGAGTTCGGGGCAGAAGACAATATCAGATGATAGACGACATTAAGATACATTTACCCATGGATCATGTGCGGAAGTAACAGGAAGGCAGAAAATAGGAAAGATTGTAGAATATTGGATTTGCAGTGAAAGACCTGCACTTGGGGAGAAAAGTATAAATTAATAATAATAATAATAATAATAATAATAATAATAATAATAATAATAATAATAATAATAATAATAATAATAATAATACGTTGACCATGAAGTTTAAGGAATTAAGTGGCAACAGTTTCGATCTGTAAGACGAATATCAATTAATTTCATGACGGATTTTCTGTCTCAATTTGCCGAATGTCATCTCGCTATCACAAATTCCACCTCAGATTTGATACAACATCGTTAAATAACCAATAAAAATTAAGCTCACATATTTATAGTGAATATAGTAATAGTAATAATAATAATAATAATAATAATAATAATAATAATAATAACATAATATTGCATTGTGGCTAAAATACAGAATCATTAAGAAAACTGAGATTATATAAGTTATTATTAGGGAAAGGAAGTTCATGCATTTGTATATTTGTTCTCTATCGTTGTGTGAATATGCTGAAAGATTATCTACATGAATCACAAATTTCTGAGTACAATGATATTACTTTTACTGTGCGTAAAAGTGCATATTTTGCCTTTATTTATAAAAGCATCATTTTTAACATTTATGCAGGGAAACTGCATATTATGTATGTTTATTTGTCTTTCTCTTATTTTTAAAAGTGTGTAACTTCGTAAACACGACTAATTTATGTTTATGAATTTTGAACGTAACGATGACACCCTCATAGGGAGCCTCTCAAGTTAGCAATTGGTATTCCTTTACTGCAGTCTTTAGCAAATTTCGATAGAACAATATCCAGTTTAACATCAGTTCCAGGAAATGTAGGAGATAAAGTGAACGAGAAAACAGCAAATATTCTTTCCAAAAACCCTGGTTATTATGAGCTTGTAGAAATTCAAGATATTCTCGAAGGAAAAACACCTCAAAAATCAACAAAATGTTCTATAGAACAGCTCACAGCTTTTGTGCAAGCCCCTCTTATTTCTTGTGACGTAGAACGAAGTTTTTCGCGCTACAAAACTATGCTGAGAGACAACAGGCGAAGAATGACAACAGAAAACATACGTCACTGCTTAGTTGTGAACTGTAACAGCATAAATGGAGCATTCAGCAATGAGCCAAGCACTCCAAAATCCATAGACTAAACGTAAGTTACCTATACTTACTTACTTACTGGCTTTTAAGGAACCCGCAGGTTCATTGCCGCCCTCACATAAGCCCGCCATTGGTCCCTATCCTGAGGATCATCATCATATCCCACCTCCCTCAAATCCACTTTAATATTATCTTCCCATCTACGTCTCGGCCTCCCTAAAGGGTTTTTTTTATCCCTCCGGCCTTCCAACTAACACTCTATATGCATTTCTGGATTCGCCCATATGTGCTACATGCCCTGCCCATCTCAAACGTTTGGATTTAATATTCCTAATTATGTCAGGTGAAGAATACAATGCATGAAGTTCTGTGTTGTGTAACTTTCTCCATTCTCCTGTAACTTCATCCCTCTTAGCCCCAAATATTTTCCTAAGCACCTTATTCTCAAACACCCTTAACCTATGTTCCTCTCTCAAAGTGAGAGTCCAAGTTTCACAACCATAAAGAACAATCGGTAATATAACTGTTTTATAAATTCTAACTTTTAGATTTTTTGACAGCAGACTGGATGATAAAAGCTTCTCAACCGAATAATAACAGGCATTTCCCATATTTAGTCTGCGTTTAATTTCCTCCCGAGTGTCATTTGTATTTGTTACTGTTGCTCCAAGATATTTGAACTTCTCCACCTCTTCAAAAGATAAATTTCCAATTTTTATATTTCCATTTTGTACAATATTCTCGTCACGAGACATAATCATATACTTTGTCTTTTCGGGATTTACTTCCAACCCAATCGTTTTACTTGCTTCAACTAGAATTTCCGCGTTTTCCCTAATCGTTTGTTGATTTTCTCCTAGCATATTCATGTCATCCGCATGGACAAGAAGCTGATGTAACCCATCCAACTCCAAACCCTGTCTATTATCCTGAACTTTCCTAATGGCATATTCTAGAGCGAAGTTAAAAAGTAAAGGTGATAGTGCATCTCCCTGCTTTAGCCCGCAGTGAATTGGAAAAGCATCAGATAGAAACTGGCCTATACGGACTCTGCTGTAAGTTTCACTAAGACACATTTTAATTAATCGAACTAGTTTCTTGGGAATACCAAATTCAATAAGAATATTATATAAAACTTCTCTCTTAACCGAGTCATACGCCTTTTTGAAATCTATGAATAACTGATGTACTGTATCCTTATACTCCCATTTTTTCTCCAATATCTGTCGAATACAAAAAATCTTATCAATAGTCGATCTATTACGCCGAAAACCACACTGATGATCCCCAATAATTTCATCTACATATGGAGTTAATCTTCTCAAAAGGATATTCGACAAAATTTTGTACGACGTCAACAAAAGTGATATTCCTCGAAAGTTACTACAGTTAGTCTTGTCCCCCTTCTTAAAAATAGGTACGATTATGGACTACTTCCATTGTTCTGGTACAATTTCCTTTTCCCAAATTTCAAGTACAAGTTTATAAATTTCGCTAGATAATGCCCTTCCACCCTCTTGTATTAATTCTGCTGGAATTTGATCAATACCTGGAGATTCAGATTTTCTATCGCAATTTCTACTTCAGAAAGTGTGGGTTCCGGTATAAATGGTTCAGCAGTTTGTATTTGAATTTCGTCCCGATCATTTCTATTTGGCCTATGTATCGTAAGTTACCTATACCTTATTATTCTGTTAAAATAATCTCAGACTGAAATGCATATTTTGAAGCATATTTATCTATTTTTACGGCATAAATGCATACATATTATTCACGTTTTTAGGGCATGAACTTCCTTTCCCTGGTTATTAAATATTACTGAAATAACTTTTAAATTTGTTGAAATGTGTCTCTTGTACGCTCTTTGACATGGAAATTGGTCGCTGTTCAGAGAAGCCCACTTCGGAATAGCTCGGGAATCATCATATGCTCTGTGTAAACACGCGTGCGTTTTATATAGAAAGATTCGAAGCTCGGTCTTTGTAACGAAAGAAAGAGCTCTATCGCTAAGCCATAAAGATTTCGTAGGGAATATGTCGTTTCGTGACATACAGATACGTCGCTGCAACGACTTGATTTCATCCTCGGACCTTCATGTTTAACATTTCCCCGTGTGAATCACGCCTTAGCCCGAACGATACTTAGACAAATTCACGCTACAGGAGAGCGACCATTTTCCGTGTCAAAGGGTGTACAGTAGTGGCAAAAAAAACCGGACCGACCCTTTTCATTCATTCATTCATTTATTTTATTCCATAGATCTTACATGAGCAATGAAGCTTTAAGATGTGGAACATGTCAACATTTTACAATATTACAATTACAATTTTTACAATGTTGTACAATTTTTTTTACATTTTGGCGAGATGTAGTGAGATGAAATGAGGTCCGAGGATTCGCCAAAATATTACCCGGCATTTGCCTTTTCGGTGGGGGAAACCTCGGAAAAACCCAACCAGGTAATCAAATCAAAGGGGGTAATCAAATCAAAGGTGTTGATGCCAAGGACTCGCCATAGACCATCCGGCTTCAGTCCCACGGCTGTGGAAAACCTCGGAAGAAACCAAAGTCCAAAGGGGGATCCAACCCAAGCCCGAACGCAGCTCCGGAACAGCAGCCCAGCGAGTCTGCCGACTGAGCTACATCGATGGCTCTACTAAAAGTATACAATACATAGCCTTGTTCACAGTGACAGCACGATTGGCTGGTAACTAAGACTTTCGTGGTTCGAATCCTGCCTGGGAAGGAAACTTTTTTTTTTTTTTGTTTTTCTTATTCAAATTTATTCCCAATACTTTTCGATTGCAGCGATATTTTACTACTTAATTAACTTATTTTTCCCAGAACATGAATTTTACCAGCTTATATTCTAATGACTTTCGAAATGGGCTACGTCAGCAGTCGAAACTACAACAATTTCAATAGATTAGACTACTCGCTATCTTGTGAATGCTGGCGTGGCATGCGCAGTGGCTCATTTCGGGGACTTTGATTATTATTCGGTCCGTTTTTTTTTGCCACTACTGTACATACTATAATATCATAAGAGCTAACTTAACATAAAACCTTTCAACATTAGGCCTGCTACGAAAGATGAAAAAATTAGACATGTCCTGTTTAGAACTGCTGCTATTTCTTTCGTCATTTATTATTAAAAAGTCAAACATTCTGGAACTGCTGTGAGGAAGCTGAAGTAGTTTGGAGTGGACCTTCGATACAAGTACTGAGAAATTAGATTTGATTAAAACGTGCCTTTACACTAACATGGAGATGCAGAATGCTATGTAAAAATCAAACACCACTGCGTTGCTGCACGCTTGGTGAAGCATTCGGATTAACAATCCATGTATCAAAAGGGAGAATGAATGACCTGGAAAGATTCACAACTAAGAAAAAATTGGGTTAAAGATGAAATTAACACGATCTTATATTCAGGAAGTTGTTCAATGTCATACTTAAACTCTTGTTCGATCTGCTTTCCAAAAAGGGACGTTCGTAAAATATTAAAACATTCTGTACTTTCATTCATTTGTTGTCCATGTTTCCATAGCAACCAAGTACAGTACTTATTTACGCTACAAACTTATGCACCAATTCATTATTTGTATGTATGTATGTATGTATGTATGTATGTATGTATGTATGTATGTATGTATGTATGTATGTATGTATGTATGTATGTATGTATATGTGTATGTATGTAGCCTATGTATGTATGTAGGCCTATGTATGTATATAATATATGTATTTGTTATTATTATTATTATTATTATTATTATTATTATTATTATTATTATTATTATTATTATATTGTCCACACCTGTGGAGTAACGGTCAGCGCGTCTGGCTGCGAAACCAGGTAGCCCGGGTTCGAATCCCGGTCGGGGCAAGTTACCTGGTTGAGGCAAGTTACCTGGTTGAAGTTTTTTCCGGGGTTTTCCCTCAACGAGCAAATGCTGGGTAACTTTTGGTGCTGTACCCCGGACTCATTTCACCGGCATTATCACCTTCATTTCATTTAGACGCTAAATATCTTACACTTGTTTTTTTTTTAAAGATGGAACATGACAGTTAAACGGCCGAGTTTGGAACTATAGTGCTATGTTGCCAATATGGACTATCACACTGCCAGCCGATGGAAGTTAGCAATTGACGTTAAGATGGCTGACGTTAAAACATTAATTGACAATTGACGCGAAGGTAAGAAAACAATACAAAAATCAACAGAGAATCAAAGACGAAACGTACCAATGCTAACATTGTGTGCACAATAAATGTCGCCAAAGGAGCTATTAAGCACTCGTCACTTGAGAACGGTTAAGTTGGGCAACTCAACCGTCGTTACTATAGCAACAGACCTACCACGCTATGTGACATTCAGTTCTTTTTCCGATCGCAACGGTCCTGTCATGTCCCATCTTTCAAAAAAACAAGTATAGATGTTGATACAGCGTCGTAAAATAGCCCAATAAAATAAAATAAAAAATTATTATTATTAAAATTATATTCTTATTATTGTTATTATTATTATTATTATTATTATTATTATTATTATTATTATTATTATTATTATTATTATTATTATTGGATTGACTTTTATTCATAGCTTTTTCATTCTTTTCGTTAGACACACATCTTACAGATAGGGTTGCCAACTCTCCCATATTTCCTGTAATCTCCCGTATTTGCCCCTAATTTTTAACAGTCTCCCGGCTCCCGTATTATTCTTCTTTTCGAAAAATTTTCTCTCTTATTTTTGCGTAATGTAAAATTTTTTATTCTAAACATTTGATTTTGCCGTGAATGATGATTTATATGATGAATTTTGTTGTTCTAGAAATGCATTAAAATGTGCAGTTTTATAGAAAATAATGCTTGGCAGAAATGGGTGCTCACACGTTTAAAATCAAACAACGTTAATGTTATAAATTTGGAAAAAAACTGACTGGCTGCAGTGTAAGCTTCGGGTCCGTCCTCCGTACAAGAGAGAGAAAAAATGCTCATTCAAAGAGTGTGTTTCATCTCATGAACAATAATTGTACAGATGTTCGAAACATGAGCACGACACATTTAACCAAATCAGAGCTGAAAACTGCAGTCGACTTCAACTATTACCTGAAACAAAATCTGTCACAAAATACTCTTAATTCAAGCTTATTGTCGAAGTGTAGAATAAAGTTGTTTTTTAGTAACTGAACTGAATAATTTGTCTATTTTCTATGTGAAATTTTATCGATTCCTTAGTCTTCCGTATTTTCTTCAAAAGAAGTTGGCAACCCTACTTATACTTACTTACTGGCTTTTAAGGAACCCGGAGGTTCATTGCCGCCCTCACATAAGCCCGCCATTGGTCCCTATCCTGAGCTAGATTAATCCATTCTCTATCATCATATCCCACCTCCCTCAAATCCATTTTAATATTATCTTCCCATCTACGTTTCGGCCTCCCTGAAGGTCTTTTTCCCTTCGGCCTCCCAACTAACACTCTACATCCATTTCTGGATTCGCCCATACGTGCTACATGCCCTGCCCATCTCAAACGTCTGGATTTTATGTTCCTAATTATGTCAGGTGAAGAATACAATGCGTGAAGTTCTGTGTTGTATAACTTTCTCCATTCTCCTGTAACTTCATCCCTCTTAGCCCCAAATATTTTCCTAAGCACCTTATTCTCAAACACCCTTAACCTATGTTCCTCTCTCAAAGTGAGAGTCCAAGTTTCACAACCATAAAGAACAACCGGTAATATAACTGTTTTATAAATTCTAACTTTCAGATTTTTTGACAGCAGACTAGATGACAAAAGCTTCTCAACCGAATAATAACAGGCATTTCTCATATTTATTGTGCGTTTAATTTCCTCCCGAGTGTCATTTATATTTGTTACTGTTGCTCCAAGATATTTGAACTTCTCCACTTCTTCAAAAGATAAATTTCCATTTCGTACAATATTCTCGTCACGAGACGTAATCATATACTTTGTCTTTTCGGGATTTACTTCCAAACCTATCCCTTTACTTGCTTCCAATAAAATTCCCGTGTTTTCCTTAATCGTTTGTGGATTTTCTCCTAACATATTCACGTCATCCGCATAGACAAGAAGCTGATGTAACCCTTTCAATTCCAAACCCTCTCTGTTATCATGGACTTTCCTAATGGCATACTCTAGAGCGAAGTTAAAAAGTAAAGGTGATAGTGCATCTCCTTGCTTTAGCCCACAGTGAATTGGAAACGCATCTGACAGAAACTGACCTATACGGATTCTGCTGTACGTTTCACTGAGACACATTTTAATTAATCGAACTAGTTGCTTGGGAATACCAAATTCAATAAGAATATCATATAAAACTTCTCTCTTAATCGAGTCATATTCCTTTTTGAAATCTATGAATAACTGATGCACTGTACCCTTATACTCCCATTTTTTCTCCATTATCTGTCGAATACAAAATAGCTGGTCAAATTTACTTATAGCAAACTCTATTTATAATAGTTCCATTACCCTAATTCCTGTATAGCCGTTACACGCAATAATAGGGATATCCTCAAATCCCTAGTCACTTTTTTGGTACCGTAAGTTCGATCCCATCCCGCTCAGTGTAGGCCTATTACCATCACTAACGTTCCGTCAAGAAAGCACAACAAAATGAACGCCTTCTCCTCTACAAGCAGGCACAGCTTTCCCGCTTAATAGCAGCCTAATGATAGGTTCTCTCAGTCTCTCCTCTCTTAGCGGGTAATGAAAATTCCTACAATGCAAGAATGCGTGTTGTTTACCTCCACGTCACGGAGCCGTGATTGTCGTCAGATTCACCTTCACCCATATTATGCTGATGGTTATGTGACAAAAGAGTAATCGCGCTAATCATGAAATGGTAGCGATTTTATATTATAAAACGCTATCAAAAATAATAACGCAGATATGGTATGATTTAAGTAAGCATGTCGCAACAATCTGAAGGCCACTTTCCAAATTTAACGAAGGAACGGACTGGGAAGAGAAGTATAGTTTAGCCAAGTACTCCTCAGAGATTCATCCGCCACATCTGTTAACTCAACATTAGCGCTCTGATCTTCCATTCAGGATGCCAGTTCGATACCCAACGTGGTCATGATGAAATTTGTCGTGGAAAGAGCAGATGTTGGAGAGTGTTTTTCTCGGAGTACTTCCGTTTTCCTCTTCCATCCCGCCGACACTCTCCAATTCCTCTTCATTTCATTTATAATTCTCATATTATTTATTTATTCGAATGACAGGTACATAGATAACTTATCTTTGACCTAAACACAACCTCAAGATTAAAACAATTAACTTGATACAACTTAAAATTAAATCTAATACAGGAACTAAACAAAAACCTTAAAGAACTAAAAAACTAAGAACTAAACAGAGGCATGAGGCTTCTCGCTTCCCAGTATCTGGTACATTCTGTCAGTGATAATTCTCAATAGTTAAAAATAGGATTGGGTGAAGTCTTCAAAAGTATCATATTACAGTTTGATAGTCCATTAATTATAGTACTACAGGGTGATCCGTTTGGGCATGGATAAAATAAAAACACCGTAAAACATTTACTACTGAACTTATTTCTTGAAACTTTGTGCATACAGCACTGAAAGATGGGAGATTCCTCAGAGCTCAACATGACCCCCATTGCGCACCCTGCACAACTCATAACTGTGATGCAATTTAGCCCATGTCCATTGTAACCATAAGAGGGTGATTTGTTGAAAAGCTTGAGTAATTTTTACTCTCATATCATCAACGTTCCTGGTTTCTGTAAATAGACAATGTCTTTAACAAAACCCCACACGAAGAAGTCAGGAGGGGTTAGAACTGGGGAGTTTGGGGACCAAGAGAAGTCCTGATCTCTGTCCTTGTCGTGGTCCTTGTTGTCTTTGTCGTGGTCCTTACAATGTTCCTTGCTGTCTTTGCCATATGTCTACATTTTTCATTTCAAATTTAATATTCTTTTTGCACCTTGGCGAATGGCTTTCGTGTTACACGGTTTATTTCTATCTTTCATTAATGGTAAACGATCAAGGACGTAAAAAGAGACCTACACCAGACAACTGATAACATTTTGCACTGGTCTGCACTTTGGAATAGGATGAAAATAGGCCTACGCATGCACGACCGGGTGTCTTCCTGGCTACGTCGATATCGAGTGAACCGCGCTGTAGAACTTTAACTTCTGACGACCAAGAGTCGTCTCATTCTTTTTAAGGGGAACTGTACGTATCAGCCAGAACCTCAATCAGAGATTTGTATACTCCTGCAAATACAAAGAATTCTCACAGACAGTGAAGCATCTTCTGTTTGTGACTGATACTTGGCCGCTGCGGATAAGATTTAATACTCAGCTTCGTAGAGTGGCACATCCCACACACGCCCACCGATTAGTATACATTTGCAAACACGCTGTACTAAACCAATCAGACGCACAACAAACCATGTCTTAAAATTGTTGGTAATTGTACATTCTCTATTAATCTATGAAACAGAGCCCTATAAATTGTAGAATGAATACATAATAATGATGATTTTATAATAATAATAATAATAATAATAATAATAATAATAATAATAATAATAATAATAATAATAATAATTAGACAATGTCACAAGAGAATGGCAGCATACTTTAAATAAGGATTTCGCTATAAATAGAACCCCTTTGCACACACTATTATTTGCGAATGATCAGGTGGTATTAGCCAAAACGGAGGATGATTTACAAGGAGCCGTATTTTCACTGAGTAATGTTGGAAAGAAATATAACTTAAAGATATCCATAAACAAAACAAAAATTTTGGCATTTCAAGGGAAATAACCCATCAGAACGAAGATTGTAATAGATAATAAGATATTGGAAGAAACTAACTCCTTCAATTACCTGGGTTGCAACCTTTCATTTATAGAATCAAGTGATGCAGAGAATAAAATTCTGAAGTTCCAAAATATAGAGGTACAATTAAACGCACATTACTTAAAAAGGCTAGAGTGGACACGATATTAAAATTTTATAAAACATTAGCTGTACCAATTTTGTTGTATGGTGCGGAAACGTGGACCCTCACTAAAAGACAGGAAAGAAGACTAGAAGCCGCTGAGATGCGCATCCTTAGACCTTTAACAGGACACACACTATTAGATCATATTCGAAACGAAGATATCCGTAAATAATTAAACGTTGAATGCATAACAGACAAAATCAAGAATTATAGATTGAATTGGCTAAGACACGTTGAAGGAATGGACGACGGACTACCAATAAGAATGTGGACATACAAACCAGTAGGACGAAGAACACCTGGAAGACCGAGAAAACGATGGAGAGATCAGATAAGTCCTAGAGACGGAACGGGTCATTAGGCCCAAACCTTGAAGTTTATGAATAATAATAATAATAATAATAATAATAATAATAATAATAATACACTGCTCCGCCGAATTAGTAGAATGCGTTTGAGTCTAAAGAAAGCAGCAAAACAGTACAACGTGGTCTGTTGTGACGAGAATCCATACCAGTACAGCATCATGTCACAAACACGTTCACGTCTGAGTATTTCTCACGAAGTAAATACAGTATTATTCAACACCTTGAAAACGGCGCAAATATTAAGGATATTGCCGAAGAGTGTAAGGTAATATTCTTTATTTATTAATTAATTAACCTTATTTCCTTAGTTCTTTATTTATGTCTTTAGTTATTTATTTATTTATTATTGTATTTTATATTCTAGGAGATAAAATTAATTTGTATTAACACTGTATCAGAGAATCACTTCTTTTATAATTAACAACTCTTAAATACCCATTCCCGTATGATCGATTTTTTTACTGTCCATAATAGTCCTGGATTTTCATGCTATAACTAAAGCCTGTGTGATGAATCTTGTCTCACTTCGTCTGTATTGTTATGGCGATGCCATCCATCCAGTGGCGGAAGGGACTAGTTGATACATTCTGTAGCACAAAATAAAATAACAAAATATCTCTCTTCGTACTGTGTAGTTCCGTCACTGGGCTTGTCTTTCAAGAAACTGAGTTCCGGTAGCCTGTATAATAACAAGGTTTTGAAAGGAATCCTGAAAATTTACAACCCTCCTATAATCTCCACCCTCATTTGAAGGGACTTGGTTTTATTGCTACTGAGACAAGATAAACCAAAGCAGGTTATAACCACGATGCTTGCCGACTGCAGGGGACTTGCTCCACGTGTTATATCTAAGCAGGTAGACATTGGTTTTCTCCTATAGTCTAACTATATCGACGGAGCAGTGTAGGCTAATAATAATAATAATAATAATAATAATAATAATAATAATAATAATAATAATAATAATAATAATAATAATAATAATTCGCAATATCAAATTAATATCGCCTTTTCTTTTCTTTCAAGTCAAGAATCGCCTCTAAATTTAAATTAAATTTATTCCTTTGTGTACCTAATTAGATAACATTCCCACACTGACGACCGCACTACAGATTTCAAATGAAAAACATAATTACGAAATCGTAGAAATGATATATTACGAGTTGATAGGATTCGTATAAATAACTGGTAAAAATGTGGTTTCACTTGACGTTCATTTTTTTAAATAGAGGGAAATTTCAAGTCATGGACGCATCGCTACCAGTCTGAAACATGACCACGCCCTCCCATTTCATTTTCTTCCATATATGAAGCAATGAAAGTTAAATCGTTATTTAAATTATAAAAATAACTTTCTAGTTGTTCGTAAGGCTCCATTTACATCGTACATATTGCACTGCTTGCA
Organism: Periplaneta americana; assembly: GCF_040183065.1. NCBI lineage: Eukaryota > Metazoa > Arthropoda > Insecta > Blattodea > Blattidae > Periplaneta > Periplaneta americana. The sequence goes on from NC_091122.1 coordinate 33,974,803, forward strand.
TTGTTAATTCAGTTCAACTGATATGCAGATGCGCAAACACTAAAATTTTTCATACACAGATTGATTCAGATCGCCGTAACAGACATTTATTTCGGAAACTAATGCATTAAAATTTTCGAGACAGAAATATTTATAACTAGAGCACATGTAAACTTTCACTTGAGCTTCATTTCATCAATCAGCCTTAACAGGAAGTAGGGTCAGTGGCGAATCACTTTATAATTTCAAATGGGAGTCGTGGTCAAATACGGTACCATTTCATAGAGCTCTTCAAAACAAACAATTTTCATAGGAAACGTTTTTATTAATTCCTACTCTTTCAATAAGAAAACGTACGAAAAGACAATGGGTGATTTAGACCAACTGTAACAGTCATTTATTTCGGAAACTAGTGCATTAAAACTTTCGAGACAAAAATATTGTAACTAAAAATGCACATCTGAACTTTCACTTGAGCTTGAGTTCATCAACCAGTCTTGACAGGAAGTAGGTTCAGTGGCGTATCACTTTAAAATTTCAAATGAGAGTCGGGTCAAATAAGGTACCATTTGATAGAGCTCTTCAAAACAAACAACTTTCATAGGAAACGTTTTTATCAATTCCTACTTTTTCAATGAGAAAACGTACGAAAAGATAATGTCATTAATACTGAGAAATGTTACGAAAAGAAAATGTGAACTATATAAGTACATTTAATGTTGACATACAGCGTATTCCGAATCTCACCGGTCCGGTGGCATCAATGACGTCACGTTGCAGCCAAATAAGGAACAAAACTGCTGGAAGGATCGATGGCTGTCATGGCGACTGCACAAGTTGTTGTCTGTGCTACGCTAGCAAAATTTTGCGAACTTTTCGTACTCCCATCTCGTTCAAAGAAAAGATAGCATAAACAGTTTATTTCTTGAACCGGTAGTAATAACGGGTCCGTTGACATGTTCGCTCATAAGCCATTAACATATTGTTTTTGCGTTGTGCTCATTACAAACAATACAGCAGAACACACCGCCATGACACAACAGTGCACGATGTCATTCGTCTGCTAATTCCCGCCCTATACAAGAACCAATCAGATTCACTGATGGCGGCTGATGGAGACTGCCACCACCTCTGCAAGTTGATGGCACCGGTGTGACACAGGTGGAGCATCAATGACGTCATCGGTGGAATTCGGAACACCGTGATGCCATCGGATTGCTCACCGGTGAAATTCGGAATACGCTCATAGTACACACACACAATAACCTGGCTGAGTGTAGACCTGATGCCGGCAGCACAATCGAGGGGTGAATACAAGTAAACTACTCCTTCCCCTTTGCTCGGTCAGCAGTGTTTCCTTTAGTCACCGCAATACAGTATCTACGGCCAGGTCTACATGTACATTGCACTTTTCCAGGTAATAAGCTCAGGTGGCCTTGCCCAACAATGTACAATAAGAAGGAAGTGTTTTGTTTTCTCTGTACCTACGTAGCCTATATACATTTTTCCAGTTTTGCAATTACTTTTGTGACTAATAAAATAAGTACCGGTACCTAAAAGTTAAGAGTGATTACAAATACCTCCTACGTACTACAAACAGATACGGTCCTGTTGCATGGCCATCACGATCTCCTGACTTGAATCCTTTGGACTTCTATCTTTGGGGACGGTTAAAAAAACATCGTCTATCAAGATCGTCCTACGACAAGAGATGATATTAAACAGCGAATCCGAGAGACCTTCCAGTCATTTGACCACCCCAAAGTGTTAGGAGAAGAGTACGGGTGTGTCCTGCTCAAAATGGCAGACAGTTTGAATATTTGTAAAAATTAATGGCATCTTTCAGTAACATCTGTCAACATTGTCTTGTTTACATTTTCGTATTGTAACATTTCTCAATATTGATGGCATTGTCTTTTCGTACGTTTTCTCATTGAAAGAGTATGAATTGATAAAAACGTTTCGCATGAAAGTTGTTTGTTTTTAAGAGCTCTATCAAATGGTATCCTTTTTAATCCCGACTCCCATTTGAAATTTTAAAGTAATACACCACTGACCCTACTTCCTGTTAGAACTGATTGATGAAATCAAGCTCAAGTGAAAGTTCACATGTGGTTTAGTTATAAATATTTTTGTCTCGAAAGTTTTAATGCACTATTTCCGAAATACATGACTGTTACGGGTGATCTGAATCACCCTGTATACTGTACATATGAATTAAAACTGATATTAAACGACCTACTATCCATTTTAACACAATGTGAAATTTAAAGGAACAGATTTGATCTGCCAGATCGCTTTATCTCGGATTTTTCTTCTGAACTGCACACTGAAAAGACTGCTCTACAGCTGGCGCCAGTGTTTTTGGCGTGTCCTAGATATTTAGTTGCTCACTTTGTGAGCATGTTGCTAGTGCAGCTGAGAACGGCACCACTTCCTACACACGTCACATCAGTCATTTGCCAAACACAGTTGTGAGACTGACTGGAGCAAATGTAAAACACTCGCTCTTAACGTTCCCATTACTTATTTCACACGCCAAAAACGGTGACGAGGACTGTAATACTGTATAGCATTCATCTTTACTGACATAACTAGACATTTCAAACATTACCTCGCACAACACAGTAGACAGCACTAGTTAAATATTGACATGTGCTAGATGTAAGTGAATGCTCAAGCAAACGAACCTCACACCAAAATTACAAGTATGAAGAACTGGAACAGGAAAGAAAACACTTTAAGATGGAAGCGTTTGTTTTAATATTTGTCGTGAATACACTTGATGATTTTTTTTGACCTGTCAAAAGTGGGGTATTCGAGCAAATACAGTATCTCATCTTGTGAATGAATAACCCAGACAGTGAGATATTCAAAATAATTTTCATATAATTTACTAGAGACGCTGAGAATTATGTTGTGGAATAAAAACCATTTCTTCTAAAGATGCCCAAAAGTTGATTAACTGACGGACTAAATTTCTAATGTTTTTTGGAGTTTAAATTTTTATTAATCTTGGTAACAATATGGAAGACTTGACTGCAGTTACGTCCTAGTTTTCGATTTTGATTACGACATCATGAAAAAGCGGCAAAGTTGCATTAGCAAAATTCATCCGCAGCTATATGCAAGGATCATTACACCACATTAATATAATTAACACTGAAAATTCGGGGATATCTGGGGACAAATTTTTAACTCTGGGAGACGAATTTTGTCCAGCAACAAAATGCAAAATTCGGGGACTATCCCCGGAAGACTGAGATATCTGGTGACCTTATTATACAGGATGATTCACGAGGAAAGGTCAAAAATTTAGGATACGATATCTTAGGCCATTTTAAGTCAAAAAGTTCATATGAACATAGGTCCATTTTCGAGCTATAATCTTTTCGCTGTAAGAAAAATCCTAATGTAAACAATAGCACGTGACTGAAGTGAGGCTTCATTGACCACTGTTTGGCGCCACAGGTTCTCAGTAAGTGTTCCCGCCTATTGTTGTACATTCTGTTTCATGTTAAACATTTCCCGTTCCTCGTCAAGTAGGCCTAACCTCACTACTATGCATTCGTTTGCTTAGGATACATTTATTTTATAATTACTGTACCGGTAATTAAATTATTTTTAAGTCTTCTGTCTTCACAGTGGGCAGTTGAGTATGCAAAAGCCATACTTCAGTACCACGTGCTTACGTGAACAACTACGAGCTCAAGTGACACCAGCCTGTTACAAGAACAGACTACCTCGGTATTACTGTTGTTATTCATCCGCGTTCATAGTACATAACAAAATATAGAAGTAACTTTTCTTTTACATAGCGTTTTACATATGAGTAGGCTAAAGTTAAATGTTTCATCGCATTTAACAACTAGAATTCAATATTTTATTTTCAAATAATACAAGATTGTGGTTTCCTAATACGAACTATATTTTCCTGCGTCATGTGAGTGTTTCGACTGAGAGCCAATCACGGGTATGACAGCAACGTGCTTATGTTTACATTAGGATTTTTCTTACAGCGAACAGTATAGATGCATTTTTTGGGTAAAACGTCTCGCCCCAATGTGAATCAGACGTTACCATATGCTGCTGACGTGAGACAAGATCAAGATCGCAATGAAAGACGTAACATTGGAATCTGTATTGCGAGCGCTGTAGATAAGAGAAGTTCATTCACCTCACAAACCGGTTGGTGGGGCATTACAAATGTCCATTCGCCTACCCTTGTCTGATGTAATGACACAGCACTCTCACATAACACAAATACAGTACACTATCACGTATCAGTTCACAGCAGTTCAGTCAGCTACCTACAGTACAGTAGTTATACAGGTACAGTTATCGGAAGTGTTGTGTTTTTCAAGATGCCTTATAATACAGAATACGTCGATATTGTGTATGTTTATGGTTTTTTGCGATGGAAGTTCCTTGCGTGCTGCCGCTGAATATGAACGACGCTTTTCGAAACAGAAAGGTACCATATCGAAGAGTATTTACTGTCTATGGGGTTGGATGAGACTTGGTATATCAAAGCAAGGTGGAAACGAAAGAGGCGCTAATCGACCGTATTTTGGATGCGGCATAAAGAACAGCTACGAGCAACTCTCCCGAGCGATGAGCGCGATTCACGCCCGAGCGCAACAGTGCATTGAAGCAAAAGGTGGTACCTTTGAAAATGTGCGAAAATATCGATCCCTACGTTTAGAATATTAGGTATGTATGCATACGTGAATATAAACTTTAAATTTGTCAGTTATCTGTCTCTAAATGCGAGTTAGTACAATGGAATCTCATAAGTTTTTGTGAAATCAAAGAGCCATATCTCCGTAACCATTCGAAAACGGACCTATATTCATACGAACTTTTTGACTCAGAATAACTTCAGAATTCACATCCCAAAATTTTTACCTTTCCTCGTGAATCACTCCGTATAGTTACCACCACAAAAGATAGAAATTCTAAACTACACATACTTTACATAATTGTCAAATACTATAACATGATACAGGAAGATAATAAGACTTACTATAAATGGTATCTTCTTCTATGTTACAAGTTTCTAGGATGATCGGCCTCAGTATTGTACTTGTATAGCACTGGCTCTCAATGCTCGAGGCTGCGGTTTCGATCCCAGCCCAGGTCTATGGCATATAAGTGTGTTTAAATGCGACAGGCTCATGTCAGTAGATTTACTGGCATGTAAAAGAACTCCTGCAGGACAAAATTCCGGCACACCGGTGATGCTGATATAACCTCTGCAGTTGCAAGTGTCGTTTTAAATAAACCTAACTTAAATTTTACAGAGGATGAATTTACAAATTCACCTCCAATAGCATAAAGAAGCTGACACAAACAAAGGCGAACTCTTACTGAAACAATAGATTAAAAATATGAAGAAACAAATACAAATTTAAGACCTGAACTGACAAACATCCCAAGTCCACTGAAGTAAAATTTTCTGGAGAGTAAGAAAACTATATAGGCCTGCAATGTAAGATTATTGACATAAATATTTGTATGATTCAAAAACAAAGGATTGGAGTCAGGCTTGGGATATTCTTTTTACAGAGAGACAGCCTATGCAAACCACAGCATATGTCAGGTAAAAACTAAAAAGTCAAATTCGGTAAATTTTGGACTTTGGATGTTTGTCAATTCAGGTCTTTAATTCCATAATATTAGGCAACACTGAAATAGTATATTACAATATAAGGTTGGGAAGTGCTTTTTACAAAATCGAGGAAAAGTTTAAAAAACGAGCAGAACGAGTTTTGCAATGTACAAAATTTTTGCACGATCATATTTTTAAAATTGCAAATACAATATATTTTGCATTGAAAATTAGAGCAATATTATTCCAAAACCTTCGCAAAACTGTACGGTAATGGTAACTGTAAGTAACAATAAGTGAACTGTAATGGGTCTATTTCAGTATAGTTTTATGTTATGAAGAATGGTTCTCCTAGCAAAAGGTTTGTGTGGGAATTCTAACTTTCAAAGCCTAACAGCAATAGCTGTAAATAAGTTACTTACTTACTGGCTTTAAGGAACCCGGAGGTTCATTGCCGCCCTCACATAAGCTCACCATAGGTCCCTATCCTGAGGAAGATTAATCCATTCTCTATCATCATATCCCACCTCCCTCAAATTCATTTTAATATTATCTTCCCATCTATGTCTCGGCCTCCCTAAAGGTCTTTTTTTCCTCCGGCCTTCCAACTAACACTCTATATGCATTTCTGGATTCGCCCATATATGCTACATGCCCTGCCCATCTCAAACGTCTGGATTTAATGTTCCTAATTATGTCAGGTGAAGAATACAATGCGTGCAGTTCTGTGTTGTGTAACTTTCTCCATTCTCCTGTAACTTCATCCCTCTTAGCACCTTATTCTCAAACACCCTTAACCTATGTTCCTCTCTCAAAGTGAGAGTCCAAGTTTCACAACCATAAAGAACAACCGTAATATAACTGTTTTATAAATTCTAACTTTCAGATTTTTTGACAGCAGACTGGATGATAAAAGCTTCTCAACCGAATAATAACACGCATTTCCCATATTTATTCTGTGTTTAATTTCCTCCCGAGTATCATTTATATTTGTTACTGTTGCTCCAAGATATTTGAACTTCTCCACCTCTTCAAAAGATAAATTTCCAATTTTTATATTTCCATTTCGTACAATATTCTGGTCACGAGACATAATCATATACTATGTCTTTTCGGGATTTACTTCCAAACCTATCTCTTTACTAGCTTCCAGTAAAATTCCCGTGTTTTCCCTAATTGTTTGTGGATTTTCTCCTAACATATTCACGTCATCTGCATAGACAAGCAGCTGATGTAACCCGTTCAATTCCAAACCCTCTCTGTTATCCTGGACTTTCCTAATGGCATACTCTAGAGCAAAGTTAAAAAGTAAAGATGATAGTGCATCTCCTTGCTTTAACCCACAGTGAACTGGAAACGCATCTGACAGAAACTGACCTATACGAACTCTGCTGTACGTTTCACTGAAACACATTTTAATTAATCGAACTAGTTTCTTGGGAATACCAAATTCAATAAGAGTATCATATAAAACTTCTCTCTTAACAGAGTCATATGTCTTTTTGAAATCTATGAATAACTGATGCACTGTACCCTTATACTCCCATTTTTTCTCCATTATCTGTCGAATACAAAATATCTGGTCAATAGTTGATCTATTACGCCTAAAACCACACTGATGAACTGTAAGTAAGTTACAGCAAAAAAACCACGATCGTGCAAAAAAGTAAATAATATATATATATATATATATATATATATATATATATATATATATATATATATATATATATAAGGGTTTAATAATGGAACAAAATGTTTTAAATGCTAAGAGAATGAATATTTTATTTCTTACATATCCAACAATGGTTCTCAAAATGCATTATACATGAACCAGCATCATATATGTTTATTCTTTCATTCTAACAAGCAGAATTTATTTATGGTTTAATAAATAAAATGTAATATCTGAGTCTGAGGTGAACGTAAATCCGAAGGATTTCTTCTCATAGGCCCTTGAAAGACGCGCATAACCTTTCCACAACCAGAGTTACTGCAGGAAGTAACAATGGTTTATACCCTCACCATGCGTAAGCATGTTTACAAAGAACCAAGCACACATACTGTACATTAACTGAGATGAGAAAAACAACTCTTTGTGCTATTTCTGTAGAAAACATACCAAGCACTCTGAAAAAACGGCACAACAAAAGTGTATGAGTCTTAATAAAGACGTCTAAGAAGTCACAAAATATCCCTAAGTCACTCTCTAATACATTATACTAATATATATAAATAAGTATATGATAAGAACAACGGAATAACTAACAAATAATTATGTCTATGAAGTTTGTCTCTGATACATGTGCCTTGTTTAAAAAGTGTTCCATAAATATAAACTTGCAGTAAGCCTAACTTATAATACACTAAACAGAAAGCAAAAGAGAACCCAAAAGTACAGGTTTTATGCAGACAAATATCATCTCCCGTATTATAATATCCCAATAGTACAGATTTTATGCGGACAAATATCTCCCGTATTATAATATGTTTCTGTAATTAGAAACGTGGCCACATGTTTTACTTAATTCACACTTATTTTTAACGACATAATTTCTATTAATAAAGTTCAATACGAAAGATCACCAAAATAAGATGTCCTGTATTTCATACATAAAATGATGGAACAAAATATGTATTTTTTTTTAATAATTGATTAAATGGCGATCTTATTCGTGTTAATTATGTAAGCATGTGCGGCTTACAGCTGTTTCGGTGCTATTCGACACCATCCTCAGAGCCTACTAGATCTCGGCGCTATCTTAACTTCGCTGCCTGTTGTGTGGGTGCATTCGTGTGATGAAGAGTTGTGTCAAATAGTGTGTGTGTTCTGAAATTGATTTGTGTGTTGAGAATTTGATTGGGGTGTGTTTTAGTGTGTCTATATATTTCATACTGTTCTAGTGTGTTGAGTTTTTGGTTTTTGGGTTGTATGTGTAGGATTTCCAGGTCTGTATTTATGTTATTGTATGTGTGATTAGCATTAGTTATGTGTTCGGCATATGTAGATGTATTGTGTCCTCTGATTATTGCTTTAATGTGTTCTTTGTATCGAGTTTGGAATGATCTGCCTGTCTGTCCAATGTAGAAACTGTCGAAACTATTGCATGTGAGTTTCTATACGCCTGTGTGGTTGTATTTATTTGTTTGTGTGTTGAGATGTCTTTGTAGTGTGTTTTCTGTTCTGTATGCTATGTTGTATTTCTGTTTTCTGAATGAGGATACGATCTTGTGTGTGTTTTTGTTTTCGTATGTTAGTGTGATGTAGTTCTTGTGTTTGTGTTGTGTTTTGTGTGTTTGTTAAGTTTTTGTTTTGTTTCCTTATGATGTTGTCTATTATGTTTGGGTTGTATCCGTTTTCTTGTGCTATGTATTTGATTGTGTTCACTTCTTCATTGTAGTGTTGTTGGCTCATGGGTATGTTGAGTAATCTGTGTACCATTGTCCTGAATGCATTGCATTGTCTTTTAAAACATGTATATATCATCCAATTATTATTTTTACTCTGTTAAAACTCAATACGAGAATCATTTGAAACTCTCTGCAAACATCAAGATGATACTAGATTTCTCTCCAAGGACACAAACATGTCAAGAGTTATGGAAGCTGTCATATCCAGTGAACCTCTCTTTCCAATGATGTAGCTTACATATCCCCATATGAAGAAATCCAGGGGTGTGAATGATCGTAACACAGCATCACATTCATCAACCTACACAACATTTATCCACTTTCAGGACAAAATACTTATGAATGTCGTACAGTTCCTATGAGATCTATATTTTGAAATTCCACGAAAATTATTGTTTTAAGTACTCCTCAGTATTGTAAATTTCATTCAGCCTGTGATCCACAAATTCGATACATTTGAGACAATCCTCAACTTTTATTTGACATTTAAATTTTATCTCGTGTACATACAATAACAACCCTTTTCTGGTTCCCAAGAAATCCTGATCTCATATCCATGGATTTCTTCATGTGGAGAATGTTAGGTTTGTTTATATATTCACATTGTGTTCTGCCCAAGAGCAGGTCTTTCACTGCAAACCTAGCATTCTCAGTGTTTCCTATTTTCTGCCTCGGTCTCAGTCTCTGCATAGATATTATATAATAAAGATTTATTCAGAGAAAAACCTTTAACTGCATCACATGAAAGAGAGGATCTCTAAAGCGAAAGCAATTATCACACTTGATATCACTGTCAGAAGGAAATGAAGTATCTTCCTTAACCTTTTCAATGTCAGCCATATGTATACAGGGTGGAAGGGAACCCATTACATTAATTTACAGAAGTAATAGATGAAGTCAGTGCGAACAAGTTTTGTCAAAGAAGTTTTTTGATACGTCCAATAGTTTTGATAGTAGGAAATGCAACGCATTGCAATGCTGTAATGCTACTTGAGACCTTTTCGTTCTCATTCTCCTCTCGCAAGTCTTGCGGAGTGGACGATTATTCACCCGCACTGTGAAGCAATGATAAGTAGCGTACAGTGCTGCAATGCCTTGCACTTTGTACTATTAAAACTATTGGACGTATCAAAAAACTTACTTACTTACTGGCTTTTAAGGAATCCGGAGGTTCATTGCCGCCCTCACATAAGCCCGCCATTGGTCCCTATTCTGAGCAAGATTAATCCAGTCTCTACCATCATATCCCACCTCCCTCAAATCCATTTTAACATTATCTTCCGATCTACGTCTCGGCCTCCCCAAAGGTCTTTTCCCCTCTGGCCTCCCAACTAACACTCTATATGCGTTTCTGGATTCGTCCACATGTGCTACATGCCCTGCCCATCTCAAACGTCTGGATTTAATGTTCCTAATTACGGCATGTCAGGTGAAGAATACAATGCGTGCAGTTCTGTGTTGTGTAACTTTCTCCATTCTCCTGTAACTTCATCCCTCTCAGCCCCAAATATTTTCCTAAGAATCTTATTCTCAAAAGCCCTCAATCTCTGTTCCTCTCTCAAAGTGAGAGTCCAAGTTTCACAGCCATACAGAACAACTGGTAATATAATTGTTTTATAAATTCTAAATTTCAGATTTTTTGACAGCAGACTAGATGACAAAAGCTTCTCAACCGAATAATAACAAGCATTTCCCATATTTATTCTGCGTTTAATTTCCTCCCGAGTGTCATTTATATTTGTTATTGTTGCTCCAAGATATTTGAATTTTTCCACCTCTTTGAAGGATAAATCTTTGTACATAAAAGAATAAAATCAGCAGTAAAAAAGGTCGAATTTATCAGTGACAGGTTATCGTATTTAGTACTTAAGGATAGATTGTGCGATATCATAGTTATAAATGCTCACGCCCCTACAGAAGAGGAAGACGACCATATAAAGGATAGCTTCTACGAGGAATTGGAACACATTTTTGATCAGTTACCTAGATATCACATGAAAGTTTTATTGGGAGATTTCAACGCTAAAGTAGGACAGGAGGATATTTTTAAACCAACAATTGGAAAAGAGAGCGTACATGTAAGTAGTAATGACAATGGAGTTAGGTTAGTCAACTTTGCCACATCAAAAAATTTAATTGTCATGAGTACAACATTCCTCCAAAAGGATATACATAAATATCAAAAAACTTATTTGACAAAACTTGTTCGCACTGGCTTCATTTATTACCTCTGTGAATTGATGTAACAGGTTCCCTTCCACTCTGTATATAGATTGAGCTAGATATGTCATGCACAATTTCCTAAAACAAAAACAAAAATGTCGTTGTTTCTTTAAAAATTTGTCCTCAACACAATTCTGATGAAATTTTTTCTTGTTGAAAGATATATTCATAGAAAGAAGTTCGTACATATTTTTTACACTTTTCACACGTCAGTGTGTTTCAGATGCTAATATTTTTTTTTATTTTAATTTGTCATTATTTTGCACGTGTTAAACCTGAATCTTGAAGATACGAGGCACGTTCGGAAATGGCTTACAATTGTGGTGTTGTATGACTATTGCAATATCTGTGGGCACACTCGCTCATAGGATGAATTGATAATAGTACTCCATGCAAATGTTACTTGACAGGTGTAACCAAACTGTGTAGCAAGAGCACTGCTACTGGAAATGCATAATGAAGATCCAGATCTTTTTGAGAAGCTGGTGGCTGGTGACGAGTCATGGTGTCACTACCAGGCACCAGAAAAGAAAATGTAATCCATGCAATGGAAACAACTAGGAAGTCCCAGTCTCAAGAAATTTCTTGTTGCTTCATCTGCAGATGAGCATATGATCATCTTTCGGGATACTGCTAATCAGCACTAACAAAGAGAAATAATGGCCATTTTTCCCATTAAATACAGAAACATAATACATGGTGTTCCGTTCAAACCTCCCATATTTTAATTAATCATTGCTAACAAAGTATAACAAATTATGGAATGCGAGTGGTACTAAAAGAACGGGAAACTCAAAAACTTGTCATTTAATGAATATTAAGTTGATCGTTCACTCACTATGTTGCGTCACTATCACATAAAGCTAAATGGCGACTCCACAGAAGCACACATAACCTGTATTCTGGTGTATGCAGAGACAAAATCAATCGTTACAATGCAAATAAATTACTGGAGAGAATACAGAGGAGATGCACCTCATGGGAAAACCATTAAGGCATGGTGTGAGAAGTTTCTGGTGACTGAAAGTGTTAAAAAACAATCTGGAGGTTCTCGTCGAAGTGTTTCAGAAAGAAGGTGGAAGAAATTCGAGCAGGGTATCAGGAAAGCCCGCGTAAATCAATTCACCAAGCATCCCGGCAGTTCAATGTACCAACAACAACAACAGTGCATCTCCTCCATATTCTCTCCGGCAATATCTTTGCACTGTAATGATTAATTTTGTCTCTGCATATCAGAATACAGATTTTGCTGCGGAGTCGCCATTTTGTTTTATGTGATGTGGCACAACATAGTGAGTGAAAAATCAACTTCAAATTCATTAAATACACTTTTTTTTAGAGTTTCTCTTTCTTTTAACACCACTCCATTATTTGGTATACCTCGTTAGCAATGATTAATTAAAATGTGGGAGGTTTGAACACACCACTGAATGGTATAAAAACTAAAGTAACATACAATAAATAAATATTCACAGTAATTAGATACAATTACTTTTTCTTACTATATTTTCATATTTATGCACTTTAATTTCTTGATAGTATGACGATATGTTTATTATGTAGCTTAAAATGAAACCAATATTATTAAACTCATGGTTGATCTCCCTGTTTTTACAAAGATAATAATCAGGACCAGCCTTTTAAAACAACAACTGTGCATAGGCTCTCAAGGAAAGAATAATCAAGAAAACCTCACATATTTAATAGATTGTTTTACAATATAAATTTGTATTTCTGTTTGTAAATTTTGTGCAGTACACGACCCTATAAGGCAGTCTTATCAATGTTTTCAATCAACACAATCCTGTCCCTAATAATAACAAATTACAGAGGTCATGTCGAAATACTTCATTCATAAGATCATCTCGACAATTTGACCATAAATATTTACAACTTTCATACAAATACAGTACTTCATTTTCAAAGATGACAGTTAGAAAAAGAAAATCCTCGAAGAAGCTAGAACAAATCTGCATAGATTTAGTTTGTTACTGCATTTAGAAAGAAATAACAGTCTGAAGAGGAAGGACTTGCACAAAGGAAAATATAAGCTGAAAGAAAATTACTTTCGAGTGAATTTCAGTTTTCTAAGTCTGGTTAATTAATTATTATAAATTTACGAACATCACAAAAAAAAAAAAAAGGACAAAAAAATTATTGCTTTTAAGATTTTCTTGCAAAAAAAAACTTGTGTTCTTTCCCCTCCCACAAAACTGCGATTTTGTTCGATAACATTCTACTTTCCTAAAGCATTTCAGCTTTGAACAGAATTAAACGAGTGTTAAGTTAATAATATCGGAAATCATTCAAAATTAATAGTGTTACAATCTTCATGAGTTTGGTAAGGGATTCATAGGTATCAGGCAAAATTCTTGGGCTGCAGTTGTAGCCCATGTGAGTAAACCTGTTACTTTATTTTCGAAGCAATTTCTCATAAATACAGATTACTTAATTACTTATGGCTTTTAGAGAACCCAGAGGTTCATTGCCGCCCTCACATAAGCCCGCCGTGGGTCCCTATCCTGAGCAAGATTAATCCAGTCTCTACCATCATATCCCACCTCTCTCAAATAAATTTCAATATTATCCTCCCATCTACATCTCGGTCTTCCCAAAGGTCTTTTCCCCTCTGACCTCCCAAATAACACTCTCGGGATTTGCCCATATGTGCTACAATAGATTAAAAAATAAAAGAAAAGATATACGAAATTATGAAATATAACAAAAAATTAAATAAGGAAATGAACAATTAAAAAATAGTACATTATGCAACGAGCCTATAATGGTAGTAATTAAGATGCGAGTATGTTTATGAAACGAGCGCAAGCGAGTTTCATAATTTTCATATGAGTGTCTTAATTACCATTATAGTCAAGTTTCATACGACTTTTTATGCTCGACCATATTTCTAACTTGAAATTATTCGTAAGTATTCATGTTATTCTTATTTGACTGAGGAGCAGAACTGACCTTGTGCAATACCTCGTAAATTGTGAGATGTGCGCAGACGCGAAAGTATTGATTTTTTCCGAGAAACAGATGTCGACATTGACCTTGACATTGAAAAACGGGAGGACAAATTGAATTTATTTAAATATTATTTACAATTAACGCTAATTATTATAGTAACAGAACTGACTTTATTTCAAATATAGGTGATTTATTGATTTATTGTTGTCTTTCGATTGCATATCCGAGAATAATCGATACTTGCGCTTTCATATTGCTACAATGGTATTTTCTGATTGGTGGAACACCTGAACTTTAATGAATAGGTGTACTTTAATGAGTTCCATTAAAGGGCTGCTACCAGGTGTATAATTACTACCTTTCGGCATGGTCGAGCATAATAGTACATTATGCAACGAGCCTATAATGGTAGTAATTAAGACGCAAGTATGTTTGTTTATGAAACGAGCGCAAGCGAGTTTCATCATTTTCATACGAGCGTCTTAATTACCATTATAGGCAAGTTTCATACGACTTTTTATGCTCGACCATATTTCTAACTTGAAATTATTCAAAATTAGGTCATGCTATGGTTATGTGCGAACTGACCTGAATTGTGAGATGTGCGCAGACGCGAAAGTATTGATTTTTTCCGAGGCCGAATGTCATTGACCTTGATAGAGAATAAGATGAACATTAGTCTGATATAACCTGGAAATTGATTTAGAATTGAAAAACGAGATGACAAATTGAATTTATTTGAATATTATTTACAATTAACGGTAATTATTATAGTAAAAGAACATAACCTTCTGCGACAGTATTGTATTTCCAGCCTCCGTGACTTTTCGCTAATTGTCTTTCGATTGCATATCCGAGAATAATCGATACTTGCGGTTTTATAAGATACAAAGGTGACTTGTCATTGGCTGAACACCTGAACTTTAATGAATAGGTGTACTTTAATGAGGTGCATTAAAGGGCTGCTACCAGGTGTATAATTACTACATTTCGGCATGGTCGAGCATAAAAGTAAATATAAATCATAACAGATTAAAATAAAGACCAAAATTGTAATGGACTATAGTAGCCCACGCGAGCAATAACGGGTTTATTATGAACACGAGCACTGAAATGTTAATGACATAATCCTTTTACTTTTGAAATGAAAAAAGAAAATTGAAAATTTTACTTTAATTCTTGAATTTTGTGCTATTAGCGTTAAATAATGATGATGATGATGATGATGATGATGATGATGATGATGATGATTTGCGTCCATATAAAAATAACACTTTCAATTAAAAGTGTTATGTCCAGATTAAACTCCCGGAAAAAAAAGTTAAAATATGTCCATTCCTCTCCTTTCTGTTAATAACTTGCTAATTTAGTACATTATGCAATGAGCCTATAATGATAGTAATTAAGACGCGAGCATGTTTGTTTATGAAACTCGCTTGCGCTCGTTTCATAATTTTCATACGAGTATAGGCAAGTTTCATACGACTTTTTATGCTCGACCATATTTCTAACTTGAAATTATTCAGAAGTATTCATTTTATTTGTATCTGACAGAAGATTGGAAGTGACCTTGTTCATACTGTGAGATGTGCGCAGACGCGAAACTATTGATTTTTTCCCAGGAACGATAATGTCATTGACCTTGATGTAATGTAACATGAACTAATTTTGATATAACCTGGAAATTGATTCAGAATTGAAAAACGAGATGACAAATTGAATTTATTTGAATATTATTTACAATTAATGCTAATTATTATAGTAATAGAACATAACCTTCTGCGACAGTATTGGATTTCCAGTCTCCGTGACGTTTCCCTCGTCTTTCGATTGCATATCTGAGAATAATCGAAAACCTGAACTTTAATGAATAGGTGTACTTTAATGACATGCATTAAAGGATTTCTACCAGGTGTATAATTACTACATTTCGGCATGGTCGAGCATAAAATATATTATTAAACAATATGTAGTAAGTTCCTAAAAATAATGAACACATGAAGAGAACAGGCACAAGTTATACCCACATTACGAAACAAATAACGTTAATCTTTGAACAAAACTTCAATTTATAAACACACTTACACATACAGACCACGTACACTTATATACATACAAAATTTCGTAACTACATGAAATCGGCTGTCCTTTCCTAACCTTCCCTCAGCAAGGAAATGTTTTTTAGAACATATTTCTATGGAATCTTTGTAAATAAACTGGGAGTTCGGATGTAATTAAAGCCATGCTACAAGAATAATCATAACATTAAAAACGTAAGTAGTTTCCATTTCGGAAAAATAAGACAAACGTGAATTACGAAAGATAAAAGGTACAACAATAAACTGAAAATACACAATAAATACATTCAATAACTTATTCAATTCAAAATTAGACAACATTGTAGCATAACTGACTTTATCACCTTCTCAAACGAAGTAATCATATGCCAAAACATAATACGTCGACCAAATGCACAGTAATAACAAAATAAATTTTCAGCACCACTTCAATAATTTAATTTTCTAACACTATTTAATCAGTTCAAACTTTCTGTGAAGCAAACTGACATCACTGCAAATCATACACAATTTAATAAGTTATTTTATATAGATAAAAGACAGAGATAAATAAATGAATCGGTAGGAGCTAAAAGGAATTAAGTCACTTTTGACAACTTTTCAGGAGAAGCAAAAAATATTCCACTAATAACACAAATATTATATTTTTATGTTATAGAAGGCAAAAGAATATTTAAAAGTCTTAGTTCCTTCTTCCACCATTCGATGCGCATGACATAAGTTGTTTAAATTGTTGCATAACCCAAAACTTTACATTTTGACTTAATTCCTTTCAGCTCCGACCGATTCAAATGTTTGTATTAGCTAAAGTATGACCAAACGTTTTTAGGTAAGTATATTTCTTGTTAACAAAGCACCAACATTGCAAAGTGCTACTGGTTTTAAAAACCTTTTTACATCACTATGTCTAATTATTGTGTTCCCTTTTCAATTTTTTGAGCTTTTAGCATTTGTATGTTAATTTTAGAAGTTAAAGAGTTCACAAATATACACTAAATGTAAATAGGGTGACCAGATTGTATGAAATACCGGTACTAGGGAAATATTTTGTGGGGAATATAAAATTAATGTTTAAGATTTGTTTCAGACAGAGATTAACAGTAACTTACCGGTATCCAAATAAAAAACCATTATGGTCCAACAATTCTTGTGGTTAGAATTATTTCATTAGATGCATGGATAAGCAGGCATGTGAGCTTACTGGAAGTTAACCTCAGCATTAAAGCCTTAAAGTCAGAAAACGTCATTATAAGCTGTAACAACTAAGTTCTTTCAAAGTGATATACAAGATAACAAATATACAGAAAAGAATATCTGATCACCCAAGAGGGCTTTGCTGATAAACATGTGCACTTTGTACTGAAAAACCTTTCTTCAAGGTTTTTTGGAAAAGAAAACCTTTCTTCAAGGTTTTCTTTCGGGAAAGAAATACACCTGAAATAGACCTGAACACAAAATTGAGAAATATCTTACAGAGGTAATTTAAAGAGCACTGAAACTGAAAATTAAGTTCATGAACTTCAACCTTCACACAAGGTCACTGTAATCTATCTGTGTCTAGCACCATTTTCCAGTGTGCAGAATGCCGATTGTGGAAAATCCACCATGTTCGTGATTATACAAAATACTTAATCTTCATACAGTATGTACAGCCCAGTGCAAGAAAAATCATATCAAATAAGAAATACACATCGTATTGTCACTTATTTCAGACTGATGATGAGTTTTGACATGACTACGTCTTTATTAGAGGTAAAAATGGGAAAAAATGTCACATTTTATGTGTAACAGGAAGTTCACGAAATCTCTGCTAGATGGTACATATGTCAAAGCATACATGTGCTGCCATCTGTCGAGTGTTGCATAATCTACTTGCAAGAAACAGCACTTCAGCAGTAATATTGCTATTGGACAATATAACATGAGGCAATGACATTATGTACTGAACAAAGAAAAGCAGAGGAGGAGATCATCTCATATGAAGGAAGTAAAGACGTAGTCATGTAATCAATGGGATTTAAAAATCCCCTGTCACTTTTTTTTTTAAGTATGTATATTTAAAATATATATTCAGATTCATAAAAAAAGTGAATGCAAAATATTCACATACCATAGAGAAATACGTAGAAAAAAAAAATAAAAACAATTAAGGATACTGCAGAATTCTTTAAATATGAAACCATACACTACAATTTTATCTGAATTTACAGATGAGTATCACACATACATATTGTCGTTGTTCCTGCAATAACTCCTATATGCAAAATATAAAATTTTTCAGTAGGAAGAAAAAACACATTCATTCTATGGCAGTGGTACATAGGAGATTGTGAATTCTTACATTTTCGAAAGAAAGAAATAGTACATTATGCAACAAGCCTATAATGATAGTAATTAAGAAGCGAGTATGGATGTTTATGAAACGAGCGCAAGCGAGTTTCATAATTTTCATACGAGCGTATTAATTACCATTATAGGCAAGTTTCATACGACTTTTTATGCTCGACCATATTTCTAACTTGAAATTATTCAGAAATATTCATTTTATTTGTATCTGACAGAAGATCGGAAGTGACCTTGTTCATAGCTCGAAATTGTGAGATGTGCGCAGACGCGAAAGTATTCATTTTTTCCGAGGAACAATAATGTCATTGACCTTGATGTAATGCAGAGAATGTATAACCTGGAAATTGATTTAGAATTGAAAAACGAGATGACAAATTAAATTTATTTGAATATTATTTACAATTAATGCTAATTATTATAGTAACAGAATATAACCTTCTGCGACAATATTGGATTTCCAGCCTCCGTGACGTTTCCCTCGTTTTTCAATTGCATATCCGAGAATAATCGAAAACCTGAACTTTAATGAATAGGTGTACTTTAATGACATGCATTAAAGGACTACTACCAGGTGTATAATTACTACATTTCGGCATGGTCGAGCATAAAATTACATATAGGAGATTTTATTATTTGCTGTATCACTATTTAAGTTATTTAACAGACCAAAAATCTGAAAATCGATAAATATGTCACATAGAAGTTATTGCAGGAATGACAATATGCAAAATGTTCGTCTACAATGAATCAAATGCAGGTACAGATGTGGAGAGAATGTGAGAATAAGGAATTAAAAGACTTGAGAGATTCTGTGACAGGATTCTCATCTGTTAAGCACAAAACATTACACAACTGTAAAAATGATTAGGGATAATTAACTGAAGAGGAGTGTGGCAAATTCTAGATATTAGAAGAGATGGGTGACTATGACAAAAGAAACGTTTAGAAGCCTAACAGAAGTTGACAAGAAGAAATGTCGAAACCTTAAAATTTTTATTATTTCTTTTCACTTCAAAACATTATGTGGCACCACTTGGGTTATTAAAATATTGTACAAATAAATGTCATGCTTTATTGGATTACAGTCGGCCTGGGCAGTGTAGTCGGTATAGTGCTGGTCTTCTGTGTTCGAGGTTGCGGGTTCGATCACAGCCCAGGTCGATGGCATTTAAGTGCGTTTAAATGCGACAGGCTCATGTCAGTAGACTTAGTGGCTTGTAAAAGAACTCCATTGGGACAAAATTCCGGCACACCGGCAACTCTGATATAACCTCTGCAGTTGTGAGTTAAATAAACCATAATTTATAAAATATTTTATTGGATTACAGACGTGACAAAACATAATATTTTACTCAAATTCTTTTACGTTTATTTTCTTGCTTTCTCATTGAGCAAATTAATTTCTGTTGCTTAAAAACACCGGTCCCAACAACACGTCCTATTTAAGATAGGAAATAATTTCAATCACGATTGCTATCAATGCAGACAAATATACAGTACAACTTGGTTTACTGTCACCTTTAACTATCGTTATTTCCATTGACTATGAGTAATTAAACTCAATTTATCATTTAAATTCTACTAGCCGCCATTTTTCCGCATTATATACCAGTACATTCCTCCTAGATAACGAGCAATAGCATGATCTCGAGCATTACTATCCACAAGTACTAATATTTAATAATAGTATGACTCATGTGGCAGCAGAAACCGGATTCCATTGCGTAGTTTATGCAAAATGGCTCCAAAGAAAAGTGCTACAAGAGAAGTAGAAATGCTACTTTCATAAGATTAAAATAAATTCTACGATTTCATGGAAGGTAAACGAATTATGAACAGAACTGAAACATATCAAACTTTTCTCTAATGGTTAAATAAATCCTTACATAAAACTACAGATAGAAAAATCAAATAAAATTAGTAGCGATAGAACAGTGTTTTCCAACTAGTTATGAACTATTATCGCTATCTACTTTTGAAGATTTCATATTGGAGTGGTTAAATGGCAAGTTGTAGCCGATTTATCACAAAAGAAAGATTTTTCAGAAACATTCATTCATGGTGTTCTGCCCAAGGGCAGGTTTTTCACTGCAAACTCAGCATTCTCCAGTCTTTTCTATTTTCTGCCTTCCTCTTAGTCTCCTCATATGATTCATTTATCTTAATGTCGTCTATTATCTGATATCTTCTTCTGTCCTGAACTATTCTCCTGATCACCATTCCTTCCTGTGTATCCTTCAAAAGGCAGTTTCTTCTCAACCAGTGACCCAGACAATTCCTTTTCCTCTTCCTAATCAGATTTAGCATCATTCTTTCTTCACCCACTCTTTCCAACACAGCTTCATTTCTTATTCTGTCTGTCCATTTCACACGCTCAATTCTTCTCCATATCCACATTTCAAATGCGTCTAGTCGCTTCTCTTCACTTCGTCATAATGTCCACGTTTCTGCTCCATAAAATGCTACACTCCACACAAAGCACTTCACTAGTATCTTTCTTAGTTCTTTTTCCAGATGTCCGCAGACGATGCTCCTTTTTCTATTACAAGCTTCCTTTGCCATTGCTATTCTCCTTTTGACTTCCTGGCAGCAGCTCATATTACTGCTTACAGTACACTCCAAGTATCTGAAGTTATCCACTTGCTCTACTGCCTCATTTAGAATTAGAGTTTACCTTTTTTACTTCTCTTCCTATGATTTCAGGAACAACAAAAATTAAATGTTAACACATTACTTAATATCGCTCATTTGCGATAAGAGAGGCACAACTCAAAATTTTTCATTTTTGAGATTCTTACAAAAATGAACTCCGAAAGTAGTATATTTTTATCGTGAATAACGACAAATACATGATTACATTATTTTTCCCCCAGATGGCAGATGTGTCTTTATTAAATTGTTATAATCTAACAAAATCATTACAACAACAAAGACTTAATTTTAGTTGTTACGAAGCATTCCAACTGAAACGTTTAAATCTTTTCATGAAGAGTGACAGAATTTGTGTTGCGTCTTTTCATTGAATAATTTTTTTTCAGCAGCAAGGAATTATTCTGCGTTGTGTCATTATTTTAGATAAGTAACAAATGCTTATTTAACTTCCCTTGTCATCAATAAGCTTACATTTAATATTGTGACGGTATTTATGATTAAAACTATTTTAATTTAACAATTATTTAATGTTATGTCTGTCTATTTGAAAAGTATTATAACGTTTCACCTTTATTTTTTAATAGGGTTCGTAATTTTTTTACACGGAAATGAATCAATTACGTTCCTATCTAATTCTAAAGCTATCAAAACAAACATTTATAGAAAATGATGTCTGGCAGCCGGTTACTTAAACACAACTCGAAGGTTTGTTCAATAATATACCGTACATTTTATCAAGATGAATAGTATTAATGCCTTGATTAAAAATTTAAAAGAAATAAGTGTCCCTGTAAATGAAATAAGTTTAAAATATGTAACATGAATAATGATCTGCCTGTTATTTACATGAAGTAAGCAGGCTAGTGTAAATGATGCTGATGCAGATTCTAAATAGAATGTTTTTAATTTAACATTTTTGACTTGAAAACAACTGATGTCACCTGTTTCATTTGGCATGTGAGAGAAGCAGAAAGAGATGTCATTGAAATAGGTATTTGTGTACTTAACTTCTTGAAGAAAAATAAAAAATGTCGGCTGAAGACATAAACATAATTTTCTATACTGATCATTGCTGAGGACTTCTGTTCTAAGGTTCATGATCCATCTGTACATGTTCACTGTATCCAAATTCCAAATCTGAAATCCATTATCCATAAATTGTTGATAATTGGACACACTCAGGACGAAGACGATAGTGCCATTTCAATATCGAGGGCGAAGTAAAACGCGTGTCCAAAAGTGGTCCGATTTACACTCCACATCATTTTGTCTCTATTGTTAAAGCTGCAAAGAAAACAGGACGGACCTACAAAACTAAAGAAATATCCCATAAGGACTTTTTCAATATCAAGAATCTAGGAACAAGTTACAAGAACGCAAATTACTTCAGGAACACAAGGAAAATCAACGAAGTAAAGGTTTTGACAGTGCATCAAAGTCATCCATTGTCATTTTTCTACAAAACATTCTATTTCGACGAAGAATTTCAAGAAGTACAGCTAAAAAATGTTCTTCACGAAGTAAAACCAAAACCGAGATTCCAGAATTGCCACAAGTTTATAATGAAAAAATAGGAAAAAGGCAGATTTACTAGATCTGATTAAACCGAACCACATTCCAGGCTTCTATAAAGAATTCTTTGAATCTCTGAAAGTGTAGAGAGGTGTTGTGAACTGTATTGAAAGTGTTGTGCTGTAGTTTATGTTTACTGGGCAATTTATTTCTAAAATAATTTTGTGTAAAGAATTTCAGATTTTGTATAATGCTTTCTCAATCTAGGTTGTTGCTATTATATTATTTTTTCTAATATAAATCATAGTCGCGTATTTAAAAATAATCTTTAAATTATACGGTTAATTATAAAGTATAATTTTCATAAAAAGTTATTACATTCGTTTGTCAATACAATAACATCTTTGTTAAAATTTAAATTTATTAATGAATGTCACAGAGCATACTTATAATATTATTGTGTAATGACATGTCAATAAATTAATCCATTGCATTACTTTATCGAAAAATTAATTTTCTACAAACACAATCATTGTGCAGCTATTGTACAATTGCAATAATTGTACAATTATTGTACGTCAGATAAATATTCTCACTGTCATAACTAAAAACGGACACATATTTATTTAAAAAAAGAACGACACAACTTAAAATAATTGTTGAAATTATTGAAATTAATTAATAATTATGGTACTATACGCTACAACACTAGAAATATAATACATGTGCAAAATTGCATTCCGTTTGGAAAAAGCATGTGCCAACAATTTGATTTTTAAGAATATGAAAATTTTAAAATGCTTCTCCTGTAAAATTAACACTTTTTGAGTTGTGTCACTCTTATCGCAAATGAGCGATATGAACAAATGTAAACATAAATGTCGAAACCATACCTTCCCATTTTGCAATTAAATTTTAACTAATTACAGAAAAGAATCAAATTTAAAAGAATGAGGGTTAAGACCTTTTATTTAAATGTCATCGATATAAATTTTTTTATGATATTTCATGTCAACAATTATATTCATTGTAATATACACCTCACAATTTTGCATAGGATGTCACAATCACATTTATTACATATACACTTTCTTGTGGAACTCTCTATTATACCTGAATTTCATACCTACTACTTAATTCCCTCTTATTAAACAAATGTCATATTTATGCGTATACTCTACAGTCCCGTCCTGACATATAGTTTTTTTGCCTAGTCACTGTTTTATACCAATCATATATTTTTAATATAAAGAAAAGTTTGTACTTCATCAATGAAATTTTTCTTGTGTACATTGTTATGGGATAGGTTAGTTGGAACCTCAGGAGTCCATGGACAACCAATTGGGAACTACTGGTCCAGAATAATGAAGTAATTAAAGTTAGTGATAACAATATGACAAAATGGAACATTTACTCTCAACAGCAATAACCAATCAACAATGAGTGTTCATTTCATCCCCATGTTTGTGGTAAAAGACGTTTTTAATTGCAAAATATACTTTTCATCGAAATTATAAACTATAAAAAATATCTATGTCTAAGTAAATGAGTTGACCTTAGAGAATAAAACGTTGCTTTAATACTAATTTAAATGATGCAATTATTATCGTTCAGTAACTGTTGCAGCCTTAGAGGAAAAATTAACGACAGTAACATAAGTTCCACTGTATATTATTAGTAATTTACATCGTGATGAGTGAGAATAAAACAGAAACTTAAGCAGGTTAGAGCGTTGAAACATCCAACATTAATTATTATAATACATTACACTGACAGTCTGTCACATCATGAAGCACTGAAGCAAACAGTGAGGTTATGTTTGAACTAAAGCTCATTTCGTGATCACTAATAATAACTGTACAGATGACCATAGATTATACCTGTTCAATGGCAACGAGAATATGTTTTAAAGCAAATTTATAGATAAGTTATTTGTATTTTATAGTAAGCGAATCAAAAAATTTAATTAAATTATTTATTTTTTATATATCATCAACAACTTTGAAGCCAGTAAGCATACAGAATGCACTACAGATGGACAACTGATATAGAAGAATTTTCAAGACAACACTTACTCTACAATTTATTAAACATGATGGTGTATTCTATTATGTATATGGAGGTATTTGCTGCCTGAAATAATAAATATATTTATCAGAGCTTCTGTGTACGATTCTGTAGAGTCAAGTCAATTTTTTTTTTTTTCAGTCTATTATTTGTAAAACACACTGCTGCTACTTTACATTATTTTGCATCTTTATTAGTGGTTACTTACTCCACAAAAACAATACAACTTTGATACATGGAAGATGTTTCTGAAAATATACAGTAAATATAAAAGTCAATTGAGTGAGCCACAGAAAAAAATTTGACCTCCCCCCTAACCTCACTTTTATAGCTAGAACAGTATAAGCAAAGACATGAAGTACTGAATAAAAGAAAATTTGGTTGTACAAAACAACAATGTAATAAATACGAACAGAAATGAATTTGATGAAGAAATCTTTGGAAAGTAATCTTTGGAAGACCAAGATTCTGGTATCGAGATATCAAAATCTTATTGTCAATTCATTTAATAATACTTTTGTCAGCTTCTATGAACATATGTAATGATTATAGGCCTTCATTAACGTACATGGTGTGATAAAATAGTACAGTGAATATCAACATAACTGATATACTTTATTGTTAATGTGTTTTAAAGAACAGACGCTGGCATTTTCAGACTTCGTAAACTGTCATCTACTACTGTGTGAAGAGGCTGTTTTGTACTTTGTTCAAGGGTTTTGTGAAGGGAATTCTTTGTTAGAGGAGGTAAAGTTAATTTCATCTGTAAAAATTTTACTCTGACAAATGGTAAGTGAGGAACATCAGCGATCAGGCCTCACTAAGTTGAAGCAAATATTTCAAATAAGTTAGATGTTTTCAAAGGGATGGCTATTACGAGAAGAAGAAAATGAAGAAAAGGTTTTCCTTTCCCTTGAATTTCACAAAGCATTGAAAAAAGCAGGGGATCTTGGGATATTGCAGCTGTATGCAGCTGTGCTTGGAGGTTTCACTCTCTCACCCAATACATCGAGCATTAATTAGGTTTTATGCACCTTCACTGAAATAATTATTATGAATGTGCTTTGTCATAACTTTAAAAAACACTAGCTCACAAATAGAACTACAGTAGAATTCCTAGTATCCGGCAATTGTGGGACAAAGCCAGTGCCGGATAACTGATTTTGTCAGATAATTGGAAAATACGTTTATAGGTTATGTAAAGACAAAGGCTACTGTAGGCTACTGCACAAACATTTTTTTCCATCAGTTATCGGGCACTGGCTTCGTCTTACAGTTGCCGGATACGAGGAATTCTACTGTATTACAAAACTACAATAATTTATTTATTTAATACAAACTCACCCAAAGAATGAATTTACAATTCTTTCAACTAGTTTTTTTTTTGTGAAGAAGTCTGATATTTTGGTTTGTTTTTTATTTTTATTTTGTGAGTAAGGACTATACAGTCTTTGGGACTCAGAAATGAGGACTGAAACAATATGGACATCTTTTTAGAATGAACAATGACAACTGGCCAAAAAAATGAGCACCACCAAAGTCATGTAAAAGTGACAGACCCCAAAATCTTGGAATGAAGGTATACTACAAGCCATGGAGGACAGGAACTTAACAGTAAAGGATGCAATGCACAGAAGATGTTGGCAATGAGGAACAGAGAAGTGACTCTCAGTCATTCAACCCGTATTAGTAGTATATAAAAATCTGCACACAGGTTTATAGGCCTGCAAAACACTAGAGTTCAATATTGGAAGCATAAACAGGAAGCACTCCACTGACAAGGAGAGGACATGCTCTGTATATCACCGAATGAAATAAGATTGTGTGAGATGAAAGTACAAGAAGTACTGTTTAAAGTCATACCTGGTATGGGTGGCCAATGACCCCTCGTTTTGGAAATATTGGCTATTGTTTGTGACATACTTCCGTTAGGTGCCTAATAGGGAAGCATTACACTGTGTAAAAGCGTAGCTCATATGGTTGGGTACTGAGTTGTTATCCAGGCGACCTGGGTTCGAATCTCAACTGGTCCTATGTTTTTTTTTTCTTTTAATAATGATTAATAGTGTGATCACAGTAATCTATTTACATATATCATATTTCTCAATGTATTGAACGCTTCATCATGTTTTAAACAATTTACTAATTAACTAACATTGTATTGTAAAGGATAAACAAGAAAATACTGCTCACGTAGGCAGGTCACTGTTGTCTGTTCTGTTTCTATTCCAATTCATTTTGTACACGATTCATTATGATAAATGTTATAAAAACACACAAAACATACGTATTTCCTGCACCATGCACAGCAAATGAAAGAAGGTTGTCCACAGTCACACACATTTTTCCGCACTTCTGCTGCGAAACAGACAATCTTCACATTCACAAACACTTCTCGTTCGTTTATTAATTTTGATCCATACCAGCATATTTAAACATGGTTTTGAATATAGGAGCTGACAACTGAAAGTGAATTAAGGAGTGAATTATGAGGGCATTCTCCCTTGAAGCAATTTGTCGTCCAGTTTGTAAAAGGAAAGAGCTATTTTGCAAATATTTGATAAAAGTCTTCACCTGTCTAAAAAGATAAACATCACAGGACTGGCGTAATCCAGTACATTCGGGTGAAATCACTTTAAGGTTGCACGTTACTTCATTTTCTTCATTTGTAAATATTTCATCATGCAAAGAAGGGTTTACCCACCCTTCCCACGAGTCCAGAATTAGAAGAAATGGCTGCTCTTTCACATATGTCTTTATTACTTTCTCCAGGTATTGCTTATGGAGTTGAGATGTCAGCTTTCCCGATGAAGAACATGTTACACATAATTATATTTCCGAATTTAGAAGTGAGTTCATCTACTTGACGTTGCACTCTTGGGCCAAATTGTCCTTTTGCTTCTAATTATAATAAATATAATAATAATGAATATAATAATAATAATAATAATAATAATAATAATAATAATAATAATGATAATAATAATAATAATAATAATAATAATAATAATAATAATAATAATAATAATAATATCAAGTTTTAAAAAAATGAGAAGGCATTAGGATTCGAACGGGGGTTACCTGGATGACAACTCAGCATCCAATCATATGAGCTACGCTGTTACATAGTCGAATGCTTCTCTATTGGGCACCTAACAGAAGTATGTCACAAACAATAGCCAATATTTCCAAAACGAGGGTCATTGGCCACCCATAACAGGTATGACTTTAAACAGTACGTCTTGTACTTTCATCTCACACAATCTTATTTAATTCGGTGATATACAGAGCGTGTCCTCTCCTTGTAAGATAAATTCTAAGGTAAGTTTTTTAACACAACAAATTATCAGAAGAATTTCAGAAAGAAGATTTCCAGAAGTGGCTAATTCTTAGAAAAGAGCTGGAAATGACGCAATAATATGGAAACATGAACATTCACCACACTTTTTATCACACTACATACTTTCTAATCAACTTTATATCAACACAATTTAATTCAATATTATAACGGACGTTAATTTTGAACTAGTTCTGGCCTTCTAAATATAAAACTTGATAGTCTATTGCTCTATAAGAGAATTAAGTCAATAAATATTCTTTAAAACAGGTACCGGTACCAAGAAAGACAAGTTATGAAGATGGAAATAATATTTAGTAGGTTTTGAAGAGTGTCACTGTATTTTTCAACATTCAATATAGAAGAGAAGATCAGCCCTATAGGCTATTAAACAAGATTATGATGAAATAGAACAAAAAAAAGTACACATACCTCGATACTCAAGTTTACTGATGGAAGCATACGAATATAGGAAGCATTCTAAGTCAAATTCTAGGTTGTGATATATTTTGCAACATCGCTGTACATACTTAAGTAGCAAAAAGCACTATCCAAACTGCACCTCTGTAGCACTTGCATCTTATACTAAAATGTCTATGTTGGTATCAGATAAATACAAAGATACACGTCAGAATAATCAACAATTTTAATCGGTAACAAGAGTATTATGGCTATGTCATGTCATGTTGTACCTTCATTGAGATTCCTCTTACAATTAAACTTTACCAACAATCACTTATTTTAACTACATTAATACTGAACGATGCGATTCCGTGCTCCCTTTTTGTATGATTATCACAAAGTTTTATTACGACCCCAATACTAGCCTAAATCACAATGTCTTATTAATATGTGATTTTATAACTAACTTTTCATAGATAAATAAAGCTTTTATTTTTTTAATGTTCATCAAATAAGACATAATTAAATAAAAAGCCTTTATCTCCTTAAATAAATAATTAATCACTGATCTGTTCCACAATATGAATTGAGGAGACATTCGTGATTGCTTTTCTAACATGATTAAGTTAACACAAACGTAAATGCATTACCATTTGCTGGCATTATCACTGGTATTAGCTTTTAATAGATATAGATCTGTTTATTTATTGATCACATTTGTGTTTCAATATCTACCTCTTTCACAAACTTGTGTTAACTATGTGTCAAAAAGAGTTACATCCCTAAATTGCTGAAATCGATCAATTTCTTCCGTGAACAAATCCTGAGAAAGAGTTAAAGGACCTAAGATTTTTTGAACAAGATCCCAAACCAGAATTAACCATTTAAGAGCATTAACTTCTTCTTTTTAGATTATTTAAATATCATGTCTATATTGTATCATAATCAATCAACTATGATTACACAAATATGATAATAAATCGACAGTCCAATTCAAAACGGAAACAACTCAAAATTTAAAATTCTAAGAAACCTGCATTTTAAAGCTTTACATTGCTGTGAAAAATCAAAGAATCATTGAAATTACTTCAAATTCTGTTAATGATGTTTTATATATACAGTAGCTTGCAAATTAATCCGAACATGACATATTTTTACATTTTCTGTCATTGTTGACCTCACAGCTGCTCATACCGCTTTAATTGACATCTGTAGTACGTGTAATTCCATTGTTGAAGGTCTGTCATTATTTTTTTTATAATATGTGACTTTTGCCTGTCGTTTTGTACTTATAAGCATTTCAGTTGTGTTGAAGACTTAATACTGCAATCCTGTGTACATTCTGTCGTCTTCACAAATGGATACAACTCCACGAAAACAGTCTAAAATTATAACATTAGCAGAGCATTCTTCTATGACACAGAGGCAAATTGCTGCAGAATGTCACATCGGTTTGGCTACTGTTAATTCGATCATAAAACGATACAGGGAGACTGGATCCATCACACCCCAGAAAAAAGGAAACTGTGGCCGGAAAAGGAAGACTTCACCTGCAGATAATTGTTTAATTGTCAGGAAAAGTAAATTAAATCCTAGACTAACTGCTGTCGACTTAACCCGCGAGTTAATGGCTACCACTGGGGCGAATATTCACGTCACAACAGTGTGGCGTAGACTTTTGGAAGCTGGACGAAGGGCTCGTAAGCCTATTAAGAAGCAACTGCTAACCCCTGTTATGTGCAAAAAAACGTTTAATGTTGGCAAAATTACATCAACACTGGACAGTGAATGACTGGAAGAATGTACTTTTTTCTGATGAGTCTCATTTCGAGGTCCACGGCCACCATGTTTCTTCGAAAAAGTAACAGCAGCTCATCTCCAACAAGCACCTAAATACCCCCCTAAAGAAATGTTTTGGGGTTGTTTTACACATGAAGGACCTGGACCATTAATACCTATCAAGGGAATGATGAATTCTGACAAATATATTCACTTATTGAAAACCAGAATCATGCCCCAGCTGCAAAAATCATTTCCGGATGGCAGAGATGTGTTCCAACAAGACCTGGCACCATGCCATACGTCTCGAAAAACTACAGAATTCTTTAACAAGAAGAATATTCAGGTACTCCCCTGGCCAGACAACTCACCCGACATCAACCCCATTGAGAACTTATGGTCAATTTGCAAAAGAAGAATGCAAAAAATGGATTGTTCTACAAAGGAGAAGATGATTTCTGCCCTCATTGGTGTATGGTTTCACGATGAAGAAATGAAGAATATTTGTGGGAAATTAGTGGAATCCATGCCAAATCATCTCAGAGCTGTTATTAGGAACAAGGGAGGCCACATAGATTACTGAGGTATGTCTTAGATCCTTTTTTTATCCCGTTTGAGTGTTTTTGCATAAGTAATTATGTTGTTCGGATTAATTTGCACGCTACTGTCTTATAAGTTTCAAATTAGAATGTGTTAATTCGATTTTTCACAGCAACGTGAAGCTTTAAAATTCAGTTTTCTTAAAACTTCACATTTTCAGTTGTTTCCCTTTTGAAATGGTCCGTTGAAATCTCCTAACTTCATCAGATATTATTCAGGGAACAAAAATATGAAACAAATGGGATTCAATTTTATGCTGAGTCAAATTTTGAATGGATAATAATGTGGGATTCTTTAAATAAAATACCCTGTAACAATGTTGATCGAAGCAATAATGTTCATAACAAAATATAGCATATGTAATATTACTTGAAAGGAGTATTGCATTTGTTTTAGCTGCTATTACAGTCATGGATAACTACACGTGCTGCCTGTAATTTTTATAATAATTTTTGTTCCTGTTTCTATTAAAAAAATAAGCATTGCCCACCTATTCTAACTTAAGCCACTAAGACGAAGTATTACAGAATATGATTAAGAAAGTTTAGGGTAACATAAAATGTTTATGGCATCGCTAGTCATTGCTGGTTTCCAATTCAGTACTTAACAATAAAAGGAAAGAAACCAACAAACTGTGCAAAAATACAAAAATTGTCTCTTTGTGATGAAATATTCTACCTCCAGCATACTTGAATTACTTTACCATACTTTCACTATGATACATTTCTACAACTCAGCTGTATCAGTATTACTATATAGTGAACTTTATCCAGTATAGCTACTGGCATCAGGAATTTGAGTCTGACAGTCTAATATCTCAGAAACAAACATGTCTCCAAACCTACAAACTTGTTTTGCCTCCACCATTTCAATAGAAATATTAACATACAATATCAAAATAATCTGTGTACTCACCATATTGTTACAGTTTGTCAAATATATACAGTACGCACATTAGAGACTATGACCACAGTTAGTTAATTTAAGATTCTGTATAAGATGTACAATTTGTACTACTATTCTCACAATTAAAACCTAATTTAGCGTCTTTAGGTTATTCAATACATCACCTTAATAACTTCTGGACATGAAATGGACGTGCAGCTTTTCGTTATAAAAAATTATGATTAAGTAAGAATTGAAGTAAAAAAGTCTATCCCTCACTCATACGTAAGTGATACTGGTATCTGGAAAAAAAATAAACAGACATGAACGCATGTCATATTTTCTTTATCATAAAAATAAAATGCAGATAATATGATACATTTCATGTTACAAAATGTAACGCAATTTCTCTAGGTCAAAACAAGAATGTAAATTTGGAAGAAATTATAAGTAAAAAGTCATAGGCTATGAAGTCTGAGTATGATATAGAACTCAAAAACTATTTGCTACTGCACACTCAGGTATATAAAATATATAGCCCCAGAGAGATTTACAACAGCTGCACACTTAGACATTAACTCTTCATTTCATCCAATATTATAGATGCGGCTTGCTCAAGATTCCAGCTTGATTTCTGCAATGCAACTTCACACTGATGTCTGGAAGCTATGCCCAGCCTGAAACAGAATTTCTTAACTACAAACTTTTTCACTTCTTCCAATACTACACATAATTAACCCTCAACTGGTATCTACCCAGACCCATATGGATAGATATCCTTACGTACATTTAAAAGCAATACCAGTTGAGGGTTAAGGCAAATGCCAGGTAATCTTTTGGCGAATCCTCGGACCTCACCTCACCTCACTACATCTCGCCAAAATATTGTAAAAAATTGCATAAAATTGTAAAAATTGTAGAAAATTACTAAATTGTGAAACTGTAAAAATTGTAATTGTAATATTGTAAAATTTTGACTTGTTCCACATCTTAAAGCTTCATTGCTCATGTAAGATCTATGAAATAAAATAAATAAATGAAAAAAAAAAAATTAATGTTATTAACTTCAATACTGAATGACGTGAAATTAAGTTAACTTCTTCATTAAGATTTCTGTGCATATATGCCACATATTTCGAGATAAATCAATCATTTGCATCTAGATTTTTCATTCTTGCTGCAATAAAAACATTTTCATAATGGCTATTAATTTTACTATTACACACCATCTGATATTTCTCCTCCCAGATCACACTCCATTCACGTTCCTTCCTACAATCTATTCTTCCTAACACAATTTATATATAACTACGATCTTTCTACATCACATTGTTTCTATTATTGAATAGTACATGGTATAAGAGTGCCCTTCTGTCTGCTAGAATGCACATACAAACGTATATGTTTCTTAGTAACTGAGTACCAGCAAGAACTAATGTTTCAAAATGGTCTGCTATAAACTGCAGGTTGCATAAAACTAAATTATAAGAGGCAGCTGGTTCAACCTGTATTTATTAGGCCTATTAAGAAATTGATTATATCAACTTTACCGCCATTATATTAAAATAGCCTCGTTCAAATTATTATTATTATTATTAATTTAAGGAGCGGATTCCTATGTAATTAAATATTCTTTTTGCATGTGATAAAACATAATTAACAAAGTTAAAAATTCCGAACATTAAGTTTCAAGTTTAAAACCCGAATTTTATTTCACATAAAAACACATATTTTCACAAAAAAATTATGTAAATACATATTTTCAGGAAATCTATTATAAACACATAAATCTTGGAGTTTTTTTAATTAAATAATTTTTTTTACAAGAACTTTTAAATATTTTAAAACTAAATCAATTATATCACTCATAAGTACGGTATCTTTTTAAGAATTCTTTGTTGCTTCGTGTTTCTAAGCACTGTGTGGTGTATCCATGATCCATTTTCGTAGTAGTATCGCCTGAAGTTCTGAGAACTGCTAGGCAACATATCAGTGTTATTATTACTGTAGAGAATAAATTAACATGGACAAGGAGGAGAGATCTTGCAACACAATAGTAGGAATGTTTATTGTTGCTGAAGATGATTTCATTCCACGCTTTGTTTGTGAAACAACAGATAAGAGCTCGGGTATGAACATTATTTAATTTAAACAAATCTCTCGCCTCTCGCTCATGTCTATCAAGTAAGGCAATATATCTTGTTGTGATTCCCTGTTATCGGGCTTCATCAATCGATATCCTTCAAGATATACTGAAAGATGGTTATTTTAAAAAATGATTTGGTTTTCCTATTAGCAAATTTAAGCTTTTTGTGTGACACCATAAAAAACTCGAAACATCCGAAAACCTGTTGTCTGAAACAGGCAGGTGCGTGCCATGGAAATTACACTAGACTCGCTACCAGGTTCAGAAGCACAAGTACTAAGGAGCAAATTCCAGAATGTGTTTGGGAAAAACAGTGGATATAAAAAAAATGTGTAAAGTTGCTCAAGTATTGGAGGGTGTGCCTGTAGGTGAAATTGATGGTATATGTGTTTGTGACATTCCTCTCTTTAAATATGCACGTCTGACGTCCTGTAATGTGGAAAGATCGTTTTCACAGTACAAGTCGTTGTTGAGAAATAATCGGCATGCATTTGTGATGGAGAATTTGGCGATGACCTTTGTGGTTCACTGTAATTCTCGGCCAACTACTAGCACTCAAGCGTGGTTGGTGAGTACCTAGTAACATTTTTTTTCAAGCTAAGTAAGGTATTTTTGTCATATTTAAAAAAATATATTTTTTTTATTTTTAGCAAATATTTTCGTACTTTTTACCACATAAAAAATAAATATATTTAAACTTTTTAGCACATAAAAATCTCCGCTCCTTAATTATTATTATTATTACTATTATTATTATTATTACTTACTTACAAATGGCTTTTAAGGAACCCGGAGATTCATTGCCGCCCTGACATAAACCTGCCATCGGTCCCTAACCTGTGCAAGATTAATCCAATCTCTATCATCATATCCCACCTCCCTCAAATCCATTTTAATATTATCCTCCCATCTACGTCTCGGCCTCCCCGGTCTCCCAACTAACACTCTATATGCATTTCTGGATTCGTCCATATGTGCCACATGCCCTGCCCATCTCAAACGTCTGGATTTAATGTTCCTAATTATGTCAGGTGAAGAATACAATGCGTGCAGTTCTGCATTGTGTAACTTTCTCCATTCTCCTGTAACTTCATCCCTCTTAGCTCCAGATATTTTCCCAAGAACCTTATTCTCAAACACCCTTAATCTCTAAATTAACCATTGTAAACTTTGTTTTTCCATTGTTGTTTATTATTATTCAATTTGCTACTATTTTTATTTGTATCTCTAGGCTGGACTTTTATTGGCCTACTGTTGTTGTCCAGTAAATACACAAATAAACAAACAAATAAATAAACAAATTATTATTACTATTATACTGTAAACAAATTTTAAAAAAATTCTAGTGATGGTGGCAACCAGCAGACAAGGAACTTCAATTCTGCCTTCATTATCAAAGTGAGCTGTGAAAACAAAATGGCGTACTTTCCCATGAAACGAATCTCGAAGAAGAGTTAACAGCATACAGTACAATATAATAAATAACTTTACAGTGGCAATTTGTCACACTTTACAAAAATCATAAATATAGTGTTCACAATCACAACAGTTGTTCGAGGAAAATGAAGGGAATTTCAGTCAATACGTTATGCAAAAAATTCAAATTGACAACTTTTTACAATAAAGGCAAACTGTTAGCCAAATAGTTACAGCATCAGCTGGGTTCGAATTCCAGTGGCTCCAAGTGGAATTTGTGATGGAAAAAGACGGTGGTGCTTGATGGTTGGTTTTAGTGGGTACTCCCATTTCCCCTAATGGCATTCCATCATTGCTCATTAATAATCATCATCATGCAGTGCTATGTAGTTTGCCTCCTATGGTGAACTGAGACTCTCTTTACCCATCTTCTATAAGCTGAAGAATTTCCTCTGAATATGATTTACCATAAGAAAAATAAATTTAATATACTGGTACACTGCATAATGCATGTTCTTTACCGTGGACTATTGTTGTGCATTTCATACCCATTTTTGGAGACCTGCCTAGTTTAATGTTAATTAATTGTCAATTGTAAATTTTGGTACCACTAAATAAGAGATTTTTACCTCTACAATGAGTAAATATTTGTAAGCTTTGCTCATACTAAACAGCATTAATATATGAACAATGTAGGGAAAGAAAGATGAACGTCCACAAAACATGATTCTGATAAAAAAAATCAATTTCCTTTTCCAAAGGCAACTAGAAGCAAATATTTTAACTAAACTCTACAAAGATTATGTGTAGAGAATTTACAAGACAACTTATTGATAAAAATCATGGCATCTATTAATTACCAGATCTTCGTCTACCCTCAGTCTCAGCTGTTCATGAATTACAGTCTTCAACATTCTGCATAATTATCTTTAAGCTCTGAAGGCCAAGAGAAAAAGTTTAGAAGAGGATTTACAAAATTTCTACATATTCATACCTTTTACTCAACTTAAGAACTGTTTATGATTGTAAATTCAATTGACCTATTGACCTACTTACAATGTACTAATAATTATGTACTATATATTTTTGGAAATTTTTTACGTGCTGAAATGTTGATTCAAAATTTACGAATTCCAATAAATATTATTCATATGTTAATAACTTCAAATTAACTGATTCTGGCATTTGTATGTAGCAAAAAAGAATGCAGCCATTTAATAAACTGCGAAAAAAAAAAAAAAAATATGAGGCCCTTAAGCTTACAAAAAATTAATCGTCACATTCATCACAATTCAGTAGAATTGCCAACAATAGCCAAGTTAGCAAATCTCACAAAATAATGCATCAGATTCTCATCTAGTTTTACTGTAGGCCAGTGATGTCAAAACAAGTGCATTTTTCTGACCTTGACGTCGTGCGTGGGCAGTGAGCGCTAAGTATGAAAAGAGGAAGGGTTATGTATATGAATAAGAACCTGTTGATTAAGAAAACAGTGGTGCACAAACTTCAAACGGAACGTGAAATTTTATGTCGTTATTTTTATATGGCTTCTTTCTGTTTAATATTATCTATATTGTCTGTAAAACGAAAGTACTAACGCTGATTTCTTAATATTGCACTTGTGTTTTAAATCTGTTGTTATCTAATGCTGGGGTTTGGCAACGAAGCCATTAGCGTGTGTTTCAAATCTTAATAACATAATAGACAGTTAAGAAGGAATATTCACTTAAATTCCATAGTAGTATAATATTATACTGTATTAAGTGGATGAAACACATCATTCATAAAGAAAGTGATATTCCAAAGAAAGAGATTGAGTATGACATGATAAGTTGGAATTTATATTGATGGTATCTTTAGCCATACAAAACTAATAAAAACAATATTACAGTACAAAGCAACGTTACCTAGGTACTGTATCTGTTTTAAGTGTAACTAATATTACATAACAAAACTCTTACCACATTATGCTTTTAAGGTGATATTTGTGAGCAACTTCCTATCATCAGAATATTACATTGTTTTCTCGAAATCTGCTGAAGCTATAGAGCTGACATTTTTACAACACATGGGCACATTATCTTTTGCTTATGATGTAACCGTAGTTGCTTTGTTAATTCATTTCCTTACAAACAATTTCCATGCGAACATTTTCAAAATTTTCAATACACTATCTTCAGTAATACGTATATACGAAAAGTTGAGAAAATATTTCTTTTGAATATAAAAATCAAACTTGTGAAAAATGAGCATTAAAATTAAAACTTACATTCTTATAATGCACTTATACTTCTCAGGCAAATCTAAAAATTAACATGGATACAGTTTTAATAAGTTCTCTTTCCTTTATCTATTGAATCAGTGCTGGCCATTCCTGAATATAGCTCGACCAAGCGGCAATATCACCTCTTTCGTCTATCTCTTTCCTTTCCGCTGTAAAACGCTCAGGCTCTCCTGGGCTCTAAAGCACGCGCTTGCTCCTGTGGGCATCAATTGACATGCCTGCTGTAGGCCTATAGGTTTTCTGAAATAGTCATCATTACTAACATTTTTCTTTAAATGTGAACCGTCATCTTTCCTCCCACGCACACTTCATTTACTAAACTAACAATGAATTTTCGAAAAGTTACGAACTGTATCTGTCTATCAATCATAACCAAAGTCTAACATATTGTCCATGATACTAATTTTCTTTCACGAGTTACAAGATCATAATACACAACTACCATGGTAAACTGAAAGTAAATAAATAAATAAATAAAAAAAAAGGAACAACTGGATAATACCCACGGCAGAGCAATGTCGATAGTTGACGTTACTCGCTGGCCACTAGTCACCAGGCCGTACAGAGCCATGCCAAACAAAACACAATCGAAATGGTGGTAGTAAAATTCACGACTATATTCTTAAATAATTCACTGCATTAGTCAAGTGCAAGACTTCTGGCTTCTGTTGCATTCAGACAATTATAAAATACGATAATTTGGTACAGGGAGCATCCGTTTCTGATGCAAAGATAATTTGTTTGGCTTGTTTCTTAAATAAAATTACGAAATGGCGTTCCTGTGCTTAACATTTAATAAAAAAAAGAAATAAAAAAAAGAAATATAGCAAAACTGTTTTGTCTCGAGACTCTCATCTAAGTCATGTAATAGGTCACGTAATCTACTTCAATATATTTACGCAAATATATCTTGTAGCTAACAGTGGTGCTATCTCTCAGTAATGTTCAGAACGAAGGAGGTAGAGAGAGAAAAGAAACAAATTTCTCCCTCCAACGACGCCACACACCAACGTCGTGTTCTTATGTTGGCAAGATTGTGTATTTACTTAAATTTGGTGCTAAACATAACGGCACGATTCAAAGATACTGTGGGAATTCTCCAGTTTAGCGAAAAAAAAAAAAAAAAACAACAAAGCATTTAAGCATGCTGGATAATATTCGAAGATACCAGAGTAGCATAAAAGGCACAAATTTAGGTTGAAAGTAAAGCATACTATAGTTAAGAATCTCAACTTGCTGTGAACTACAGGTAATGAAAAAGATTAGCAGAGCACTGAAAAATGGATAGTCTAGGGTTAAAGCTTTGTACATGCCACATGCTCAGCAGACTGACCTGACCAGTCGATTGAGCTTAATATGTCTCGCAGCTGCTTGCACATCCCAGCCAGTGGCTTGGAGAGCTGCCAACCCTTCTTCCTCAGCGGCCGAATCGCCAATCTCCTGCAGTAGCCCTTGTACCTTGCTGGCCCGCAACTCACCACTGAGGGACACCACCTAGTGGTACCAGCACACCAACCAAGTCCCCAAGCACAGCAGAGCATAGAAAAATAACAGTTGAGTAGCAGCAGAAGCCATATTGGGTTACAAGATCATAGGGAATGTGATTGCACAGCTTTCTGAATGAGAATTATGAAGGACTGGGCTGTAAAAGTTCTGCCATATCACAGAATTGTTTACTTTTCTAGTTGTGAGAGTAATAGCTTTGAAAGGCAAAAGGAAAGTTCAAACTAGGTATTCTGTTCAGGTTTGTAAATTTGTCGGTGAAAGCTAATGAAAAAGGCTCTAGGGTACCACTCTTTCTGTGAAAATAATTCAGAATAATTCTTTTGCTTTCATTTGTCGAATGAGTTGCATTTAAATACTTCAATTGTGATGTGTAGGGGTTTTCGAAAGTAGGAGATAAATAAAATTTAATTGCTCATATTTTCTTCATTCTCTACAAAATCTTAAAAATTCTGTCACTAGCTTATCATACAAGAAATGGGATATAAATGGAATCAACATGTTCTAAAGATGCTAGCTAATGGTTTATCTCAAACAAACCACAAGGAACAAGAAATAAAATTTAGAAAGACCATATTGCCAATGGAGCTATCAATTTTTGAGCTGCAAAACTGTCTTTGGACCAAGGCTTGAAAGAGGAAGATGAAGAAGATAAAAGAGAAATGACATTTTTGGACTAAGTAAATCATGAAACTTTCTCATGAAACAGAAATAAATCTGTATAAAGACGTGGTCTGTGGAAGAAAATATACATTTAGCGTGAAAATTCATGGTTGTTTTCTTTCCAAATAGAGATTTATCTCCTTCATGCAGAGAATGCATATTCTTTGCAGAGAGAGAGGGGGAGAGGGAGAGAGAGAGGAAGGGAGGGAGGGAGAGAGGGAGGGAGGAAGGGAGATAAGGAGAGGGGATGGGAAGGGGGAGTGGGAGGGAGAGGGGGGAGATGGGAGAGGGGGTGTGGGGGAGGGGAGAGGGGGGGGAGAGAGACGCACGCACACACAGACCCGTTAATTATTTGAGTTATGCACGCACAAGCATGCATTATGAACATGTACAATCTAC
The DNA here is from genome assembly GCF_040183065.1 of Periplaneta americana. Classification (NCBI taxonomy): domain Eukaryota; kingdom Metazoa; phylum Arthropoda; class Insecta; order Blattodea; family Blattidae; genus Periplaneta; species Periplaneta americana. Next base: position 34,015,066 of record NC_091122.1, read on the forward strand.
TAGATTCATTCATTTCTTTTTATAGTGCAAATTTTTTTAAACAGTTTCTTACTTTTTGTCATACTAAGCTACTGGTACTTCATATCTATTTATTTGCAACGTTTTCTTTTGAACTTAAGTTGGGAATGGAAGGGATAATTTTTTATACTACTGTTTCGGCCTTTGAGAAGCTTAAAAATTGTTCACTGCCTCATACCATAATGGAAAAGGTTTGGAAATGAAGGAAAATTATTAAAGAAATATAAATATAATAAGGAAACATAGTGATTACACATTTCATGCAGTGCTAAATACGGTGTGTGACTACACAGGAGAAAATCTGAGGAAGCAGTCATGATCTTATATATTTACGGACACCAGATTCTGTCTTTCATCTAAATTTGAATTTTATAATAAATGAATACATAGCAGTATCTCACAAAAATTTTATATTGTCATATATTGAGTACGGGAATATATTTAGAGACCGTATTTTTTGGTGAAACAGAATGGCGATTTCGGTGTTAAATCTGCCATAATCTCAGTGGATATTTCGTGAAATAAGTTGTCAATTTGTATTTCGTGAAATAAATTGTCAATTAAATTTATTATTTTTAGTATAGTTTTTTATTATGCTTATCATGCATCACAAGATATAAACTAGATAAAAAAAAAGGTAAAGGTATCCCCGTAACATGCCATGAAGGCACTTGGGGGGCATGGAGGTAGAGCCCCATGCTTTCCATGACCTCAGCACTAGAATGAGGTGGTGTGGTCGGCACCACGCTCTGACCGCTTTTTACCCCCGGGAAAGACCCGGTACTCAATTTTATAGGAGGCTGAGTGAACCTTGGGGCCGTTCTCAAGATATAAACTAAACATGGTAAATATATATGTTATATAAAACATTCTTCAATCTTTGCTGCTGTTGACTACAGGAATCTATCTTTTTTCGATAGCCATAGAGATAGTGAAAGTGATAATATCCATAGAGGAAATGCAGAAATATTGGTGTTATCAAACTATTGAAAAGCTAACTGAAACAAAACTCACAAACATGTTTTTTAACAATATCAAATACAATTTTGGTGCATATTTCGTAGTTTTTGCGATAGAGGGGGTATATTTCGTGGTTATTGACATATTTTGCACAATGATCCTAATTTAACGTTATTTCGCGAGATTATTTTGCTTAAATATGATATTTTACGTACCGTAGCTAGAAAGCGAAGTGTAACAAAGAAAGTAATTGTGGAAAATTTCGCGTGTATCACTGGTCTCTAGTTATATTATTAAAAAAGATGATTAGTTTCAAGGAGAAAGAAAACTACTTGGAAAAAGAAAAGAATGAGGGGAACAATACTATCAAACTTTTCACAAGCCACCGGCGTGGTTCAGTCGGTTAAGGCGCTTGCCTGCCAGTCTGAAATTGCGCTCGGGCGCGGGTTCGATCCCCACTTGGGCTGGTTTGGTTTTTTCCGAGGTTTTCCCCAACTGTAAGGTGAATGCCAGGTAATCTATGGCGAATCCTCGGCCTCATTTCGCCAAATACCATCTCTCTATCACCAATCTCATCGACGCTAAATAACCTAGTAGTTGAGACAGCGTCATAAAAAAAAAACTTTTCACTGTTACAGGTTATCAATAGCAAAATTAAATATTATTTTATCTGAAAACTTATGGTTATTTAATAGAAACTATTTGTATTTGTGAAGAGAGAATGGTACAACAAACAATGCACTGCAACCTAATGTCTATTGTGCACCAGTATCTTGATCTTTAATCAAATTAGTGGGTGGGATAAAAGCAATGATACTCCTCTGTGACATGTGAGATAACTTGCTCGGTTTCAAGAAATTATAACCAAGATGTTCAAATCTGAGAGCAGAGAAGTATTCATGGTCACACAGAATGTGGGATGATGTTTTTTCCCCATACATGTAAGAAATGAATTCTCACAAAAAGTCATTTTTGTTAAAAGTGTGGCTTTGGACTATCTCATTCTCATCACTTCAATTCATTGATAAATAAATATGATAGACCAATGACTGCCTGTGAAGGTATGGATTGGAGTTGGAGATGAATTGTGAACGTAAGCAAAATAAAAAGAAGAAACAAATGTTATCAGAAAATAAAAAGTTAGTAATATATTTACTTCTACTATGTTCACACAAACTCTAAGGAAAAGTTAAGCAGGTGTATTAAGCTACAATTCCTGCAGTTATTCAATAACATAACTGACTACGGACCGTAGAATCCAAGTTTTTACAGTAGGATGAAGTTTCCTCCAATAGTTCTAATGTGCTCCATTTGTTATACAATTTTTGTGAGAAGTACGACCATGGAAGCTTAGGTGTAGTCAATCACATCCGTCATATAGAATGATATAATACTGTATCAGAATATGATCAAGGAAAACTTATGAAAGTGAAAATCTTTTTGCTGATCAAATCACTTTTGAGTGAAGATAACGTGGTAAAAGTACGAAAAAGTAAAATGTTATTAAGTTTAACAGTATGTAACATAAAATGAAACACTTCTTAATAAATAAGAATTAATTTTAAAGTTAAGCTTTTTGGAAACATCTTTCTTACTGCTTTTGGAAAAAAATATATTTACTTTCTCCCACCTGTTTCACCCTCGAACTTGAGAAAATACCACTTTACAGTTTAAACTTAAGTTCATGAGTTTATATAATTTCAACATTTAAAATGCTATCATCAACAATGATTTTCAATACAGATACATGTACAGCAAGTGTTGCTAGGCGAAAGTGTTTATTTTACAATGATCATATGATACAGTGCTATTATAGTGCTACCACTGTTCACACATATAAACAGCAAACAACAATGAAAGCAAACAAGTTTTCGACAACTACAAACGTATCTGTTAGTAATAAATGAGGTTAAAAAATTACGTATAATTATTTATTAAGTGTTTAGCTCAGGATAGTGCTATTGCAAGACGCAAAGTTTGGATTAAGTTCTTTAAACAATTTTTTTCCAGTCCAATTCAAGACTACAGCTTTCAGGTTTAGTAAAAATTTATGAATATCGAAGTTTTAAAATTATACACAGAATATGTAAACTTACAGCGTTCGCGTATTAAATATTAGGTACAGTACCTTGTTGATTAGTTTCAGCCTGTTGTGGGCTATCTTCAGAACTGGTTAGTCCTGGTCTGAAGATACCCCACAAGAGGTGAGCACTACTTCATCATCTTTATAGTTCGATGTTGGTTACACCGCTCTTAACGTCACATGACTCACATGACCATAATTTAAAATTGTCATAAGTTACGAAAACTTTTAGTATTTTTTACACTATTATGTATTACTGTATTACAATAATTATGGACTGATGAATGTACATTATCATATTCAGTACTAAAAATAAATGTACGTATTTCAAAACTTTATTTTTAAATATCTATATGAAAATTACTAAATTTCAACATGGAACAAAATGTTTGTGTAGTACAATGTGTCTTTACATAACCTATAAACGTATTTTCCAATTATCCGGCAAAATCAGTTATCCAGCACTGGCTTTGTCCCATTGTTGCCGGATAAGAGGAATTTTACTGTACTTAGTGATAAAGAAATAAAACAGGTGCACAGTATAAATTAAAATGTTCAAAATACAAAATGTGTCCTTCACAATCATAGCTCTCTCAATTTATTCTGCACGCTCTCCACCCAAAGAGCATCCCGTTAATTGTGTATTCACTGGTAAAGGATTTTACTCTACTAATTCCGAAATTCAAAATCACCACACCTACAAATGTGTCTTCAGCAATGAGTGCTATTCTGAGCCATACAAAACTAATCTTTTCAAAAATTCCAGTGACGTTTATTCTGATATAGGATGAATAAATTTTAAATAACACAGACACAATGGATTTCAATTTGTGGGTCTAGATTAAGACATAACATGCATGAACACATAGGTAAGTGTTTTTTTAGTACATACCACTTTATCCGCACTGGGATTTACTGGTGTGCTGTTGAATTGGTAAGACTGCTGCTTCAATGCTACCCATCCAGGAAAATTTGATCCACTACTAATACTTGGTCCACCAGATGAACCTATCAAAACACAAATACATAATGAAATAAATTAAGAGTTCCAATTTGGTAAGTGAACATCCATCTTCTCAGATTTCAATTCAATATTTTATAGTTACAGGGTGATTCTGTGACTGTTACAAACTTTTAGGGAAGGTATAGAAGATCAACTTTGACATTCACGTTTAACATTTGCATACCACATACCATAATAGGCCTACAGTAGAATCCCTGTTTAACTAATCTCTGAGGGATTACCTTGTTTTCCTTAAAAGGGGGTGAAAATGGAAAGGAAAGTCTAAAATAACTAATAACATGTGTGTTATACCGTATACTATACATATAATTATTTAATTAGGTCTAAAATTATTATATAAAATACATTTGATCATAATATTTTCTAACTCTTCAAATGCGAGGAACGAATGTTTTTCCATTTGGTTGAACCTAAACAACATCGAAGATTTCTTCTTTCTTCTTCATTATTCCTCATAATGACAAACCATGTCTTTTTGCCATATGTGATAGTGTTATCTGAAGATTAAACTTGACATTCCTTATTATTTTCACTTTCTGTCTGATAGTTAATTTATTCCATTTAGTTACCATCTTAACGATCCATAAACATAAACTAATAAAAGAAAAACTTGGAAACAGGATCCACACAACTCGAGAGAACAAAGCAAGCAAAGCAGCCACTCTGTGAATATAATGCAAATTAAAACCTATAAAGAATAATAATGCCATGTTGCGTTTCATTACTATTGATTGAGATGTGCTATCAAATATGCTGGTACTACTGATTATTGAAAGTCGATTTGATATTTCGGGCTTCATTATCAGAAAATCTACTTGTAAAATAGGTAGCGTATTTCTTAAAAGCGGGATTTTCCTCAAACCGTTTTCCTTAAAAGCGGGAATTAATTACATTATTCTTATGATAATTTTGCTGGGATTTAACAGATTATTCCTTAAAAATGGGAACGTTAAAACAGGGTTTTACTGTATGTTAAAACTTCTTAAACTAACAACTTTTAATTATGTATAGTGTTAAGGAGCATTTTCTGCGGACCTCTGGAGAAAGAACTAAGGAAGAGACTAGTAAAGTGCTTTGTGTGGAGTGTGATATTGTATGGGACAGAAACATGAACATTATGACGAAGTGAAGAGAAGTGACTAGAAGCACTTGAAATGTGGATATGGAGAAGAATGAAGTGTGTCAAATGGACAGACAGAATACGAAACAAAGCTATGTTGGAAAGAGTGGGTGAAGAAAGAATGATGCTGAAACTGATCAGAAAGAGGAAAAGGAATTGGCTGGATCACTGGCTGATAGGAAACTGCCTACTGAAGGATGCACTGGAAGGAATCGTGAACGGGAGAAGAGTTCGGGGCAGAAGAAGATATCAAATAATAGACAACATTAAGATATATGGATCATATGCGGAGACTAAGAGGAGGACAGAAAATAGGGAATACTGGAGAATGCTGGGTCTGCAGTAAAAGACACTGATCGCACTTCACACGCGGCAGGAGCTGGAATAGGACCGTTCATCTTCAACCAATGCTATGAAGCTACTGAGAGCACTCGGCAAGTTCCGCTAGCGCTTGCGCCATGCCAGGACATTACTCTATCACGTACACGCAGTCGCTTCAAGCTACATATGGTTTGCTAGCTGTGGGACGAGTGGGAAAGTTACTTTATGGACGTGCCTCGTATATCCAAAAATAGTTGGTTCGAGACCCAAATGTCAAATTTATTACAAATTCATAAAGTAAAATATATTTCTACCAGCCACCTTTCTTGTAATAGATACTAAATATTAATTATTAATAATTACAAAACAATAACTGAAATAACTACAGTAGAACCTCTATTATCCGTGGTAATGAAGAGGGTGGACTGAATGGTTAATCGAAAAAATCGGATAATCCGTACCATAAAAGATTTTATGCTCGACCATGCCGAAATGTAGTAATTATACACCTGGTAGCAGACCTTTAATGTATGTCATTAAAGTACACCTACTCATTAAAGGTCAGGTCTTTCAGCCAATGACGACTCAGGTTACAACTGTTCAGCCAATGACAGGTCAGCTTTCTACCGTTATAAAACCGCAAGTATCGATTATTCTCGGATATGCAATCGAAAGAGAATTAGCGAAAAGTCACGGAGGCTGGAAATCCAATACTGTTGCAGAAGGTTATGTTCTGTTACTATAATAATTAGCGTTAATTGTAAATAATATTCAAATAAATTCAATTTGTCATCTCGTTTTTCAATGTCTAATTTAATTTTAATGTTATCTCTGTAGGTTCTTATGGCCTAGCAAGGTCAATGTGAACATCTGTTCCTTGGAAAAAATCAATACTTTCGCGTCTGCGCACATCTCACAACATACGGGACATTGGCCAAGGTCAGATACAAAGAAAATTAATAATATCAAGTTAGAAATATGGTCGAGCATAAAAAGTCGTATGAAACTCGCCTATAATGGTAATTAAGAAGCTCGTATGAAAATTATGAAACTCACTTGCGCTCGTTTCATAAATATCCATACTCACTTCTTAATTACCTTCATTATACTCTCGGCTCCACAAGTAAAGAACCCTGGCCTCACACCACTTCTACACAGATGACAGTGATTGACAGGCCAGTTAGGGGAAGCTGTTGCCACGTTTGCTCTTGGCTGGACTCTGTAAATGTATTTTCTTTTGCAACTGGTTGGATTCTTTCAAAAATGGAAAATTCACAACACAGCATTCTCGGCGGTCTCCTGGCGGTATCTTTGTCCACAGTTTCACTAATTGGGGGAGCGTGTCAGTCAGATTTATGGCTTTCTGAACCCAACCCTGCAACGAAGGTTCTTTACTTGTGAAACCAAGAGTAGGCTCGTTGCATAATGTACTATATAATGAGTTTTATTCTTGCTTATTTATTTGCTTTTAAATTATTTTAAATGTAAGTTTTTGCGTGGTTTAGTTACACATACATTTGGAATTCACAATAAGCAATGCAACTCTACAGACTAGGCTACATACTTTTACTAATACGCACCTGTAAGACTATTGTTTGGGCTGACTCCTTGCTGCTGAAACTGAGAACTAGCACTGGGAGAAAAATGCTTCTCCGGAGTCACCCCTGAGATCCTTGTCTCTTGCATCACAGTACTTTTCACACCACCCGAACTTTGGCTACTACTACACACTGTATTGACACTAGAAAATCCAGCAGACAACTGAGCCATCTGTTGATGACTTACAGAAGTAACACTGCCACTTATGTTGCTGGAATGTGGGACTAGAGAGAGAGGCAATGATGAATTTCCTTGGTAATTCAGAGAGTCACTACTTTTCTGTTTCGCAGCAGTCTGATTCCACACTTGATTGAAGTTCAACATCGCTATTTCTTTAACTAGTAGCTCTGTCTCGTTCTGTTGGATGATTGTTGAACCAGGAGGGGGGAATGCATTGTGAATATTGCTCTTCCCTTGTTGTAAGCTTGCACTAAACTGCTGCGAAGTGGGTGTAGGAAAGGTCATGCTAATATTGCTCGTGGATCCATAATGTAACTGTTGTTGCGTGATTATATTACTGCTAGGGGAGAACTGCGGTTGTACTGGTGAGATGTTACTGGAGGAGCCGTAATGCGGCTGCTGAGGCACAAGCATGTTGACATGCATCTGTGGTGGATTTCCGTACTGCTGAGACGTGTTGCTAGGTGGCTGTGATGTCGCCAAATTGCTGGCAGAACCATAATGGGCTTGATGGAGTACTGACAGACTCGCACTGCCGGTACTGGCATCATATTGCAGAATATTCCCATAATGCGTATCCCCACGGTTCAGACTCCCATAGCCTCCAGTGAAGTCCACCCCAAACGAACCATTCTGCTTGATCGACAACTCTCTGCAACAGGTAAAATGATTTTACTCTCGTGTAAGCACAGATTACAGATTACTCATTGCTTTAGAAATGAACATAGGTGTCTGCAAATATATGAACAGAACTGCGGTGGTACACCTTAACTGATATAAACGTTGACAATACAAATAATAGTACATTATGCAACGAGCCTATAATGGTAGTAATTAAGAAGCGAGTATGTTTGTTTATGAAACGAGCGCAAGAGAGTTTCATAATTTTCATACGAGCGTCTTAATTACCATTATAGGCAAGTTTCATACGGCTTTTTATGCTCGACCATATTTCTAAGTATTCATGTTATGGTTATGGTTATGTAAGTGAGGAGGAGAACTAACCTTCTAAATTGTGAGATGTGCGCAGGCGCGAAAGTATTGATTTTTGGCGAGGAACGAATGTCATTGACCTTGATATAATCTAGAGAATAACATGAACATTAATCTTGATATAACCTGGAAATTGATTTAGAATTGAAAAACGAGATGACAAATTGAATTTATTTGAATATTATTTACAATTAACGCTAATTATTATAGTAACAGAACATAACCTTCTGCGACAGTATTGGATTTCCAGCCTCCGTGATTTTTCGCTAGTTGTCTTTCGATTGCATATCCGAGAATAATCGATACTTGCGCTTTTATAATGGTACAATGGTGATTTCTCACTGGCTGAACAACTGAACTATAATGAATAGATGTACTTTAATGAGGTGCATTAAAGGGCTACTACCAGGTGCATAATTACTACATTTCGGCATTGTCGAGCATAAATAAATAAATATGAGCAGAACAATCCTACTGTTGCCAAAGATGAACAAATTATAGGAAACAAAATTAGAAAACAATATAGTATCACCACAGTCTACTATATACAGTCACGAAGCTTGTGTTGTGAGGGTGCTAGGAACAATAGACTGTGCATTGTCTGTAATGAATGAGGCGATAGTAGCGGTCCTAATGGTTAGCAACTATCTATGGATGCATATTTATTACGTACTGAGCTTCGTGACTGTATATACTAGAGTCGACGGCAATCCGGAAGACGATATCTGCTAGTGTTTGCGTCGAGAGAGACAGATAGAGAGAGCAAGGCAGCGTACAACGTTGCCACATCGTACTTCACACGCACATGCAATACAAATAGCACAGGAGAGAATTTAAATTATAAAAAGACAATAATAACCTTAGCCATTGATTACTGTAAGAATAACACCAACAAACCCTCTTTCCTTCACTAACAATATTCCTTGCACGGTTCTCAATCCTACAACACATGCTTCTGCAGTCGTTTCTTGCGCATTGGCAATGTTGTAGCCATCATCAAGATGGCCGGCAGTGTTCTGCTCATCAACGTTTTTAAAATAATTATACACCTTAAACACTATTTTCCACGCCTGCCTGTGCAATACTTGTCTTTTCACAGTCTTTTCTTCCATTTATTTATCTTACACATACACAGTAAATGTTAGTTTGACTTATTCAATGCATTGAAACACTCACATGTGAACAAACGAACTCGGGAAGTACTTGTTATAGACTGATTCTGATTGGTTCTACTGTACAAGCTTGTGACTTCACATACCATAAATGTTACGGCGCATTTAGCAGCTGACAGCCTTCCGAAATGCCGTCTAGTCTAGACTGTGGTATCACAATGCGGCCCACATAATATAACATAGCAGTGTGTTACTTTACTATATTCTTTCCTTTTTATCTAAAGATGTGTGTTACTTTACTATATTCTTTCCTTTTTATCTAAAGATATATTTATTGTAATATTAATTCAATTCAATTTATTAAGCCATTAAACTTACAGTGATAGGCTTCGTCACAAAAAAAAAAAAAACCACACATTTGAAAATACACATATAATTGAAAACAGTAATTAGAACGAAAACACAAAACATTTTGAAACTCTAAAATTAATTAAAACAGTTCACTCTTATGTAATAATTGTAATTAATCTAAATAACTTTATTTATTAAAAAACAATTTCGTATGAATTTATCGTGATCGTGTCCCGACATAGCTCAGTTGGAAAGAGCACTCAGCGCGTAGAGCTGAGAGGTCCCGGGTTCGATTCCCGGTGCCGGAACGAATTTTTCTCGAATTAAATGGTGATAATACACATTGGCTACTTCATAGTAGTCGTGTAATATTCAATGAGGTGGGCGAGACCTCATATATAATGAATATGTGATGTATGAATTTATGTTAAGAAACTCATCTATAGAGTAGAAAGGATTAATTAAAAGCCAATTATAAAATCTAGCTTTGAAACTATTGGTTGGTAACTTATAATATTGACTGGGAAGCTTATTATATAATTTCATCCCCATGACATAAAAGTTTGTACTAGTTTTATGTAATCTAGGGTATGGAATATTAATTTGTTCACTATTTCTAATTTCATGACCATGTATATTGGCTATTAATGAGCAATTGTCTATATTTTGTCGAGTGTAAAGAACTAGGTCGTATATATATAAATTTATGACAGTTAATATCTGTGATTGTTTGAAAAGAGATCGACAATGTTCAAGATAGTTTGATTGACATAGAATTCTAATGGCTTTCTTTTGCAAAATCAAGACACTCCCAATTTTGCTACCATTTCCCCAGAAAATTAAGGCATACCTAATTATCGACTGAAAGAACGAAAAGTAGGCACATCTTAAATAATTTTGAGAAACATAAGTCACTAATTTCTTTAATAAATATATAACTCTTGATAATTTTGTGCATATATATTCGATATGTTTTTCCCATGTTAAATGACACGAAAGGATTAGTAATAATGAAATTACATCTTTAAGGAAAATAGGACTAAATAAAAAATAAAATATAAATTTTCTTCATAAATTATAGCAGCAGCAGCAGGAGTAGTAATAATAATAATAATATTATATTATTATTATTATTATAATTATTATTATTATTATTATTATTATTATTATTATTATTATTATTATTATGAAGATACAGTAAAAGAACTTTTACAGATAATAATTAATTAATGTTTCAGATGATACATCTTCAGAATATCGACAATCTACTGCATAATGTAACAATTATAATACTGGTATATGATGTAATGTAACATAATATAATATAATGTAATCTAATCTAATCCAACAATCTAAAGAGATAGAAAGCAACTGACTTAATCTGAACACTGAAATCTGCCACATTCTGTAGCTGTAAGATACGGTATGATTAAAAATTAAGTTAATAACATGTGCATTACTGACTTGTGTGATGGAGATGAAGGCAAGCAGACACTGTGAGAGCGTGTAGTCTTTGGCTGGCTACTTCCTGCACCATCACCAGATCTCAGGTTAACAGTCTTCCACTCCCATGAGTTCTGAAGCATTTTGATCCCTGGTGAATGCTGTGTTGATACGGGTGATAATCGTTCTGACTTCGAAGTAGTAGGCAACACAACTCCTTTACCTTACAAGAGCATAAACATACAGTGATTAAAAATTTATTCCAGTCATTTTACTTTATCATTATATGTTATATAGAGGAAGTACATTGATGGGGAGAAAACATATTTCGAGAGTCATCTGAGTCACACCAATGGCTAATTATTAATTTTCCTCTTACGAAAAATGGTAGGCCTACTTACAAAAATTATTATTAGTTATTTAATATTTCATTTTTTAATCTAATTAACACTTTCCTATAGTTATTTGCCCCTGCATAACAAAATGTTTTTACAACTTACAGCAAGGGGGCAGATAAAAAAGTTAAATTTTTTTCTTCCACCATATTAATAATGTCAAAAGAAGTACTTATACAAATTTTTGCCACGTGACCGCTATTATGGAGGCCATAAAAAAATAAGTTTGCCAAGGGCCGTTAACAGAAAAAAAAAAATTGAAAAAATTCATTGGAACAGACACAACTATTGTTGAGCTATATTTCAACATATTCCCCACCGAAATTGAGATTTTGTCATGTCTAGAGACAGGATTTCCATGCAAATGCATCTTTTTATATATGCTTGCTACAGTTCTCAAACTTTGTAAATATCCATCTCATGGCTTAGTGATTCGAAATATGTATACTTTTTCCGTGCAGATTTGCATGTTTTGGTCTTTTTAGTGGTAAATTCATGCATAATGCATGTTTTTATAGATTTTGAATTTAATAATTCATATTTTGAGGTTTATGTTGCATATTACGTCCATTTTTGTAATTTCATTGCATATTTTATATTAAATTGCATTTTATAAATGTTCCCTCGTTGAGTTTGGTATTTCTGAGCTTAAAATATTTGAGTATATGTACTGAAAAATATAAGTGAAATGCTAATGGTTTCCAGGGTTTGTATATGAAGACTTTGAACCAGTAGCGGACAGTGGGTTTGAAAGTTGAGGAGGCCAAGAACTGATGAGAATATAAAATGAGGCCTGTGACTTACCTCATTACCAAGCGCAGAATTTATAGGTTTTAAGAAACTAAAATTAGGTTTTCCAATTTATGTTTTAGGGTTTTAAATCTTATATTTAGGAATTTATATGATTTTACGGGAAAAAAATAAAAATGACAGCACAGGCTACTGTTAATATATTACAACGGCTTGGTAAAGATTGCTTCTCTTTAGGATATTTAAATCCTAACCTACGAATTAGGTCTTTTTAGGTCATATTGAATTTAAGAATGTTACCCTTTGCTACATAAAACGAATAAAAAAGCAATATTTCGAGAGTAACGAGATAGCAACAAAATTGATTCGAACCTAAGAATCCGGGGCTTGCTCATTACTATTACACAGTCTAATTTTACAGCAAATAAACTCGACAATCCTCTTTCTTCTCAAATCGATCAATTAGGTCACACCAACTACTACTAGAAGAAGCTAAAGACAAATCTGCATTTGTTTCTAAACTCTCGAGATATTTAAGATATATATAAAAAGAAAAATGTTCGTCATTTGCTATAACTTGTTTGTGATCTTAATTCAGCTGGAATTATTACTGCCATATTGTGTTCTGGTAAAATATTAGGGGAGGCACGGCCTCCCTTGCCTCCCCTGAAAATCCGCCGCTGCTTTGAACCTTACCAGCTAATCCTCTCATTGTATTGTCACACTGGAATTCCACACTCCTGTTCTAGACAAGTCTTACCCTGAGGCTAAAATTATTATTAGAAGGATGCCTCTTCTGCTCCCTTCCATACTTTGTAGTTTGGCGACAGCAGTACTAACATGCTTCCTCTAACATGCGTTTAATTTGGAAAGGTAGATAGGTAGAAGGTCTGTAGTAGGCGACATGTACAGGTGTTTTGTGAATTAACTACTGTGATCTATGAAGTGTTGGAATGCCCCCGATTAAATGTTCGAGAAGAGATCTTGTGGCACAGTGGATCACAGGAAAAGAATATCTTAGAAATTTTGTTAAGACTGTTAGTAGTACATTGTGCCATTCGAAAATAAAATGTAAGTTTCAATTCTGATAGTGCATATTTTCAGTGTTTTTTTTTTCCTTCATTGTGCATATTTGGCCATTTGATAGTGCATGAATGCATGCATATTTTAAAATTTGATAGTGCATGAAAATCCTGTCTCTAGTCATAGGCCTGTCATGAGATCAACCGCGATATGCAGATGGCTGTCAAACGCTGATTTTGATCTCAGGTGGCTGACTACGACACAGGGATACAAAAATTGATCCCATGGTATGACAAATGTCTCAATTCCAGTGGGGGATATGATGACAAATAGCGCAACAATTGCTGTATGTAAAATGTCTATTTCTGTATGTTAAAATACGCAACATAATCCAGGTGACATATATATATAGCATTTTAAAATAAAAATGTAGGTACATATTACCATAAATAACACAGTTAAACTTTGTTAATTGAGTCATAATTTCAATCATGGTTTTGTTTCCTATGTTGGCTATAGTGGGAGTTCATGGATCTGTCTAAAGGAAGATGTGTATATGGAGAAAGCTTCTGTCATAGATTAAAAAGTGAAACATCCAAGAGTTATTAAGTAACAGTGGACAGTTTGTTTTTGTTTGAAAATTATTAATTTTCACAGTAAAATCAAACAATAAAACTCTGTGATTGCATTATTGTTGTCTTTTACATCTTCTTAATTAGTTTTATTTTCAGACGTTTGGAGAAAATAATAACAAAATAATTTAAATTTCGTATTTTAACTAACTTATTCTGTCACACCGGTAACATGTTATAAATATTCTGTATGTCCTTGGTCGAACGCAAATCCAAGTTTAAAAAAGGTAATCTTGTTTTAAAAAAAATCTTACAGATACAGAAAAAAAAAAATACCTCCTCTTTCACACCTTACCAATTAGCAGTTACTGAATGAACTACGTGAATGAACAATGCCAATGGAAAATTTTGTCACACCCATAACATTTAGTCTTCCCCCTCCCCCTTTTCTTAGACATAAGATATGGATTTCATAATAATGGATCAACAACTAGGTAACTAGAGGTAGGCCTATATATCACAGCTTTTTCAACTGCCTACAAGATAAGAAATTGACATAATCTTAAGTCTCTCAGTCAATATATAACTAAATATTTGTCACACCCGTAACAATGGAATGACCCCTAGGTTACCAACATCAAAGCCGATAATCTAGTCATTCAACTAACAGTGCACCTAGACAGTGTAGATACTGAATACAAACACATTCTAATAAACAGTTTAGGGGAAATCATTGTACAGTCAACTCTGGATATAGTGAACCTAAATCGTTGGTCCCAACCTGCATACATTAAAAAGTACATTAATATATCTGTTTATAGTGAACCCTCACTTCGGTTATAGTGAACCTTGTATCCTGACAAATTCTTATTTGTTGTTGAGAACAAAATTCTAAGTTTCTTACTCCTTTAGTCAAAGGACAAAGGTAGGATTATTGATTCCTAGACAATGAATTGTACTGTAAATCCAGGCAACGCGTGATGATCTTGCCTCACTCCACTGTCGAAGGGTTGCCATTCTGTTCTCAGAAACATTTCCATTATGACAGACAGCATCGAAACAACGGAAAATGAAACTGCCTTCTTTTATTAAAAGGGGACGGACATTATGTCTAGAGCATAAATGAAGGTAAGATTTCTATGGCTTTCAAACTTCTTAAACACTCTCCCAGTTTCCATTAAGTGAGCCGGGAAATTCCAAGGCTGAATACACAGCCACACCATAACAGCGTTCGTCATTTCTACCTGATCAGTCTGTTTCAACAGTGAATATACTGTATAAAAATGTGTTTTCTTTGGAAGATAAGGCGAATATTATAAGTGACATTGAACGTGATCTTTCGCAAGCAGACATGGGTCGATAGAATAGTTTAAGTAAATCAACTGTGAGTAACAATATATAATATGTAATCCATTCCACAAAAATGAAATATTTTATTTTCTTGTTCACAATTTCGTTCATTTCTATCATTTAAAGTTAGAGGAGAGACACTTCGGATATAGTGAACCTGGGATATAGTAAACAAAATATGCAAGTCCGCAGAGGTTCACTATATCCAGAACTGACTGTATACAGACGGCGAAAATCTCCAAACAGATTTTTTGCAAGCATCACAATCTTTCACCAATTAGAAAATGAAAGATGAATAAAAATCAACAGTCACTTACTAGATGATGCTAACGGTGAATTCTTCTGTAATACTTTGCTGGACTGTGGAGGCGGCTTCAGAGCTGGAATAACAGATGCAGATTCATTCTGTCTACTCTTCCCTGTCGGAGTCGAACTTGCGAACGCTGAAGTCCCAACTTTGGCGGACATTCCCGCAGGAAAATTAGAACACACATTTACAGGAGACGAAGTCACAAGACTGCTCGGGGGATTCGTGTTTGCACTAGCTTCTTTTTGCCCTAAATGTTTCTCTAATTCTGCTATAAATTTTGGATCTAACATCTTCACTGGAGATTTTATCTCACTATCACTTGGAACAGTCGTGTGACTCACAGATTGACTAGACGATACACTTCCACTCACACTGTCTTGAAACGGGGGCTTGTCACTGGCACAGTCTATTAACGCTGAGCTGTCATTAGGCCAGTCTGGAACTGGGGGCGGAGAATGCAAGGGCATGTTGTCCATATTTACGTCACTAGGCCATGCAGCTGGACTTCTCACTGACGAGATCTCGGTATAGTGATCAACATTGAGATACGTGTTCTGCACAGGGAGAGGAGATGATGCGGAATTTCTTATTTCTGCTGTGCTTGTACTCGAAGCTGCACCAGAGGCTGTAGGAAGTGCAAGAACTTCAGGCGTTACATGAGAGTAGTATCTATTAGGACCTGAAATAGAGAAGTTAAATTTTTTATTTATTACCAGGGAACAGCGGCAGATTTTCAGGGGAGGCAAGGGAGGCCGTGCCTCCCCTAATATTTTACCAGAACACAATATGGTAGTAATAATTCCAGCTGAATTAAGATCACAGACAAGTTATAGCAAATGAACATTTTTCCTTTTATACTAATTTTATTATTCACTATGACTAAGATGTAAGTTACGTAAAGTCGACCACATCCAGTTGGTGATGCCTGCTCGCTATACTGTAGATAGTGCAAATAATTCGTACTGAAAAATAACAGATAGCGCTGTAACCTGTATAGTCGACATCTAGCAGCCTGCAGTGTCTATGCGAGAGCGGAAGAGAGGAGACAGCTACATGAAACTACTCCCCAGTAACCATGACAACAGCAGTTCAACCAATAAGATAGCTTGTTAGAAGAGTGTTTAAACTTGACTAGAACACACGAAGGGAGCCGATTTTGAGACGTCCTACCCACCGCTGACAACTGTACTGCTTATAGTCACGGCCGGTTTCGGCTGTATTGGGAAGCTTTCTCTCTTCTTGGTTTTAGAAAATTGAGTAACGTGTTGTTAGTTTTCTCTCCCTGCGTAAAAGCTTTCATTTATGTTGTTAGATTTTCTCTTGTTTGCGGGTGTTCTTGTTATTTTATTCTTTTGTATTACGAGATGTATTTACTTACACAGTATTTTAAATATATCGAGAGTTTAGAAACAAATGCAGAATTGCCTCTAGCTTCTTCTAGTAGCAGTTATTCAGTATGTTGTGACCTATTTGATCGGTTTGCGAAGAAAGAGGAACGTCCAGTTAATTTACTGTAAAATTAGACTATGTAATAGTAATGAGCAAGCCCCGGATTCTTAGGTTCGAATCAATTTTGTTGCTATCTCGTTACTCTCGAAATATTGTTTTTCTTGTTCGTTTTATGTAGCAAAGAGTAACATTCTTAAATGTAATATGACCTAAAAAGACCTAATTCGTAGGTTAGGACTTAAAGTGTCCCAAAGAGTGGCAATCTTTACCAAATCGTTGTAATATATTAACAGCATGTTTTTTTTTTTTTCCCTGTAAAATTATATAAATTTCTAAACATAAGATTTAAAATCCTAAAACATACATTGGAAAACCTAATTTTAATTTCTTAAAATCTATAAATTTTGCGCTTGGTAATGAGGTACGTCACAGGCCTTATATTTTTATATTCTCATCATTCACGTCTTGGCCTCCTCAACTTTCAAACCCACCGTCCGCCACTGCCAGGGAATGGAATATTTCACGACCACGAATTTCGCGATTTTTGAGAAAAATATTTCTCAATATCTAATTACAGTAAATATACCTCCTCCAATCTTTCAGTGACTGATGTGAACCCACAAATCATTGCGAAATTCATATCATGCCGCGAATTTCCATGTTTTTGCAGAAAAAACCATGCTATTTTTTAATCAGTTAGTGAATAATGTGAACGAATTTTCAATTTTTCGGCATTTTTAAAATACATAGTTTAATAGCACGATAATTACCCTCAATTTCAAAAGAATTTCAGAAAAATGATTTAATATTTTCTGTTGACAAACGATAGCATTTGTCAGGCAAAATATTATTGTATGATGTAAAGAAGTGTTCACAGTCTGCATTTGCACATGGCTCCTTATACCGATAATTTGAAGTACAGATTATGCAAAAACAGGGTGCGTTCACAGGATTAATAGCAACTCATTTGATAACGAAGATACTTTACAAAGGCTTCACGACTTCTTTAACTTCAAACCAGCAGATTTCTTCAGATGCAGAATCGAAAAACTACCTCAGCACTGACATAGAGTCATAGATAATGTAAAAGAATAACTAATTAATTTCTGTTTTTTATTCATTTCAAATAACTTTTGTGACAGCGAAAAAAAGCTACGAACTTTTAAATTAACCCTATATAATATCAAATATAACCAGTATTTCTTTTACTGGGGGCGGGGGGTGCTTGAAGGGGTATTTTCTTCCTCCTGCATCATGGTCCAAGCAACACAGAGGTTTTCTCTAGGTAGCTACTCTAATTCCCCTGTGACATACCAATAACTCCATCATCATTCATTACAAATGTAATGTACGAAGTGTGACTATTAAGTAATGGGACAGGGCACCCATGAGGCTGTACACTTATTGTAGTAGGGTAGTTGACTTTGATGCTTCGATCTGTCTTTGTTTCCTTTGGTTTAGTTTGCCTCTGGGCTTTGGAGAAAGATAAAGCTGTTGTGTCATCTTACTGGGATCATGGTAAGTATAAAAGTCGAGCAGGGTGTTAATCTGAAAATTATTATGGCATTAAGAAAAAATCTCCGACGTAATGTTTGAAACTACGAGTATTAAAGCAAGTGTACGGCGATAATGCTACGTCACATTTGCAAATGTCTGAATGGCACAAATGATTTGAGGAGTTCAGAACCATAGTGGGCCAAGCACCATTTACTAAAACTGTAGAAAACAAGGGTTAAAATGAAGTTATTACCAAAATTCAATGGAAACATAAAGCAAGTAATATAAAGTATATACATTAAAACTAAATGATATGTCAATCTTCATTAAACTATGGTATTCACTTAACTTTAACCCTTGCTTTCTCCGTTTTTTAATAAATGGCGCTTGGCCCACTATGGCTCTGAATCCTTCAAACAGAGTAAGTTATTTTGCTCTCTGTTTCTGGTTCAAATTTTTTAATACAGTTACGAGGTATTAAAAGTAAGCCAACAATATATACCTTAGAACAGCAAATCTCCATTTTTTATAGGTACACTCTATGTATGTTTACTAAGCAGTATGTTTACTAATATCTCTCTCTCTCTCCCTCCCTCCCTCTCTCTCCCCTCCCCCTCCATCCCTCTCTCTCTCCTCCCCCTCCCTCCCTCTCTCTCTCTCCCTCGCTCTCTCTCTCTCTTTTTTCAAACAATTGACTGAGACGGTCAGTGTGTCAGCAGAATTGTGTTGCTGGCTTAATGAAACCACTGATAAAATAAATCCACACATTGTGTCCTTCAGCAGGCTTAAAGCAAACAAGAGGCCGGGAAAACTCAAGCACTGTGTGCTACAGAGCAACCTCAAACTTCGGTAAGAATGCTAGTAACTGAGGTTTCACTTTCTGTATTAATTAAATTGTCAAGAAAATGGGGTTTCGCAGTTTCTGCCCACCAAAAGAGGAAATGATGTTGAAAGGAGAATAATTTCGACATATTTACATTCTCTGATAGCTGAAACTCTCACTTACCATACACCCGTGAAGTGTCGAATGGATCTGGTGAATTAGATCTTGCATTCACAGGAGCTGACTCAGAGTCCATGTTACCATAATAATTCCCACTAGAATTGTAGGAACAGTTCTCATATGTATGACTACTCAGCTGGCCTTCATTCCAGAACTCTGTTGAAATCAATTAAGCTTTTATGATAAGCATGAAAATATAACAATAAGACATATTACGTATAGAAATATTAGTTTAAGTTTTAAATAGCCTAAACATCATTACGAATTCACGAAATGCACTTGCCTTCTTCTACAGCATCTATTGGCTCATCAAGAATAGAATTAGTTTGGTTGCTTTCAGAAATGGAGACTGCCAGAACTGATGGTTTGGATTCTACAGGTGCAACGAGATCTATAAGCACTCCCTCTGTCGAACTTGCATTGTTCTTAATCTCTTTCACACCTGCAACTCTTGCAGAAGTATCTGTCTGTGTAGGCTGAAGTCCATCAGAGCCAGTGTGGGGAGCTTCATTAGTCAACTTGGAATAATTGAACTGCTTCTGATTGCCTCGCTCCTTGGCCTGTTGTGCTATTTCTTTAATAACACACAATATTACTTATTTAGTGTACAATAAATACACACATTATATAGTCTGGGTCAGCTTACTTCATACCGTAAGAATGAAACGTAACCATTTTTCCCCCATTACTACATATTCTAGTGGACTGTGGTGATTTTCTATAGTCCCGACGCTGTTATTTCCGGCGTGACTCCGCCCCTTTGCTTACGTCTTAGAAAGTAAAGGCTCTATAAAGTCTACTAGTAGTAGTAGGTAGGTAGTATCGTTCGCCATTTTTGTTCTGACATTGCCGAGCTACCATACGAGGAATCTATTTGCCACACCGTTAAACATTATCATGTCGTAGCTCCTATGATAATAAATCAAACGCAATGTAATGCAGCAAATAATTGAGCGGCCATAACGTCTTCGTGTGCTTTCTGCGAATGCCAAAAAAAAGAGCTAAAATGGCTGGCGATTATATTAAGTATTTATTGAGCCTTAAGAAATGAATCAGCGAATCACAAGACACACACGTTTAAATGTAGCCGACCTGCCGGAAATTAGAGCGACGGGGCTATAGTTTGCTGGTTGAATTTTCTTTTGCCAACTTCGTTTCCAATTTCGACACTGACGAATATTACAAAAGGTAGTGATTTTGTAACTGGTCTGTTGGCAGCTGAGACAAATGTCGACAATATTTGTCAGTATTGGAGCTCCATGAAATTAAAATTGTACTAGATTTCTGAGACGGTTACTGGAAGCTAGTGAAATTTGAACATACTAATAATTAATTAATATCAGTATTAATATTAATACATAATAGTTATTTTATGTGTTGCGCGTTGTGGTTATAATTCCAGACTATAATCAGGTAAGTTTTCAGGGTTAGTACTAATAATTTCATATGGTCAAACAAAATATATTTTTAGGTTAGGTCTCGTGAGTCAACTGTTTAGTCAAACCAATGAATTTCGTATTTCCAGACAAAATACTTGACATGTTGATCCCTTTCTCGTATAGTTTGCCTACGAAAATATGTTACAAATTATTGAATTATTTAGAATAACCATCCAACATAAAGTACGGTAAGTAAATAAGTCATTTAGTACCACTACCATCCGTATCTTTAAACTGCCTGCTCTATGCTTAAGTTTTGTATGGAAAGTTGCGTGCAGAAGTATTTCTACAATCTGCCGTCAGAGTACACTAGTGAACACCGCATCAGTACTAATAGCACATGTCTTGCACGTGGTTGTGCATGCATTATTTTAGTGTTATTTTCGGTTTTTGAAAATGGTAAATTGTTGTGTGCCATTATGTAAATCGAATCAACGAAGTTCTCACTCTAAAGGTATACAATATCATGAGATACCATCGGCTAAGGAACTTCGAGAAAAGTGGCTTTCGGCAATTTTTAGACAAGGCGCGTGTAAGGGTAGTAGTTGGATTTCCGCCGACCATTCTCGTGTTTGTAGTCTCCACTTTCGCACAGAAGACTATAGAGAAAATTGTGCAAGGAAAAATTTAAAACCTGGTGTCATACCAAGCTAATTTCCAAATTACCCGTGTTACCTACAACCAAGAGAGAAGAAATCGCGAAAGGAACCTGCTGTCTCCAGAGCAAAGAACGAAATTCGCATCGATATAGACTACGGTATGTAGGCCTATTTAATATTTAAAAAAAAATGTTCATTTTATGTAAAATAATAAATACAAAAGTATGAATTTCTTAATTTGAGTACGCTCTTTGATTATTTCAGAAACTATCTCTCACGACACAAGAATCGATATCCAAGATGAAGTTACAAACACTAAATGTGACGTAGCCATTCAAGTAGACATTATTGATACAAGAAACAGTGCAAGTCAGTATCAAACGAAAGAAATTAATAGGCTTCGTTCCAAAATTCTGAGGCTACAAAAGAAAATTATGGAATTGGAAAATGATGTTCAAAATGAAAAAAAAAAACAATCAGATAGTCACATTGAAATGAATAAGGTCATGGCTCTGAAAGATGCTGCGGGCAAAAAGGATATCAAAGCCGTATATCTAATGGACCAATTAAATAATTTTGGACGAAAAAAACCAGAATGGTCAGAGTTGAGCATTCGCTATTGTATAGCATGGTGATCAATATCCCCAAAGGGTTATGAACACGCCCGAAATTCGAAATTATTGTCAGCTCTTTCGCGCTCCACTTTAGACAGGTATACAGGAAATACTGATTGTGATGCTGGAATTTCACCACTGATTAAATGCAGACTTAGGGCTGAATGTGAAAGTCTCCAATCAATGGAAAAGATAGTATCTATAATAGCCGATGAAATGGCAATCAAAGAAAGGTTGCTATATGATAGAGCGAGTGATAAGTTTTTCGGAGTTGTCAATGCTGAGGGGGTTTATGATGAATGTATTGGTCTTAATCCTACTTTAGCAAACAAATTACTCTGTTTTGTCGCGACTGGACTCTCAACCAAGTACAGCATCCCAGCAGCTTATTTTCTTGTGAGGAGTTTACAGGGCCCTGATCTTTTTCTATTGACTGAAAAAGTAATCAGAGCTGTAGAAGACTGTGGCTTTCGTGTCTTAAGATTAGTGACAGATAACTATAGAACCAACTATTCTATATTTAAACATTTTGGTAATGGTGATCTCCGAACTTGTGTTCCACATCCCTGCCATCCGCAGAGACAACTTTTTCTAAGTTTCGATTATTGTCACATCATAAAAAATGTGAGGTCGCAATTTCTGGATAGGGAAATGGCTGATGGCAAAGGGATAATAAGTTCAAAATACTTTAAGGAAATTTATCGTCTACAGAAAGATTTGACTGTTAAGCCTGTTCGATATTTGACAAGAAAACATATAGAACCGACCTCTTTCGAGAAGATGAATGTTCTTTCTGCCATTCAGATTTTCTCCCCTGCGGTGACCACCACAATAGAGTTCATGAAGGACAATCACACTCGATTTGTCACTAATTTGAATTTTGCAGACGCCACTTCAACAATAAATTTCATGAAATGCATGTATAAATTTTTTACAGTGCATGATGTAAGTGATAAAACTCAAAATCTACGGCAAAACAATCCTGATTCTATGCATTTCTATGCAGCAAATGAAGAAAGACTACAATGGTTGAAAGAAGATTTCTGTCACTATATAGAGAAAATTCAAATTGAATCTAAACGAGCCAGTCTGCAAGGACTAACAAAGGAAACAGCTGAAGCTCTTTTGTTTACGGCTAATTCCACGGTTCAGTGTGTAGTCCACCTTGACAATGGTTTTTTTATGTCCTCACCAGAAGATTCTCTAGCGATCCTGTGGAAGCTTTATTTAGTGCTGTCAGAATGGGTGGTGGAAGCAATGACATGACTGACGCACGTACGGCAGCATTCGCAATCAAGAGAATTGTCAAATCTGGGCTCATGACACCTTCGAAATCTGCAAATGTCGCCAACAATATATATGATTATTGTGGGACAGCCATCAACTCAGAAGGCAACAGTTCTGTCAATGGGGACGTAAATCATTGTTCCGACCAAGTTCTTCCTGATCATGTATTGTGTATTCTGGACAAACTTCGACTTCCTGATTGTAGGATAGATATCAATTTACAAACAGTTTCACAAGTTGTGGTATGTGGATATTTAGTGCGCGTGATAGAAGAAAGAGTGAATTGCGACATGTGCATCAGCAATATTTCCATGCCTAAGGTATCGACACCATTAATGGACATAATTCGTCACCAGGACAGAGGAGGACTTAAATATCCTAAACCGTGCTTTGTAGGTTTAATCAAACACCTGCAGGAATTTGTTGAAGCTGCTGTGCCTTATTGTAAAAAGTCCAGCTGCTTAGTGCAAACTATTTCTACTTACGTCACTTTGACATTAATGCAGTGCACATTGCTGATGTGTGGGGAGCAAAATCACCAACAGATAATCAGTGAGTTACTGGTACTGAAATTTGTTAGATCTTTGCTAACTAACATAGGAAACAGAAGAACGCAAAAAGTGTCCCGTTCCATTTGCCATTCAAAACCTTCGTCCAGAAAGATTCTGAAGTTATAAACTGGGGTTCTTGGTCTTCAGGAATCTTTATTATATTTACCAGGTAAGATTTTACATCTACGTAAAGTTTATATACTTCAATATGATCTAATTAAGGGCTAAAACACATAATACTTATGTGGAACGTATAGATATACATAGTTGACTTGCGGTGTTCGGTGCTGCCATCTATGACGTGACTGGCTACGCGGAAAGGTTAGCATAGAGCAGGCAGTTTAAAGATACAGACGGTAGTGTTTAGTACATAGGATCGTGTGATATCTGGTAACAGTTGGCAACACTGACAAGACGGCAATATTTGCTGTTTAGGAACTGTTCTTATGTGACCCTCACTATAAACATAAATTACTACCTCTCATTTAAGGCAAAAAAAAATTAAAACAAACACAAATTATAAAAATAAAACTTTCAACCAATTTTTTTCAGGACAAATTGAAAACAATTAACCACAAATACAGTTTAGTTAACAATAACAGGATCCTCCAGTCTATAGTACAATTTTCACTTGCATCAAATTTACGGACTGTAGAACAATTTCCATGTTCCTCATGATCTCTGATAATTTTAAGTTTTTCATTACAAGTAAAGGATTGCAATCTCGTACATTTAGGACCGGTTGCAGAAACGCAAATCAAATCAGGATGTGATCGGAGATTACTTGATGTCTTGTTTACTTGACTGACAGATCGAGTTGCAGGAAAGTTAATATACGATCAGATTGCTGTGGTCAACAGATTGTCGATTTTACTGAGAAATACCTACGGCAACAGCGCCATATCAGCTCGCAATACAACCTTCAGCTGTTTAACAGCAGTAAATGAACGTTTGTTTATTATACGCTTTGAGGTTAGAACATCAAGATGTCAATGAGCGATTCCAATAAAAAAAAACCAAGGGGCCCAAATTTTAGCTCCATTGACAGAGCTCTGCTATTAAATATAGTGGAGGGATATATGAACATAATTGAAAACAAAAAAACGGATGCAGTTTGGTCAAAAGAAAAAGAAAAGGCGTGGGCAGACATTGCTGTCGATTTTAATGGGTGTTCGTCTGAGGGCGAAAGGACTGCTACCCAGTTAAAAACTGCATACGAGAATTACAAAAGAAGAATAAAAAAGGCAGCAGCAGATGATAAGGTACGTATGTCTATTTACAGTTTGATAAAAAGGGTTGTACTGACTAACTGTAATTTCTGCTATTGTTGGCTGTGCTCTAGTTATACAGATGTAAAACAAAAATTATTGTGGGCCTAATCGGTGCTCTACTTTGGTGAAAGGATATGGGAATGGTGTATTTGTATTTATTTATCTATTTCCTTCATAGTTTACTGCAGATTACATAGGTCCATCAGAATACATAACTTCAGCCATAATTAGTTCAAGCCAGTTTAATTAATAATAGCAGGTTGAGTTGCATAATACAGTGGGGGATGGTTGAAAAAAATACTGTATTTTAAATCAACAAACCAATCTCTTCATCATTTATTAAACCTCAGTACTTAAACAATTACAACCTATTTCCATTAGGAGTTTTTAATCAGATATATTTTAAAAATTAATTTCACTACAGGGATTTCATTACAATACTGGGTGTTCAGTTCAAAATGTGTCTTGGCTCGCTGTATGCCGTCATGTGGCTAGCTGATGAGCCTAGAGAATTCAGTCTTCCTACACTTCCGCAGCTCAGGTGTATAATCTAAGAGGCAGAGAAGTTGGCTAGCAAGTACGGCGTTCATTCTGAAGAGTACGTGCCGATACGTACGGTAACGCCGGTAGTGGCAGGAATGTGAACTGTTTGGAAATACGTACTGTCGAGATATGGGGAGAGGGTTAAGACGATTACTTACGTATTTGTTGACATTAACTTCGACGGTCAACATGGACACGGAGCATTTGATTTGTGTTGTGGAATGTTACCGTACGCAACCGATGATAACAAATACGACTTGCCGGCGCAAAACACAGTTCGAAAGAGGTTATGGTAGCACACAGACCGTACAGACCGCCATCTGTTGCTACGACGTTCAAGTTATACCGTACACGTTCTCAAGTTCAGATTGAAGAACGCCTTAAATAATAGGCAACTTCTCTAACATATAAACTGAAACTCGCTTCAAATCGGTGACCCAACAACAGTGACGTCATGACACACTTTGAAATGAACACCCAGTATTACTACTATTGATTAAAAAGTTTTTATTTTATGGTAAACATATATGTGTTTATTCTATTTTCAGGCTGAGTTGCACAAAACAGGCGGGGGATCATTCAAGAGGAAGTTAGATGTAGATGGGGAGCGGCTTATAGCCAAACTCCATCACAACTTCACACCTCTTTGTAATCCATGCGACAGCGATGGCCAGTACCAGGTCATTGAAGACGTAGACGCTGATCCTGTTTCCTATATTGAATCAGTGGAAACGTATTTTGATGGTCCTCTGCCTGTCATGAGTGTTGAAGAGGTACAGACGGAATCTCATGAAGAGGTGGTAGCTCATGAGACTGTTCTATCACCTTCGCAGTCTCCATCTGTAAATATACCAGAAGCAATTCCAACAGCAGGCCTTCAACAACAGATGCAGATTACAAGTACGCCTACTGCACGAAAACACAAAAGAAACAGGATGGAAGACTACACAAGTAGTAAAGTGGACTTTAATGATTTAAGGTGCCGCCTTCTGTTGGAGAAACACAGCATGGAGATGAAAATATTGAAAACAAACCTTAAGGTTGCGAGAGTGGAATTAGAAATAAAAAAAGCTATTTTGGCTAATGAATTTAAAAATTAAGTTGCTTCTTTGAAAATAACCTTGTATTGTTTTACTTACCTTTCTGCCATTTCTGTGAAGTGTGTATTTATTAAAGCAGTCCTGACAACATGTCCTCCATTTCCTCTTCCTCTTCCTCTGAATAATGCTTGTTCTCTTTCAGCTTCGGGGTAGAATCTTCGTACCAAGTCTTCGTCTGGAGGTGGGGGTTCAGTTTCTCCATGCTCTAACAGTAGGTTATGTAGGACAAAACATGCCATAATACACTCAAGTGTTGTTGATTGCTGCCTTCTCAGCTTGAACCGGAGACCCTTGATAAGCATGGAAATCTTCTTTTAACAACTCCAAATGCTCTTTCTATACAACTTCGTGTTTGTATGTGAGTTGTGTTGTAGAGTTCCTCTGGTTCAGTCCTTGGGTTAGAGAGAGGTGTCAGCAGAAAATTAGAGCAGGAATAGCCGCCATCGCCTAACAGGATTCCATTTCCCATTTCTCCATTTCTCCATTCACAAACTGAGCAAGTAACCTGCTCATGAGGAATATCGTGCTGTCATGTGCCAATGTGCCACTACATTCCAAAACAATAATGAAGATGTGCACACAGCCTGCACATTTATCGAAAAGAAACCTTTTCTGTTCCGATAGAGTTCAGCATTATTCCCAGCAGGTGATATGATAGGGATATGGGTGCAATCTATACAACCAATTACTCGTGGGAATTCAGATATTGCTGAAAATTCTCTTTGAATCTCAAGACGTTCCCTCGCAGAATTTGGAGGCTTTATATAAGTCTGTGCTAATAAAGCTAGTTCATGGGTAACTTCTCTCACCACTGCTGATAGTAGATTTATGCACCCCTACAATATCACCCAAGACTATCTGAAAGGTACCAGTTGCATAATACCTTAACGTAATTAAAAGCTGGTTCATTGGAGACAGAGGATAGTTTCTGTTAGTCTGTCTACATATATTTCTTTCGATTTTCGAAAGTACCATACAACAAGATTCTTTACTTAACCTAAATCGTTTTTCAAACTCCTTCTCTTGAAACATAAAACATAACTCGTCTCGTCTTTGTATATTTCGTTGCCTTAACAATATTTCTTCCTCATGCCTTTCAAAAATTTCTTCATCTGAAGAATCCATAGCACAATATTTTCGAAAATAATATAGAATTAACCTATAAATGCAACATACGACACAAACTTGATCGGAGAATCACTATTTGACCAGCAGAAAATTGCTGATCAAATCTGACGACAGTTTGATCGCCGATCAAATACTGATTGCTGTTTCTGCAACAAGAAAGTAACTGATTGCCGGTCAAACTCCGATTAAACGTCGATCAAAGTCCGATCATAAATGATTAACGTTTCTGCAACTGGGCATTAGTGATACTCATTTTCAGAACTGAAAATATAAAACGCACGAACTATACACTTATCACACTTGAACTTGATTCTGACACATGTACTGCTATGCCATTTAAGAACAATCAAAATCGAAATACTTGCATAGGAAGATAGTGGCACTACCACCTTAGGAGTTGAGTGAGAGGAAAAGTGGGCAATGTTACCAACTTCATTTCGAATAAGCCGCACATCCGTATATTTTACTTGTATATTTAGGAAAAAAAGTGCGGGAGGTATTCGAAAAAAGACGGAAATTAAGAAACTCACTCTCTCGAGAAAAGCCTATGAACATTTAGAATCTTAATCAAATGATCTGACCTGATTAGCATATTATGTGGATCTTTAATAGGCATCTTACCTTATTCCATGTTAGGATAAATTGGTAATCATATTTGTTAGTCCGCAATATAAGTATATTATTTTATATTTGGAGTTTTCTTGGAATTTTATATTTTGTATAGTAAAATCTTTATCTTTCATTTTTTAAAGGACTGTGAAGAAAAAGATTTTGCTTGTGTTTACTCAATTTTTCAGCATTTATTACGTTTCTGATTAAAGTTCCATAAGAAAAGTAATGGATTTAATAATTTTCTTTTTAAATCAAATTAGACTAATGTAATAGTGTTAAAGGATGATATTTCTTGTAACAAATAGATCTGTTTAAAGTTAAAACTTTAAAGAAAGATCTACGTAAAGAATAATTTTTTGGTCCTACAGAATATATCTGTTATGGTAACAATGGTTATTAGAAGAGAAAAATTCGCTCCAGTGCCAGGGATCGAACCTGGGCCCTTGGTTTTACGTACTAAGCACTCTAACCGCTGAGCTATGCCGAAGTTCAATTCACAGCACAGAATCGAATCCCTCCTCTCTAGTGAAAGGGAAAAACACTAGAGAGGAGGGATTTGATTTGGTGCTGTGGATTGAACTTCGGCGTAGCTCAGCGGTTAGAAGGCTTGGTACACAGAACCAAGGACCCAGGTTCGATCCCTGGTGCTGGAGCGAATTTTTCTCCTCTAATAACCATTAAAAGAATGATGTTTATGTGACTGATTATATTTTAATTTCAAAATGAACTGTTATAACACGAGTTTAAACAATTTGATTATTGTCATTTCTATAACTATCATAGTTTTGTGGAACAAATTAATAATAATCGAAGCTCCACTGTACAATGTGGTTAAAAAAATACTTACTCTTCTTCCTGTCAGGTAATTTAGGAGCCGGTCCTGGATCTTGAGCCATACCCAGAACATCAGGAGGTTCCATCGGATTTCTCAAGTACACATCATCTATAAAAGCAGGACTACCCCAAGACTTTCCATACGGTGATCCGTGACCTAATGTTAGAAACCAATTGCATTAATCATATTCTAACTTTCGATCTTAAACATTTCTAACAACCCCAATTTCAATATTATTACCTGTGTGAATAAACGAGTTCTGTAGAGGTTTACTAATATCTTCAACAACTTTTTTTCTCATAGGATCAAGCAAACATCTAGGGAACTGACCAATCTGAAATGTGCGTTGATTTTGACCTCTCCACCAGTACAATTCCGCTCTGGAACAACACACCATTTGCAATGTTAAACATATTACACTTATGCATGTACTAAAACGAAAAATGTTACAGATCTCTTATTATATCTGTTTCTGTGCAACATCACAGTTTACAGTCAGGAAGAAGTGAGATAGCAAAAGGCTGTACTGATATGTAAGAAAAAGTTGTCTTAAGGCTGGTTTACAATAAACCGGGAACGGAAACGAGAATGGAAATAAAAAAAAAATAAATGTATTTAAATGTGAGCATTCACAATTAACGAGAACCCGGGAATGGGAACAGAGAGTTGGCCAAGTTTTAACTTTGCTGTTCTCTTTCCGATCACAGCCTACTAGATTCATTCTATTGTCATCAAAAAGCTACTTGGTCGTCGTCGTGTAGCAAGGAGACTGTGACATATCTTGTTAATTCATTGCTTGAAATTCAGTAGAATCACTTCCCCATATATCGAACGTCCAGTTCAAAAGTGCGGCAACTCAAAAATTGCCATTTTTTAGTTATTTATAGGCTACTTCTGAAAGCCCCTTTCGGAGCTCTTTCAGATTCAATATTGAGATAAGTCATATTTACAACCAAAAAGAAAAAAAGTAAATAAACTGCTTTAGAAATAATTATAACTATGGACTTTACTAATTCACTATTAGTACATTTCGAAATGTATTAATAATGAACTGGAAGATTGTGATATACTCGTCCTGAATACTGACTCATTTCTAATTCTCGTGGTTATGAACC
Source organism: Periplaneta americana (assembly GCF_040183065.1). Taxonomy (NCBI): domain Eukaryota; kingdom Metazoa; phylum Arthropoda; class Insecta; order Blattodea; family Blattidae; genus Periplaneta; species Periplaneta americana. The sequence continues at coordinate 34,045,713 of NC_091122.1, forward strand.
AGAACTCTGCTCCTTTCTAAGTGATTTATTTGAAACTTTCAACTGAAGATATCTCAAAACTTGTTTTTTTGAGCTGTCGCATTTTTAAGTAGACGATCGATATGCTAAATAACCAGACTACCACATGAATTGAATTCTTAAATAATCCGTGTCTTAAACTTCTAAGTACTTATGAGAGAATGCAATGGGTCAAGTATACACAAATAACATCAAAATGCGTAATAGCGACTTCACATATGGTTATTGACATACTGATATACATAGTCGTATCTGTTCTCAGATTATTGTGAATAAAAAATCTTGTTCATGTTCACGTCCTTCGCTTCCCATTTCCGGTGTATTGTGGACCAGCCTTTAGTCTGATCTCACACAAACTCAACCATCAATGAGCGACAGAGATATACTGCAACAATGTACTCTGCTTTTTATCATACACAGAAAATAATAAGACTGATTTTTTTCTGAGTATGGTCTTAGCTTGAACTGTTGAAAAAATCATGACAAGAAAAACCTCTTGTGTAACCAATTAAACACAAAATTACCACTCACTTGCATTCCACTTACCCTTCATTTCTGAACAGTGTTAGCTAGAACTGTTGTCACAAAATCGAACAGGAAACATTACTTCTAGTGTAAGCACTGGTAAAAGAGCATTCAAGATAGTAATGCTGGTCCAACAAATTCATAGGGACCAAATATTTATCCTATACACAAATTTTCTACTGGTTTGCTCACTTCAAGGAAGGCTAAGAAAATATTGAAGACTATTCAAGATCAGAACACTTAATTTCAGTCCAAAGTGAAGACACGATCGGAAAAGTGAATGAAAATTTGTGAATTCAACATAATGTGACTTTCAGTTCAGAAATCGAAAATTAAGATAATGTTGATTTGTTTCTACAATAAGGTTTATTTATCAACAAACTGTTCCACATATTGCAACTGTCAGTGGAGAGTATTATCTAATAATTTTGGAATAACTACAGAAACGAATAGTTTTTATATAAGTATCACAAACCAGGTACATGATTTTTACTCTACAACAACATATCAGTTTGCGGGATGGTAGCTTTATGGATGTTTACAGCCTGAAAACAAATATCTACCCACCATAGTCTCCAGATCTGACACCCTGTGACTATTTCACAGTCCCAAAACTAAAGTTGCTGCTGAAAGGAAGATGTTTTGATAACATAAAATCCATTCGAGACAAGTGACAAGCTGTCTGCAAGCAGTTAAAAAATAGATGTTCCACAAATCTTTCCAATCCTTAGCTGATAATGTCACTACTTGGATCAAAGCTAGACACTAGAGGAATGTGTTTCAAATAATACAAAGTGTTTCCGAGCACTACAGAATGTATATCAACGTAATTTTCAAAATCAAGGCATTATAAACAAAGTAACTAAAATTCTCCTCTTCATATGCATCATATTTAATAATAATAAGTATTATGTAACATCTGAATGAGGATCAACAGATCCACACCTGTGGAGTAACGGTCAGTGCGTCTGGCCAGGAAACCAGGTGGCCCAGGTTCGAATCCCAGTCGGGGCAAGTTACCTGGTTGAGGTTTTTTCCGGGGTTTTCCCTCAACCCAATACGAGCAAATGCTGGGTAACTTTTGGTGCTGGACCCCGGACTCATTTCACCGGCATTATCACCTTCATATCATTCAGACGCTAAATAACCTAGATGTTGATACAGCGTCGTAAAATAACCCAATAAAAAAAAAAGATCAACAGTGAAAATATTAAACCTTGTAAAATATTTCCTTTACAAACCAGTTATACCTAATGTATGGGAACCAAAAAAAGTCACTAAAAAAATATGTAGCTACATAATATAACTGTGCAACATACCTGCCATCAATGACAATAATGGTATCACCCACTTCAATGTGCATTTTATCTGCCTCATCAAATTTCTGAGTAGCTTTCATAACAGGTGGCAATGTTTCTGAAAGGAAGTCCCTCAGAGCCTGGAATGTGGGGCGATCAGTAGGAACTTTTGCCCAACACTGAAATAAATGTAGACATACAGAGTTTGGAATACAATTGGATAGTTGGTATGTAATGTTTAGCAGACAATGATATTCTCCCCGTCCTTAGAATATTAAATGAGCTAATTCTCTATATCAGTGACTCCAATAACTGGCTACTTCTATGCTTTTATTCATGTCATTACAATCGTTAAAAATGTTGTTGTTTTATACATGGGTCTAGTTATCATACACGAATTACTTGATAGTCATAGAAATCTGTGAAGCCATGATTTTCACTGCGTCTGTGTTACGTGCAACTAAAGAATCTTCACATCATTTCTACTATAAAAATATATATATATATGTATATATATATATATATATATATATATATATATATATATATATATATATACCAGTGGGTATTATCAGAGGTTAAATGGTACACCATCTACAACTGAGAATAGAATTGCAGGCAAATAATATAATGGCCAATTTGAACATTTTTCTTACAGCATTAATCAGAATTCTGAAAGGTTTTATTATATGCCACAAACTTAGTGTGACATATATAAGACCACAAATTTTACTTCTCAGCTACATAAAACCATACCATGTCCGCATTACAAAATTTTTCTTCTAAGAAATTTCTATGGCTGTCTATCTCTATTTACAGTCACTGCACACAAAGTGTTTTAGACATACAAATCAAGATTTCAGGTATAACTTCCTGTAAAGTTGATTTGAATAATTTCGAGGGAAAAATTGTTCCGGGGCCGGGCATCGAATCCAGGACCTTTGGTTTAACGTACCAACGCTCTACCAACTGAGCTACCTGGGAACTATACCCGACACCAATCCAATTTTTCCCTCTATATCCACAGATCTCAAAGTGGGCTGACAACCATCAAGCAACCAACTTCGAGTGCACACTAACTCCATGTGACTTAAATTGTGGTTTTCTATTAACGAACAGTGACGTGTATTATGCAAATCAAGTTTTCAGGTATAACTCCCTGTAAAGTTGATTTGAATAATTTCGAGGGAATGGACATAGTCCAAAATAAAAATTACAAATAAATATATATTTAAATTTACACTAAAATTTACAAATTCTCAAACTCAGTATTAAAAAATTCACTAATATTAATAAAAAGACTTATCTATGAGCCAACCAAACATAATTCTTTTAAATTTACCCTTGCTCATATAAAATAAATGGCGGGGAATTTTATTAGTTACTCTTAAAATCATAATTTCAAAGTTATCTCTAATCTTAGTCAATCTGTGATTAGGTATATTAAACAAATCTTTAAGTCTAGTGTTACAATAATTGTGAAAGTCATTCCTCGTCAATATAATTAATGTGGGTACTGTTCCCTCAAAGTAAAATTCTATATGTTAATGAAGCTATTAAAATATGCGAAGTATGTTGTCTTCAAATAATGTAAAGGGAGAAAAGCTTTCAGGCTTCTCAACAAAAACAAAGTTTTAGACAATTTTCCACAGACGTGTTCAATATGGTGTTCAAGTTTCGTGTCAATTACAATGCCCAACATATTAAAATAACTACTATTTCCATTACGAGATTGTAAAGAAAAAATTAATGATTTAGTTTTACTTTCGTTCAAAACATGATCATTTGCATTAAACCATGTTTTTCTTCCGATTGATACAGTGATGATTCATTTACTAGTAAGTTTAGATCACTGTAATAAAAAAAATAAGTAATTGATTAACTACCAGACTTACTCGTGTTAATTATGTAGGTTTGTGCGGCTTACAGATGTTTCGGTGCTTATCACACCATCCTCAGAGCCTACTAGATCTCGGCGTCATCTCGAACTTCTCTGCCTGTTATGTGGGTGCTTTTGATTGTTGAAAGGCGTTGAATAGTGGAGTCAAATAGTGTGTGTGTACTGAAATATAGTTGAGAATTTGATTGGGGTGTGTTTTAGTGTGTTTGTATATTTCGTATTGTTCTAGTATGTTGAGTTTTTGGTTCTTGGGTTGTATGTGTAGGATTTCCATGTCTGCATTTATGTTATTGTATATATGGTTAGCATTGGTTATGTGCTTGGCGTATGTAGATGTATTGTGTCCTCTGGTTATTGCGTTGATGTGTTCTTTGTAGCGTGTTTGGCGTGTTACATCTACATATGCCGATCACATAACCAATGCTAACTATACATACAATAACATAAATGCAAACATGGAAATCCCACACATACAACCCAAGAACCAAAAACTCAACACACTAGAACAATACGAAATATACAAACACACTAAAACACACCCCGATCAAATTCTCAACACACAGATCAATTTCAGTACACACACAATATTTGACTCCACTTTTCAACACCTTTCAACAATCAAACGCACCCACATAACAGGCAGAGAAGTTCGAGATGACGCCGAGATCTAGTAAGCTCTGAGGATGGTGTGATAAGCACCGAAACAGCTGTAAGCTGCACACATTTACATAATTAACACGAGTAAGTCTGCTAGTTAATCAATTACTTATATTCAAGTGTTAAAAGTAGTGTAAGCAGAATCAAAATGGAAAAAAAATATAGTAGTATCATCAGCGTATAGTAATACTTTAGCATGTACATTATAATTTATATTGTTAATAGTGATTAGAAATAAAACTGGTCAAAGGATAGAACCTTGGGGCACACCATACTGAACAGTTTTAATATCTGATTTATTGCACTGCACTTGACAAAGATTAATTGAACTTGAGATATTTCAATCCATAAAGCATAGAAACCAAGAGACCAAGACGATTAAGTTCATCAAAAGTACACACATAATATTTCAACGTAATTCTGAAGACAAGTTATTTTGATTTCATTATTCAGAGATAAAGAATTAACTGGCTGAATAAGTACTATATGAACTTTCAGACTTTGACAAATATCAAAATAACTTTTTTTTTCTAACATACAATAACTGATATCTTTATGCTTCCAAGTATAACACTTCACTACTACGAATTAGTTTCACTATCTGCAGAGTTAAATTGAAATGTTATGTTTTATTTAACGACGCTCGCAACTGCACAGGTTATATCAGCATCGCCGGATGTGCCGGAATTTTGTCCCGCAGGAGTTCTTTTACATGCCAGTAAATCTACTGACATGAGCCTGTCGCATTTAAGCACACTTAAATGCCATCAACCTGGCCCGGGATCGAACCCGCAACCGAGTTAAATTGTACTGAGATTCCAATATATAATTATAATAAATATGTCTTGACGACTTTCATGAAATCTACTAATCTCACTTTAACATATTTTGGCTCAGGCAGATGAAAGGCACCTGGGAAGTACATGGTTTAAGGGGACACTCAACTATATTTTGGAACTCTTTTCCTATTTGACCAATCTTTTTCAAATTTGGAGAAAAAGTTTAATATGCACATGGAAAGTAACATGCAAAATCTCAGCTCATTAGATCCAATACTTTTCAAAATAAAAAATATTTCAATTTTTAATCAATCATCAATTGAAATATCACTTTTAACTATCATTTTTTTATTTTTTGGCTTTGTGCATTTGACTGTGACTTCTCAATGAATAGGGGAAGAATTCTGCGTATTGATTTAGTTCTGTCACGTAAATTAGTGTAGAAATTTAATTTTTCATTTCTATGACACTTTTTTTCCAATTTTTAAGTTGAGTGTCCCCTTAATGATCGGAGCAAGGGGCACCATCCCACGATAAACTGTAAACACTTTCAAAACACTATTAAAACATTTAGAATCCATAACATTATTCCAAAAATAATTACTTCTAGCATTAAAGGCTCTGTGGCAATTCTGAGGAATCATTTATACGGAATATCATAATTCCCTCCCCTCTTCTATCCGTTAGTGTGTGATTGTTACAATATATGTACAAATTTATTATTTCTTGAATTTAAGCTCTAAGTTCACATTTCAATTTGACTCATCTATTATACTGTAATCGTTATTATTCTTATATGTGTGTTATTCTGTGTTTTTGGCAACCCAGGATGCCTGGGCAGACTATTTCTTGGAAATAAATTATATATTAATTACCTGCAACATTCGCTGATACATATCAGGGGGGCATGCTTCAGGCTGGTGTAATCTCTCCCCTTCACGGTCGATCTTATGTAAGATTTGTGTTCCGTTCAGTCCCACCCAAGGCTCTTCCCCAAATGTAAACATTTCCCACAATGTTACACCAAACATCCACGTATCTGAAAAAAATAGACAAACAAATAACACTATAATACTTATCACATGATCTACATAATGTGCTGCCTATATAAAACTGAATAATATAGCTAATGAAAACTGTTTTTTAACAATGAACGCAACACGAAAAAAAAAGTAGGCCTAAATAGTTTTATAGTGGACGTACAACAGAACTTTGGGGTTGCCATGGTCGTTCTATAGTGACCGAATAATGCAGTGCTTTGAAAAATGAACGAGCTATCTCACTGTAGAGTTATCTTCTCTTCACTCCTTTATACATACAAACTATACAGGGTGGAAGTGAAATAGCCTTGTAAGTGAATAGCTCATGTTGTATGTAACAAAAAAATTATATATCATATTGGTAGGAAGTTTTTTCAAGAAAAAATGTTTTTTTCCTAGATGTTTAACGACCTCTTATTCAGTAACTATTGCGAGTAGGATCGTGATTTTTATCCATATCGATAGGAAATCTAATACTTACTGGCTTTTAAGGAACCCAGAGGTTCATTGCCGCCCTCACATAAGCCTGCCATTGGTCCCTATCCTGAGCAAGATTAATCCAGTCTCTACCATCATATCCCACCTCCCTCAAATCCATTTTAATATTATCTTCCCACCTACGTCTCGGCCTCGTCAAAGGTCTTTTTCCCTCCGGCCTCCCAACTAACACTCTATATGCATTTCTGGATTCGCCCATACGTGCTACATGTCCTGCCCATCTCAGACATCTAGATTTTATGTTCCTAATTATGTCAGGTGAAGTATACAATGCGTGCAGCTCTGCGTTGTGTAACTTTCTCCATTCTCCTGTAACTTCATCCCTCTTAGCCCCAAATATTTTCCTAAGCACAAACACCATTAATCTCTGTTCCTCTCTCAAAGTGAGAGTCCAAGTTTCACAACCATACAGAACAACTGGTAATATAACTGTTTTATAAATTCTAACTTTCAGATTTTTTGACAGAAGACTAGATGACAAAAGCTTCTCAACTGAATAATAACACGCATTTCCCACATTTATTCTGCGTTTAATTTCCTCCCGAGTGTCATTTATATTTGTTACTGTTGCTCCAAGATATTTGAATTTTTCTAATAGTAATAATAAATAATAATAAAAAAGCCACCCTAAATAAGGGTTCGAATAGATCGGCCTACTAATCAATTCATAAAGAATAATCATTAAAACCAATTGTGTGACAATTTGAAAGGAAAAAGAAAACATTAAGATAAATTATACGAAAACACAGGAAATCATTTACAATAAAAGTTTCTTGGGTACAAATGATTACTAATTATAGCTAAGGATGATTTTAACACATGAGATCCTAGGGCATCAATCGTTGCATCAGAAATTTTAAATTGTTTAAGTTGATTTAAAGTTTCTCGTGGGATCGTGCCACGGGCACCGAACATGAGCCCAAAAACTGTCCAATGTGTGATGTGGTATTGTGCTCCAAGATGCTGACAATAAGGCTCATATATGACTTGTTTTTCACGACACACCTCTTGTGGCTGTTGCTCATGCATTTATCCCTCTGGCGTATTTCAATAGTGTGGACAGTTTTCATGTAAATTTAATTTTAAAAACTTCTAACTTCAAGTCACTGCACGATGCGAGCGAGTAGCAACATCTAGGCAGAGAACAGCTCACCTACAGAGACACACCGAATTCGTTGACCTCTTACATCTGTATCACGAGTAGTAGTGTGTGTTAGTGGCGATGTCGCTGGACTGCTAAAACTTCAAACTTAATTTTCTAATTAACCGTGCATTTAATCACAAAACGTAATATAGGTTTTCTATTCATTTAATTGTACCCTATTGCCCCTTTCAATCTGCAAGGATATTTCACTTCCACCCTGTATCACAGATATTATTGTTTCAGTGGTGTCTTGAGATAAAGCTTAATATTTTGTAGTTAACTGTCCAAAACTAATCTTTACGATTAGGGAGTTAGGAGATTGCATCTGTTTTCGAAGTTAATTAAAACAATACCTAAATACCCTTTTCTACTAATTCTAAATACAAAGCTGTACATTAATGGTTAATATGAACAGTTGTTCGGTGTAAATACATAGTGGAATCGGACATTATGTATTTATTTTTTAAGGTTAATAAAGCATGTGATTGCGACTAAAATAATGTAATCAAATTTTTCCTAACAGCTACCATTTCTTGGTTATTTTTATTTTAGCGTAAAAATATTAATAAACACAGTTGCAATACTGCAGAGCAATGACCCATGGCTTCAGACAGCTCAACACAACAGGAATGTCGTAAACATCACGCAAAATACAACCCACACTTCAACCTACTTCCCCAATCAGAGTATATCCTGTTGCCAGCTCCTTAACTGTTATTAAAATTAACGAGTAAACGTCCTAATTATGTACTATGAATAGCTCCTGTACTACGAATAACTCCCAAGCTGTGAATTTCACAGAGAAAACATTATCAGAATATTTTATTGGAATCAGAATGCTTCACAATATCAACCAACTATATCATAAAAAGTAAGTAATTTCCTTGATATGGATCAACAAAATGGCTTAAAAAGTTTGTTTTCCTCTCTCCTATTTCTCCCACCTAAACAACAATAAAAGGAACAAAATGTCGAATTTTTTTCCCCTCAATGATTAATCACTGTAAATACACTCATAAGACGTTATTCCATTCTGCATATTACAGTAAAATTCCTCGTAACCGGCACCAAAATAACTAGCAATACCAAAACAATGGCACTTTTGGCTGGGCCAAAAAAAAAGTTTAAATCTGCCACATTGCCACAGTCTGGGCCGTCAGTTTTGCCACTTTAGGAAGTTTGCACGAACTTTCATTTTCAGTGAATATTACAACCTAAAATTAGTGTATTATTTGTGTTGTGTGATGTGTTTTAATAAAGAATCCACAGATTTATGTTTATTTATGTTCAGGATGTCAGTGTTGCTACAATAGGAAGATCGCATGAACTTTAATTTTCACTGAATATTCAAACCTAAAGTTAGTGTATTATTTATGTTGTGTGATGTGTTTTAATAAAGGAAATCCACACAGTTTTTAATCTTTATTTAATTAGGTTCAGGCTGTCACTATTGCCACATTAGGAAGTTCGCACGAACTTTCGTTTTCGGTGAATATTCAAACCCAAAATTAATGTATTATTTGTATTGTGTGATGTGTTTTAATAAAGAAAATCCACACAGTTTTTATGTTCATTCAGTTATGAGCAAGTGATAGAGAAATAAGCTTCACATGGCTGCAGTTTCAACATTTGGCACTATGAAATACGAACTTTTTTTTTTGTATGTATATACCGGTACTTATTCAATTATCCGGCAAAATCTCGTATCCGGAACTAGCCTGGTCCCTTTGGTGCCGGATAAGAGGGATTCTACTGTATGTAGTTCATATTTTGAAGATTTTTGGTTATCTGTACATTAGAACTGCAATAAACTAATTCCACATGTGTTTATGTTTACACAAATGGAAAACCGAGCAAAGTGGCTCAGACAGTAATGTCTGAGACTCACATTCGAGAGGTCCTGGGTTCGAACCCCATGGTTGGCCAATATGACTGAGATTTTTCATCATTTTCCTCAGTCACAAAGGCAAACGCAGGATTGGAAATTTACATACAACTATTCACCAAAGTCTTCATCACCAATATCATAAACATTAAAACAAAATGATAAAATATATATAATAAATTTCATAATAGTAACATTGATAAATTCAGTTCTTCAGGTGTATATAAACTAAATTGTCAATTTCCAGAATGTAATGCCACATATGTAGGTCAAACAGGCAGAAATTTCAACAACAGATATAAAGAACATAGAAATATTTCCCATGAAATTTCTCATTCAGCTTTCAGCGAACACATATACAATAATCAGCATTATTTTACAGACATTAATTCTGGTATGGAAATTTTACATATTAACAGGAAAGGTAAATTCATAAATCCTCATAATTTGAACGAAAAAGCAACTTATGAAAAGAACATTCTCTTTGACCTATACATTATTTCCTATTTGAATAGTAAAAGACTGACGCAGTTACAAGTCAACTCAATTTCTGTCCCTCCCTTCACCTCTGTCAGTTTACTTTAATCCAAGCAGTTCGAACTTCGGTGAGTCATTCATCCAAGTTGCAATTTTGTCCATTCTTGTTTTATTCTTAATTCTTTTGAATATGTTCTTTGTCAATTTTTGTCAGATAATCGTATATATATTACAAGATTTTAATTTTTTTTTCTATATGTCAATTCAACTTTCATACTTTTTAATTTAATTTACTACACATGACTGCAGTTTTTCATAATCATTTTTGTACTTATTATATCTATATATACAGAAGTTATAACATAAATTGTTTACTCAGAAATTAATTATATTCTACATTATCTTAACTTTTCCAGTTAACAAAAGTCAGTGTAAAATATCATAGTCTAAAATAATTTCTTTTTAAATTCCTTTCACAATTTTTAAATTTTAATATTTTGATAAATAACTATTTAAGTTATTAATTATATTTTCTTTGCAGTCGTTGTAACTTATCACTGAAGATGGAGAAGCAATCTCCGAAACATGTATGAATAACATCTTCAATAAACTTATAAAGTGTTTATATAACTGTGACATATCTCCTTTAATGTATATTATTAAAACAAAATCTAAACCAGTTTCATGAACAAGCCATCTATAACACACGGCTATAAAAACAGAAATCCAACAATAGTCAATGGTCTACTGATATATCAAAGATCCTACACATGCGATATGACCATAGATGTGAAAGCATGTATGAAAAAAAGGGAGTGGGGGGGGGGGGGAAGGATAAATAAAATTGTTCTGCTCGTTAAATATCCAGTTACAACAGAAACTCCGATTATGTACTGTATATGCAAGTACTTCAAATTAATTTGTTAATCACGAAGCTAATCACTGCAATATATTTAATGTTACTAACCTGAAGCATGACTAAACTGTCGACTCTTCAGACTCTCCGGAGCACACCAGGGGAATGGAACTTTTTTATGTTCTGTCATAACGTAACAATCCTCCTGCTGTGGAAGTGCTCGCATCAGACCAAAATCTCCAATCTTTATCTAAACACAAAAAGGAAAACATTAATATCACAATCAGTTCTTTTACTAATCACATATGGAATCTTAAAGGAAATAATTTCCACTTCCACACAGTATCAGTACATAAGGAGAATTTCTTAATAATGTATCTTGACTTAAAATTACAACACAAATTTTAAACAATTTAAATATATTTCCTTGTAATGAAATTACTTACTACTAAAATAAAAATCAAGAATATTGTATTTAAAGGCGAGGTTAGTGACACAAGTGTGGTGAGTGTACGCGAGTCAATTGTAAACATATCAAACTCAGCGAAAATTTCCGGAAAGCAGGCAGTGACGTCAACTGAAGAAGAAACAGGAGTGACGCGAACTGGTATTCAGCAAGTTCAGCAAGCTCAGCAGAACAAGACCTCAATGCAAGCGAATGGAAATAGTGGACATCAGATGGGAGCAATTCCGAAGCGGGTGAAGGAACTAAGATCTAAATCGAGGCTGACTAGAAGTAGAGTAACGCAAGTTGGAGATAGTTCAGGGAGCAGCGATGAAGGAAGAGGGGAAAACAAGGTGAAGGAAATGGTGTGGAGGGGAAATAAATCGTGAGAGAAGAAAACTAAGACCTAAAAAGTAGCAATGTGGAAAAGGGAGTAGTGAAAAGTGCAAATAATTAGAGATGTAGAGTGAGGGGGGTTACAATATTTTTGGTATAATGATGGGTTAGGAGTAAAGTAGAGGAAGAATTGATGAAAGACAAGAAAAGACTAGTGGAAGAATTGCAATTATAAATTAAAAATAAGTAATGTCCCAATTGACTTGTATGAGAGGCATGTAAAATGGTGAGACAGCACTGTATATTAATAATGTGAAGTGCTGCCTCACCGAAAGGTATATTGCTTAAAGACAAATATATACATTCATACTACTAAAATATAATTCGAGATTTAGAGACCTGTGAAATTAAGTTTAGAACATTTTTTTAATGTATCTTGCCCAAGTATTTTGCCCTAAGCAGTGTTCTCGAACAAAGTTGAGTAAAGTGACTGAAGCTGCCAATCTTATTTGACAGTAACTTAAGCTAATTATATAGTGAAAAAAAAAAAAATAAACAATTGCCTCTTTAAACTCAATCTTATAAATGCAACTTTGGAATTATTTTGACTTTCTTAACCCTGCAGTAGGCGCGTGTTCTTCAATTACGTGTTCAGGCGCGTGGAGGACACTTGTCATCCAATATTAAAATTACGTTTTATGAGTTATTTATGAAATGAAATAATAAAATTTAAGTGTGAATACATATTTGAAATACAAGAGTGATAATTAGGAACATTTTGAAACAATAATTACATATAACTCTCACAATACAGTAATTCAATTTTATGTTATGTATCAGTGGCAACTTTTATAAACGTTTTGAAAATACACAGTGTCAGCGTGTTTATGAATGCATATTTCAAATACAAGAAATCAATTAGGAACACACTGAAACAACAATACGTATAACTACCACAATACATTCATTCAATTATATTTTATATCAGTGGCAACTTTGATAAACGTTTCGAAAATACACAGTGTCAGCATGTTCGTGAATACATATTTCAAATACAAGAGATCAATTAGGAACATTTTGAAAGAACTACATATAACTATCACAATACAATAATTCAATTTAATTTTATGTATCAGTGCCAAATGTTATAAATGTTTTGAAAATGCACAGAGTGTCAGCATGCGTTACTGTTCAAAGCAGTTCACACACACATCTTTCAGGTGATCAGGACAGGTCCAATTCTCGCATTTCTCGCACCATCTCCTTGTAGTCTTATTTCTGCTCCGTCCACATTCATAACACCGCCCTCTATCTCCTCGGCATTCGTTGATCAGTGCTGGAGTTGTAGTGTTTCCAAGTAACAACTGCGTTCGTTTCCTAATCTCAGCTGAAATTTGAGGAATTGTTGCTCTCCTTATAAGCTGTGGCTTCACCATTTGCCAAGCAAGACTCTGTAAAAAGTCTGTTCTTTTCAATTTCTCCTCGGGGTGATGAGCTTTATAAATGCATAATGCATTTATTGAAGCAATATTGAGGAGGTCGTAGAAAATAACCATAGGCCAACGTCTTGTGTTCCTGGCTACATTGTTGTGTTGACAGATTTGGTCTACTAGATCGACTCCAACTTTGGTCATATTGTAGAAACTTATCATTTCTGGTTTCCTTTTTTCACCAGTCTCTTCATCTACTGCTTTATCATGGTGCATAGTTGATAAAACTATAACAGTTTTATTCTTTTTTGGGCAATATGATACAAGAGTCATGTCTCTTTGAAATCCAAAGAGAGATGAATGTTGCAATCTTTGCTTGTTGGGTAAGAAATTCAGTGGAATTTCCCTCTTGGTTTTGCGAAGAGTTCCCACATAAGTGAGTTTCTCTTCACGCAACAATTTATTTGCAAGAGGTATGCTTGAAAACCAATTGTCACCGGTTATGTTTCGATTTGTCCCACAGATAGGTTCAACTAAACGCAAAACTATTTCCTGGGAGCTATTGCTCTGCTGATAGGGACCTGCAGGTTGCATACCAACATATGTTTCAAGATTTATAGTGTAAGCTGTTTTAGCATCAACAAGAGCAAACATTTTCACGCCATATTTTGCCGGCTTATTTGGAATATACTGCCGAAAGGGACAATTTCCTCTGAAAGCCAGTAGTTGCTCGTCAATAGTGACATACTCGCTGGGAACAAAATATCTCTGAAAACTATCTACCATAAGCTCAAATAGTTCCCGTATTGGAGCTAACTTATCTATTTCCCTGCGAGTGGATCTATCTCTTACATCATCAAATCTAATACACCTCAACAGAAAGCGGAATCGTTTCTCGCTCATAGTCAAATAGCAAGATTCAAGTCCATTTCCTCTTGAGTTGTCCCATAGCTGATGAATGTTTTTCCTAGAGCATCTTAGACTGCCAATGAGGTACAAGAGACCTATAAATGCCCTAATTTCAAGACTGTCAGTATGTCTGGCATCTCTAGCACGGTCAAAATTACTTCGTACAGTTCCAATGTATATGTTGGTTGAAGTCACTATAATATTGATCACAGTATCGGTCAAAAACAAATCCAAAATTTCAATGTCTGTTTTAGTTCCTCGAGCTTTACCTTTGGGACCAGGTAGATGTTTCACCAAATTATGCGCACGAGTACGAGTACCGAGTACCGGAGGCGTTACTTTGCTCCATTTCGTCTCACCATCCTTACCCAGGTAATAGTCTCCTGGAATATCATCATCATTAGTTACACTATCCTCACTTTCACTCAATTCTTGCTCAGTCGCCGAATTGTGGTCGCTCTCTATAACATGATCTTCATCGTGGTCACTTTCATCATTACTTTCTTCTTCGTCGCTTTTTTCAAATACCCAGTTCAGCAATAGATTGGGATCGTTAGTATGTTTCACTGTTCGTTTGTTTTGGTTATTCATTCTAAGTGATAAAAATGAATGCAGATAGCAATTCTTATATGCCTGAAATAAAAAAAAATCACTATAATATTTCAATAATATAGACCTAACTATCAAGTAACAGACGTATTCTGTGTAAACATAAACATGATAGTGAGTATAATATAGGAATATAAGTATAATTTCTAATAAAACAGTCAAACATACTTGGATCTCATTGTCAGAATATTGCATAATTGACAACAATTACATTGCAGATAAATTACGTGCAGTGGAAAGAAACATGGCACAGCGATAACTTCCAAAGAATAACAGACATTATAATGAACCAGTGTGTACTTACAATGGATCGTAGTTTGGCGCATGGATGACAATGGTCATCCAGGTCAGTAAATCCGCTTCTCACAAGTGCGATGTTCAAGGTCTGCTGTTGGAACTAAACTGATTGGTAGTTCTAAAATCGTCTGAGAGGTACAGAGAACCGCGCATGCGTAGTTGCATTCAATTTCATAAAACGGTTATGAGAAACGGACTGGATGACGCCTGTCATCCACGCGCCTAACGTAGGGTTAAATGAAACCACTTTCTCTGTCGGTTATAATGTATCACACAATTAGATATTACCAGGGAACGGATTTATATGGACTAAAAATATATGAAATATGTAAATATATATGTAGTTATTTTTACCATAATATGGAATTAAATATGGATTTTTACCAAAATATGGAATTAAATATGGACTTAAAATTATAAAAAAATGACTATGTACGTTAAATATTGGTACATTTTAATCAAACTAAACAAAAAATATAATGGACGTACCATATCTTCCAATGTAGTTTCAACAAAACACAATTTTTATTGTCTGTTACCATAACAATAGGTTACAAACATTTCTTTCAAGTGCTGAAAAGTGAATCTTCTTCTATTGTCTCTGAGGATAGATTTATACTGACTAAAAGAGCGTTCGACGTCACAAGAAGTAACTGGTACATAATTCAATTTCACAATGTCTGCTGGGGATAAGTCCAAGTTAATCTTCACTGTTGATTCACCACTCATCACAGCAACAACCTTTTGTAGTTCTTCATATCCAGGGTTTTTTGAAAGTACAGTGTCCACCTTAACTCTTACTGCATCTGCAACTTTACCTCTACCACGATTCAGTTGTTCCACAGTACTATTTATAATTTCAAAACTTTCAGATAGTGAAAGGTGCCTATTTTGGAGACTTTTGAGCGTTTTTATGATGCATGAAAATGTATGCTGAATGTGAGCTAAGTCATTCTTCACACTTATGTCACAGGTAACTGTTTTCGCAGTATCAATTGAGACTGCATCTTCAGAGTCCAATGCAAGGAGAACATTGTTAATAGAGTCTATATGTTCGGCATAATATTCAACTGCTTCTAGCCATGTACCCCATCTAGTTAAAATTGGCTTTGGTGGCAATGGAATTTCAGGGTACATTTCTTTCAACACGTTAACTCTACTGGGAGCTTTGAGAAATACTTTTTTCACTGATGAAATCAACAAATCTACTTTAGGGAAATTGTCTCTGACCACTTCTGCCACACGATGAAATGCATGCGCCACACAAGTAAAATGAGTCAATTTAGGATATACAACAGATAATGCTTGTCCAGCTTTGACCATATAAGGGGCAGCATCGCTAATAAAGAATAACACATTATCGTACATAATACCCTTTGGCCACAGGATACCCATAGCTTCGTTGAACAGTTTAACTATAGTTTTGTTATTGCACTTTTCTAGAACATCACAATGTAAAAGAATTCGTTCAGAATATTGTTCACTTAACAAACCGATAACTACATTACCAACAAGTCTACCTTCTTTGTCGGGAGTCTCATCAATGGAAACCCAAATTGAACTATCTTTAATTTCATCTCTTATCTTCTGTATTGTCTCATCGTAGATGGATGGAGCATACGTCTTCCTAAGTGTTGACTCATCCGGGATTGTATGTTGAGTATATTTTTCAAGGAATTCCCTGAAGACCTTATTCTTTAGTTTGTAGAGAGGAATATCAGCAGAGATGAGAGAACGGCACAGGTCGATGTTAAACTCAGATCTTACATTCGATGTTGTTGGTTGTGTTAAAAACAATTGTCTCTGCTTGGAATTTAGTTGTTTGTTGGCCTGATGTTTACTAGTTGTAATGTGTTGTTGCACCAGGAACTTTTGTGTAGATGATACTGCACACTGACACAAATTACAAAATAATATTTTATTGTCAGTTGATAAACCATCTTCTTTAAATTCTGAAATGTAACTTGTTAGTTTTGATTTTAAATTGACTGAATGACGTACTTTTGGCATATTTACCGTCTTTATAGTATGATTTACAAAACTGAACCTATGTGTACTCTGACTGGCATTTAACTGTTGAGCTGCACAACTGAAGTCTGTTAAAAATTTTAAATTAAATTAATACAGTTTTGTAACTTACTTTCCCATTGTTGATAGGACTGCTAATTTTCAAATAACTCTGATGTTAAAGGGATTACTGAACATGTGTTTAAATCTCTATTGTTGAAATGTATTTTTAAAAGTTAATGGAATTTTGTTTTGTTTTATTGTTAAACCTAATATAATATGGACTGTTTTATATGAAATATGGAAAATATATGGAAATTAACGAAAATATGTACTAAACTCTAAAATATGGAAAAATATGGAAAATAAAAGTAGGATTTTTCAACCCTACACATTGTGAAACATAAAGATAATGCAAAATATAAATTATATTAGCTTTATAAGTAAATATGTATTTACATATAAATCCTTTCCCTGGATATTACACTATATATTCACTTCACGAGTGATTTCCATGTCATAACAAAAAGTACAGTGATGAATTCAGGGTGTGACCTAGGGGGAAATTCACCTCAGAGTTCAAAATTTCTCCTCTTTATCTGGGAATAATTTCTCCTCTATACCTGGGAATTTTAGGATATTTACGCTTTTTAAAGCTATTTATGACAAGTCTAAAAAATATGAACTATGGTCAAAGGTTTTGCGTTTCAATAGACCCCATGATTCAGATTACTAATGGGCAATATTACTTGTCTTTCACTGCCAGACAAGAGGATTTGCGCCGAAATGATATATGACAGTATCAAATCAAAATGTTACAAGCACATCTTATTTGGAGACTACAAAATATGGCTTTTTTCAGAACAAAAAATGCCCACCTTCTTTCTTCTTCTTCTCCTCCTTCTTTTACTCTTCTTGTCTCTCCCCTCATCTCCAAACCTTCTCTCTATATTCCCCCCTTCTCTCTCCCCTTCCTTCTCTCTCTTACACAGACAGGAATATGAACCTAATCTAAGCACTGCACAATTTTAAATCAGGGGTGAAACATGTCGCTAGAGTATTACCTTATCAGCTGCAGCAAGCAAAACATTGCGACAGGCCAGATCCCTGTGAATAAATCTCTTTGACTCGAGATACGCCATTCCTGTGGCTACTTGAAGAGCATAGTCCCATAATGCTGCAAAAAAAATTATTATTTGTAAAATACAGAATAGAATTCAATACCTAATTATGTGAATAAACTACAGTATATCTGCTTTCTGTTCCAGCAGAAACTTCTATAAAGTTTTAGTAACAACTGGAAGATTTTTCTAAAAATCGTCATTGGTGGTCAAGTAGTTACCATGGTCTCCATAAGACGAGGTTCATGGGTTCAAACTGAACTGAGAGAATAAAATGTCTAAAAAAAAATAAGTGAACTCACGAGTATCATATACTAGATTATGCAAGACAACAGAAGAACTTTGTTTTGAATGAGTATTCCAAGCAAAATTTACTTGTTTACTGCCCACACCAAAATTCGACACTTCTAGCCATCACCCTAACATTCAGAGTAATAATTTCTACCTTACAGATTTCCCCCACTTCAGAAATGGATTTAAATCTGCCAGATTAGCAGATTTCCACAGAGATCTTAGTTGGAAAACAACAGTTTATTTGAAACGATTTGCTTCAATAACTCCACAGCATTAACTCTATGGCATCTAGTCACTTTCCAAAACAATGAAATTGTTCACAACCCCTATGCAACTGCCTATTTAGTACTGAAAGAGTTATATTGGAAAATACTTTTGTTACAGTCATAGTGGAAAATTTTGCCTGTTCATTTTGTTAACTGTTATTATTTACAAAGTACAGTATTTGGCATTTCTACTGGGAGGCACGAGGACTAATTGTGTAAACCAAGCTCCAGACATCTGTAAACAACAACAAATACCTATCATTCTAATGCTTTCTTTCAAAGAGCTTCATAAGACAATCAACAAACAGTCTACGTAATTTTATTTTAGCAGCAAGCATTGATTTTCTTAAATGGAAACTCAGTGTTTCCTTTCTAGCTTTAAAAGGCATAGAAAACAAACGAAATGGCCACTATATTCTTATTATTTCCCCTGACGTCATCTGAAATACATTGTGTACAGTAACCACTGACGACCTTCACAGTTATGTCCATGCCACTACACCTCACATGTTAACAAGCATTCAATGCCGTACATATTATCACATCAGCATGTTGAGCAGTAAAACAACAACAAGGTGAACATTTTCTTTCAAAAGAACTTCTATTAATGAGACACACTATAACAACTAGCAATGCTCGAAATTGACTGGAGAAAACTGGAATGGCGTTCTAGTTCGTAAATTCTTGGGATCCATCTATTCTGACTCATAAAAATAAGTTCCAATTTATTTTTTATAATAACATCTTATAGAAAAATATCTCAAACAATGCAATTCATAAAACTAATAATAATTCCCCCTCCCCCTAAAAATGTATCTAAGATTAGACTGGATACTAAGCAACCATTTTGGGCAAACTGGAAATTTCAATGAAAAAGTATTTGTTAGAAATACTGATTTATTATTAGTGTGAGACATAGATAAGGCTCTAAAATTAAATATTCCAAGGTTTTATTTTCAAAACGAAAATATTTTACAAGTTTTATGGGCACTGAACCTAAATTGTCTTGGCTGCGGGATAGGTACTGTTTTGTTTCCCTAAAGTTTGTAGCACTTACTCGTAGACAGATCAGCTGTTAATGTATTTTTTTCAAGGAGCTATTGTTGAAAAAATATTTCGAGAGTCTGCACTGTTAATTGCAGAGCTCCAGGATCAAGGAACTTTTTAATCTGTACTATGTTCTTCCTGCCATTTATTTTCAGTACTTTGGGTTAATAACAATTAATCTTACAGCTCAAATAAATATTTTGACTCAGAAATGTCGGAGTTGTTTTGAAACTGGAAAAATGAAGGACGTTAACTCATCTGTAACATCCGCAACAAAATATGTGTAACATCTGTGACATGAAAGAAAAAACTATAAAATATTTACTGATTATGTTTTTGAACTAACTGAATGTCTTGAGATTTGCTTAGCTTTCACATGGGCACTATGAGAATTAATCTCTTTTTGCTTGAGGAAGGGACCTGTGTTTTACACGTTTTGTTAATAAGATGTGAAGCGAGTTCACAAATCTTGTAACATCCGTGATGGAACCTTTTCTTTATTTTCTGCAATAATAATAAATTTTGTTCAAGAACTTTTTTCTGTAAAATATTAATATTCTAAATTGATTCTAATAATAGAAGTTGACAAAAGTAATTCCAATTTCAATATACAGAGTTTGAAAATAGTAAAAATGTAACATCCGTAACAACTGGAATGGATCTAAGATGAAACTATTCCCAACTTTGTCCTTAATATGTTAACTCCTAACCCTCTCATAAATGTGACAGACTATCAACCTTTAAACAACAGTAGGTAATTTGCTAGGAGACGTTGTTGCACATAGATCAGTTTTACACTAAACCTAAACATACCTAACCTAACCTTTAATTAATCACTGCTTAAATTACTACAGGATTAATGTAAAAGTGGCCCATACGTAATGACGTCTCCTAGCAAATTACCCGTCAGTATTTCGATATTCTGTACAATTTAAAACATGAGAATGTGGATACACTGATAACTCTAACATCTTTTTAAAATAAACTTTCCATTATATTTCGCTTAACTTATCAGTGACAAAAATCGCTATGTTTATTTGGATGTTCTTAAAATATAATTAAAATACAATAAATAAATAACAAAACCAATTGTATGAACTCATTTCATTTAGAAACTTATTTTAAAATAGTAATCTTTAGTAAAAAAGAGAGAGAGAGGGTGGGAGGGAGAGGGGGAGGGAGGGAGGGGAGGGAGGGGGATGGAGGGGAAAGGGGAGGGAGAGGGGAGGTAGAGGGATAGAGGGGGTGAGAGAGGGAGGGTGAGGGAGGGAGAGGTGTGTGTGTGTGTGTTTTTTTTTGTTTTTGTTTTATTTCATCATACAACATGTCCCATTACACAGCGTAATACTACATGCCTTGGTTTTCGTGCGTGCGTGCGTGTGTGTGTGTGTGTGTGTGCGTGTGTCTGTCTGTCTACATATACAATATAGTGTTGGTGATTTTAAATGCACCATTCGTAATGTGATTAACTGTCTCCAGCAGAAGTGTTCTGGTTCTAAAATTTTCAATTTCGAGTCCCAGATAGCATAAATCAGAAAGGAGGGAAATTATGGCTAATGTGCCATTTGTGATCTACATGATGAATTTTTTATAATCTGCCAAGAATTAATATATCAAGTACAGACTTAATATTTCGTAGGATAATCAACAAGATATAGCTGCAGGCGTTTCATCAAAACATAAGATTAATCATGTATTTTCTATAAGGTAAAGGTTGGTAATATTGTGATACCAGTAATATTGTGACAGATCTCTTAGAAAATTTATTACAATTTTACTGAACGAAAGGAAGATCGCTTTCTTGCATCAATGTATTAAGGGAATGTTCGTGGACAAGTTGCTGCACAAAACCGGTCCTTCTCTTGCTCATTAAAATTGTAATAAATTCTCAAAAAGAACTATCACAATATTACTCGTATCACAATATTACCAACCTTTACCCTGAACGAAAGGAAGATCACTTTCTTGCGTCAATGTATTAAGGGAATGTTCGTGGACAAGTTGCTGCACAAAATCAGTCCTTCTCTTGCTCATTAAAATTGTAATAAATTCTCAAAAAGAACTATCACAATATTACTCGTATCACAATATTACCAACCTTTACCCTGAACGAAAGGAAGATCGCTTTCTTGCGTCAATGTATTAAGGGAATGTTCGTGGACAAGTTGCTGCACAAAATCAGTCCTTCTCTCGCTCATTAAAATTGTAATAAATTCTCAAAAAGAACTATCACAATATTACTCGTATCACAATATTACCAACCTTTACCCTGAACGAAAGGAAGATCGCTTTCTTGCGTCAATGTATTAAGGGAATGTTCGTGGACAAGTTGCTGCACAAAATCAGTCCTTCTCTTGCTCATTAAAATTGTAATAAATTCTCAAAAAGAACTATCACAATATTACTCGTATCACAATATTACCAACCTTTACCTTGAACGAAAGGAAGATCGCTTTCTTGCGTCAATGTATTAAGGGAATGTTCGTGGACAAGTTGCTGCACAAAATCAGTCCTTCTCTTGCTCATTAAAATTGTAATAAATTCTCAAAAAGAACTATCACAATATTACTCGTATCACAATATTACTAACCTTTACCCTGAACGAAAGGAAGATCGCTTTCTTGCGTCAATGTATTAAGGGAATGTTCGTGGACAAGTTGTTGCACAAAATCAGTCCTTCTCTTGCTCATCAAAATTGTAATAAATTCTCAAAAAGAACTATCACAATATTACTCGTATCACAGTATTACCAAGCTTTACCCTACATGTTATCACTGTTTAATAATTAATAGTATTATTCAAGATCAATATAATAATTTTATTATTTCCATAACTATGTGTATTTATAATATACAGTTTCGTAGCAATAACATTTTCCTGTGATAACTCTGTATCTCTGCATTCAGTGGCCCAGAAGAGAACAAAATTTCTTCATCTCTATTTTCAAGCAATTAAGGAACAAATCCGATACCTATCTAATTTAATTGTAGTTGCCATGTTATTTTCCTGCTCAATCTTGTACAGGGACATCATTTTATTTTTACTTCAATTTTTATTGTATCTGAATTTTTTAATGTAATTCACTCCCACCCCCTCTACTAGTAAACTTCCAATAGTTCTCCACACAGAACAGAGGACCCGTGTGCAGTACTGCGTTACTGAGTATAGTACGTTCCAGAAATATGTTCGCGTTTTCCAGTGACGAAAGAGTTTTCAATATTGAATCATATTTTTGCACAGGTACTGTCGTCCGTTTGCCTACGTCGCATCCCGGTTTCCCCCACCTGTTTCTGTTCGCCCCTCTGTAAAGTCTAGTAGCTGGGCTGTCTTAGCTCTTTTCTGAAAACATTAATTTCTGTTAGGAATTGGACATCTACGTAATATTATACAACTGTTTAAAATAAATAAAAGGGCCTCGTTAAGTAATTAACTGTCACGTGATTCCCCCTCCTTTCTACGACCCTGCGACAAAACCAGTTGGACGGACAGTAGATAGGATGTCTGAGTAATTTTATCTTTTCGGATCGGGCAGAAGTAAAGATTGAATTTACAGTACATAAGGTACTCTTTTATAGAATAGGTACAGAATTATTTCAACATGAGTTACTAGTTCGAAGGACGAAACTGGCAATTGGAAATAGGTACAATAGTCTATAGTGCGATAATATGCACAAAAGAACTGAAGCCTGTATCGAAATTAACGGCCACCATTTTCAAAAATGTGTTTAACTATCCATATTATGATTAGTTTTCAATTTAACTTCATTCTCTATATTGTACACTAATGTGCTGTAACAGTACAATATACACTGCATAATTAATACGTCCGAATGGATAGCGCTATTCGTGAGTAAAAACACTAAGTGTTAATACAGTACTGTATTTTGATTAGACAAAAACCTAATGAAAATTATCAAACTCAAAATCGCGATACTTCCTAGTTTACGTAAATGGATGAACTACTTTTCTTCCCTCCTATACCTAGTAGAGTGATTTGTATTTTACGCCAGTATCATCGAACTCCAGTCTTGGAAGGGGGAGCAAGCGGTGTTTCCGGTTGTAGACCTTAATCCAAGGATATAGCCAGGTTAATATTAAAAATGTTAGTAAAAATAAAATGATGTCCCTGTATAATACAATATTTATAAAATTATGTTGAAAGATGAATTCACACAAACTCCCTGCATTTCATAAATGATTGAGATAACATATCATCTGAGGTGTTTAGTTGCAAAATCAGATACATCACTAAAACATAACTTTTCAGTAGGAAGGAAAAAGTTTGTAAGGAACCAAGGATTTGCAACCAATACTATTCTTTCATCATACAAATCCATGTGATGTATCTGGCTTTGGAGCATAACAGTGCTATAGCAGTTGCAGAATCATATGAAGATATGCAATATAACATTAACTCGTTTCGAAAAAAAAAGTGATGTATCTGATTTTGCAACTACAGGCCTCATTTATCTTTTATGTTTATTCTGGTTGACATGTTACAGATGTTTATAAACATACTGCTGACGGGCTGATAAGACATTTATCTCATGTTATCGTTCTTTAGTATTGTAAATACAAACTTATAAATATTAAATTTTTATATTTACATCCCAAATACTTAGTAAGTCATGTTATAAAATATCTTTGAATTACATGTTGTTGGAGAATGTAACACATAAGATGAAACTATTGTAATATTTTGAATTGCTACTTACTGGTAATGGGAGTGTGCTGACATTGCTTCCTGAGGTAATCCAGCAAGCTGCCAAGTGGGGCAAGCTCTGTGATCATCATCATTGGATTCGTCAGCACAACACCATACAACCTACAAACAGAATGTCTTACTATTAGACTCGACGGCATTTCAGAAGGCGATCAGCTGCTATATGCAACATAGGATTTCCGGTATGTGACGTCACAAGCTTCTACAGTAGAAACAATCGAAATCAGTCTATAACATGTACTTCTCGAGTTCGTTTGTTCACGTGTGAGTGTTTCAATACATTGAATAAGTAAAACTATAGTCCCGTCGCTCTAATTTCCGGCAGCCAATCGCGTTGCAGGTCGGCTACATTTAAACGTGTGCGTCTCGTGATTCGCTGATTCATTTCTTAAGGTTCGATAAATACTTAATATAATCGCCCGCCATTTTAGCTCTTTCGTTGGCGTTCGCAGAAAGCACATGAAGACGTTATTTGCCACTCAATTATTTGCTGAATTACATTGTGTTTGATTTATTATCATAGGAGCTACGACATGATAATGTTTAACAGTGTGGCAAATAGATTCCTCGTATGGTAGCTCGGCAACGTAAGAACAAAAATGGCGAACGATACTACCTACCTAGACTTTATAGAGCCTTCACTTTCTAAGACGTAAGCAAAGAGGTGGAGTCACGCCGGAAATCACAGCGTCGGGACTATAACATTTATTGTGTGTGTGTAAGATAAATAAATGAAAGAAGAGACCATAAAAAGACAAATATTGCACATGCAGGCGAGAAAAATAGTGTTGAAGGTGTGTAATTATTTTAAAAACATTGATGAGCAGAACGCTGCCAGCCATCTTGATGCTGGCTGCAACATTGCCAACGTGCAATAAATGACTGCAGAAGCTTGTGGAGAATCATGTAAAGGATATTGTTAGTGAAGGAAAGAGGATTTCTTTGGTGTCATGCTTACAGTAATCAACGGCTAAGGTCACTATTGTCTTTTGATAATTTAAATTCTGAACTGCGCTATTTGAATTGCACGTGCACATGAAGTACAATGTGGCAATGTTGTACACTGCCTTGCTATATCTGCCTCTCTCGATGCAAACACTAGCAGATGATTGCCTTCCGAATTGCCGTTGGCTTTAGTGTTGTGGAATTTAATCGATTAATCAATCAATTTCTATTGTAAGATTAATAAAATATTTAATCAAATAATCGAATCGATTAAAATTAATTGGCTGTACTTGATCTTATTATTTTGTTAATGCAAACTCAGAGTAAAAATTCCGACAATATTCGCCTCTCGGAAATTGCTTACTTCAAACACGATAATACCATTATTTTGTAACTGCAAACCAGGTAGCATAGGACAAATCTTTGCACAAACACTTGAGAAAGAAATTAATATATGAAGACAGTGACCTGATCTACTCCTATTGAAAGTTGAAGCACAATGTGAAACTCATATTAAGTTTGTCAGCTTGTCTTCTTAGCATATGAAATACCTACATTTCTGGAATTCGCCTTCCTCATGCCTTAGCCATGGCTACACCGTATGCAAATGAGAGAGAGTAACTATCTATTTTTCTTTCTAAAATTTTGTAACCTGATTACAATAGGGGCCAGTCTGCTGTTCTGTTGCAGTTTCTTTACTGAGTTTCTAGATGAAGCTTGTGTGTTTAGTTTGCTAAAGAAAAAATCAGATTTCTGCATTCTGTGAAAAAAGTGAAAACTCCATTAGGTCATAGGCCTATGAGAATTTGAGAAGTAAACACAGTGAAACGTTTGGATTCAAATTGAATGACCGTAGAGAAGTGCTCAACAAAAAAAAATGTTTCGTGTTTAGTGATCCAGGAAACATTGTTACTAAACATAGAGCAGCACTTAATTCAGAGCATGTGAATACATTCACATGTTTAAAATTATAATGAAGCAGTATTAACTAGGTGAGTCTTCATACTTTTTCTTATTTGTGTTTGTCTCAAAAATCCCCGGAGAATTGACACAATAAATTATAAGCCTACATAATAAATATGTTAGTAGGGCCTATATAACTAAAACAGTATTGTTTTGTAATACAATGATACATATATACATTTTATACTTATGCTTATCACCAAACACAAATTAAATTTAACAATAATTGTGTATTACAATATATTAAAACTTCTTTCAAATCTCGATTAATCGATTAAATTCAAATTGTTAATCGATTAAATATTTTAATTGATCGACAGTACTAATTAATATTAAGAGTAGTAGGAGATATGTTTTGTTAACAATAAAGGTCCAAAAGCATGTACAAGCCAATCTTCACTAAATTTAATATCAATAATAAAATTGTGGTAACCCACAAGGAAAAATATATATATTACATTCAAGAACAGAAGACTCATTGAAATGGAGAAGGAAATGCATAGTGAAGAGTAAAGATACAAGAAATAGTATTTAAGGTTTCAATCAATAGAAATCTTACATGCAATAACTGAAAAAATTTGACAATATAATTATAATAATGAAATAAACACGGAGAGAATTATTTATTCAATTTTATTATACCAGCTATTGACTTAAATTATTCTATCATTTGAATTAAAACTGTAGTTCCTATGTACATGTAAATATAAACTGTTTCCATTTAAATGACAAAGGTACTGCAATTACCTTATAAGATTTGGATGGTCGAGCTGATGCATAGCTTGCACCTCCTTCACGAAATCTTCAAATACTCCAGGCTGGCTGAGTGCATCTTGCTTCAAAACCTTCACAGCAACAGACTGAGTTCGTCCACTTGGTGTTGTCCATTCACCTCTCCTCACCACACCAAACGATCCATCTCCTAGCTTCACAGATAAACTGAAAAAAATAAATCAATACAATCACGTAATTTCTTAGATAATAATTGAGGGGCTTAGAACAAAAAGCAGGTAAGTGACATTATTAAAAAAATGAGGTAAGTGCGTATTGTGATAGCCCAAAAGGATGTTCCTTTGGGATAAAATCAGGTAAGTGATCACACTGTGCAGTGCTGCTATATGGGCATCATCTCACCAGACTAGTGTATAATATTTCATTGCACGTAGAACTTTAACTGTAATTTCCTCAAAACTAGGTTTCCATTACTTACCTGCTTTTTGTTCTAAGCCCCTCAATTAATATTCATTTTATTTATTAATGAATAGGCATTTGACAATAAAGTCATTTGACCTCTTGCACTCCAATATTTTTCAAAGATATTGTCATGGTTAGCCACTGACGCACAGATTTTGAGATGTTCTGAATCCATTTCTTGGTTTGAGTTGCACAATGGACAGTTAGGGGACTGATATATTCCAATTCTATGCAGATGCTTGGCCAAACAGTCATGGCCTGTTGCCAATCTAAATGCAGCTACAGACGATTTGCATGGTAAATCGGGAATCAACTGTGGATTATGACACAGAGAGTTCCATTTTTTCCCTTGAGATTGTGTTATCAAATTTTGTTTGTTGAAGTCTAAGTATGTTCATTTAGTAAATCTTTTCACAGAGGAATACGTAGATTTAGTAACAAGTCTGTAAGTAGCAGTGCTGCCCTTCTTTGCTAAAGCATCCGCATTCTCGTTTCCCAGGATTCCACAATGGGATGGTATCCATTGGAATACAATTCTTTTATTTTATTAATGAATATTAATCTGATACTAAACTCTGTTATGTAAATAAATCGTTGGCTTACAAGCAAAATACATCGAGTCAAAAATATTACTTCTGAGAAAAAGGCATTTGAAAGTTCCTGACAATACCGAATCCTCAAAATATTATTTTTAGTAAGTCATTTCTCTCTGTATGTGTTAAATTTCCCAATTCTAAGTTTACACACGTACATTATGTACATTATATATGCCTAATTTTCAGAAGTAATATTTTTTACTTAGTGTCTTTTGCTTGTAAACTGACGAAATGTAGCATTTTACCAAGATTACCAGTAGGCTTAAATATGTGAAGAGTAGCATTTTCGTAACGAAGCTCTCTATTACACACAAAGTTTGTATTTCAATTAACCAATTAATTCTATTACTACTTGCGAGGAGAAAAAACGTACACAAATATACACAAAAATAATTTTATGTCGAGATGAATTTACAAAACCTGTCTTATGAGTCAGTCATCAGTCATTCCTCTGAAAAATGTCTTATCAAATTTTACTATTAAATTAAAATGAAGAAATCTCGAAGTGTGGAAAAAGGAGAATTTAAAGTACATTGACATAACTTCCAACGTAATTGTTTAAAGAGAGAGAGAGCATTATCATGAAGATGAAATACACCTCCTACTATGTTTCATGAAGTTCACAATTCAATTGATTCATCGTGTCGTCTATGATATTTCTGCTTATAACTTATTTTTTAAACTATCATTTAAAAGACATTTTATAATTAATTTTAAAATATAATTCCGAAAACACATATCAATTAAATAATTTCCTATTCATCAAAATAAGAGGATAAACTTTACGTTTTCTGAATTGCACACAGACACTTTTTATAGTGAGCAAAATAAGGATAACTCTCTAGGTATATATAAATTATTATAAATTATTCGGTTGAAGTAGATATATAATTAATTCTGCTCAAATTCACAAAAAATAAAAATTCGTTTAATGTAACAGTTGCTAATATTTTTTCCGCCACTCATAAAAACCAGTTAAATGTGGAAAGAAAAGTAAAGCTATTTTGTGGTTTATTATAGGACTGTAAACACATTGCGTAACTGTCAAATAACTAACAGCACTGTGAAAGCAGATAATTATAGACCTGTTGTAGGCTTACACTCAATAGATAATAAGACGCACTTTCTTTTGGTAAAATCGTGGTTCGTGTTATATGCGAAAAAAGTGCTGTATTTACAAAGTTTTAGATTGTAGCAAAAACAGCCTGTTTTGGAAGTATGACAAACAGATTTCAGTGATGACTGTTATTTCAACTTCAGATTCTGAAAATGAGATAGGACAGAACGTGATGCATAAACAAATATATTACTATTACAATAGGTCTCCTACGTATATTTGGCCTTGGTGCATGTTGTAAGTTGTCAGCAAACTTTCTCTATTTTTTATTCACAAAATTGGCGTGTGTGTTATAATCAAGTAAGTGTGGTATATTCTATTGCAGATATCTATACTAATAATAAATCTGTAGCCACATTTTTTTCTGGTAATTTTCGATTTTCAAAAAATAATTGGTATTAACATATATAATTAACCATCCTGAAAACGAAAATCGCTTTTTTGAAATTTTTGTTAGTATGTCTGTCTGTCTGTCTGGATGTTTGTTACCTTTTCACGTGATAATGGCTGAACCGATTTATATGAAAATTGGAATATAAATTAAGTTCGTTGTAACTTAGATTTTAGGCTATATGGCATTCAAAAAACTGTATTTAAAAGGGGCTATTATAAGGGGGCCTGAATTAAAT
Source organism: Periplaneta americana (assembly GCF_040183065.1). Classification (NCBI taxonomy): domain Eukaryota; kingdom Metazoa; phylum Arthropoda; class Insecta; order Blattodea; family Blattidae; genus Periplaneta; species Periplaneta americana. The sequence goes on from NC_091122.1 coordinate 34,075,718, forward strand.
AAATCGAAATATCTCGCTTATTATTGATTTGTATGAAAAATGTTACATAACAAAAGTTTCTTTACAAATCATTTCCTATAAGTTTTATTCTATACAAAATTTTGATAGGACTGATATGTAATGAGATAAATGAGTTTTAAAATTACAATAACAACGCCATCTAAGGCATTGTACTGAAATAAAAACAAATGACTTCGTCTATAAGGGGCCTTGGACAACAACAATCGAAAGCTATTAAACATAGCCTACAGAGAATGTTTCTGTGTTTGTATGAAGTAATATCGGAAGCTAATTAATTGTTTCATTATTATTTCACCACTGGAAAGTGTAGTTTCTCTAGATGGACATAATTCTACAATGTTATTACAGTAATTTCTTAAACATATAGCAAGTAATATAAAGTATACACATTAAAACTAAATGATATGTCAATCTTCATTAAACTATGGTTGCGTGTAATAACAATTAAGAAACATGCTAAAGGAATTGTCATTGCACCAAATGATTGCTCTCTGGACCAAAATGACCGCATTTTAATTATTTAAATACAATTTAAAATAAGTAACATATTAAACGATTTATCCTTCTATCAAACACGAATCTTCCCTGGATCATGTCTCCTATTTTAATTATGTAATTACTTTATATTTATTTCTAACAGGTGCAGCGGAGCGCATGGGTACGGCTAGTTTATTTATAAGCACAAACAGATACTATAAAATGGATTGCCGAAATAAGAAATGACTTAAAATAGCAGGAATCACACAAGAAGACATCTTAAACAGAGAAATCTAGGAATCAAAGTTCATAAAATCGCAAGTTGACATAGAGGAAAAACCACGAAAAAGACTGGAACAATGTGAACTGAAGAGAAAAAAAGAAGCCCACAGCCAAAGAATGAGATAACTATGGGCAAAGAAACGCCTTCAAGTATTTTGCGTAGTGCTAAATGGGGTTATTCGTAACTAAAATAATAATAATAATAATAATAATAATAATAATAATAATAATAATAATAATAATAATAATAATAATAATACGACAACTTATTGGGTGGGCTCGGGCCCCATGGGCCCATATAAGTTGGCGCCACTGATTGTATCCACTCCCTGTGTGATGCCAAAAAGGTGAGTGACGTATCCAGTTTCCACTGGCTGAAGAATTCGGGGAATGGATAGAAGGGAATTCAAAAATATATGTTACAGTCCTGTCAAAAGTTTTAATGATACAATCACCACCTCCATAATGCCACTGAAAACATTCTTCATTGTTCTATATAGACTTTTAACACTTACATAATCACTGATTAACTTTATAACTTCTTTACTGTTTTAACATTAGAAAATTACCTGACTGTCTAGTTTCGAAGTGATATTCTTCATTGTCCGAAGAAGACAATGAAGGATATCATTTCGAAACTAGTCAGCAGATAATTTCCTAATGTTAACACAGTACTTAAAGAAGTTATAAAGTTAATCAGTGAAAAATCTTTGATCAGTTTTTGACTTAACTCATTACAGTAATTTTTTTACCTGACGTCTTTCTCCTGAATGAGACATGTCAGACTGAGAGAGATGTGTCCGTCATCATTTTGAGTGCCCCTTCTGTGAGTTCCAGTCTTGCTTCCTCCTGTACTACCAGCTGCTGGGATCAGTTTTGTTAGAATATTCCGCTTCCATTGTTGGGTCTTGCGTTTTTTTACAGCTTCAAGTAGACGTCTCACTCCTGGTTTGCCCATACCAATTTTCTCCAAATCTTCCGCTTGAACATAGTCAAAGTGGGCTAACCGAGTCACCTATTAAAAAAAAAAAGTGATTCCAAGTGATATTACACTCTGCACTATAATTTAACTTGGAATGTATTTTTAAGGCAGTACACCTACTGCATGTCCTAATAAATAATTAACTTCTTTATCTCCTTACAGATTAATTATTCTATAAAGGATTGTTATTTCGGTTAAACGAGCGTTGAGGGACTTCCGCCAATTTTGGAATAAACACCGACCCAATTAGGTTAATTTCAATTAAGAAACACGCCAAACGAATTATCTTTGCACCAAAAACGGATGCTCCCTGGACCAAATTATCGTATTTTATAATTATTTGGATGCAACAGAAGTCAGAAGTCTTCCTAAAATCGGCGAAAGTCCCTCAAAGCTCGTTTCACTGTTATTTCATAAAACATATATACGGTAGTTATTTGTATAATACGAAAATAATGCTGTATTTCAATTTTAATAAACCTATGTTAATCTTACATATTACTGTGTTGCAAGTTTGTCTACATGCAAAGCGATAATTTCCTTACATCAGGCATTACAATTTTTTTTTTCAATTTATTGAGAAAAAACGACAAAGTTAGGAACTTATATACCAAGACTAAAGCAACAACAAGCTTAGATTTATCTTCGTTTGGTTAGGTTAGGGTATGTTAAATTACCACAGTCTAGTATATACAGTCACGAATCTCAATACATAGTAAATATGCATCCATAGATAGTTTCTAACCACTAGGATTGCTACTATCACCTTATTACAGACAATGCGAAGTAGTACCTGCACAGCCTATTGTTTCTAGTACCCTCAACAACTCAAGCTTCGTGACTGTATATACTAGACTGTGACATTACCTTTTAATGTGTTAGTCTAAATTTATTTAGAAATATGTTTCGAATTCACACTAATTTACTATCCTACATGTCATAGTGACACTGCAAACTCCCTGAAAGTCATCTAACAATAAATAAATTGAGTTCTTCTAATGAAACGAGGTAGGCCTACTTATACAAAAGATTGTTTTCCCAAGAAAATCAACAACTAAACCGTTTCTGAAACAGTAATCTTATTATTATTTTAAAATTTTATTTAGTTATTTAAAAATGCTGTACCAACATTCGGTTATTTAGTGTCAATGGGATTCCTGACAACAAGACGGTATTTGACGATATGAGTCCAAGGATTCGTCATAGATCATCTGACACTCGCCTTACGGTTGGGGAAAACCTCAGAAAAAACCCAACCAGTTAATCAGTCCATGCAGGAATCGATTCCATGCCCGAGCGCAACTCTGGATCGGCAGGCAAGCCCCTCAATCGAGTGAGCTATGCCAGTGGCTAAATAATCTTATAACTTAATTTAATTAATTAATTATGAAAGTTATAAGATTCTGATTGTGCTTGCAAAAATATTGTTTTTAAAAAAATATGTTTTCCGGGAAATGTAATTTAGTTTACTTGCATTTAAAACAAAACTAGGCTTTTCTACAGCACGCAACACTGAAACTTCCAATTTGCATTTTTCTAAGTTCTACAGTGCGGGAATCTGTGACAGATTAGTTAGGTTACGTTAGTTTAGGCTTTCCATATGCCTTGCATATACGAATCTGTAACAGGTTAAGTTATATTAATTTAAGCTTTTAGGATGCCTTGTATGTACGAATCTGTAGTAGGTTAGTTTAGGGTTTTGGTATGCCTTGCATATACTAAGTGAAATTAAATGTGCGTTTCATATTTACTTTGAAGTGTTCTTTCACATGTTAAATAATCACTTTTAGATTATCTACACTGACCAATTCTGTATAATTTTTAGCTATTTTCTAATATGTTTTCAAGTCAACTGACGTCCTATATGAATTCTTCACATTCAGAACTACCTTTCCTCTGAAAATTAGACAATTTTTCCACTTTTTTCGTCAAAAAACCTTTAGTGTCATATGCTATAGAAAACTCCAAAACTATACTGGTACCACTGGCTAATGTTAATTTTTTTATCAAAATACCGATACTGCAGTATGTTACATCTACATCAAGTCAGTCAGTCTACAACCTTTAAACTCTATGATAGCCTACATTGTAACTAAGATTTACATGATTTATTGCTTAATGTGAATTAAAATTATTATTTGCAAAATGTTTTTCTCCTATCAATAGATGTATTTACGGTTGTAAGCCTAAATTTAAAAATTACAAATTCTTCCAAGTCTTAAATTAATAAAATTATTACTAGAAACTGTGCAAATAAAAACTGGATAGGAAAAATGATTTTATACGAATTTAAACTTCAACAAAAATTTCTTCAAAACAGTCCAAGTACAAAGATAATAGGCCTATAATGTTACTACAAAAAAAAAACCATTAAAAGAAAAAGCATAACTTGCTAATATAAAGAATCATTGTCTATTTCCTAATAGGTATACTTAAGTTTATAATTAATATTCATGACATACTCTTGTTTCACTGTAAAAATGGGTCCGGCATCATGTGTAATGGTGTAACCAATTATTCATTTCAGAAATAATAAAAACACACACAATTCCATATAGCAATGAGCTTATAATTCTTTAACCATCCCGAATTAAATCACTAGGTTTAAATAAAAATACCGTACAGTAAGGACAGTTAACAGATTATGATTAGGCCTACTATCCTACGAATATGGATTGTCATACATAGTGTAGATACTATTTCGAAGTTCCTCTTACATTTATAAAATATCATACCTGTAAGTCATCTCTAATTCTCGTAAAGAACTGTTCCAATTGCACATCTTGTAGTAGCTCGTAGAGCCATTCAATGCCTCCTTCCTCTGTTGCCATTTTAGTTGTAAATTAAATTTAGATCTGAAAAGAAACCTTTCTTGGATTTAAGGCATCAAACTGCCAACGTGATTACGATGTAAGGCTTAAAGATACCTGTATACCTACATGATACAGTATATAACACAATAATGAGACACATAATACGCTTTAAAAGTTCAATCACCACCAATTAATTAACACTACCTTCTTTTTAACGTTTAAATTATATTATACACTTAAAGAATCACATATTCTGAGCAACTATTATATTTAATAAAATGTGTTAGTGTTTTACAATTAGTTTAAACGAATCTTCAACTGTAACAGCTCATGAAAATATGAACATGACACATAGTCAAGTTGCACAAAGCATTAAAATAAACCATCAAACCGTAACAAGATGATGGACTGGCGGGACATCAAATTGACACAACGACACTTGATTGGATGTAGCAAAGTGCATGAATGGGGATGTAATGTCCTGCATTGAGTTAATACTGTCCACCAAGGTCACCACTTAGCAATCAACTCCCTTTCATTGTGCTCCTGATGACAGTTTCTAACACATGCTAATGGACAGGCCAGTTGTTACTGTATTAACAAAACTGCTAAAGGTTAGTACATTTATATGTATGTGCATGACACTTTCAAACAAAAACAATATATTGATGTAATCAACAAATTTCTTACTGGAGAAAAACTGCAATGAAGTGAAACCTAAGTAGCTCCTTTTGGTCACTCCGTCAATTGAATGAACATTTAAAATTTCTTCTAAACACAGTTTCTAGATAATTTTATATTTATTAATTATTGTTATTTCACTCCTGTTGCTACAGCTTACCCTTATACAGGTATAACACTAGCAGAAAATATACTAGGTGGCATTATTTCCTTAAAATGAAGTGAATCATTCCAGTTTCAAAACAGGAAGGTGAATAAACGAGATTACTAATGACAATATTGATATACGTAAAGGATCTTGACAGGAAGAGGTATGACTAGATGTTCATGGTACATGGAGCATAAGCAATCTTTCTTGAATTACACATGTAACAGCGTTCCACACAACTTTCACCCATACGAAACAATGTCACCATTATGCACTAGAGAATATGATGTGAACTGGCTATTATCATTTATCACATGTTTTACCATTAATGTAATACTACCTCCTTCGGTACACAAATTCCTTACTAACATTGATAATACATAGTTGTCTGATAATTACAAAATACTTTCCCACCACTGTCCTCGTTACAGTTTTCCTGTGATTTCCCCCTCCCCTGAAATATTCACAACATTATCTCTGACGTGCTCTGACTCGAACCAATACAGCGCCATCTGATTGAAGCACTGTACCGGAATGATATTGACCACAATGAAACAATCAGGGAGAAAATGAAAGCACTCATTTGTTGTCATTCCTGACATGTCACGCCGTGTAACGGTGTTTACGATGTTATGGATGAAGTGTTGATTATTTTTAAGTAGAATATGTTAACAGTATTCGATAGATAGAATGTTACATAAAGTACGCCGCTTTGAAAAATTAATATTCTCTTTTGGAGTTTTAATTGGTGTAGTGTTGGCTTGTTTACTTGTAAACAGCGAAAATGAAACCGCAATGCAAACAAGTTGTGAAATACAAAGCAATGCTGATACATCATATAGCAGATGGCTTGCAATGCAAAATATAAAAAAATATCCTGTAGATTACGAAGAATCAAGTTACGGGAATACGAAACGATATAACACAGTATCAGAAGCGGCATTTTTATATAATGCTGTTCATGTTTATTGTGTAGTATTTGTTACGAAAAGAAGGAATGCACTAGCTGTCAAAAACACATGGGGGAACCGATGCAACGAGATAACCTTTATTGGGTTATCGAATATTAGTGATATTTCAGTTATTACATTTAAACCAAAGTCTTCATGGCAGTATTTATGTGATACAATGCGATACATATGGCAGCATAACAAAGGACCTCTTCACTGGGTCATCTTTCTTCCTGATGATGTTTTTGTAATTCCAGAGAACCTGCGTTATTATGTTGCAGCTTTAGATTATAATGAACCACATTATCTGGGGCACGATGTAACTTTCTGGGGTAAAGTGTACAACGTAGGTGAAGCAGGTTATGTTCTTAGTAAAGGTGCACTTTTGGCATTACAATACAGATTCAATACAAGTGAATCGTGTTTGAAAAGTGGGAAATACTGGAAGAATGAAGATTTTTACTTAGGTAATTATAATTTTCAGGTATAATTGACCAGTGTAATAAAATTGGGCTGTTCACACGTTTTGCCGTTGGTTGCACAAATTATTAGAGATAGGCGTGTATATTTTATATACAAAATAATGTGTCCAATGGCAGGGTCCTTAACTCCAAATTTTGTTTATTTGGAACGTAATTTAGTCCTAAGGCTATGCGAATAATTTTTATCCGCAGTAGATTGTCTATAATTAAAAAAAAAAAACCATTCCGAAATTGAGTAGTTGTTGCACGCATTGAGCTTTGAATACTGATTTCAGGTTATGGTTAAACTTGAATGCTGGTAAGCACTAATTCACAGACGCAGCACATAACAAATCAGTTAAACACTTAAAAATAGCATATAAATGAAAGAGGCATTGTTCATTCACTAAGCTACATATGTTCACCATAACTACACACAAGAATAGTCCTCGACTCGTTATATAGTATGTTCCAAAAGTCTGCTGTCATAGGGAATTCCAAAGACTGTCACAGGTGACAGTTATCTAAACATATTGGATTCTAAAGCTCTGGCCAACTTGCTGAAACAGAATGCCATCCACTCACAAACATATTTTCGTTTCCCTTAGGGATGGTACTACTTTTTGGGATAGACTACGGGTGTATGTTTAGTATGAAGGTGGGTGCCATGCTGTCAACTTGCCTCTCGCGCTATGTTAGCCTACTACCACAGTCTACTATATACAGTCACGAAGCTTGAGTTTTGAGGGTGCTAGAAACAAAAGACTGTGACGGTACTATTTTGCATTGCCTGTAATGAGGCGATATTAGCGATCCTAGTGGTGAGCAACTATCTAATGTTTGCATATTTACTACGTATTGAGCTTCGCGACTGTATATACTAGACTGTGCTACTACCTGACCACAATATGTCAGTTACTTAGCTTTCTAGTATTATATTATACCGACACTAATATGATTTTATAATTCTCAATTATTACTCTCGTAATATTTATTTCATTTCATTAAGGCCACACGCGTGAAACAAAATAAATCTTACAAGTCCTTCTGACAGTGTTCGCTAGAAAAAGAGGGCTACTCCCATACCGAACCATCCCTTCCTGCTGGTTTACTTGTTTCGTGCAGGCAAGTGCCATGAGTTTGGAGCTGATCTATACGGGTAACCAGTCTGGTTCCAACAGGATGGCTCACTGCTACTGTTGTGCGAGAATATCTTGATCATCAGTTTCCAAGCCACTGGATAGATTGCTGAGGAAGTGTTGGAGGGAAGGGGGACTCCTGCAAAGCCCAAACCTGACACCATTTGACTTTTATCTTTGGGGGTACTTAAAAGTCATGGCTTACACCAAAAGAATTCGTCATCTGCAGCACCTGGCATGCTGAATCAGGCACACTTGTCAGAAGATTGATCTTCCCATCATCAACTAAGTTCAATGGAATGACAGTATTAACTGTATCTGTGTGCTATAAAGAATGGGAATCATTTCGAACATCTTCTATAAAACTCCCTATGATTCCAGACTTTTGGAACACTCTGTGCAGAGCAAGTCAAAACTTATGTTACCATTATTATTATCGAGCCACGAGACTGTTTTTTGTTGAAATGTGTGTTGGATTTTCTCAACCGCTGCTTTAAGCCCGGCAAAGGACAGTGCGTGGGTTTTTTTTATCAGTTGTTGCACTAAGCCAGCAACAAAATTCTGCTGGCACTTTATATTGTTAGTCTCAAATCATCTCTCTGAACTATGTTGAGAAATATCATGGTTAGAAGTCGCACCAAGATTCAGTGACATTTTCCAGAATCTGGAACCGTTGACACAGCTCTGCTTGGCTAGAGTGTGTCATCAGGTTTATAGTTTCCTGCTGTCTTAATAAACGACAACCTGTTCAAATATTTCGGAGACAATATGTCTGAGATACTACAGTAAACGCTTAAAAAACACGCACAGGAGCAATAAAACATGCTAATTAAGATTTACGAGCGGATTTTAAAAGCTAATGTATCTGCATTAATTTCTAAAACTAAAATTTTACTACATGATCTCACTAATAGAAAAGGAAATATTTAGGCTCCACCTACAATACAATTTGGCCAAATGAAATCGGAAACTCTAGATACACTAATTTTTACAATTTAGCTGCATAGCCAATCACAAGAAACAAATTTCATGTCTCAGAGCAAAAATGGCATTCAGTTTAAATTTTTTTTTTAATAGCCAAGTTTACCCCAATTTACGGTAAGGAAAATAATTCATTTTGGAGAAAATAGGCAGGGATTATGGAGGACGCGATATACCATACAAAGTAAAAAAAATATTGCCCCTCACTAAGCAAAAACTGAAATGACGCCCCTGACACATATTTAGCTTTTATTATTATTATTACAACAGATTCGTTTTTGTTATAATCTAATTTTGTGTGTACACATCGAAGGAACTTCATTTCATTTTCTTCGACTTTTCTAACATTTAATATTCAAATTGCTGTGTAATATGTATGTGACTACGTATGTTATTTTGCACACACTTTTTTTGTATTTTGTTATTAATTAAACACAGATTTGTCCACCGCTGTGGAGTAATGATTAGAATGCCAGACCATGAACGAGCGGGCCCGGGTTCAAATCCTGGTTGGGACAATTACCTAGTTGAGGCTTTTTCCGGGGTTTTCCCTCAACCCAATAAGAGCAAATGCTGGGTAACTTTCGGCGTTGGACCCTGGACTCATTTCGTCGGCTTTATCACATTCATCTCATTCAGACGCTATATAACCATAGAAGTTATAAAAAGCGTTGTAAAATAACCAGTACTATACTACTAACACAGATTTAGCATTTGTTAATAAGCAACTGATAAATATTTATCTAGGTATTATAATTATTACGTACTTTTAGATAATTATTTTACTGTGTATACGCTCAGACAAATGTTTTTCCTGCGAAATCAACCTAAGAACTGTTAATTTTTTTCATAGCTACAGAAACAGTAATACAATAATTACACTACATAATCACAATAGGTTGTACGACGAGATTTGTAAAGCTCTGATAATAGTAATACGAAGCCAATCGTCTGGGCTGTGTTCATGGTCATGCCGTGATATAATCAGTGATAACATTTAATGTAATAAAATCAAAATACGCATGTGATAACATTGTTGATATCAGTCGTCAAGCAAAGATGTTTTGCGTTTTATCGTACTCTGCACTTGAGTGGGATAAGTGCTTTTATTATCGCGATTAACACCTGCCAATATCTTTTAAACATAAACTGGGCTGCAGATTTTTCATCACTTGTTTTGGTGTAAAATATTTTTATCCGCGTTGGTTTGATAATGGATACTTATCCATTGTCATATCACCATGGTAATGGCATTCATTACCGCACTGAGTGCGATATATAAAATATGATTATCACACTCAGTCAACGATCGTATCATGAACGCATTATTAAATAAACGCGGATAAAATATTGTATGCAACTAGTGGGATGAGCATAATTACCGCTCTCATATAAATAACTATTATTAAACACTTTTGATCACAAAAATGTCATTAAATGGGATAGTACTTCTGAATAGTTCAAGGTTCAACATAAAGACTCAATTATACTTTCCATAAGTTATCCGGAATCTATGTAAAAGATGAGATGACGAAACTCAAGAAATGGCGAAGGCATTTAGTAAAAAAAGAAAGGAATGGTTTTATCTAATATGTTATTATTTAATTTAGCTGTAACAGAGATATGTTTTAATTTTTTTTCGTGTATGTTAAAAGAAACTGGAATATATGACCAGAATTGCATTTCTTGTATTGTCGTAATGGGAGAACCAGGGGCGTATTTTGCGGGCTACCGGGGCTACCGGCGGTAGCCCAAGGAAATTACAAAAGAAAAAGTTTATAATATAACATAATGTAATAATTTTGTATTATTAGTTTTACCATAGTAATTAAAATTAAAGTAATTGTTAGATATATTTTGTGTAATAATAGGGTCAGCGGTAGCCCAAAACCTTTAACCAGTATACGCCCCTGGGGAGAACCATTTTCAATGTATTTTTTATAACCTTGCATTAATGACTGATGTGACGATTATCAAAAGAGTGCTGTGAAAAATGTTTACGATTATTTGTTATAATCTAATCTAGTTGTTTGGAAGGAGTACCAGTATGGAAATTTATATCAGTGATAGTTTACTTATGTATTCAAATTGATACCTATGTGTATCAAATTTAATTACATATATAACTTGCTAATAATATAGCTTCACCAATTAAAGTCCATACCTGTGGAGTAACGGTCAGCGCATCTGGCCGCGAAACCAGATGGCCCGGGTTCGAATCCCGGTCGGGGCAAGTTACCTGGTTGAGGTTTTTTCCGGAGTTTTCCCTCAACCCAGTACGAGCAAATGCTGGGTAACGTTCGGTGCTGGACCCCGGACTCATTTCACCGGCATTATCACCTTCATTTCATTTAGACGCTAAATAACCTAGATGTTGATACAGAGTCGTAAAATAACCCAATATAATAATAATAAAACCAATTAACATAGATACTGGTACCGTGTGAGAGCAAACGAGAGATTTTATATATTTATCATTTTCTAATTCGTCCACACCTGTGAAGTAACGGTTAGCGCGTCTGGCTGCGAAACCAGGTGGCCCGGGTTCGATTCCCGTTTGAGGCAAGTTAAGCCTGGTTCACAATAAGCCGAGAACGGAAACGAGAACGAAAATATTGTTAAAATAAATTTATTTAAATGTAAGCATTTCACAATTAACTATTGTAAATGCTCACATGTAAATACATTTATTTTAACATTATTTCCGTTCTCGTTTCCGTTCCCGGGTTATTGTGAACCAGCCTTTACCTGATTGAGATTTTTCCGGGGTTTTCCCTCAACCAATACGAGCAAATGCTGGGTAACTTTCGGTGCTGGACCCCAGACTCATTTCACCGGCATTATCACCTTCATCTCATTCAGATGCTAAATAACCTGAGATGTTGATACAGCGTCGTAAAATAACCTACTAAAATAAAAAAAATAAAAATGTATAATTCTAAAGGAGGCACAGAGGATATCATGAACTTAAATGGTAATCTCGTGTATTATTTTCTTATCTGTGCAGGAAAATATTTAGCTGAAATGGGCATTACTCCAGAAGACACAAAAGATAATTCTGGCTGTAATCGTTTTCATCGATATAATCTGAATTATGTAATGGGCCCACACTCAAACAAAGGAAATTCACCTACACGAAGAATCACCAACCAAATTGTAAGCAGAATTATTATTTTAATCCTCTTTCAACCTTTCATGTTTTGGCCATACAAAAGCATTTTACAGAAACCATAGCATTAAAAACCAAGAAAAAAGTTATTTTTATTAAAATAGTGGAGAAGGAAATTTTATGTAAGCACCAGTGTTTTGTTTTAGGTGAGTATATGAGCACTGGTAATGTTTTCCTTTTATTACTGCTAACATATTGAGAATGATAATGTGGATTTTAGATTTTGAGATTTTTAATTTTGAATCCAAGAGTGTAATGAGTTAACAAGATAATATAATTGTTCCTTGTTTCAGAATCCAGGTTGCTATAGTAAACACATTATTACTTTCAATGGCATAGAGCCTGACAAACTTTATCTATATGAGTATCTTCTGTATCGTGTCAAGGTTCTTCAGCATGGTGGAACACTCGGCAATAAACCACCAGCCATGCTGAAATCAGAGGATGAGGTAAAGTAAATATATCTTTGCAGTTTATATTAATAATTGATTGGCATCTCACCAAAAGAGCTCGTTTCGATTCCTAGAACAATATGAGATTTGTGGAAGCAAATTGGCTATGGGACAGAGTTTCTTTTTGTTACTTCAGCTTCTTCTGCCATTCATATCCCACTATTGATTCTTTGTCGCTTTATTGTAGTATCATTGATTCTAGATAGCACCTTCAATTTGAAAATATCGTTGAATAAAGAAATGTCATTTTGTATATTAATAAAATCATGACTTATAGGAGCAATTTCCTGCAAAAATATATGCAATACTGTATGAGACAAAAGTTTTACCAGAAGATATAAAGTGCCTGAATGTTTTTATGTTTTAGGTATGGCGAGAGTTTGTTCGAGAAGAAGGCTTAGGTTATCTGGAAGATATCTCACCTAAGAGATATTTTGAATTATGGCAGCGTAAGATTCCATCACCAGAAATGTTAAATGACCTTCTTAGGCAGCAGTCACAAAACGAGTTTAATAATGATGCCAGTGGTCCAGAATCTTAATTCCGTCCATTTATTAGTATTCTAGATCTGGTAAATTTTAAGCACTGACTTGTTTCCATTTGTGAAGATGCTGTGGCTGTGAAAGACAGATTATGGAGATAACTAATATTTTACGAAAACTTTGCATAAATATAGTTTTTTCTTAATTATAATATAATCATAGGGTTTCTTATTCGCAGCTCAGGGTGTGTAGTGCTAAATTTAAAACTTACATGAAAGAAGAAAAATGGAAATTAGAAATTAAGATACTTAATAACAAGCTTCGTTTAGTCGAGCATTATAAGAAAAATGTTTCTCCAAGACGTTTCAAAATACAGAATAGTAATGAAACCCAGATTTTGCATAGTCCGTATTAATTATAATCTTTGTTTATATCATCATAATATGTTATTGCTTACTTTTTTAGTACAGATTCTTTTTTGAAAATACTTTTTGATTAACATTTCAAAATTCAAATTTATGTAAATATATCGTCGGTTTACAAGCAAAACATATTAAGTCAAAAATATTACTTCTGAGAAAAAAAAGCATATATAATGTAGGTTAAAGTTGCCTATTTCTGTGATACCCCTAATCCCGTGATACTTTTTTTAAAATTGAATGTCAAAGCTTTGCCGTTCGACCATAGCGCCAGACATCTTTCTCGAAAGAGTACATCTTTCGCCTACTTTTGAGATATCGGTGAACTTCCTAGCAAGATACCCAATTCTGTGACAGTCAGTGAAAAAAACGTATCACGGAATTAGGCAACTTTACCCTACATAATGTATTACGTGTATAAACTTAGAATTGAAAAATTAAATACACATAAAGAGAAACAACTTAGGTACCGGTACTAAAAATAATATTTTGAGGATTCATTTCTGTCAGGGGCTTTCAAAACGTCTTTTTCTCAGAGGTAATATTTTTTACTTGATGTGTTTTGCTTGTAAACTGACAATATTATCGCTATGAAATTTGCTGTCCTGAAACTAGTAACAATCAAAAGATCTGAACTTGAGAGTGAATTTTTTGGTTTGTTTTTTTTTTTTTTTTTTTACTTAACTTTTATTTAACGATGCTGTATCAATTACGAGGTTATTTAGCGTCAATGGAATTGATCATATTTGGCGAGATGAGGCCGAGGATTCGCCATAGATTACCTGACATTTGCCTTATATTTGGGGAAAACCTTGGAAAAAACCCAAGCAGGAATCAAACCAGCGCCCGAGCACAACTCCGGATCGGCAGGCAAGTGCTTTAGCCACCTAAGCTACGCTGGTGGCTAATTTTATGTTAAAAAGCGAGTAAGTTGTACTTAAAATCAATTAAGTATTATAACAGTATTACTTACTGCATTTATGTCTCTGTCAATACAAGTTAATTTCCCTAGCATTAGGAATTAATATAAAATTCAGTGAATTGAATTGATAGTGACGAGAAAGGAATGATGAACTAAACAGTGAGTGAATAATTGTATTGCAAGGGCTCTTGGGGCTGTCTGTAAGAAATTATGAGAGCTCCAAGCCAGTTTAATAGAAATAAAAGATACGCAACAATTTTTTAATTGGATGTGAAACATGTAAACAATTTAATTTCATATTTATTGAGACTACCTGCCTTCTTGGGTAGCCAAGTAGCTCAGTTGGTAAATCAACTGGCAGCAACTTGGAAGTACCTGGGTTCATTCCCAGCAAGTGGTGGGATCTTTTCCGAGGGCATAAAGACAGAGTGTGGTTATATGTTGCATGCAGTTCTTAAACACATTTCAGTTATCTGGTGGGGAAATTCAAGAGCCAAAATGTACTGTTATCACTTCATGGCATTTACTGGGGATACCTTTGACTTCACCTATTTATCTTCCGAATGCCAACAATTTATTATGTGAACTGCTGTTGTCTTCAAAATTGATCACGGATATTGCCAATTTTTATAGCTTTAAGTTTATGTGAAATATCACAGATTTGCTTAAATCTGACGATTGAAAAGGTCTTCTACGTTAAAACATTTTTAAAATAAAAATTTCAAATAGTATTTGTAGAAGATTTTGGGTAAAATTTTCAGAATGTTATTAGTTCAGTTTGAACAGTTAACATAATCAACTTAGATGTAAAAACATAGTTATATCACAGTCTACTACATACAGTCACGAAGCTTGAGTTTTGAGGGTGCTAGAAACAATAGACTGTGCCGGTACTATTTTGCATTGCCTGTAATGAGGCGATATTAGCGATCCTAGTGGTGAGCAACTATCTAATGTTTTCATATTTACTACGTATTGAGCTTCGTGACTGTATATACTAGACTGTGGTTATATGTTGTATTCAGTTCTTACACGCATTTCAGCAACTTGCTAAGGCAACTCAAAGACAGCCAAAATTTACAAAATGTCTGTGGAAGAGCTGTTATCACTGACTGAATTCGCCTATCCATTGATGGGAACTTTTTTTAGATAAGATTAAAAACTGAAGTTCACTTTGATTTCTCTGTGGCCTGTATCATGATTTTCATATTTAAGTTGTTTCAATCCCACGAGAATTTGATCTGGTTTTGAAATCTCATTAAATGTATGTACAGTAGTGGCAAAAAAAAACTGGTCCGACCCTTGTAGCTGATTTCAGAGTCACAGATTCAAATTTTGCTAGTAACAAAACACATCCATCTTGTATAATTAATAATTGTAACAATTAAATTTATTACATTTGTTCGATTCTTAACGTCTTTTGTTTCCTTCAATGCCTCAAACTTAGAATAAAAACTTTGAGAGTTTTATTTTCATCTGGCATCAATATTACATTTCTACCTCTATTCGGCAAAGATAACTGCGTATTTTTACATTAAATAGCAGTACATACCTCTGGCTTCTCTATCCATATTGAAATTACCACAGTTTGACACAATACACAGCACAGGATTCTTTTGTATCAGCTACAAGGGTCGATCCAGTTTTTTTGCCACTACTGTACATTCAAACAGTTACTTGCAAAACCTGTGGCAGACCGCAATAAACGTTTGGATTTTCATTCAAGATAATGGTTATACTGAACTTCATAAATACTAATAGTAAAATATTAATAATGCATTTCAATTTCAGCAGGCTTCCGTAATTTTCAACGTCATAAGCAACATCACGATGGTTTTTATTGAAGTTGCATTTAATATTTCCGTCCATAATATTTTTAAAAGCATATTTTATTATACTTAGAACTGAAATTAACATTAATGTAGTATTGTATGATTTCTTTTCTCTCTGTTTGCAAGGACATAGCAAAATTATACTGTCTTTCTGTAATCTACAGCAGAGTCAGTTTATTACGAATAATGATTGAAAAACCAGTCAGTGAAATAGATCTATTTAATAAGTTATTAAAGAGTGGATAAATTAAAAAATTAACTTAGACCTCTGCTAAAACTTCTGTTTTCTGCTACAGATATGTCTTTCTCGATAGAATAATGGCTGAATTTTGCTATGTCCATTTTGATTTATGGAAGTCAAGAATTGTTGGAACAGTATTACTTTAAAGTTGAAGAATAAGAGTTGTATATTTAAGCACAGTTATATACTGTTATATAAGACGTTAACACCTGTGATTTTTATCGAGTTAAAATTTCTTAAGTATTACAAAATAAATATGAATAATACTCGTATTTTTTGTAAACAGTTATAAAATGTGTCTACATTTGTAGTTTTTATATCTGAATTTATTTCAATAAAATTTTGTTCTTTTTAAAATACTGTTCACTCAATATTTATTACCCTCTCAGATTACAACACCAGATCCATTTAAGAGACATTTCTTAATTGATGTGAAATATTTTACATTATAATTTTTGTTTTTCATATGTACAGTTCTATGTAACATTTGCTACACAAGACTTCGATGTCCAGTTTGATTTAAGAAATCTTGCATTAAATATTACAATTAAGTGGTCTAGAGATTATTAGTCATGCTTGCCTCTAGGACAAGATAGCTCGTAAAAGATTCTCCCTTCTAAAAAGACTAGCAGGAAAGAAATGGGGATACTCTAGGAATACTTTGAACACTGCATACAAAATGTTTATACAGCCAGTGCTGACATACTGCGGAGACATTTTAATTACTTCACCTTTCATAAACGAAATAGAATATGTTCAAAACCAAACTCTCAGACTCATTACTGGTGGAATCAAAACAACTCCAATAGATTCTATGAGATTCCTCACTAATATTAACAGCATCAAAATGACAATAGAAGAAAAAGCACTGATTCAATATGAAAAACTTATCAGATTACCAGGAAACAATTGGCATTCATACAGTCCTCTCTGTAGATTGAAAACTCAAAAAAGTTTCATATCCATTGTTCAAGAAAATCAATATCCCGAATTTAAAAGAAAACTTACAAATTAAACCAAACCCTTTAACTCTACTAAATATAGAATATAATCTAAATTTAACAGAAGAAATACTGAAATCAGAAGTAAGCACTGAAATAATGAAACAATTGTCTTTAGAGACAATTAATATTAGGTACCCTCCACAAAACTGGCTTCATTTATACACTGACGGATCCTTGATCTCCAGAGAACAAGGTGCCGGTGCAGGTGTTAGGCCTACGTGCTCTCTCTTCTCACTTTATAGATATCTTGGATATGGAACAACAAGTTTTGATGGAGAAATCATTGCAATAAGTGAAAGTCTCAGGAATCTTCTATTTCACATCAATAAATTTAAGAATGCAGTTATATTTTCAGACTCCAAAGCAGCTATTCTATCAATAGTCTCTAAACACACACCTTCATCTCAAACAGCAGAAATAGCTAAAATGCTCTCTCAATTAATATCACTCAATAAAAGAATTGTATTCCAATGGATACCATCCCATTGTGGAATCCTGGGAAACGAGAATGCGGATGCACTAGCAAAGAAGGGCGGCACTGCTACTTACAGATCTGTTACTAAATCTACATATTACTCTGTGAAAAAATTTATTAAATCTACATACTTAGACTTCAACAAACAAAATTTGATAGCACAATCTCAAGGGAAAAAATGGAACTCTCTGCATCATAATCCACAGTTAATTCCCGATTTACCACGAAAATCGTCTGTAGCTGCTTTTAGATTGGCAACAGGCCATGATTGTTTGGCCAAACACCTGCATAGAATTGGAATATATCAGTCCCATAACTGCCCATTGTTCAACTCAAACCAAGAAATTGATTCGGAACACCTCAAAATCTGTGCTTCAGTGGCTGGCCATGATAATATCTTTGAAAAATATTGGAGTGCAAGAGGTCAAATGACTTTATTATCAAACGCCTGGCATTAGAAAACAACAACTACTTTCGTTTATGAACACAGGTGAATAATGGCAAAACTCTACAGTAAAACCCCGAGAAGAAGCTGTTCAAGGGGCCGGGTGTAAACAGCATATTAACCGGGACCGCGTATTAGGCGGGTATACTAATTTTGACTTATATACAGCATCTATTAGCATTTTTCTTTATTGAAATACATGATTCATGAAAGGTAATATAGTATTACTCCATTATGTAATTACTGTACTTTACGTCATAGACATTTACAATATGTACTGTACTTAATTCTTTCGGAAAAAAAGTAATTTATAGTTGTTTGCCGTGTGCGTGTTCTCAAAGTCCTCATGTTTACCACACTTCAGTTTCCTGCGATTATATCTTCCCGACGACGTTGTAACTGTAGTGATTGAGTCGCGATTTTTTATTATCATTCTTAATATCGATGCTGGGATTCCTAATGAATCAGACAGTTGTTTCTGAGCAAGAGTACTGTTCTCATCGTACTTTCGTAAGATTTCCAACTTTTCCGACACAGAAAGCGCTTTTCGTTTAACATTCATTGTAATGACATTCACACACACTTCAATACACTAAAGGACAACAAACTCCCCTGCCCAGCAAAAATTTCCAGAATTTTATTACGGCCAAGTGAGTAATGCTGCTTGAGAGAGAGGGTTAGCAAGAGGGTGAGGTATTGTAACTGTATGTAGGCTTTAAGCGCGCAGGTAAAGAGTCGAATAAGAGGGCGTAACAAGAGGGTGGGGTATACTAAGGTATGAAGTATGAAGATTTCAATGTGCAGGTAAAGGGTCGAATACCAATACTTTTCAGGTTAATGGCACCAGTGAGTTCAGTGACCAAGATGTTTCATTGCTGAAAATTACATCGAAAATATTCCACAAAAACAGCGTATTATGTGGGACTTGAGCGCAACAAACGGGGTATTTTATAAAGGCGTTATATATGAAAGTGCGGGGACGGACAAAAAAAGCATAATAAGCGGCCGCGTCTTATCGAGGTTTTATTGTATGTCAAGATCTATCATTTACTCCATTTTCAACTCCTGATAACAGATATCACCTAGCTACATGACTGAAGGGGAAATTTTTTTTTCTGCTAACAGCAGGTACTTGGCCGTTTGTCATTCACCCATATGAAGCCAATTGTGTAGACCAATTTACCAACAGAGTCATTGCCCAGGGTGTGCTATAGAAGGCTGGTCTTCGCTATGCCCGTGATGAGATAAGATGATGGAGATTTGTTAGGATGCCACAGGGGATCTGGAGCTTCCAAAGAAAACTCCTGTGTTACCTGGACCGCAGGCTTGCTCAACAAAGTTATAAATCGGGGATACACTGGGGATCGAACCTGGGTCCACAGGATTATAAATCCAGCGCTCTACCCACTAGACCACCATGGAGGCTAAGAGGAAAAAATTTGATGCAAGTTTTTAAAATATCTTTTGCAGACCTAACTTTCCAACGAATTCATGCAAACCTGGAAGAAGACTACAAATTAGAGACAACAATCCAGAACTGTACACATGAATGATCTCAGTTGCACAACTGCTACTAAAACTCTGAACTGTGGCTGATGTAATTTTTCATCAGATTGCTACAGTTCCATAATAGCCTATAATCAAACAAGTAACTTATTATTAAATACTTTTCTAGCATTCACTTAAAATGAGGCACCATAATTAACTTCATGGCGATGCAGTTCTTGGAGAGGCTTTGGCCTCTCCTTTTTGGGTTATTTCAACCAGAGATGCCTTATGCAGGATTTGAACCCATGGCAATAGTCGTCCCGTATCATTAAAACTGCAGCCTGATATGTTGCAGATGCCATGAACAGCATAAAATGAACTGCTTTTAAATAATATAACACACATATAGACAAACAATCTCAATATTGATGTAAAATCCTTAATCTCAAACAGCAGAAATAACTAAAATGCTCTCTCAATTATTATCACTCAATAAAGAATTGTATTCCAATGGATACTATCCCATTGTAGAATCCTGGGAAACGAGAATGCGGATGCTTTAGCAAAGAAGGGCAGCACTGCTACTTACAGACCTGTTACTAAATCTACGTATTACTCTGTGAAGAGATTTATTAAATCTACATACTTAGACTTCAACAAACAAAATTTGATAACTCAATCCCAAGGGAAAAAATGGAACTCTCTGCATCAAAATCCACAGTTAATTCCCGATTTACCACGAAAATCGTCTGTAGCTGCATTTAGATTGGCAACAGGCCATGATTGTTTGGCCAAACACCTGCATAGAATTGGAATATATCAGTCCCCTAACTGCCCATTGTGCAACTCAAACCAAGAAATGGATTCGGAACACCTCAAAATCTGTGCTTCGGTGGCTAGTCATGATAATATCTTTGAAAAATATTGGAGTGCAAGAGGTCAAATGACTTTATTGTCAAACGCCTGGCATCAGAAAACCACAACAACATATTGATGTAAAATGTAAATTTACTACACATCACATCAGGTCCACACCTGTGGGCGGTTAGTGCGTCTGGCCACGAAACCAGGTGTCCCAGGTTCGATTCCCGGTCGGGTCAAGTTACCTGGTTGAGGTTTTTTCCGGGGTTTTTCCTCAATCCAATATGAGCAAATGCTGGGTAACTTTCAGTGCTGGACCTCGGACTCATTTCACCAGCATTATCACCTTCATCTCGTTCAGACGCTAAATAACCTAAGATGTTGATAAAGCGTCGTAAAATAACTACTAAAATAAAAAAAAAAACATCAGTGTGACCTAAGCTCCATCCTTCCTATTACAGAACTCTAAGTTAGCACTCTATTTAAATACAAGCATAAATACCTTCAAACGTTGTGGGAAGATAATTAAACTTAATCTTTATCTTAAAATGCACAATAAGTTTGAAGGTCAAGCATGGACTGCATATTTAAAGATTTTTTTTTAACTATTTGTGTGTTTGTGGCAGCTAGTCTACACTTAACAAAGATTAGAAAGTGCTTACCAAGCAATTTGCAGGCGTAATTCAGGTAAATTGGGAGAGAAACAATGCAACTGGAAATGCAAATACAATTTTGAATCTAGAACAAAAAAACTTGAACTGTATTAGTGTATATCCGTGAAGTATAGGATCAATAAAAATTGAAGTTATCACATTGTCATTAAAAGTAATGACTCATCAAAATTAACCTTGATCTCATAATGACACATCTATATGTAATGAATTCTGATAAACTTCAAAGATGAATTGCATATACGCTATTTAAAACAAAGTTTATAGGCCAGTAATAATAGTATACATAAAATTACAGTTAGTCGGTGGTATTTGAATGTGGATTTGTAAACATTTTAAGCAATTGAGTATGACACACAATACATACTGTGTTTAATACAAAGTGTCAACTGAATATTCTTATAGAGTAATCCATTTGTAAGGCATCTAGAGGAAACGGCTCCTGTTTCAGTGAAGGTAACATATTATCCAAAAGATTCTACATTGGTTGAAATTATTTACAACTTTTACAAAGAAAAAGAAACTCAATAAATATTATTGAAGTAATTACAATACAATATGTCCACAGAAATCCTCCATGCTTACAAACTGGTAAATTTCATAATCTTGTACATTACGAATTTTATACTAGCGCCATAAGAAAGGACGACTTAAAGAATTCCTGTTTTGAATATTGCAGCAGGTCTTGTCGACAAAAACTATAGATGGCGGCAGCCTTTTAAATGACACTCTTTTCCATACATAATGGCATGAAGTGTGCTTCAAAATAATAGTAATTAAATAAATAAATCTCTTACATTTATACAATTTATTTCATTTTAAAAGTATGACACTCTTATTGGAAGACCTTATAGACAGCATATTTGCCGTGTTACACGAAGAAAGCATACTGAACGTTTGTAAATATATGTAAATTGGCCAAACACCTGCATAGAATTGGAATATATCAGTCCCCTAACTGCCCATTGTGCAACTCTAACCAAGAAATGGATTCGGAACACCTCAAAAGCTGTGCCTCAGTGGCTGACTATGATAATATCTTTGAAAAATATTGGAGTGCAAGAGGTCAAATGACTTTATTGTCAAACGCCTGGCATTAGAAAACAACAACATATATGTAAATAAGAGGAAGATGTACTAATTTTTCTGCTGTGTCAGTCAATGCATTACGATTTATACTTCCTTTATAATTAAATGTTATTTTCGTATAACTAATTTTTGAATGCCTTGCATGTATCGGCATATACATTATAAACATTTGCATCAATATCAGTGGCGGCTCGTGGGTATTGAATTAAGGGGGGCTGCATACAAAAATAAACCAAGCAACTTACTTTATTTAAAGATTAGTTCCATGCGCCTTATCTTGTAAGTTGTGTTTAAATGAGACAGGCTCATGTCAGTAGATTTACTGGCATTTAAAAGAATCCTGCGGACAAAATTCCGACACACCGGCGATGCTGATATAACCCCTGCAGTTGCGAGTGTCGTTAAATAAACCATAATTTAATTTTTTATATGCAGATTTGAAGCTTAGAAATATCTAACTGGCGATGTTGTAGTTGGTTGTATAATATATATACATGATACATCAATAAATGAAAAATATAACTGAGCCAGAAATTGAATTCAGGATATTCAAGAGTACGCACCAGGGCAGTTGCCTCATTTATTGTGATGTTAGATGTTTCAGATTCCATTATGGTTTGAAAACATTCTAGCAATGGCTCTTTCTTCCCGTGAACAACATTTACTGTTCTTATTTTAAATCCATCTTGTTGCCCCAGCTGATGGAATTGTCTTTGAAACACATTAACCTAATACAGACTGTGTGGAGATTGAAAGAAGAAAGCAGGGATACTGGATAAATTATCAAAAAATATGTGAGCCTTTGTATTTTGTTTAGCGGCTCTTTGCATTGTGAGATTCAACTGATGGGCACTTAATTTCACATTTCTCCTGAAGTGTTAAGGTAATGAAGTGAATAGACTGTAAATATTGTACAGAATTAAACATTGTTGCGCTTGTTGTACTCACAACATTAAAGAAAATGTATTTAAAACTGCGCGCTACTGACGAACTGCTGCAAATTTTGCAGCGCCTGGAAACTCTGGATTCACGGCCAGAGGCAGCAGGGAGGAGGGGTAAAACTAAAGCGCAAAGCATCCGAGACGAGACTGGCAGCTCCAGGGGAGGAAGTGGCTTCACCCTATAGTCCTTGTCTCTGGTTTCGCTCTGGCAGCACCAGGGGAGGAAGTGACTTCACTAACGATTGCGTGCATGTCATTGAGAGCGAAATTTTTTTAAAAAATTCGAGCCGCTAAATAGAGACTGTATAATAAATGTATTTCAGAACATAAAACGAGACAAGAGCCACAAATGTCTGGGGTTGCTGCAGCTCCGCAGCCCCTCTTCGAAAGCCGCCCCTGATCAATATCATTATCCCACTCTTCACTTTCAATATATATTTCCTATATACATGTATACATCTCTATTTCAACTCTCATGAAAACTTGAATATCTCTTCCTTATTCAAATTATTTATAGTTACGAATAAAAACAACTTAAATAAACTAGGCCTATACAAATTTTAAATACAACTACGAGGGTCATTTCATAAGTCATGGCAACTATGTTATATCTTCCTAATAACCGAAAATGTGGTTAGTTTAATATGTTTGAAAACCTGTTATACACTGTACGAGATGCCACCGCCAGATTGCGTCTGTGTGCACTGGTGGCCAGTTGACAGCACACACAAAAGTTAGTATGCTAGAGGCTGTGCTCCAAGATGGATATAAGTAAAGTTGAATAACGGTCATACGTGAAAATTGCAGTTATTCGTGGCAGAAAGCTCGTCAGTGTCATTGTGAGCTACAAGAAGCATAGAATGATAGTGCCTTGGAACATCCTCCCTACTCGCCTGATCTCAGTCCATGCGACTTTGATCTTATTCCGCAATTGAAGTTGCTGCGTGGGAAGCAGTTTGCAAACAGGAAGGACATCTTAACAGCGTTTCAATGAGAGATGGTACACATAAACGAATCGCACACAGATGATGGTATTCAACACCTGCATCATCATTGGCAAAGATGTATGGAAACCTTGAGGGATTATTTTGAAGGGTGTTAGCTGTCAGTAATGTACTTTGTTTCCTTTTGTGCATAATAAAACAATGATTTCTATTTACGCATCTTTTAATTTCCCTTACCCATTGCCTCCTGTACCCAGACCCAATTTGGTACTAGCATTGCGAAGCACATTTCAGTGACCTTCAATCGCATATAGTGAATTTCTATTCCTGCACCTTTATTGGCTGATATAATCTATTTGTAGTTGCCATGACTTATGAAATGACCCTCGTATAAGCAACACACTCAAATTTATAATTGGAAGGATTGAATTAGTATGTAAATAGTAGCAACATATAAGCTTCATTACACTTGATTAATTATTAATGTACTAAAGATTTATTAATAAAAATGTCCGAATGAACTGAAGCTGAATATGAAATTAAGTTACCTGTTTATGCAGACGACAGTAGTATGTTGACGCAAATAATTTCAACCACAACGAATGTAAGCAGTACAGCAGAAATAAGCAATTAGAGATACTACCACAGTCTATTATATACAGTCACGAAGCTCGATACGTAGTAAATATGCATCCATAGATAGTTGCTAACCACTAGG
Source organism: Periplaneta americana (assembly GCF_040183065.1). Taxonomy (NCBI): domain Eukaryota; kingdom Metazoa; phylum Arthropoda; class Insecta; order Blattodea; family Blattidae; genus Periplaneta; species Periplaneta americana. The sequence continues at coordinate 34,100,806 of NC_091122.1, forward strand.
ATCGCTAATATCGCCTCATTACAGACAATGCGAAATAGTACCGGCACAGTCTATTGTTTTTAGCACCCTCACAACTCAAGCTTCGTGACTATATACTAGACTATTATACTACGAAGAAAGGCTAAAAACAGACAATATGGTAATGTCTATATCAGAATTCGATAGGCAGTCATAACACAAAAATTATCCATTGTTTTTCGAAATAACTATACTCTTGACTTACAGGAAATCACAATAAAGAAAACGGATTATATATGCAAACCAGAATGGAAAAATGCATGTCATCATCAGATCTGAAGATTCTGTCACCTCACCTCATTCCAAAAAAGTGGTCTTTAAAATTTTCAATATTGCTCTTCCTTGAAAAGTTGCCTTTACTTTTAAGATTAGAGCATAAGTAAAATGGTCAAGGAGGAGCATGTGGAAATGGATGTAAAGAGTGAAGTTTGCACACTTTAAAGGTACCGGTACCGGTAAAATAGGGAAGGTAAGTAATAATTAACTTCATTGTTGCACGTTCCACCACATAAACTACTGTATTATTTCTTCTACAAGTAGACGTATGTAAGGTATATTGGATAATGGGAACAGGTAATATGAAAGAAAAATAAGAAAGATACGAACCAGGACATTGGAAGTTGGGTTAACTGAATTTATGATACACTTTGATGATGCAAATGCTCCATGGGTAAAATTAGTCCTATGAACTATTCTAGTCAAAAGAGTCAGTTCTAGAATGGTAATACAGGTAATAGGTTTGCTTCAATGCCTGAAATTTAAAAAAAATATATATATTTGGTTTAATTATTCCTTTTCCATATTCTTTAACACGATTACTAAACTTATCAATAACAAGGTTTAGAAACATTTCAGCTTACTATAATAAACATAATGTTCATCAAACTTTGTTATGAAGTCAAACAATGCTTGATGCATGATTATTATAGTATTTTTTAAAACAAGTCAATGAATGAAAAAATGAAAAAATAATATTTCACTGAAATAAATAGTGAAGACAAAACTATTTACATTTAAAAGGTTAAGTAAAAATGAATTTTTTGACATCTTATTTGTAGATATGGACATTAGGACATCATAAAATTCATATAATAGTGGCACATACTTTTTTAATACGCTGAAAATAATTAATACTTCATGAGCAAAATAGACTGCAACATTAATGTTTATAACCTCAAATTTTGACAGCAATAACAATCACAATAATCATTAGAACAGCAACCAATACTCTTAAAATATCACAATTTATTGTCTTCATCCAATAGAAGTTCATCTCTGGTAACAAAATAGGCCAGAAACAACTATAAAAGACTTAAATCTGATTGTTCATGTACTTCAAAACCAAATATAGTGCAGGTCAACAGTAGTGCTGATCTAGTTATTTCATTTCGTAAATCCAAGCTGCATTTAAATACTATTGATAATTATTTAAAAAAAAAGCTCTTTCAATATGAAAATTAACACTACTATTGTACTAAGTTTTAATCACGCAACAATCTCTAGAAATGTGAATTAGCAAACAACAAATAAAGATGGACAGGTGGACGGATGGAGACATGACCTACATAAGAGGCTGTCTTGTTTTATACTCACATTTTTACACATTCCCCAAAACAAATAGCGAAGATATTCAGACCGACAAAATAGATATTTCATTTTAGAATAAAAATTTGCAATATCAACTACCGGTACCTTATGGTATATCTAAAATGTGATAAGTTGAGCTATAATCATAATTTTCCTTACTGTGTGTACCATTACTTAAAAATATTGTATTCATTGTATGCTTTGTACTGCACTATTTTATTATTACTATTATTATTATTATTATTCTTATTTTTTATCATTATTATTATTATTATTATTATTATTATCAATAATTCTTTTTTTTTTATACTTTATACTTTGTATGTCTCATTTATTTTGACCTGCTGTTCACATTTTATTATGGTTTTTTCTTTCTTTCTGTATGTTATATATTATGTCTGATTTCTACTTACTTGTTGTTTACATTTTATTATTCTTATCTTATTCAGTTTTGTGTGTAAAATTGTAGTGTTTCTTGTAACGCAGTTTTACTCCTGGTTGAGTATTAGAGAAGGCCGTATGGCCTTAACTCTGCCAGGTTAAATAAATCATTATTATTATTATTATTATTATTATTATTATTATTATTATTGTGTATACAAATAAACAAGTTACCCGCACTATTATGAGATTTTTGTCTCGGGCAAGAATTTCATCAGCAACATCAAATATATGTGTGTGTCTGTTTCAGTAACATCAAACAATGATGCGAAGCATAGAACAAAGTCACACAGAAAAGCTCGTAGGCCTATATGGTTGTAATCTCATGTAATACAATTTTCGATCTAATTTTACTATTTATTATTATATAATAATAATAATCCGTGGCGCTACAGCCCGTGAAGGGCCTAGACCGACCAGCCGGCTGCTGGCCTCACGCCCACATGCCGAAGCAGAGGTGGACGATCATCCAACCAGAATGGAGGTATCGTGTGGTTAGCACGATGATCCCCCCAGCCGTTATAGCTGGTATTCGCAACCGGATTTCGCTACCTATCGTAGCTCCCCAAGTGCATCACGATGCTGGGTGGGCACCGGTCCCATACACTGGCCGAAATTTCATGAGAAAATTATTATTATATAATGTGACTATATTTTGTGTATATTCCTTCAAAGCCAGAAACAAACATAACCAACCTCGTTCTCTCTGTGAGCAAGGAAGACAACCTGAAGTCAGATATTTAAATGATGTAAAAATCGGAAGAATTTGATTTACAAAAAACAAAAAAGTGGAAGCAGGAGTGGTTACCAACAGCTCAGGTCATATACTATAATCCCATGTAACTTGGTAATATTAGCTATTTCAAATCACTCAGATACCTACAAATGGAAACAAATCCCATTATAGTAATACTACTAGGTTCAAAAAGTTCCCGGAATTTTACTACCATTTTTCGTATTAATATATAACAAGGGATATTATACATTTGTTTTGTTGGTAACATTCATGATGTCATTTCCTTAAAGTTTGTTGATAATGGCAATTATTGGTTTTGAGTTGTAGGCAATTGTTTATCATAGTGTTTTGTTTGTTCGTCGCATTTTGTAATTATGTCCACAGAGCAAAGTACAAACATCAAGTTCTGTGTTTTGCTGGGGACATGATCAGTATGGCTGATGAAGATGGTGATTTCTTAAACAAAATGAAACTGGTGATACTTGTACGACCCAGTCCCTAAACGACAGTCATCTGAGTGGAAATCGAAAACATCTCCTCGGAAGCAAAAATTTCCTAGGGACACTTCCAAAGGCAAAGTTATTTTAAATGTTATGTTTTATTTAACGACGCTCGCAACTGCAGAGGTTATATCAGCATCGCCGGATGTGCCGGAATTTTGTCCCGCAGGAGTTCTTTCACATGCCAGTAAATCTACTGACATGAGCCTGTCGCATTTAAGCACACTTAAAGCAAAGTTATTTTGGAAGTTTTCTTCGACTCTCAGGGTCTCATGCACCATGAGTTCATTCCAGAAGGTCGTACTGTAACGAAAGAATTGTACGTAGAAACCCTCCGTCGCCTCTGGGACGCAGTGAGAAGGAAACGTCCAGAAAAGTGGGTAGAAAACAACTGGTTCCTTATGCATGACAATGCACCTGCTCATCGCGCAATTATTGTAAAGAATTTTCTTGCCAGGCACAACATAACTGCTTTGGATCACCCACCATACTCTCCTGATCTCTCACCACCTGATTACTTTCTGTTTCCCCGTCTGAAAAGTCATCTGAAAGGACGGAGATTCAATGCTGAAGAGGTTATCGCAAACGCGACGAGAGCACTAAGACAGGTTTCACAAAATGGCTTCCAGGCCTGCTTCCAGGAACTCTACACGCGTTGGCAAAAGTGTGTTGTTGCGGAAGGCAACTATTTTGAAGGGAATGCTGTAGAATAGTGTTTAAGGTACGTTGTTTCTATGATGCTAGCAAATTCCGGGAACTTTTTGAACCTAGTATGTATAACAAATACCTTAGAATCAAAATTCACAGATCACAAAGAGGGAAACAAATAAATTTCATTATTGTGGTATATGAAATACTTTAGAATCAGAATTTTAACAAGACCATGTAGGGAAGTGATATAGTTCACTATCGCACTCCAGAAACTTTCATTCAGTGTTGTAGTTGGAAAAAAATTTAAGTGGAAGTCACCTTACAGCCTATTTCAAAAAACTCCAGATTGCCTCAGCTGTACCGTCTTTCACTGGCTGTAGTTTCCTATATGCTGTTTCATCTGCACTTCACCTTCCATTTCGAAACATGATTGTAGACAAGGCTGTGGATTGAACTCCTGAAGTGGAAGGCACTGCTTACGAATATCAATCCATTTGCCCGGGAGACTAGGAGAGCATTTCTCTTCATTGGTATTACTTCATTCATTATGCTGAATGATCTTTTGCACTCTGATGTTGAAATTGGCAGAGTGTTGATTGTTTGTTTTAAAATTTTCAGTTCATGTGTTTCAGTTTCACAGTCAATAAACTCATGGAAAGTAGTTACGAAGGGTTGTTTTTCTGGAAAACAAAAAATATCGCAGAGTCTGCTCTCATTTTTATCAACATCAGTGATATCAGTCTCAGGAGGCCGATTTTTTGTGTTAACCAAATTCAGGTCCTTTGCAAGTAAATTCATTTGTTCAGTATTGGTCTGCTCTTTGAAGAAACATTTGAAGCTCGGCTTACATTTCCTCATAATCTCATCCCTAAGTTTTCAGCTAAGCTTCTGAAGAACTGGACTGCATAGAAAAAAAAAAATATGGACTGCTCATACCTCACTCTAACTTTTTTTAACATAGTGTGTTTCTGTTAAATGGAAGCCTACCGTAAATTGAAATTTTCTTGAATACTGAAACAATCATTTTAACAATAAATATTTAGCTAGAATTAAAAAATTATTTATACCAGAATGCTGAAACCATATTAATTTTTAACCAGAATGGTAAAGTCAAACTAAAATTTTAATGGTCCGTTTCGGCCCAACTACAATACTGCTTTCATTACAGGAAGAAGTTTACTATAGGGACAATAGATGGACTTCCAAACTACTACAGATATAGTGGAAAAGGGTCAATTTGTCTTTGTTTGCCTACTGTTTGTTTCATCCACAAATATATAGGGGGATTGTAGTCTTTTTTGGGGTTTCGGGGGCCTATAGAATGGTAACTATGAGATATAACAGAAACATTTGTATCAGAGGATAGAGTATCTACCAAAGTTTCGCACATATCTTACAGGTGTTCCATATGCCCACTGTTGGCGATGCAGTAGACATCAATCCTATAATCCAGTTCCTGCCATACATGTTCCAACATCTCACGGTCAATGCGTGATCCTCTCTCGCAGCTGTGCTAAATCATGTAGCAAAGGGGGACGAACACATGATCTTTGGTGGCAAAGGGGGAACGAACACATGATCTTTGACATAAACCCATAAGAAATAATCACATGGAGTTAGGTCAGGTGACCTTGGAGGCCATGGAAGAAGAGGAGAATCATCTTGAGAAGCACGTTCAATTCAACGATGTGAAATTCTAGCATCAAGATACTCAAGGACGTTGGAGCCCCATCTTGCTGATAAATAAAGTCCTGACTATCTGTCTCTAATTGTGGCATCAGCTATTGGTCAAGCATGTCCAGGTACACTGGACCGGTACGGTAACAGTTTACCCCATAAAAAAAATTTGGCCATAAACTTTTGTAAAGAAACAGCATTGGTATTTTGTACGAAATCGTCGTTGTACTGTCACAACCAACTCGCATTTAGCAAACTGTAACACACTAAATGCTTTCTGATCACCAGTGAATGCCATGTTTAATCAACTATTATGACTGCCTTCCAGCGGTAAAATCTGTAAGTATGCTATGGCACCTATTACGTATGCAAACTTTGAATGATACTCTATCGTCTGATACAAATGTTTCCACTATATCTGTCATGGTTACTGATCTATAGACCCCCGAAACCCTGGAAATACTTTAGAATTGCCCTATATTTATGAATATGACATACTTTTAATATATCTGTCATTTATTACAATAAGACTGGAAACTTAACACTGATAGTATATTACATATTATAATATATATAATATTGTCACGATTATTTTTATCATTGTTGATATCAATATTACAGTTGTGACTAGACAAGTAGACATATACAGTATTTAAGATGAGTGAAGAATAGAATTAATGCATTCACTTCAACTATGCCTTTATCTATAATGTGATTATTTCCTTGATGGCCAATCGCCAACAGCTCCCACTGGGTAGAGACAATCTTGAGAGCAGTGACCACATAAGCTTATCAGATAAAGCAACATCGACACTTATCTATGGATATTGCTGGAAATTCTGCTGATTTTCACGTAAACATTCTCAACACCTCCGTAAAAAAATTGTTCACACAGTGAAGTTCATCATTTGAAACTGATGCTATTGTCTTCTAGTTCCTCAAACGTGTGGGGACTGCTTATGTAAACCCAATTTTTTACGTTTCTCCATAAATAACAATAGAAGGTGAAATCGGAAGAGCACAGTGGCCATAATTAAACACTAATAACTCTATTATTCAAAAACTATTCTTATTTCATTTATTGACACTGTGGCTCTATGGAAGGTGAGAGAATCTTGTTGGAAGACAGTATGTCGACGTTCATAATCAGGAGAGCTGGGATTTATATGTACTAAAAGTTAAGAATGACACTAAGTATAGCTAAATGGATGAGATATCAGCAGCGGCAGATTTTCAGAGGAGGCAAGGAAGGCCGAGCCTCCCCTAATATTTTACCAGAACACAATATGGCAGTAATAATTCCAGCTGAATTAAGATCACAGGCAAGTTACAGCAAATGACGAACATCTTTCCTTTTATATTAATTTTACTATTCACTACGACTAAGATGTAAGTTACGTAAAGTCAACCACATTCAGCTGGTGATGCCCGCTGGCTATACTGTAGATAGTACAAATAATTCGTACCGAAAAATAACAGATAGCGCTGTAACCTGTATAGTCGACATCTAGCAGCCCACATTGTCTATGCGAGAGCGGGAGACAGGAGTCGGCTACATGACGATACTCCCGGTAACCATGACAACAGCAGTTCAACCAATAAGATAGCTGGTTAGAAGAGTGTTTAAACTTGACTAGAACGCGCGAAGGGAGCCGATTTGGAGACGTCCTACCCACCGATAGTCACGGCCGGTTTCGGCTGTATTGGGAAGCTCTATCTCTTTCTCTCTTCTTGGTTTTAGAAAATTGAGTCACGTGTTGTTAGTTTTCTCTCCCTGCGTAAAAGTGTTTATTTATGTTGTTTGCGGGTGTTCTTGTTATTTTATTCTGTTGTGTTACGAGATGTATTTACTTATACAGTATTTTAAATATATCGAGAGTTTAGAAACAAATGCAGATTTGTCTCTAGCTTCTTCTAGTAGCAGTTATTCAGTATGTTGTGACTTATTTGACCGGTTCGCGAAGGAAGAGGAACGTCCAGTTAATTTGCTGTAAAATTAGACTATGTAATAGTAATGAGCAAGCCCCGGATTCTTAGGTTCGAATCAATTTTGTTGTTATCTCCTTACTCTCGAAATATTGTTTTTCTTGTTCGTTTTATGTAGCAAAGAGTAACATTCTTAAATGTAATATGACCTAAAAAGACCTAATTCGTAGGTTAGGACTTAAAGTGTCCCAAAGAGTGGCAATCTTTACAAGCCGTTGTAATATATTAACAGTATGTTGTTTATTTTTATTTTTTTTTCCCCGTAAAATCATATACATTTCTAAACATAAGATTTAAAATCCTAAAACATAAATTGGAAAATCTAATTTTAATTTCTTAAAATCTATAAATTCTGCGCTTGGTAATGAGGTACGTCACAGGCCTTATATTTTTATATTCTCATCATTCACGTCTGGGCCTCCTCAACTTTCAAACCCACTGTCCGCTACTGGATATCAGTCAGGAGGATTTTTAAGACTGATTCATAAAACTCCAAAATGTAACAACAGAGAACTTAGTGACAAGGACTAGACAATGCATCCTGTACAGTCCGCGTCACCGTTTTTGGTGTGTGAAATAAGTATTGGGAACATTACGTGCGAGTGTTCTACATTTGCCGAAGTCAGTCTGACAACTGTGTTTGGCAAATGACTGATGTGACGTGTATAGGAAGTGGTACCATTCTCAGCTGCACTAGCAACATGCTCACAAACTGGGCACTATATATCTAGGACACATGCCAAAAACACTGGCGCCAGATTTAACAGAGCACTGATTTGTGACAGGAGGATTAAAGACTTTTAACTTTATCAAACGAAATTACTATATAAACTGTACTAATTAAAAATACTAGCTTTCAGTACATATAAATCTCAGCTCTAATAATCCTTCGAAAAACGGATTCAGTAGTTGTTGACTGTATCTTTCAGAGTTAACTGCGTCATTAAAGAAAATAAGCATTACTAATTTTTTTAGCATTAATGATCATCACACACCAAAATCGTAAACATTGTCTTCTTACTTTTCTAGCTGACTCACTTCTCTAACATGACTTTAACTACACACTTCTAGATTTTTCGTGATCACATTGCGTTCTGATAGTCTATAAATTTTAAAAGGATAGAATGACATACAGTTCACAGCATAGTTTCGAAGAGTTCCGTAACTAGTTTATTATCAGTGATTTTTAAGTTAGTAAGATCCTGCATTAAATATTAAAACTTGAAGACGACATATCATACGCAGGAAGATCTTTACATACGAAGTACTACAAACTTGGTTTTAATTCCACAAAACTTGAAAATAAAAACTGTGAATAATGTACATTTTGTAGTTCAATACTTAAAACCACAGCAACACAGCATCTTCAAGCACATAGTAATTTATCTAATTTATTAATTTACTTCCATGAAAACAAGAATTACGCTGAGCAGAAATACTTTTCTATGTGACGTAAATTACGTGCAATTTGCGTAAAATATGTATAATGTGTTTTACCCGGCAAACCCTACTTATGGCATCTACATATTTAGCAATCTTTTCATTATACTTACTGGAAATATATATTTTAAGGACAGTTAATTGTATTTTAATAAGAATTGACACAAAGCCAATTTCATTTTTATATTAAAACAAGAATTATTTGTGTCTTGAACATAAATGCAGCTTGAATTTACCTAACTCCTATGTAGACAAAATATAGTAATTCAAGTAGATACTGCATAACTTCCGTATATATATCACAGGAGTTTCACATCTTGCATAATTTTTCTGTTGCACATTAAGAGTGCACTCTGTTACACACATATCAGAATCACTGATCACTATCACTGTAAACAGTATGTGAACACACAACAAATTTTACACCAAAAGAAGTTGATGTTTCTTGTCGACATCTAAAATTCTTAATAAAGTTAACAGGTAGAACTTGGCAGTATTGTCTTCTGTTACAAAGAAACTGCTGTATTTCTTGTTGGGCTTGTTTCACTTATCAGTTAAATTAGATTTATATGATCTGCACTTAACTGTACTATTAACTGTCTCAATTCGTTGATGAAAAGTATTCTCTGGACAATTGAGGATTCTTCAGTTTTTCAAGAAATTCACCTACTGTTACGGAAATGCAAGATTCTTCAATATCAGAATAGAACCATCACTTCACTATTATTAAACATAGATACAGTGAAACTATTTCTCAGGACTCTTGACAGATATGTTTACAATGCGATCCGTTTTATTGCTTACTACCTGTCGTAAAACTTTGGATAATTGAGTTTCAAATAACAGAAAAAATAAATCAGTTTTACTTAACTTCAAATGTCACTGTTCAATGAATTAAATCTGTTGATGACAAAAGTGAAATTACAACAGTGTACAAACGACAAAGGAAAGCAATAGGGAAAATCTATGAATGTCACATTTCTGTTAGGGGTGAGATAATGGTGACTGTACCTGTGATGATATTCCCTTTTTTACCAGTTTTGGTAAGACCAACACTGAAGTTCGTAGTAATCACCCTTAACAGAATTGTGACTTCACAGTTTTTCCCCGTGTACCTTACCATATTATGGATACATAAACACACAAGATATTATAAGAGTCAAGAGTAAGCTATACTCACTTCCATTCAATACCCATACTCATGCCACTTCTACAAACAAGGTATTGGTGAAACAGATCATAGTGGTACAATCTTCCAAACTGGTATACAGCAAATGTTGTATATTAAATCTGTTCAGAAGCTTTGCAATGGCAGCCCCAACAATGTAAATACTCCCGTTTTGTTAACAACCAACTGGGAAAGGTAACACTGCTCTCAAATCTCGACAGGAGAAAGTAAAAATGATTCAAGGTTCAGTAATTTAAAACTCAAAATGTTGCAATATTATGTTTCAGGTAGCAAACAAATTTGTTACTTAGTATGACTAGGTAACACTACAAATCATGACAGCAATGAAGGCAGAATTCCCAATATGCCAACATTATGTTTATATGTTTCATATTAAGGTTTTCCAAATATACGTATGTTTTTTTTTTCCGAGAAAATGTTAAACATTTAGTAACAAAAATCTGAAATTATACCTCAAGAAAATGGTGAACAGTAACTACTTCTCCATATAATCTTCTAACTTGTGCTTTTTATCGGTCCAGTTCTGAACACGTCCATATCCATATCCAAACCCATTAACCACAATTTGACGAACTTATTAATACAGAACTTCACCACAGTCTAGTATATACAGTCACGGAGCTTGAGTTGTGAGGGTACTAGGAACAATAGACTGTGCAGGTACTATTTTGCATTGTCTGTAATGAGGCGATAGTAGTGATTCTAGTGGTTAACTACCTATGGATGCATATTTACTATGTATTGAGCTTCGTGACTGTATATACTAGACTGTGACTTCACTGTGGCCTACATTAAACATAAATAACGAGGATTTCTGATAAGTAGTTTATCAGTAAATTAGAAATTTTACTCCACACAATATGCAGTTCACTCTAGAGTTGTTGCCCGGAAATCACTACCACATCTCTCTTACAGCCAAAACTTAGTGTGTAGTGATTTGCAAAACTTAGTGTCTTCACACTACCGTTTGTATTTCCTCCTCAGGAAACAAACATCTTTGCAGGAAGCATTTTACTACAGATAAGTAAGTTAAAAAAAGTGAGTTTGAGCATGAAATTCTTCATTAAGTCTAGTAGTATTCATAAACCAATCAACTTTCGAAGCAGTGCACCAATAAATTAATAAATCATGAAGAGGTAGTTCATGTTCACTTTTTTATTGCTATATAATTTCATCTTTCTATTATTAAACATCGAGAAAACAAATGTTATCTTACCTTTTTCTTTGAAAAAAAAAAAAAAAAAAGCAGTCGTACTATTTGCTGACAACTAAATGACATACAATGAATGATTATTTATGCAATATCCACTTCATTGTGGTAAGTACACTGCTCAAAAAATTATGGGACCACTTTGAATATCAGAAAGGTATAAGAACTGAAAAAATAAAAACAATTACGAAGAAATGTAAAAGACATTAAATATAATACAAAAAGAAAAAAAAAAAAGGTTAAATATGAACATTAATGAAAGAAAGCATGGTCCCCTAACTCTTCTGAACAGAGTATAATGTAAGCTCTAAAAACAAGATATGACTAAAGAATATTACATGAGAATAATATGTTATATTATTTACATTTGAATAATTTAAAAGGATTGTTATACACAGGGTGTAACAAGACTCGTTACAAACTTGAAGCTGTGGTAGAACTCATTGAAAGCATATTTTTTATTAAAAGAAGCAACTCTACTCTTATGAGGCCTTAAGGAGCTGTGGTCTAGAATCAATCCAACAGCTAGAATCACAGAATTGAGCCAACAGCACTACAAACTATACTCGAAGTTCTTTTCTCCTACTTCACTGCACTAATTACATCTGTGCAACAATGGCCGCCTTACATTTACACACGAGAGAATCATTCCTAATTTGTTTAAAACCTTTATTGGTCCAGTTAATCAGTTCCTTCCTGATATCAACAGGGGTGAGGTACACAACATGTCTGATATACTTCTACATGTAAAAATCAAGAGAGTTGAAGTCCGGAGAGCGTGCAGGCCATGAAACAGGTCTGTCCCTCTCTCTCTCTCTCTCTCTCTACTTACCCACTTGTACGCTTTGTTCACCAGAGAAGCGCAAGTTCTAGATTCTAGGGAGCATAGCTCTTTAGGGACTTAATAGAAGAGAGGGGTTGCTTAATAAATCATGATTTCAATGAGTTTCATCAAACCTTCAAGTTTGTAACATAGGTCTTGTTACACTCTGTATAATACCTAGTAAATATTTGCATCATCTATGATTGACATAATATGAAGGGGATGTACATTAACTTCTGGCTCAGGTAAATTGTCGTACCATACTGAAAATGAATATTCAATCCCTAGGATAAATTATTATGAATAATACGCTGACGGCAAGTTTTATGATGATATTAGATATCATGGGTTATGTTGAAATTACAATTCCAAATAATTTATAGGAAATGTATACAACGTTTCTAAGCATATAAGAACATAAATATAAAAAAATAATACTGTGGCAAGCAATATACAATACATTTAATACATCCACTTGGGTTTGGGTATGGATAAAATAAAACAATATAAAATGAAAATATTTAATATTTATTTTCGAGATTTTGTAAATACACTCTAGAAAAATGGAGTTTCTCTCTTTGTTCACGTAAGACCCAAAGTGACAGTCATTGTATATACAACACAATTCATAATGTGAAACTAATTTCTCCCGCGTGTGATAAAACAATTCAGCTGTAATTTCTGCAAAAACTGTGACTATCTGTGCTGAGATCAACAACGTCTCTTGAGTCACTTTGCATACACATACTAAAACCCAAACAAAAATACTAACACGTCATAAAGGTGACACATATTTTCTTATTACATTCTACTCATTTTGCAACCATTCAGTTCCTGAACATACTGCGAATGATGATATAGTTTCTAGTTAATTTTCTTGAACTATTACTTAAAATACAAACCTAAATGAAATCATTTGATACACACCCAAATAAAAAGATGAACTTACGTTCTTTTTGATTACGCATAAAAGGTATTACTCTATAATCTCAAATTAAGACATTTCATTTCATGTACCAGAAATTATTTCGAACATCTTCATATTTATGAAAATTTGCATTTAAAAATGATATGTATATTAAAATAGACCAAAGATTTGTTAATTCAATGTTGGATAATTTTAAAATTCAAAGTGATCGATAAGTAGTGAAACAGAGAAAGGTTGTTGCTACTGTTGACAGATTTCGTACCATTATCCAGTGACTGGCCATAGGTAAGAACAATGGGCGGAATGCCCAATGCTATTATTTACAGGTGTACGTGTCCCTTACCCCAAGTCAGTTACAACTTTGAAGAGAACGAATTTGTGAAAATCTTCAAAACAGACAACATATTTGCAACCAAGACCTTTTCAAGCGATATCTTTATCCAGTGCTTTTACTTCAGTAAAGTCTCATTTTATAAACCTATGGATCAACAATTGGCTCTCTTCTGACAAAGGAAAAATTTTACAGTCCGTACAAAAGAAACCAAATGACCTGGAAATGTACAAAAACTTGCCCAGACATGTTCAAACATTTTTAACAATAGCCAGAACAGGTCACATTCTCACACCATTGTACCTACACAGATTTCACCTTTCTGATAATCCTACTTGTCTGTGGTGTAATAATAATCAAAATGAAGATCTGGAATACATTCTATACTGCCCATCCCTATAACTGGTAATAATGATCTTAGAAAGGAGTTTGAGAACAGGATTAAATCGGCCAACAGAGCTTATTATGCACTACTTCCAGTGATGAAGAGCCAGAATGTATTTAGAACTACCAAAATCCAAATATATAAAACCTTGATTAGACTGGTGCTTTTATATGCCACTGAAATGTGGACTTTGAATGCTGATGTGTGTAAGCGACTCAGGGTGTTTGAGAGGAAGGTACTGAGGAGGATTTTGGGAGCGGTTTGTGAAAATGGTAACTGGAGGAAGAGACATAATGATGAATTAATGGCCATCTATGGTGAACTTGATATAGTATCTATGATTAGACTTAGCAGATTGAGATGGACAGGACATGTTGGTAGAATGACGAGCGAAAGGAAGGTATATCAGATATTCCACAGTCAACCAGAAGGGAGAAGGAGGAGATGAAGACCGAAGAATAGATGGTGCGATTCAGTTCAGGAAGACATAAGGAGGTGCGGAATTACTGGATGGCTACAGTTGGTGAAGGATAGAGCAGCGTGGAAGAGGACATTGCAGGAGGCGAAGGCCCACTTTGGGCTGTAGAGCCATGAATGATGATGATGATGATGATGATGATGACGATGATGATACTGTCCATCCACAAAAGAAGTAAATAAGTAAATTAAAATCATCAGTACCAGTTGCAGAAGACACAGCCCTGTAGTATATATTGACTACATCCCAACTCTGGCTACTAGCAACAGGTATCTATAATGAACACTGATCAAAATACCCCTCATTTCTCATGAAAAACAAGAACTGAATAGACTACAGTGGACTATAGTGGACTTTATGTTGTCAGCAAATAGCTGGATACATTAAGAAGATTGACTGATTCTCAGACAAAAAAAAAAATGAACGGCTGTCATACATTGTCACCTTTGGAAGACTTTGGTTGATTTTGTGAGAGCTTAGGTTTGTAAAAGGTAAAAAGGTAAAGGTATCCCCGTAATATGCCATGAAGGCACTTGGGGGGCATGGAGGTAGAGCCCCATGCTTTCCATGACCTCGGCACCACGCTCTGACCGCCTTTTACCCCTGGGAAAGACCCGGTACTCAATTTTATAGGAGGCTGAGTGAACCTCGGGGCCGTTCTGAAAGTTTGGCAACGAGAAAAAATCCTGTCACCACCTGGGATCGAACCCCGGACCTTCCAGTCCGTAGTCAGCTGCTCTACCAACTGAGCTACCCGGTTTGTACATGAACAAATTTCTTATGGAAGACTCAGCTGTTTTTCCTTTGTTTTCTTTATTTGTTGCTTTCTTTTTTGTCTCTTTATAGATCAAGTGTTATAAATAATCTGTAACAAAGAGATGCTGAAGGGGTAAATTAGGTGCAAAATAAACATCCTTTCCCTAGTCGTGTGAACCAGGCAATGCTCAAAGGTGGACTCAGACAAATTCACGCTACAGGAGATCACTCATTTTTTGTGTCTAAGGCTGTACAGAAGTTAGTGTGTTACTAGCTCCTCTACATTCACAATGCCGAAGCATGGAGCATACAAAAGTTTAATGCTAGTAAATTAAGTTGAAGTGTTTTCTTCTATTAGTAGCCTAATTTTTTGTGGATATACATAAAATATGGCAGCAGCTAAAGTAAAATACACTGTCCATCCATTACATTGCTCATTGCTGTATGCAAGTGTATAACTTCTTTATTGATATGCATTCCCTTAAAAAAAAAGTGCCGATTGATTAATTCAAATTTTGAGTATTTCGAAATTTTTTAAATTCCCCTTAGAGTTCGAATTAAAAAGATTCCTCTGTATTAAACTTTGCTTTCATTTACTTAGGCGTTACAAAATGTTTATAATAAGGTATGATAGTCCTAATTAGATACAGTAACTATGGTTGGCTAGGCCTAGACGCTATTGGGAGTTCGAAAAAATTCTCAACAAAAAAAATATTAACAATTCTACATATAATACATTAATAATTAATTTCTCCTACAAATTGAGGTCTTGGGACATCCTAAACAGTTCATTTCGTTTGTGACTTCAGCTTTTTACTGAAGTTGTAAAATTGTGTTTTACTAAAAGTGTAATTAATTTCTCCTACACATTGAGGTCTTGGGACAGCCTAAGCACCTCATTTAGTTTGTAACTTCTTCTTAAGCAAGAAATACAACTTCAAAAAAATCATTAGGATCAATTTCGAGTTCCCCCTTTTTTATTTCAAATAATAATCTAAAATTCTATTAGCTTTTTACTGAAGTTGTAAAGTTGTGTTTTACTAAAAGTGTAATTAATTTCTCCTACACATTGAGGTCTTGGAACATGCTAAGCACCTCATTTAGTTTGTAACTTCATCTTAAGCAAGAAATACAACTTCAAAAAAATCATTAGGATCAATTTCGAGTTCCCCCTTTTTTATTTCAAATAATAATCTAAAATTCTATTAGCTTTTTACTGAAGTTGTTATATTTCATGAACATCATTCTCAGATAAATTTAACTCAGAGGTTCTGAATACGAACAAAATCAATCAATAATTTAGAGAAATTGCTGTATACAAACAACAAATGCCAGACAGACAGCATTTCCAAAACAGTTTTTTCAACATCTCAATATTTTTTTTCTAATAAAAAAAATAGATATCATATACATCTTGATTACACAACTTTTAACACCATATCACTTCGGAATATGTATTATATGTCTTTCTAGTGTTAAATTCTATCGTACCTGGTTAACATTTTTCGATCTGTTAACCAGGTACAATAGAATTTAACACGAGAAAGACATGATACATATTCCGAAAATATATTATCAGGTTTCGTGAATTTAAAGACTATACAATTGGTCCACATGAGTTGGTATCAAATGTAGAATACCACATAGCTATTTCTGCTAACGATCACTTCAAACTTATCCAGAACTCACTATCTTCTGTATCAGACATACCTACATGACCAACACCATGTGGCTTATAAATGAAAGCCATTTCTTCAAATGTGAGCTACCACAGCATAATTAACTTGTATTATAGAGGTGTCTGAACACCATACGTATGATTAAACCGAAGATGTACTATATTGTATGACCTTCCAATAAGGCAAATTATAATACATATTACATAAATAGCCAATTTTGTTCTTTGCCATAAAAATCTGCCTTTTATGTTTCTCATACCATGTGTATGCAATGTTGGGTACTGAGTACCACAACACGAAATTCCCATGTTTCACTCCATGAAATTGACTTTGATATTATTTTACCCATACCCAAACAGACTAGTCTGTATTTCATCTTAATAAACTGTCACCTGGATTATTTCCATTCCGTGAAAAGCAGAGGAACATTTAAGGTACAACAAGAATTATTTGATATACTGCGTGTTCAGTTCAAAGTGTGTCATGGCTCGCTGTATGTCGTCATGTGGCTAGTCAATGAGCCTAGAGAATTCAATCTTCCTACACTACCGCAGAGGCGTATTACCTATGTGCCAGAGAAGTTGCCTAGCAAGTACAGCATTCATTCTGAAGAGCACCTACCGATACGTACAGTAACGCCGGTAGCGGCAGGAATGTGAACTGTTTGGAAACACTTACTGAGGTGAGTTTTTTTCTTACTGTCGGGATATGGGGAGAGGGTTAAGACGATTACTTACGTACAGTATTTGTTGACATTAACTTCGACGGTCAACATGGACACGGAACATTTGATTTGTGTTGTGGAATGTTGCCGTACGCAACCGATAATAACAAATACCCTGCGTACGACTTCTCATGCAAAACACAGTTCGAAAGAGGTTATGGTAGCACACAGACCGTACAGACCGCCATCTGTTGCTACGACATTCAAGTTTTACCGTACACGTTCTCAAGTTCAAAATGAACGCCTTGATTAATAGGCAACTTCTCTCACATAAAAGTTGAAACTTGCTTCAAATCGCTGACTCACAACAGTGACGTCATGACACACTTTGAAATGAACACCCAGTAAAATAAACTATTATAAAACAAACAGTGTCGTATTTACGTGAGACTCTAACATGTGTGGTGGAAAAAGTGCAGGTTTTCTTCTTGCTCTCCCAAAATCCATTTTTTACAAAATAATTAAATATTTCAAATTACTCTAAAACTCATATACAGGGTGGAAATTATATAACCCTGCACATTGAAAGTAGGGATATATTACATGAAAATAAACAACAATTCTATTATACGCTTTGCAATTAAGTGCATGGTTAATTAAATAACTGCATCGAAAGTTTAAACTCATTTGCAACGTCACAATGCCCAAGATTCCACTCGGAGGCACTGAACTCAACCAACATCAGATATAAACAAAAGGTTGCGTACTGCATAATCAAGTAACTGCTTCGCCTCGAGTTTTTCTTGACCAAATTTTAAATCTCCACTTCTCAGTCAACAATTTCTTCATGTCGTTGTCGACCCCGATTTTGAAATGTTGGAATTACATTGCCGGTATCAAGCACCAGCTAGGATACAGTGATGCACTAGGTACTATCCTACCGGAAACCTTTTTGCATACAAGAGTTGAGTGGCAAGCGAGTTGCATTTCGTCTCTCCATAAAATAAAATCATGTCCTGACATTCCGAATTAGAAAATTTTGGTACTGTGACACACTAAGTTCATTGGCAACACAAGTTTCACTTAAGATTGGAAGACTCACTCACTTCCAATGGATAATCACGTAATACTGGAACAAAACGACCTTGACTACCAATTATTACCTACTCCTATCGAAAGAAAGTAGAGAATAGCTGATCAGTGTTGCTACGTTTAGTCATGTTAGTCAGGCAATGACTTTGCAATACTTTTTAATTAATTTACATGAAAACCATTCATTCTATCGAAGTACAGCAAAGGAAAAAATTTTTTATTACACTCTCGATTAGCATTGACAGATCAAGATCCTATGCATAGTAATTATTCAAAATGACGACGTTAAACTTTGGGGGGGGGGGGGGGGGAAGAAGAAAATTTTCGAAAACTATAAACTTCCCACTGATATGGTATTAGACTTTTTTGTTATACTCAATATGACCAATTTGTTCTGCAAATCTGTAGAATTATTTCACTTCCACCCTGTATATGTATGAAATCTAATTGTACGACTTTCACTACTAGACAGAAATGAGGTTTGTATCACCTGACACTTATCATGGCCAGTTGCGTGCAAAAGTAACTTATCAAAATGTAAAAACAAAGCTACATTTTCCTATGTGCACAAACCAGATAATGTGCATAATTTAAATACTTTCTCTTTCTCAAAATTCTATTGCCCTCTGCACCTGCAGAATTTCACCCATACACAAATATGCCCCTGGATGTATAATACTAGTAGAAGAACTTCATGTGACTAATGTACAATAACAACACTATTAGGTTTAGTTATGTAATTCACATAATGGTACTGCATTATGGATTTAAAAGTATTACATTTTATAACAGGACTATTTAAACTCTGACACAATTATAAATTCGTAAGTTTAATAATGAAATGAAATTCTTCTTCAGGAAAGACTGAAAGTTAATATCTTTCTTTCGCACTCCTGTGCACTCACGATTATGACCTAGAGGAAAGTTAACAATTCTCGGCTGTGTGTGGAAAGACATTCAAGTAATATATATATATATATATATATATATATATACATGGTAAACCGTAAGTAATGTCATTAATTTTTGGGAATTATTCTTTGAGATATTTCAAACAAAAAAGTTTAATACCATTTTGCTCGTTTTTTCTTCCTTTTCGAGATAAAAATTGTTTTATTTGTAACATTTTATAGCGTATTTTAGAAAAGCTATTGCATTGATTCCCAATATGCTCAGTTAATTTAAGAGAGCAGTGTATTATGATAATAAATGATGGAAAGAATTTTAGTATTGTCCTTTAAATGTACAGAAATTTGATCTGAAAAAATATAACATTTTAAAATTCCTTTTCAGAATGAAAAGTTACATTTTTATCAGATCAAATGTTTGCACATTTAAAGGGCAAAACTAAAATTTGTTTGATTATTTATTATCATAATACACTGCTCTCTTAATTGACTGAGCATATTGGGAATTAACTCGATAGCTTTCCCAAAATATGTTTTATATGAAGTAATTTTTTTCTTGAAAAGGAAGCAAAACCGAGTAAAATTGTATTAAACTTTTTTGTTTGAAATAACTCAAGAAATAATCCCTTGAAATTAATACATTACATATGGTTCACTCTGTGTGTGTGTGTGTGTGTGTGTGTGTGTATATATATATATATATACACACATATATTTTAGAAATACTGATTTAAATTTCAAGCACTGCTGACATATAACTTTATTCTCGAAATCTCTTTCCATTTAACCGAAAATCAAATAACGGTTTTCAATAAAATGCAAAGTTACTTTTAATAATAAAGTTTTCTCGAGTAGATTCTCTTTTCCCTGACTTTCGTAACAATGGAGTCAATACATTACTCCGAAATACTAGACGTTTCTGCATTATAATATAGCAGAAAACCCCAGATATCTCGCAACATGTTAAACTTAAAAAAGTATAAAATCATACTTAATTTATTAAGTCTTGGTATTGTTGTTGCGTATATAACACCTGGTTTATTTGCTTATACAAGTGTTTAGCTCTGCTCCTGGCCAGGAACATGTATATAAGACATGCTTGCATGGTCGGCATACACTGCATCATTATTGATCTGGAACCTCCAGCATATTTTCACTCATATAACTTTGATTAATAATAGCGTGTACAAAATTATACACCATGACTTAAAATTTATTCTGGGATTTTGAACATCCCTAACAAAGTAATGGTAATAGATACAACAATGCAATGCATATTGTTTTAAAGAAAAAAATACAAGTGTTGTTGTATTATATTCTGATACAACAATGTGTTCGTGAGGCTTGAATACCAAAAAATTGAAGTTACAGCTACAGTAAGAAAGTGGACAGGAGCTGAGAAGGCTTACTCCAGTTTGGAACTCGTAAGGGCCAACTCTATTATCATGGTGCAGTAATATTTACACCTACAGACAAAAACAATATACCAGTGGCACCAATCCGAGAACACATAATGTCTATGCATGCCTAAATGCCCTGGGTGACCAAGCTCAAGTGAGGAAACATTCGATTGAGTGAGAGATGCCATTCAACACAGCCCTATGAACTCAATGATTGGACGTGCATCTAATAATGATCGACCACTTCTCGCCTGACCTCCTCGATCACCGGACTTAACTACTTTGGATTTTTTCCTGGGGCGATTTGTTAAAGACACTGTGTATGTAATGTACCGCCCTTACCAAGAGACTTACTGCTACCACACAGGTGGACAAGTCAATGTTGCAACAAGTATGGACTGAATTAGATTACAGGACAGACATCTGCAGTATCATAAGGGGCGACCATATATAGCATTTGTGAGGTATTTAAAAATCTCTCTTTACATGCCATTCATTATTTTATTCAACTTCAATCACAGTTGTGCAGTAAAATCACGAAATCCCGGTGTAAAATAACTCGCACAGAATTTTTATTTGATAAAGAGTACTAACCTGTATCATAGCAGTTGTTCAAGTGATTTTCATCTGCATTCATACACTCCCAACATCTTTTGATGAAAATGTTTTTCACATGCAAAAGTTCTATTGCTGTAATGCTTGTAATTTCTCTTTTTATATGGTGTCTGCGTTCATACATAAAAATTCTGTGTTCTAGTGTGAATTTGTGAAATGGCATGTCAATGAACTATTCCACCAAACTACAATTAAATTTAATGAACACACACTGGCAGTTGAACATTTGCATTTGCTCTTTAAAGAGAGTTATCAATTTATCAGGCTGCAAGCTGGAAAACAATCAACTTATAAGCTAATTAAACACATGTCTGCTCTGGCAGTAAGAGTAGTATTATGTGAAATATGTTTGAGTTACTGAGCCATGAATGCAAGCATGTCTGATGTGCGTGTTCTCGGCCAGAAGCTGAGCTGAACATACTGTATTTTTCTGTAAATTTGTATTGGTGATGTCCCACAGTACATAATAATATCTTCTGTCATAACAGCTTCTGGAACATAGGTTTAAGTTTTCATCATCTGTTTTTCTCAGTTAGTTGTATATTTGGTAATGTATCAATTTTCACATAGTACACTGTTATGTCTAGCAGGATATTCATGTGTTGCCAATCTAGAACATTCCAACACTACCACTGTTTTCTCAAATTTTTGGCACAATCTACATTGACTGTCTATATCTTTCTTGAGAATGTGTTTGCTGTAATATTTTGTACTCAGTGCCTGGACCTGTGCTACAATAATTAAACTTTCCATTATCATCATCATCATCATCATCATCATCATCATCATCATCATCATCATCATCACTGTTACTACTAAAACTACATTATCATATTCAGGTAATTAACTTTTTGCAAACACTAAAAATTTATTCTTGAAACACCAGCTTTACCTTTCAATAACACAGAGATGTCAATATTACATACTTATAAGAGAGACTGTACATCTTGATACTTCAAATTAAATTTATTATCCATGTTGAATCTTTCGTACACTACTTTTAACACTTGAATATAAATAATTGATTAAATGGCGATCTTACGCGTGTTAATTATGTAAGCATGTGTGGCTTACAGCTGTTTCGGTGTTACTTGACACCATCCTCAGAGCCTACTAGATCTCGGCGCTATCTCAACTTCGCTGCCTGTTGTGTGGGTACGTTTGTGTGATGAAGAGTTGTGTCAAATAGTGTGTGTGTTCTGAAATTGATCTGTGTGTTGAGAATTTGATTAGGGCGTGTTTTAGTGTGTCTGTATATTTCATATTGTTCTAGTGTGTTAAGTTTTTGGTTTTTGGGTTGTATGTGTATGTACACAGCTGTAAGCCACACATGCTTACATAATTAACACGAGTAAGATCGCCATTTAATCAAATATTTAAATTTATTACGTAGTATTTTTTTACCACTGTATAACTATAGAATAAGCAGGTGTTTTTCTTTCATTCGTTCTTTCTTTCTTCTTTTATCCACTTTCTTCTTTATCTTTAAAGAGTTCAAAATACTTTTTGGAGGCTAGAAAAAGTAAGAGAGATCGAGGGGTGGGGAGAGGTGAAAGAGCAAGCAAGCCATGCTCTCTTGCCCACTGTAAATCATAATACCAAAATTGCACCCTTCCTTTAAAACCACAGCCAGTTGTTGGTGATGTTGATAGAATTGTTATTTGTACCATATTTAGGCTCAAAAAGTTAAACAATTTATCATTCTCAACAAAATCATTAATCTCTGCACATTCATAAGATTAAGAAAACTAATTCAACAAAGGAACACTAATTATAAACATAAGTACATTTACCTCTTTTTCTAATAATATATCCAGAAATGCCTGTTTATAAAGGTATTTTGGTAGTTATAACAGTGCAGAGTAAGAAAATTTAACAAAAAAGGGGCACATGCTAACTAGATATTTAACAGTCTTTTCAAAACAGTATGTGAATTTCTCAAAATCCATATTAAAATGACTAGAACTAAAATGCATGAGATAATCCTACAAATAAAACTGTTTACGCACAAACTGTGCAACAAGGCACAATGAACCATTTACACCATTCAAAACACTTGACCATGATTGTACACATGTAAAAGATTATGATCATTAGGACTAAAATGTTCATTATTTTTCCAAGCTCTGATACATTTATCAATGAAATAATATAAATGTGTTTAATGGGGGAAAGGGAGAAAGAAAAACGCTAAATGAAGATTTGTTACGTAATATTTTGCACTTTTTGCCACTTGGAGGAAAAAAAAAAAAACATTTTTATATGTATTTCACTTGCTTTTCTGTGTTCGTTCTTATCAGTTTTCATATATCACAACAAATTTTGGATTCCATCCTATTCATATAATTGTTTTAGAATATCCATATGGTGGATACAGTTGTAAATAAGAAGGGAATAACTTTTCTCGGGTTCTCAGCCAGGTGAATTGAGAACTCAAGCGGAGTTATTCCAAGTAGGTTGGTATATGTAGCGAGTTGGACAAGAAATATAAAAAAAAAGAATATGTTTTGGATACAAAGGATATATAACACATTGTAAAGATTTTAATAGGAGAACAACTCAGATTAAGTAATATCAGTGGAAGTAGAAAGGAGCTCTCCATGTGTAAGGCTTTGTTTAAGTGAAAAACATTTTCATTATCAGCTGGCATAGACACAGATATGACCGCGTATGTGAATCTCTATGAGCCAAACCACAAATTCACAATCCTGGACGTGAGTATTTGCGTTATATTCGTTTATATGAGGCAACCAGCACGTTCGTGCTCTGCTACTCTTAACATGAACGTGGACAAAAACTTTGTAGCAGAGTTTAATGGAGGTGTTACTGGAATTTTCTTTATGAAATAATCCTTATCTTGAAATAATCCATTCTGAGGACTTCAAATAATATTCTGCAAGTTTCCAGAATAGACATATTTCTTACTAAATTTTAAACCTTCCTAAGTACAACCAGTAGCTAAAACTTTTATTGTAGCTATTGATCTTCCTTCTGGGGAGTGTCTCATTCTTTAGATATGGTCACAAAGATGTAGAAGTTCATCAAAGGTGTTAGCATCCATTCCTAAGTGATATCAGGGTTGTCTTCCCTTACTTCTGTAGTAATTATTTGAAGTGACCATATTTATCTCTCTCATAAACAACCGTTTTTTCTGCCACAGTGGATGTTTTCGTTAAACAATTCTAAATACAACAAACCACTAACAATACCAAGTTGTTGTTTCAAACTTAGAATAGACATTATTTTACTGTTGCATACAACATGACATTGGATACGTCTAGTGGCCTTTTAGAAATTACACTGATTCACGAAACATTTCATTATAATGAGAAAATCTGTATTCACAACCAACAGACACACAAGTAGAAGAGTAAATGCGTGAGTAAAAATGTTGATTTAGAACATGCATTTATGACAACATTTAGTAGGAAACTCGTCATGATCTCAGCTGTAATTATTATTATTATTATTATTATTATTATTATTATTATTATTATTATTATTATTATTATTATTATTATTATTATAGCCCGGATGTTAGGCAAAATGCCTTTTTTAAACTGAGTGTATGTGTGAAAGACCTATTAGAGATAAACACGTTTCCACACATTTGGGGACAATAGGCCCAATTTTTATTTTGCCTTTTTTGCCTATTTTAGCGCCCATTGCCAATTTTAAGGTTAAATGCCTTTTTTTTTTAGCATTTTTACGTCGTTATTGTACATTTTCTATATTTTTAATGCATTTAAAATAAACCGCACATAAATTATATAAAAACAAAAAACAAAAAAGAACGGTTGTACAAATTAAAAATATATATTCACTCACACAAATATTTGCTGAGAATCTTATTCTCCAGCAATACATATGTTTTCAAGAAGTCGTAAACTTTTCTCCCCTACCAATTCCATCTTTCATGTCACTTAACAAAAATATTTGAACAGTATAACCCTCAGTGCTCAGGTCACTTCGGGGTTTACCAGCAAAAGAAAGGGGATGGGGGAAGTATTAAAAGCAAGTCTCCCATTACTGTTGTCGCTTGCACACACAAGTCACGCGTACTTTGAACTCTCTAATCCCTTCTCACACCCTTCTTTTTGAGACAATACACAGTCGGTTTTTCCTGATCTGTGAACGAAAGTAGACACAGTCCTTCTGAAATAAGCTGTTTTAAGTTTGCTCCAATCATTTCAGTAGAAGTAAAAAGATTTTTTTCCACCATGAAAAACGTTCTCTCTGACAGGCGGTTCACTATGGCAGTTGACAACTTAAAAAAGCATCTTGTTGTGACATGTAACCAAGTAAAGTGAGTACCATATGGGATAGTTTATTAAGTATTTGTCTATTTTTTCTCTGTTTCCATGAATAATAAACGCCTATTTTTTACCATTTTTAGTGCCTATATGCCTGCCTATTTTAACCAAAATAAATGCCTAAACATCCAAGCTTTAATTATTACAATCACTTCTGCGAGCATATAGGACTCTATACGCATTGAGACTTACCTGGAGGTAAGTCCATACAAACTTAAATTCACAGGCCAATCTTCATCTGTAAGTGCGAAAAGTATTGAGATTTGGCCTTGAGGTAAGTCTCCAGTGTTCTGGAGCTGCTTAAATTTTTCTGACTGTAGTACTTTCCAAATTAAGAGGAAGAAAAATTTAAAATATGAACAAATGATACTCCAAGCATGTGGTTGAGATTTCGTCACTGTTTCTTTTTAAGCAGTTCTCTGTAATGAAATGGCGGCAAGCTATGAAAGTACAGATTTGAGAAATGCATTTCTATGAATGCAGAACCAGGAAGGAATAGTATTTCTCGATTGATCGCATTTCTCCACGGAGAATTACTGATTTCAACGACCTCTTACAACTTTTTTGTGAACTATAAGTCTAGGAAGTAAGTCTAAAGCATTTATGGACAATTATCCTATTCACACATATCTCCCTGGGTAAGTCTATATAGATAAGTCTGCTATAAGTTTTAGCATGTATGGGGTCCTTATATCTGTCTATGACTAGCTATTAATGAGCTGTTGGGTCATAATAAAATTTGTTATATAGAACATTTTTAGTGACTTCTAGATCATAAAAGATTTTTTTTTATTTCAAATATATTAATGATTTTATGTTACACAAATCTTAGCCCTACTGACCATAAAATTCAAATGTACCGATATGTAAAAATAACAAATATTTAGCAAGGAGTATAATATTTATTAACTCAGGAAAATATGGATTAAAATTTTGTTCACAACAGTAAAGTAAAACTTTCAAATAAGTTACTTCTCATTTAAATGACTAAAATTTAATAATTAGACCAAACAGAAAACGCCATATTGTACTTAGTATTCATGAAAAAAACTCTGCAGGATACAGAATTAAATATCAGGTTTGTACCTTACAGATAAAAAAAAAGTTGTGCTGGTGTAAATATAACGGAATGTAATGAGTGAACTACAAAAATCTTATTATCTATGCATAAAAGTTGTGCAAAGTAAAAAAAAAAAAGAAAATAAAACATTCACGAAGAAATGAAAAAAAAGGGAACATATTCATCTTGCAAATGACCATTCACTGTACTTTCATTGGACATTATCAAACCTAATTCTTTTCGACCATAAGCTATTACTTTAGGGCCTTTACCTTGGAAATTATTTTACAGTATCTAATAAAATATATTAAAAAACTCAGAAACTTACTTTTTTTATTAATGAATCATTTGCGTTATGTAAAATATGAAATACTGAAATCCATTTTAAGAAATGAGTCTAATACTAGATTTATAATCTTGCATCACGTGAGATTTATGATGGATAAATGAGGAACAGACTTAGTTCAAATGCTGATATAAGTGTGCCTAATAAATTTGGTACCTGAAAACAAAACAACAAAATAAACACAACTGTAAGATGCTGAACAACAGTAAATTCTTAATCAAATCGATAAAATCTCATTTACGTACCTGTATAAACGGATCACTCAAAATGTATCCATATATAAGCCACTGTATAGAACATACAAATGTAGCCAAAATTATTGGTAGGGGAAGGCTGTCACAGTTCTTTACGCTGAGCACATGTGCCTATAATGTAAAGGTCAGAGTCACATTGCTGGTGTCAAGAAATCATTTAACTACTTATTTAAATACTTTCATTTCTTGGAGGAAGGAGATCTATAGTAAAATCAGGATACAGTTTAGCCTGAATTACAAAATTTTTTCTCTTGAAGTTATGGACAGTTATTGGCATAAACAAATTTCACTGTTAATATATTAGGAGCATCGTTTCAAAACGTAATATGTGCCCCTTACAATTTTTTTACACGAACGACGAAAAACTGGATTACTTGTAAACCGGAGAAGTTTTCAAAACACTACACAAAACCATTTTTAAGTACTGGTTTCACAGTTTACAAATATGACGACTTGGAACCATCAGACTTCACAGCATGAAAGATAAATAAATAGAAAGTAACAAATTTAATTTCGTCCACTGGGGGACTTAATATGTTTTGAAACGATGCTCCTCATATGAGGAATCCAGTCCTGCTGTAATGGTATATATATATTATTTTTTAAACTCTGTATAAGAAAAGGTTCTCCTAAAATAGAAGGTGAAAATGATCAAGGAGGCTTATTAAATTTTAATTTTCAAGCTTCCCTAAAATAGGGGTTGCCCTGAAGGACAAAGTATACCAAATATACAAGTATTAGTAAATACGTACAACTTTATGAAAATGTTTTCATGAGAAATATAATTATTATTATTGTGTTACTTTATATATGTGATCACTCAGAAGATAGATTGAATATTTTAGAGCTGACCATGATTGTTTGGCCAAACACCTGCATAGAATTGGAATATATCAGTCCCCTAACTGCCCATTGTGCAACTCAAACCAAGAAATGGATTCGGAACACCTCAAAATCTGTGCTTCAGTGGCTGACCATGATAATATCTTTGAAAAATATTGGAGTGCAAGAGGTCAAATGACTTTATTGTCAAACGCCTGGCATTAGAAAACAGCAACATATTTTAGAGCTATCAAAGAAACAGTCTTGGCCAAAGAGGATTCAAGATTGAACTCTTTGCAGAAATTAATACATTTTTTTGTAATCGTGCCTCTGGCACCCACTAATAACCCAATAATTTCAATAGTTTGTAACTTATACATATGTAAATAATAAGGAACAGTTGGACCATAAATTTGATTCTTCTCATTGTTGACATCTTCTGGTTGAGTTGTATTCAATTCGGTCACTTAAAAGAAGTATATGGTCAACACGAAACTTGGCTATTAGGAAAAAGCTTTTGTAAGATCTACAAAGCACATAAAGCTAGCTTATTAAATGGTTACATATATTAACACTATGAGGACCAGGACTTTCAAACTACCTAATATGACCAACAGCGGTCATTTTGACCTACATGTTTAATCGTAATTTTTCTCTTATTAGAAACTTTAATTTAAAATATCATCTTCTTACAGACTTAGTGACTGTAATTAAGGAGGTGAAAGTTAATTTCAGAACATAATTTGAGACCAGTATACACTCTTATAAGAAAAAATTATGTTATGCTTAAATGAAAAAAAGTATTTTATTAACTGTGTATAACTACTAGCGTATTAATTCTGCCATTTCTCGGATGCAATTCTGTTCTTAACATCATGTGCAATGAATCATTCATGTTCACTCAATTTTACATTAAATATTTTGAAAATATATGTTGTTTTCTAATGCCAGGCATTTGACAATAAAGTCATTTGACCTCTTGCACTCCAATATTTTTCAAAGATATGGTCAGCCACTGAAGCACACATTTTGAGGTGTTCCGAATCCATTTCTTGGTTTGAGTTGCACAATGGGCAGTTAGGGGACTGATATATTCCAATTCTATGCAGGTGTTTGGCCAAACAATCATGGCCTGTTGCCAATCTAAATGCAGCTACAGACGATTTTCGTGGTAAATCAGGAAAATATATAGATATATTTTGTGTTTTCTGAATGTATCTGTCATCTATTGGCTATTATAATCACATCTTGCACACACATACATGATTCTTTCAGAACACTAGCCACACAAAAACTTGTTATACTTTGCGCAGACATGTGGTGTGTTATTTCTAATATGACACCCTTCAATCAAACAGATCCTCCTCCCTGATTTCCTGGACACTGCTGAGATATACAATCTTGCGGGATATAATTAGGATCACCAGTCTCATTCTCATCCTAGTCACAAACACGAACTCGGTATTCTCTCTCAGAATCTATTTCTGACAATGTTTCTAAATAATGCAGAATTCTTCACTGCTCATAATCTTTCGTGTCAGAAATTCTTCATCACTTAAACACTTTCGTTCCATATTTGCAAAAGAACTACAGTAAATGGGCAATGGCGAATAGAAATCTTGAGATAGACCAGGGGTGCTCAACCTTATGAATATTTAAAACAATATTGTTTTGGAGGGTCGCAGAGATCCTCCAATATCAAATACAATTTCCATAAATATCTTACTAATTAGTGATTACTGTAATTTATAGTATATATATATATATATATATATATATATATATATATATATATATATACTTACTTACTGGCTTTTAAGGAACCCGGAGGTTCATTGCCACCCTCACATAAGCCCGCCATTGGTGCCTATCCTGAGCAAGATTAATCCAGTCTCTATCATCATATCCCACCTCCCTCAAATCCATTTTAATATTATCTTCCCATCTACGTCTCGGCCTCCCCAAAGGTCTTTTTCCCTCTGGCCTCCCAACTAATACTCTATATGCATTTCTGGATTCGCCTATACGTGCTACATGCCCTGCCCATCTCAAATGTCTGGATTTAATGTTCCTAATTATGTCAGGTGAAGAATACAATGCGTGCAGTTCTGTGTTGTGTAACTTTCTCCATTCTCCTGTAACTTCATCCCTCTTAGTCCCAAATATTTTCCTAAGCACCTTATTCTCAAACACCCTTAACCTAAGTTCCTCTCTCAAAGTGAGAGTCCAAGTTTCACAACCATAAAGAACAACCAGTAATATAACTTTACTGTTTTATAAATTCTAACTTTCAGATTTTTTGACAGCAGACTGGATGATAAAAGCTTCTCAACCGAATAATAACAGGCATTTCCCATATTTATTCTGTGTTTAATTTCCTTCTGAGTATCATTTATATTTGTTACTGTTGCTCCCAGGTATTTGAATTTTTCCACTTCATCAAAGAATAAATTTCCAATTTTAATATTTCCATTTCGTACAATATTCTCGTCACGAGACATAATCATATACTTCGTCTTTTCGGGATTTACTTCCAAACCTATCTCTTTACTTGCTTCAAGTAAAATTCCCGTACTTTCCCTAATCGTTTGTGAATTTTCTCCTAACATATTCACGTCATCCGTATAGACAAGCAGCTGATGTAACCCATTCAATTCCAAACCCTGTTATCCTGGACTTTCCTAACGGCATACTCTAGAGCAAAGTTAAAAAGTATAGGTGATAGTGCATCTCCTTGCTTTAGCCCACAGTGAATTGGAAACTAATAATACAAGTCTGTTCAAATATTTTTATTTTAATTTTATGTTTGAAACTTTACTATCGGGCCACAGCAAATATAGTGGCGGGCCGCGGGTTGTGCACCGCTGAGACAGACTAATGATATAGGCCTACTTCACACAGTTGTCAAAAGAATTTTCGCTGTCATCCAAAATATATTGATTGTATTGTAATGTCACAGGAAAGCAGATATAAACTCCCTACTGTCTTATGTTTTGAGAATCAACCAGTCTCCGTAAAGGGAATATTTTCGGTAATATAAAATACTTGCCATATACATTCAATAAATCTGCCACATGGCGACCATGTATTGAGTTCACTGTTAGACGGCAGAAGACGATCATAAAACAGCAATATTTTTAGTTTGCAGCTGCATGAAAATAAAAGAATGCAGACCGGTCAAAATGACCTGTGTTGGTCCTTCTATGTAGCTGTACTTGTTACTGCCCACAAATAATGTTTGAACTAGAAATTTTCAGGGGACCTAAAGAGAGTAAATTCAATAAAAGTCTCGAAGAACGAAAATGATGAACCAATAAACAGTGGAGATACAAATGAATTAAATATCAAAATGGGTCAAAATGACCGGTTGATCCTTCAAATGTTAACAAAAATCAATGTTTACATTTATAAAATCAATCAATCAATTAATCACTCATTCAATCAATCTGAATTTCAGTATCACATTCGATTTGGTAGTAAAAACTTAATTTGCTTCCTGTTTTTTTTCATTTGGATATCATATGTATAATCGAAAAAGATATCATAACACAAAGACTCTGAAGTTCGAATCCACTGTGGTAAAAACTTTTGCTTTCCTTAAGAGTTTTCTCTATTTCTCCAGCAAGAGACAAACAGATATACTATCAAAAACATTCAACACAGTGAGCACAGAGGAGTTACACAAATATACATATGAAATCATAAGATGTGCAAACTATTAAAAATAAATCAATAAAAAATAACATTTTCAATTTGAAGCAAATGAATAACAAAAAATTAATATTCAGAAATTAATAATAGTAATAACAATAATAATAATAATAATAATAATAATAATAATAATAATAATAATAATCCATGAATTGTGGGTCAGGTTGCGGATCAAGGAGACGGCCTCCAGATATTTTTTATTTTATTTTATTGGGTTATTTTACGACGCTGCATCAACATCTAGGTTATTTAGCGTCTGAATGATATGAAGGTGATAATGCTGGTGAAATGAGTCCGGGGTCCAGCACCGAAAGTTACCCAGCATTTGCTCATATTGGGTTGAGGGAAAACCCCGGAAAAAACCTCAACCAGGTAACTTGCCCCGACCGGGATTCGAACCCGGGCCACCTGGTTTCGCGGCCAGACGCGCTGACCGTTCCTCCACAAGTGTGGACGCCTCCAGGTATGGAGGGTAGCTGTGAATATATTGAATAAGCAGTCACGGACAGCCGGAGGGGTGGTCCTCCAGCTTGGGGGTTGGGCGAAGGGCTAACAGCCCATCACCGTAAAAAAAAGCAGCTTGTTACGAAACCTTTAAATAAGCCTTGGAATGGGATTGATTCTCTGGCACGACCAATGGTGGGCTTATGTGAGGGCGGCAATGAACCTCTGGGTTCCTTAAAAGCCACTAAGTAATAATAATAATAATAATAATAATAAAAAAGGTAAAGGTATCCCCGTAACATGCCATGAAGGCACTTGGGGGGCATGGAGGTAGAGCCCCATGCTTTCCATGACCTCGGCACTAGAATGAGGTGGTGTGGTCGGCACCACGCTCTGACCGCCTTTTACCCCCGGGAAAGACCCGGTACTCAATTTTATAGGAGGCTGAGTGAACCTCGGGGCCGTTCTGAAAGTTTGGCAACGAGAAAAAATCCTGTCACCACCTGGGATCGAACCCCGGACCTTCCAGTCCGTAGCCAGCTGCTCTACCAACTGAGCTACCCGGCCGCCAATAATAATAATAATAATAATAATAATAATAATAATAATAATAAAGGTAAAAGGTAAAGGTATCCCCGTAACACGCCATGAAGGCACTTGGGGGGCATGGAGGTAGAGCCCCATGCTTTCCATGACCTCGACACTAGAATGAGGTGGTGTGGTCGGCACCACGCTCTGACCGCCTTTTACCCCGGGACAGACCCGGTACTCAATTTTATAGGAGGCTGAGTGAACCTCGGGGCCGTTCTGAAAGTTTGGCAACGAGAAAAAATCCTGTCACCACCTGGGATCGAACCCCGGACCTTCCAGTCCATAGCCAGCTGCTCTACCAACTGAGCTACCCGGCCGCCCAATAATAATAATAATAATAATAATAATAATAATAATAATACTCAGAAATTAAATGTCTTACCAGCATTGTGAGGGGTGCAGCGAAGAACAAAATTGTCATTAAACTGGCCACAAAGCCAATATATATTTTAGCTTGTTCCAAATCCGATTCATACTGTGTATAACACAGCATGACTACCAATGCTACTATAACTCCTAGCATCTGCTTCACAACTGCAGACTGAAACAATTTACATTACATTATATGTTGTTACAGTACTAAGCTAAAACATTTGGAGAGGGACACACAGAATTCTCAACCTTTCTCTTGAAGGAATTACTTTACACTTCTTAAACTTTCATGATACATACAGTAGCGTGCAAATTAATCCGAACAACGTAATTACTTATGCAAAAACACTCAAACGGGATAAAAAAAGGATCTAAGACATACCTCAGTAATCTATGTGGCCTCCCTTGTTCCTAATAACAGCTCTGAGACGATTTGGCATGGATTCCACTAATTTCCCAGAAATATTCTTCATTTCTTCATCGCGAAACCATACACCAATGAGGACAGAAATCATCTTCTCCTTTGTAGAACAATCCATTTTTTGCATTCTTCTTTTGCAAATTGACCACAAGTTCTCAATTGGGTTGATGTCGGGTGAGTTGCCTGGCCAGGGGAGTACCTGAATATTCTTCTTGTTGAAGAATGCTGTAGTTTTTCGAGACGTATGGCATGGTGCCAGGTCTTGTTGGAACACACCTCTGCCATCCGGAAATGATTTTTGCAGCTGGGGTATGATTCTGGTTTCCAATAAGTGAATATATTTGTCAGAATTCACCATTCCCTTGATAGGTATTAATGTTCCAGGCCCTTCATGTGTAAAACAACCCCAAAACATTACTTTTTCGGATCCTTTCCGTAAGTAAGAAACACGGTGGCCGTGGACCTCGAAATGAGACTCATCGGAAAAAAGTACATTCTTCCAGTCATTCACTGTCCAGTGTTGATGTAATTTTGCCCACATTAAGCGTTTTTTGCACATAACAGGGGTTAGCAGTTGCTTCTTAATAGGCTTACGAGCCCTTCGTCCAGCTTCCAAAAGCCTACGCCGCACTGTTGTGACGTGAATATTCGCCCCAGTGGTAGCCATTAACTCACGGGTTAAGTCGACAGCAGTTAGTCTAGGATTTAATTTATTTTCCTGACAATTAAACGATCATCTGCAGGTGAAGTCTTCCTTTTCCGGCCACAGTTTCCTTTTTTCTGGGGTGTGATGGATCCAGTCTCCCTGTATCGTTTTATGATCGAATTAACAGTAGCCAAACCGATGTGACATTCTGCAACAATTTGCCTGTGTATCATAGAAGAATGCTCTGCTAATGTTATAATTTTAGACAGTTTTCGTGGAGTCGTATCCATTTGTGAAGACGACAGAATGTACACAGGATTGCAGTATTGTCTTCAACACAACTGAAATGCTTATAAGTACAAAACGACAGGCAAAATGTCTCATATTATAAAAAAAATAATGACGACAGACCTTCAACAATGGAATTACACGTACTACAGATGTCAATTAAAGCGGTATGAGCAGCTGTGAGGCCAAAAATGACAGAAAATGTAAAAATATGTCGTGTTCGGATTAATTTTCACGCTACTGTAATGCATTTCGACTGATGATTCCAGTATGTTTGTGAGAAATTTTGTCTTACACAAAAGTTCACCTTAAAAATACATTAGCAGCAGCCAGAAAGGTCTTTGTCGACCATATCAGGTGTCAGAAACTAACCAATTCAACAACGTACAACAAAAATGGATCATCTGAATCTAAACTACAGCACATTTCACCATTTTAGAGCCCACAAATTCTAACCTCAAAAAGAGTAGTAATATTTACCTTTGTTATAGTGTAGAAATAAAATGTAATTACATAAGCGAGCTGTAATGCAGCTCCTATTGTATTGACTATGATGAGAGATGAGTCTTGAAGAAGGAACCCGTAACGTAACCACATACATGATCTGTAAAAAAGAAGAAATATATGTAACATATGGGTTGGGGACAACTGGCCACAGAAAATTGGCCACAGAGGCAACTCGCCACATAATTGAAATTCGTATCAAAGACAATTCGCCACATAATTGAAATTCGTATCAAAGACAATTAGCCACACATTAAAATTCAAGGCAATACTCAAATTCGCAACAATTTATAATATATTTGTATGATAACACAAGACAAATCCAGAAGCTGTAAACTAATTAGGAACTATGGCGAAAGAAATTCGCTTCACAAAATCAGAAAGAGGCTCTGGCAAATTAATATATCTTGGCTACATGTACACGAGACTTAGAGAAAATAAGAACGGAGTTGTTTGGTGCTGTGACATGCGTGGCGGGTGTAATGCAACAGTCACGTTATCAGAAGATGGAAGCAGTGTCGTCAAAGAACTGTCCGAACACAAGAATCATTCTGCAGACTGGGGAAGGATTAAGGCAAAGGAATGTGTAGAGAACATGAAGGCAAGGCCAGGGACTTCCCGAGAACCAACGTCTGTCATTATTCAAAATGAGTTACAGCGTATTGCAAGCAAAGCCAATGTGAATCTACCGAAGAAACCATCTATTAAAAAACTGTGCCATGCCAGGAAGCTGCACCTATCACCTGAACCAAGGAATATTGACGAACTGAACATTATAGCCGACAGATACACTAAGACCGTACAAGGAGAAAGGTGGTTGTATTTTGAACTGGACGACAACGTGAAAGTTATCATAACTATCACTAATTCACATTTAAATCCTGGGGAACGAGAATGCGGATGCTTTAGCAAAGAAGGGCAG
The DNA here is from genome assembly GCF_040183065.1 of Periplaneta americana. Classification (NCBI taxonomy): domain Eukaryota; kingdom Metazoa; phylum Arthropoda; class Insecta; order Blattodea; family Blattidae; genus Periplaneta; species Periplaneta americana. Next base: position 34,136,994 of record NC_091122.1, read on the forward strand.
CACTGCTACTTACAGACCTGTAACTAAATCTACGTATTACTCTGTGAAAAGATTTATTAAATCTACATACTTAGACTTCACCAAACAAAATTTGATAACACAATCTCAAGGGAAAAAATGGAACTCTCTGCATCAAAATCCACAGTTAATTCCCGATTTATCACGAAAATCGTCTGTAGCTGCATTTAGATTGGCAACAGGCCATGATTGTTTGGCCAAACACCTGCATAGAATTGGAATATATCAGTCCCTTAACTGTCTATTGTGCAACTCAAACCAAGAAATGGATTCGGAACACCTCAAAATCTGTGCTTCAGTGGCTGGTCATGATAATATCTTTGAAAAATATTGGAGTGCAAGAGGTCAAATGACTTTATTGTCAAACGCCTGGCATTAGAAAACAACAACATTTAAATAAACTGTTACAGTCCCATTTTTTAATAATGGACGGTGTGGCAAATTGTCTGTCTGTGGCAAATTGTCTATCTATGGCGAATTGTCCATATTAGGTACCAATTTTCTGTGGCCAATTGTCCGGAACCGGTAACATACCAGTAAAACTTAGATCTCAAACTCTTCACATTGTTTCGAAACTCGAAAGCGAAACACACTGTTATTTCCATTAAAGAAGAAGCAGGAATCAAGACTATTTGAAAATCTGATGCATGGGAGTAGTCCAAATAGAGATGGAATGAAAAGGGAAAGGTAACAATTGTAATGTAATATGATCTATGATATAATAATTATAATGTAATTTAATAGTACATTATGCAACGAGCCTATAATGGTAGTAATTAAGACGCGAGTATGTTTATGAAACGAGCGCAAGCGAGTTTCATAATTTTCATATGAGCGTCTTAATTACCATTATAGTCAAGTTTCATACGACTTTTTATGCTCGACCATATTTCTAACTTCAAATTATTCATAAGTATTCATGTTATTCTTATCTGACTGAGGAGCGGAACTGACCTTGTGCAATACCTCGTAAATTGTGAGATGTGCGCAGACGCGAAAGTATTGATTTTTTCCGAGAAACAAATGTCGACATTGACCTTGATATAATCTAGAGAGTAAAATAAACATTAATCTTGATATAACCTTGAAATTGAATTAGACATTGAAAGACGAGATGACAAATTGAATTTATTCGAATATCATTCACAATTAACGCTAATTATTATAGTTACAGAACTAGTTTCCTTTCGATTGCATAACCGAGAATAATCGATACTTGCGCTTTCATATTGCTACAATGGTATTTTCTGATTGGTGGAACACCTGAACTTTAATGAATAGGTGTACTTTAATAAGGTCAATTAAAGGGCTGCTACCAGGTGTATAATTACATTTCGGCATGGTCGAGTATAAAGTAATATAATATACGAGTACAGAGTAAGAAATGTTGGAAAGAGTGGGTGAAGAAAGAATGATGCTGAAACTGATCAGGAAGAGAAAAAGAAATTGGTTGGGTCACTGTTCTGGAAGGAATGGTGAATGGGAGAAGAGTTCGGGCAGAAGAAGATATCAGATGACAGACGACATTAAGATTATGGATCATACAAAGAGACTGCCTTGCAGTTTTATAATGAAAATTAAAAACAACTTTTTTCGGTCCCTGTTATCAATCAGTTAATGTTTTAAGATTAGCAGCATTCAAAAATGATTATAATAAGCGGTGTCCACTGTACAAAGAAGTGATTGGAAGCACTGTCTAGCTGGAAGTCCCATTCGTAACAACCTTGCTTCGTGACTTGCCTCCACCTCTACCCTTTCTACTCCTTTCCCTATAACGATGGGGCAGCAACATAACAATTTCAACTGATAAGCATAACACAGCAAGGTTATTTTCAAGGAAAGACTACCTTCCCTTTATTATCACCTCATGTCGTAGTTTCTTTCCTTCTGGTTAGGTAAGGTTAAGAGAAAGTGAGAGTGATCCTTCCTTTGAAATTTCCTACAGCAGCGAACAGAAAGAATCATAAAGGTGTAACAGACAGTGGCGTAGCATGAAATTTTGAGCAGGGGAAGCTAATTCAAGTTGTCTTTCATGCAATATGAGAAAACGTATTACAAAAATATAGTCTTAAAATAAATAGTAGTCAATGTCAAGTCAGCAGTCGAAGTTTGGTTGGAACCTCGTAAGTAACACCAATAAGGCATGACCTCAAATGGTACGTAGTAAAATATGATTTCACGGTTTACACATCAAATAGACACGTATAATATAACACTAGCTCACTCCCTGTCATAGAGGAATCACAATATTAATGGTCAATAGATACAGTACGTAAGTATGCGTCTGTCTTTTGGTTGTGTCCTTCATTGACAGCAAGGGAATCGGTCATTTGTTTTTTAGATCACAATTTTGTTCGTAAGTCAATCTTGATAATAGAATTTTCCTAAAAAATTCAAGTAAATTGGTGTCAGGAACTGTTATTTCACTCATTATTTATTATATCAGCCACAATGCACACTAACACTTCAACTGAACACACCTGACGAAAAGGGATAACTAGGAAACTACTTATTTTAAATGTCAAAGCTAGCTTCTTGCGAGCCTTGCGACTAGGGTAGTTTAGTTAGAAAGGGATGGAAAATCTGCGCGGTGGGTTACACAGAAGAATGAGTGTAAGAAACCAGTCTGCTTGGAAGCTGGTGTGTGCAGGCTTCTAGTTTACTGCTGCATCACAAATCATCCTGAGCTGCTGCATCACAATATTTAACGCGTAAATATAAATTCTATTAAAATTAATAAATAATTTTGTCCATAGATTGCAGGTTTACTATGAAATTATTATTAACTGGGGAAGCTGAGCTTTTTAGCTTACATTGACGCTACGCCACTGGTAACAGAACTTGAAAACGTTCATAAAATTGGTTCTAGATTTCTCTAGAATGGGCACTAAGGTTTTAGATACAATTATTCATATTACATTTGGCTAGTTAATGTTAATATATCTGGTACTTTACAAGTATGGTAAGAATGTACCTAATACACAAGAACTTTACGAAATGACAATGCCACAGCTCACGACTGATGGAACAAGAATAGCAATTATTGCAGTTCGTACAAAACAACCATACAAAGAAAAGATAAAGGAATATTAAGAAACAGAATAAGTCGTATGCATCTGCGCAGTAAAGCCTCCACAGGGCTGCACACTCAGCAAAACATACTGACCCATTTGCGAAGTCCTATATTGAAAAACACGTGGGTGGTTTTGCTACATCCCAGTTGTTTTCAGTGGAAATATATGCCAGATTGTGTTTTGGATGAGTGAATAGTAGTACAATATGTCCACATATGATCCATATATCTTAATAATCCACACCTGTGGAGTAACGGTTGGCACATCTGACCACAAAACCAGGTCGCCCGGTTCAATTCCCGGTCAGGACAAGTTACCTGGTTGAGGTTTTTTCCGGGGTTTTCCCTCAACCCAATATGAGCAAATGCTGGGTAACTTTCGGTGCTGGACCCCGGACTCATTTCACGGCATTATCACCTTCATCTCATTCAGATGCTACATAACCTAAGATGTTGATAAAGTGTCGTAAAATAACCTACTACTATATCTTAATATCGTCTATCATCTGATATCTTCTCTCATTCACCATTCCTTCCAATGTATCCTTTAATAGGCAGTTTTTTTCTCAGTCAGTGATCTCTTCCTGATCAGTTTCAGCATCATTCTTTCTTCACCCACTCTTTCCAACACAGCTTCATTTCTTATTCTGTCTGTCCACTTCACAACACTTGGATTTCGGTTCAGTATTATAATTAGGTTACTGTAAATCTTATGTTTTAAGATAATTCGGAAATACTGTATATATTTTATATGCATCCAACCTATTGCCTCCCTGTGTAGTGGAATTTTTTTTCATAAATTTAGTTTAAGAAACCGTAACTGATCTCTAAGCTTACTACTTAAAAATAAACTACTTAAATAGAAACAATGAAACCTCTCTGGAAGACCACTCCTACTAAGAGACCACCCCTCTCAGAGGCTGATTTTTCTAAGAATCGATGTACAAACCCATGAAACAAATGAATCGGTTATTGTTGAAAGGAACCAAATCCACTTTTTAAAGTTTTGAGATAATCGAAAAAAACTGTTTTGTGAATAATCTATCGAAGATTTAATCAAAATATATTGTACACATAAAATATATATATATATATGCAATATATTGTGGTTTAATCTTCGATAGATTATTCACAAAACAGTTTTTTTTCCATTATCTCAAAACTTTAAAAAGTGGACTAATTCCTTTCAACAATAACCGATTCAAATGTATTTTGTACCTCCATTTAAGAACCACTCCTTTTCCACTACCACTAACCAACTGAAGAATAGCCGTTTTCTTAATTTTCCCCTTTTAAGAGATCAGATTTCAAAATTAAAGTATGCACTAAAATCTTACAACAGTTTTTTTTTAGTTGGTTATTTAACTACGCTGTATCAACTAATAAGCTATTTTGCATAGATGAGATTGGTGATAGCGAGATGGTATTTGGCGAGATGAGGCCGAGGATTAGCCATAGATTAACTGGCATTCACCTTATTGTTGGGAAAAACCTCGGAAAAAACCCAACAAGGTAATCAGCCCAAGCGGGGATCAAACCTGCACCCGAGCACAACTTCAGACCAGCAGGCAAGCGCCTTAACCGACTGAGCCAAGCCGGTGGCTTTTACAACACAGTAATTTACTGCATTAAATAAATCCTGAGAGTTTGATAAGAGTTCTGTAATGAATCTCCCAAGATTAAAATTAAATTTAACAACACTTTTTAACTACATGTGCTAAATGTCCGATCTTTTAATTTTCTCAGGAATGTGAGAACTTCTAACGAGAAGAGGATGTTGTTAAGAGCTGTGAACACTTCGCACAGCCTCCAGAATCTGACCATGGATTATTTGCTCCTTTATTTAACAGTTTTATTTCTTCTGGCATGTTGTTAAAACATGTTCAGTAAAATGACAGTGTATTATTGCTGGAAGACTGAGCCAGAGTAATTCCTGAAAATGATAGTGGCTTTTCAGAAAGATAATTAATAGAAGAATTTAAATGTGGCGAAACTCAGATTAATTCAGTTTTAAAATTGAAGTCAAAATTATAACCATGTGGAATTCCAATGTAAATCGTGGCATGAAAAGAAATCAACAGGAAATGTTTCATAATGTTAACATGTTGTTGCTGGAATCGTTCAAAAGTGGGAAGTCATATTAACAGACCACTTACGAAAGAAAAAGCTTTGAAAATTGCTGTACAAATTATAATTTCAGATTTCACTGCTAGTAATGGCTGGCTTCGAAAGATTCAGTGTACATAACAAAGGTCAAAGAGTGTTTTGTTTTCAATATACTTCTCGTGCTAATCATTACTGCTGATATAAGACATGGCACCGGTATATCAACTCAATTCGCAGAAGAGTGATAAACATAAATATCTGTCAGCTCATGATGAGAAATATTGGTATTCCTCGTGGTTTATTCAGAGCTGAGCAGATGACAGTGAAATTGAGTTCTAGACGACTTGGAAATCTACAGACGTGAAACAGAGCCAAGAATAATCAGAATACGAAAATCACTCTGTGACAAAATCATCATTATCTATCAGTGATTTTTCCTAGGCTGTCACACTCTGGAGCTGTGAAAGTAAAACGCTGTACACAACACCTCTATTTTACATTGTCAATTTACTACTATCTAGGCCTATCTACTCTCTTTCTTAAGTTACAGCATGAATACATTGCATTACTCATATCTCTCTAGAGAGATAGTTTTAATTAATAAATAACTTCCATAAAGAATTTAATATGTCTCCAAATATTTCATTCATAACCTCTATGGCATAAAAGACTGAAATCTTGGCAATAAATAATAGAAGCCTGTAGTCCAATTTGAAATCTCAATTCTTCACAGAAAACTTAGAAAAATACTTACGATAAAAATCCTGCAACAAATGGTAATGGTGAAGAGTCCCCTGTTGTTCCATTTTGAACATATTTCTGGCAAACTAAACTGTAAGAGAATATTTTATAATTAGGATTTATTTCATACAACGAAAATCTGTCTGTAACTTAAAGAATAGTAATAATCTACACAAAAGCACAAATTGTTATAAATATTTAATTTATGAACAACACACTCTTTTGAAACAAAATTGTTTAAGTCCTGTAGGCTATTTAAAAATGGGAAATAGCCTATAAAAGAAAAAGAAAAAAAAACAATTGAACAAAAACCCAAGATATTTGTTATTGTTTAAGTTATGTGCAGTGCTGTATTTAGGTCTAGACAGTAGACAACCCTGACAGCTGTGTTGAGCAGTAGGTCTACTCTCACAAAGGACAGCAATGGTTCATATAGGCTAATTATTTACTTCCATTCTTGTTGTCCTGTGAATTAAAGCGGGTGTAAGGCTGTCTGCTTTGAAAAAAAAAAAAAAAAGAGATACTGTATTATATATTCATCCAAACACTGAAGTGACGTTACGAATTTTTTTTTGTGTGCTGTACATTGAAATTGAATTTAAAGTGCTTCGTCAAATGGACTACAACGAATCATCAGCAACTTAACCTAAGTGAAAGTGCAGAGGCTTTTATAAGGCAAAAGGTGCATGCATTTCGTAGTTTATTATTATTATTATTATTATTATTATTATTATTATTATTATTATTGCATGTGTTTAAAGCAAAATAATATGATGTTGATACAGGACAAATGATATTTAAATTCGGACATAGATGTATTAATAGGCCTAAATGATTTTGGTGTAGGTCAGTTGTTTCTCCACAAAAGTCTATTAAGTTACACAAATCAAGGAAGCTACTCTGTACGAAGAAATGGTGATGATGATGATGATGATGATGATGATGATGATGATGATGATGATGATACGAAAACGCAGATGGGAGGATAATATTAAAATGGATTTGAGGGAGGTGGGATATGATGATAGAGGCTGGATTAATCTTGCACAGGATAGGGACCGATGGCAGGCTTAAGTGAGCGCGCAATGAACCTTCTGGTTCCTTAAAAGCCATATGTAAATAAGTATAATACGAAAAACTGATCGAACACTCTCCAAATAGCATGCATGCAAAACCTTGTTGGAAGAATACATCTTATTTTGAAATTTATAGAACACTGTCACAGGAAATTTCTAAAATGATTTAGTTAAATCTTTAATATATCCTTGCCAAATTATAGCTTGACGCTAATGAAGTAGAAGCAGTTCATTACAATTACAAATATTGGCTGTATTTGCGATAATATAGTGTAGGCTAAATACAAAATCCGGTAATTATGTAGCAAGCATTGGCCAGGCCGCAATCTTTCCGCAATAGAGGTCCAGGGCACATATTTTCCCATTAGAGTGTAAAGAGACATAATAATAATAATAATAATAATAATAATAATAATAATAATTCTTTATTTATACTGGCAGGGTTAAGGCCACAGGACCTTCTCTTACACTCTACCAGGTCACAAAGTATATAAGCAGTTAAAATTTAACAAAAAGTTAAAGAACAGAATACTAACATATTACAAAAGAAAAAAAAAATAATACCGTAATAGCATAATAAAATCGACACTAAACAACATGAAAATAATACCATAATACAAAAAAAAAAAAAAAGAAATTAAAATATATTATGACATTATGTCAGTCATAAGAAAACGTTGAAAATTTAACTCTGAATCTTCGTTTAGTACTGACATCTGATGTTGCGTTACTTCGTGATGAAATTAAACTGAGAGATGGTATAACTTTACAACTATACATTCATCTGGAAAAACAAATTTGCGAGTTTTCGTAAGGTCGAGGATCAATGACAAGTTATGTTAGGTTTCGTTTGTTTAGGCTTTTGGTATGCCTTACACTTACTGTACGCTTTTTGGTATCTGTACACAGGCCTACACAAATAAGATTTATCCTGAACCGAAAGGAGTGCTTTCGCGCGTAGTGCAACAATATAATACCACTGGGTTACGTTTGATTTCATGTGAAAATGTCTGAAAAAAAATTATCGGTCGGGTATATAAGAAACGATGGTATTTGGAATGCGTCGTGGGTTTATAGCTTCTGCAGTGATCACATCGTGTCTTTAGAGTAAAAGAAAAAAAGTAAATCCATGGTGCTACAGCCCTGAAGGGCCAAGTCCGACCTCACGTTCACATGCCGAAGCAGAGGTGGACGATCATCCAACCAGAATGGAGGTATCGTGTGGTGTGCTATAATTCTGAGATTATTTTCAATGATTTCGGTTGGTGTTTTTCCTCCAGTGCGTGGCGCATAGTGGGATCGAAGATTCGCCAATTTACTTAAAACAATGAATATTATTTTATTTGGTAATGTATGTACCCTGGACCTTAATTGCGGGAAGAAGACCTAGTCGATGTTTACTACATAATTTTCCAAAAGGTACGAATGTCAAATTTGGAATTAGGCCTACTGTATGCAGCCTACAAGGTATTTTTATATTGCATTAGATTTTAAACTATAAAAATATAAATGTACGCTACCACAAGAACAATATACTCACATTCCTGTAAAAAACTGTAATATTGTACAAATTGATGCTGAGGTGGCAATTATGTCTTTAAATCCCTCCATTGCACACCCTCAAGCAGTGATATTTTGTGCTATAAAAAAGAAAACTGAAGTTAGATTAAACATGCAATGTCTAAAATAAAACGTGATTACAGTGTAATTTTAATAAACTTATGCTTAGCAATGTGCTTCGTTATGCGACATACAATTCGCAAATACAAGATTTGAGTGAGGTGTCACGTCATTCCACCAAATTTTAATGTGGTATAAAATTCAGAATGATATACGGTACTGCATGGCGTTCAAATTCACCATTTCGTACCATGATAATTTAACTAGACTTCCATAATGACAGGTTTCATTATTTCTGTAACAAAGAATTTTATAATTACTGCCAAACACCGGCCACGATCACTGCGATGATCGTCAACTATACAAACCGAAAAATCTTATTCTTATTATAAACAACTGTGCTGTTAGAAATGACAATTGAAGTAATATTTACGTCACAGGGTCACCAACATTACACTATGATAATACGATTTGTTTTCCGTAAATTTCATAGATGTAAAGGATTTTATTCTTATCTTCAATACATAGTTTATTCTTGATTTTACAATTAATATTTACCTATTTACACCATGCTTCCTTAAAAATAAAGGAGTGGTGGAAATGGAAAACAAAACACCCCGTCACCGTAAACGTTCTGCAAACATCTGTGAATGCAGTAGTCAGTGGCGGCTTGTCACTCGACCAATATTGTCATTGACAGTGCTACCACTAAAGTAGCATCAGGCGGGTGATTTGGGGACGGCGAAGCGACAGATGGTCGAGAGCCGCGCACGAATTGGCAACGCTGACTGTGCAGTGCTTGCTCCTCGCATGCCGTCCACCCGACCGCTTACGACATTTATATGGCCACTTTTCCGAAAAAGTAAACGTTCCATAAAAATGTTTCAACATAAACAATTTAATGTAACTAGGCGATTTTATACTCCCCCATCCCCCCCAGAGTCAAAATTTTACTGGCCCATAAAACAAAAAAGTATTTTCTTGCTGAAAATTTCAATACACGATTTGGACTTAAATTTCATAATTATTTGAAGTGGTTTATGCGCCCCAAAATGGTCTGTTTAATCGGACATTTCTACGCCAGTTACTAGAAAACCTTGGCAACAGCGTAATTTCTCTGACCCGCCTGATTTAGTGGCTGCTAGTACAGATTGGTGTCCATAACATGAGCAGGCATAATAACCGGATGCTGTGATTATCTCAGTAATCTTTATTATAACCTGCACCCAGTCCACCGTTGTGGAGTAACAGTTAACTCGTCTGACTGTGAAACAAGCAGGCCAGGGTTCAAATCCTGGCTGGGACAAGTTACCTGACTGGGGTTTTTCCTGAGGCTTTCCCTCAACTAATAGAAGTAGAATTGCTGGATAACTTCCGGTATTGGACCTCGAACTCATTTCGCCATCATTAATTCACATATCATCATTCATACCATAGCCTGGGTTAAGTTCACAGCACAGCCGTTTAGCTACAAGCATCATTCACAAAACAGGAGTGGTAAGCACAATAAGCTTCAGGTTCCTTCTTTGTAAAATTATAATAATAATAATAATAATAATAATAAAAATAAATAACCAGCACCTACAGTCAAGAAGGCCATATTTCTTCTGATTATCTTCTCCTGAGTAACTAACAATAGCACATTTAATGTACAGTACATCTCTAAAAATAGTTCAGAATGTTACAGGAATTCGTAGTACTGTACCGGTAACACAAAGTTACGTTTGTTTTAATGGGGCAGTCTGTATTTCATTTCATAATTTTGTTGCACTCTTCATCCTGGTTCAAATTATATAAGCAAGAAGTACAGCTTTGTATTCAGGCCATTAACAAAAAAATTATTTAAAGACCATAGGTACACTATTTGACACAAATTGGTTGCTATTCAGAGACTAAGTCCCACTTTGGAATAGTTTGGGAATCGTGTGTGCTTGTTTGCACGTGTGCATTTTACATTGAGAGATTCGAAGCCTGATCTTTGTAACGAGAAGAAAGAACTCTTATCACTAAGCCATAAAGTCTTCATAGGAAATATGTCGTCTTGTGACATACAGATATGTTGCTGCTACGATTTGCCTTCATCCTCAGTTCTTGATGCTTAATATTTCCCCCGTGTGAATCTCACAATAACCCGAATAACACTTGAGACAAATTCATTCTACAGGAGAGCAACCATTTTCCATGTCAAAGAGTGTACCTACAGTAGGCCTACATACTTCTTAGATATTTCACGAAACATATCTTTGAAAAGTTAATTATTATAATCCATGTATTGTTGTTTAAGTCAACTGTCGAAAGACAGGTCTGAACCTCACAAGTGATACCAACAAGGCACCACTTATGAGACAACTAGGCCAAGAGGTAGTGGGGTAGGATGGCCAGTTCCTTCCCCCTCCATATATTCAAAGAAATTTTAGGCCTTGATTTTTTAGAAAAAAAAATTCTTTAATTAAAGGGGACTGTAATAAAAAATATAGCCTATAATAACTTGTGTAAGTTTAAACTGAAATTGAGGACCTTAAAAAAAAAAAAATAAATAAAAAATAAAAAATAAATTTACACATACTATTTGACTAGAGAGAAGTCCTACGACATCATCCTGCCATGTAGCTCAACAGATAGGGTTGTCACAGTCTTCAGTAATAAGAGGTACGAAACAATTAAATTAAAACCTTACAAAATTCGTGTAGTTCAGAGGTTAACAGAACCCATTATCAGAGCAGACTTAGGTTTTACATGTGGTTCCAACTGTCAATGTATAATGGGCTACTTGAACCAATCTTAATTTTTTATAATGACGAAACATGGTTCCACCTCAGTGGTTACGTGAACACTCAAAACAATCGTTACTAGGACAGTGAAAATCCACACCATTTTCACGAACAACTGCTGCACGACATAAAAATAGGGGTATGGTGTGCAATGAGTGGATGAAGATTGATTGGCCCTATTTTCTTTGAGGAAACAGTCAACGCACAAAGATATACACAGTTCATACTCCGTCCATTTTTTAATGAGCTCAGTGAGGACGAAAAGTTGTATTGTTTTATGCAGGATGATGCCACAGCTCACACTGCTCATGTGTCTATGATCGTCATTAAGGAAGTATTTGATGACAGGGTGGTAAGTCGTAGATTATGACCAGCTAGATCGCCAGATTTAAATCCTTGCGATTTTCATTTATGGGGCACACTGAGAAGTAAAGTTTACGCGAATAATCCACATTAACTTGAGGAACTCAAACAAAATATCCAGCACGAAATTAGAGTCATTTCAGAGAACAAACTGCGATGAGTTACTGGACATGTCTTCAGGAGATGTGCAGCCTGCCAGATATTACAAGGGCGTCATTTCGAACAAGAATTGTGAATTCTGTGAGTACATCATTACGCAATATTAACTGCAAAAGTACGGAACAAATCCTCCGCAAATAGTAGCATTGTTACGTATGTGACAGCCGCCTTGAGTGCGGTTAGGAATCTAGCCCTGGCTGCTTCACCTCTTATTTAATATAACATCTTCCTAAAGGTAAGTCGATAATGCAGTGATGAGACGATTTTGGCAATCATTTCCAAAATCTCCCTTTTTTCAGTATGAAAACCTGGCAACTCTGTGGATAGAAGGAAGGAGTACTGGACGACCCAAACTTAGATATATGGATGGATTGCATAACTGATGTTCTGAAGAATTAGAGGATGATAGCTGGGAATAGAGATTCCTGGAGGAAAGTTCTGGGTTGTATACCTGATGATGGTGATGGTGTATAAACTGGAATAACCAAGATTGCAATTTTTAGGAATGATGTGAAAGAACTTTATTTGTAACCGTTTTTATTTTTTCGGAGTTGTCTCTAATAAAGTTTTGTAATTCCATTGTTTCACAACGAAGTACATTGTACAGAACATCATGGTTAAGAAAAATAAAGAACATTTTCTAGGAGTACACTTCATCAAAATACGCTTCACAATTTCAACTTTTGCTTACGAGATTTAACAGGTTGGCATATTCAAGTCGAGATATCACCCTAAAACTGGTTCTCACGTAATGTAGTCAGTTGCCACTAAGGCCAGGTGAACATAGAATGCATTTTATGAATAACATAATATTTCATTTGTTTTAAAGCCTGATACCACCATGGTGGCTCAATGCTAGCAAGTTGGGCTTATAAGCCAGGGAGCATGGGTTCAAATCCTGCTCCGTACTGAATTTGTAACTTGTGTTGGGCAAGCTAATGGTCTGGCAACACAAGGGTTTTCTCAGGTATTCCAGTTCTCCTGTGGTATCCCAACAATTCTTCGTTATCATCATTCATTACGACTGTAATGTAGACTCACAACCTATGGCACACTCTGGAGAGTTCCTGATGTACTAAGTGGGCTATGCTTCTTGGCTTCTATCAGCTTGCTTGTAGAGTCAGAGCAAATAACGGCATTTGGCAATACTTTATATATACCGGTATATATTTGCTCAGATAACAGACATCTTAAATTTGAACAATTATTTTGCACTATCCCATACATGTTGTTACAAGCAAACATGTCTTCCAAAATAAAACAAATTAAAAAAATGTCTATACCGGTAGGCCTATATATTCTCCTAGCAGTACAGAAATTTTTTAACATCGCAGGGAACCAATTTATTAGCATAAAAGTTTCTAGTTCGAAATAAAATACAGACAAAACATACTGTATGGTTAGGATTGCCAACTCTCCCATATTTCCCGGGATATTCCGTATTTTCCCCTAATTTTTAACATTCTCCCAGCTCCTGTACTTTCCTTCTCTTCGAGTATTTTTCTCCCTTATTTTTGCACAAGATAAAAATCATTATTCTAAACATTTTATTTTGCTGTGAATGATGATTGTTTATATGATGAATTTTGTTGTTCAAGAGATGCTTTATAATGTGCAGTCGTAATGCTTGCCAGAAATGTGTTTTAATGCTCACATGTTTAAAATCAAACAATATCAATATTATAAATTTAGAAAAACTGACTAATTTGTTCTAAGCACACCAAGCTGAATGCTCATACAAAGAGGGTGTTTTATCTCGTGAACAATAATTGGACAGATGTTCGAAACAGGAGCACGACACATCTATTGAAATCAGAGCTTCAAACTGCAGTTGACTTCAACTATTACGCGAAACAAAACCTGTCTCAAAATACACTTTAGTGTAACTGCCGAAGCGTAGAATAAAGTTGTTTTTTAGTAACTGAACAGAATAATTTGTCAATATTTTAAGTGAAATTTTGTCGATTCCTTAGTCTCCCATATCTTGTCCAAAAAAAGTTGAAAACCCTATGTATGGTTAACAAATGCTACCATTCTATCACTAATTTTAACTTTAGTTCTGAAAAAGTCTTATTAAAAATATAATTAAATAATTATTACAATGTTTTATGAAGTATATAAGTTAAATACATTTTATTTTTAATGCATAAAGATGAAAAATCATTATAGTAAAGACCTTTTTTTCAAGTTACGTACAATAATAGCTGGTGAAAAGAGAGAGAGAGAGAGAGAGAGAGAGAGAGAGAGAGAGAGAGTGCAATTTTATTTAAGCACAAATGAGCAAATTTCTGTTAGGTAATTACAAATGCAAGCATGTACATGAAATATTTTCAATACAATAATGAAATTATCTACTAATAAACAGTACAAAGATCAATAAATTGTGAGCTGGAAGTAATGGTTCTTAAAAATAATTACGCTTGGTTCCATCTTTCAATTTAAATATATTTAATTTACATCCGTGCAGAAATATAAAGAGTTAACTTTTTCATTTAAATTAATAATCAATGTTACTTTCAATATTTTCGTGTCTAAAATACAGAATTTTGCAAAAACACTGTAGTGGTAATAAAAGGATATTTCATCTGATGTAATCTCTCAAATATAGAATATACGAGTTAACTTGTTAAGTCTATATTTTACAAGGAACTTAATGAATGCCTCTAATGCCGCAAACATACTAGAAATAAAAACATAAGTAACACTCAAATACAAGTGATGGCTTTAAAAACACTCATAATCTGTCATTTACTTATAACTATTCACTAAGAATAATATAAGCATAATGTAAATGGAAGCAAACAATCGTAACTTCATGAAACAGCTACGGTATATGATACTTGGCAGAATAGAGGATTAAAGTGACCCTATATTGTTCAATGTTTTTCGCGGCCTGATAATATCTCGTAAGCATCAGTTGTAATACAGACTTTTTATTCAAGAAACGTTCCATATAACAACATAAAAAATACAGTATTTTATGTAGAACTATCCCCAAAGGTGACATATTCATAATTCTCAAATAATGACTATGAAACAAACGTTATTGCTGTATGTATTTCGAACTTTCTTATTGGTCCTCATCGTTACAAGTATATTACAAAGTCACTAACGAAAGCAGTCTTTTACGAACATCCATTTCATATTGTCTCCTATTCAAGCCCTGTATCGTAAAGGAACTAACATGTTTAATACTAGCATCAATCGAATTCAGTAACATATCTTCGTTGTTCCTGCAATAACTCCTATGTGACATATTTATAGATTTTCAGATTTTTGCTCTATTAAATAACTTAAATAGTGATACAGCAAATAATAAAATCTCCTATATGTAATTATATTTCTTTGTTTCGAAAATGTAAGAATTCAGTCTCCTATGTACGGCTGCCATAGGATGAATAAATGTGTTTTTTCTTCCTACAGAAAAATTTTATATTTTGTACATAGGAGTTATTGCAGGAACGACGACGATGCTTTACTGACGATGCACCTTGAATCTACACCCTTCTTATCAGTATTATTAAAATAAAGGCTTTTTAATTATTTCTCATATACAATTTTATTTTCTCACTAGTCTCTATTATTTTCTCTAAAATAATTAAAAACCTCTAATTTATCTCCAATCCTATCACTTGTCTAAGTTCAGATATTGTCTACTAAATTTTCAGACACAGAACAAAACAAGAATCAGATGTTTCTTCACGTCATTCATTCACCTTAGACATAGCATTAGCTATATACATTACTAAATCCTATTTTAACCACAATTAAAACAGACACTGTATACCGGTATGTCAATGAAAGCACCATATTGATAAAAGCTCGTATTGTGTATTGTCAAGCAAGCAGCCTATGGAAATTAAGCTGTCTAAAAATCTGTCTTAATGAGACATTTGCAATGCACTTCAGTTATATTTCAATGTAATAAAAATAGTTGAAGTACCTATATACATACATATATCTATTATGTATCCCTGAATGGTGTAAAAATTAGAAAAGAAACAAAGCTCTTGTAATTGTATTTATGAAACCATTAGGAACTGTTGCACTAACACACAACGCCAACAAAATAAAATTTATAGATAGTCTTAAAACTCTTTCTCGCATTTTAAATATTTTCATGTTGTCAACATACATTAAAAAAAAATATTTCGTCTGAGTTTAGATCGAACTGATACATAATGAAAGAGACTTATATTTAAGAAGATCTAACTTTAAAACTCAAAGTAATCTATGAAACAGTATATTCCCATGAAGAGAAACTTGCAGGGTATGGCATGAAAGCATAATAATCTTTTATACAACCAATATCTGATTCCCGTGCTATCTATATTAAAACAACCATTGAAATAATTAAATTATGCAGCTCTTAAGATCCTAACAATTATTGTCTATTTTAAAGCATATGCGCCAAGTGAAATTATTTTCTCCACTTGTGGGTTCACTCTTGTTGCAGTACAGTTTCAAATTTGTTTGTGAATTTTTTATACACACCAACTATGTTTTTATTTGAAGATAAAGTTCTGAGTCTATATTTGAAAATAAAGAAACTAACAAGACGTGTCGACGGGCCAGTTCAAAAGGGAAGCAACTCAAAATTTAAAATTTTGAAAAAAGTGCATTTTTAAGTTTCATGTTACTATGAAAAATCCAAGGATCATTGAAATTGCTCCAAATTCTATTAATGATGTTTCGTATATACTGTACGTTCCAATTAGAGTGATGTTAATTGGATCTTCCACAGCAACATGAAGCTTTAAAATGCAGTTATCTCAAAACTTTAAATTTTGATTTTATTAATAGTGTAGAAAAATTCACTTCGGCGCTGGGGATCGAACCCAGGACCCCCAGTTCTACGCACTGGGTGCTCTACCACTGAGCTACGCCAATTGGCTTACTCCATGTTCGACATGTATGGGGTGATATGAATAAAACAAAGTAAATGCTCTGAAGCACATACTTTGAAGGTTCATAGTAAGCACTACAGAAATGACAGGTACTTCAATTTTCATAATAATAAACTGCAGGGAAGAAAGTGGAGTACCTGCTTCGATACACGTGCACGGGGAGGTTGGGAAGCAGTTTTGAACATGTTTGGACATGTCTTACATAGTACTTGCGTGAACTCAATTCTTATTTGTATTATAAAACAATAAGAAGTCTTTTGAAGCAAGGATGGATAGTGTATTAGACCAATTAAAATTTGTATAGTTGTCAACAGAAAATCCAATGCTGTTAAAGAATCATATTGAATTTAAAAGAAAGCAATTAAAACGTACGAAAAAGACTCTCATCAGAGAAGTGTGAACATGACTCTGAAGAAGTTGAATTACATGAAAACAAAAATAAATGCTGCTTTACTTGTCCAAAGCATATTTCAATTTCATTATAACTCACTCTCGAGGCACACATCTAATGTAATTACATGGATTCCATTAATGCCATCTCGTTTCTTACTCTTACTGACAACGAAAACTGCGTCTTCTACCTCCACCCTTACTGTGCACATGCGGTTGACTCGTCTGCATTTTTTTATTCCGGTTTTCAGTCGTGTTCATGCTAGAGTAGCAGCTACACAATTAGAACTAGTTTGCGATGTATGAAAACATTTCGAACGCCACTACTAGTAGGAACTGGTGCTCCATGATGTAGTTGGTACTTCGTGTCTAAGCATATACTTGTGTGTTTTATTTTTACGAAATGAAGTACATGCTCTGAAAACGTAGAAAAACAGTAGGTGCTCAAGTTTATTCATATCACCCATTATATCATCAATCGTCATACAGGAGTGCATTCATATGAACGACTTGGGCGTCTGGGAACCAACAGTTATGAAATAATCTATGTGATGATATTATTAATTTTTGATTCTAGAATTCTTTGTTATGGTTATTTATTAATAGCGGAGAAAAATTCGCTCTAGCACTGGGGATCGAACCCAGGACTCTCAGTTCTACGCACTAGGTGCTCTAACACCGAACTATGCCGAGGCTCAATCCACAACACCGGATCAAACTGCTCTTCTTTGGTTTTTTTTTTCCTTATTGGCCTACTCCATGTTCGACATTTATTATGTCACCATACAGGAGCACATTCATGTGAATGGCTTGGGCAGCCGGGAACCAACAGCTATAAAATAATTTATGTGATGATATTATTAATTTTTGATCCTACAGAATTCTCTGTTATGGTTATTTATTAAAAGCGGAGAAAAATTCGCTCCAGCGCTGGGGATCGAACCCAGGATTCCCAGTTCTACGCACTGGGTGCTCTACCACTGAGCTATACTGAGGCTCAATCCACAGCATCGGATCGAACTCCTTTTTGTTTTTTTCCTTTATTGACCTACTCCATGTTCGACATATATGTCATCATACAGGAGCAAACTCATTTGAACTGGTCTGTCGTCGTAAGCACTGAGATTCAAAACAATGAACACATTTTATGGATATGCTCTAATTACGCAGATTTCACTAATTTAGTGAAATAATTTACCTACTATATTATTATTAGATGAAATTCTCAGTATTTAATACTTCTAATTTTAAAGACTTTCCTAATTTTCCGAATGCATTTACAATTCAATTGTAACACAGCTTATACTTAAACAGCAAGAACGTAACAGCATTTACGTTATAATACTAGAAAAGCAATCATTATCAATCAGATTCAGAGACACCCTTGTTTATCATGAATGCACACATCTATTTTCTATTGGAATTAAAATGTTTCATTACACTAGTCACTCTTATTGAAATAAAGAGAAAGAGTGATAAAAGTAATAGAAAATAGATCACATCATTTCTCTGTCATTCAAGCTTACACAAATAATTTATTTTAAGCATTATTGAACAATGAATCACACGTAGAGAATGTTTCAAAAGGCACTTTCAAAACACACTATATCACGTCTTTTTGGTCATAAGCAATCATTATTATTGGAATGTCTTCATTTAAAAGAAACACATGTAGAACATTATTGTCAAACTGTAATAGGAATGTAAAAATAATTGATATTTTATTTATATGTTAAGTCAACCTTGAACATCATAAAATAAATATGTCAACTCTCAAAAGAAAAATGTAACACTAACAGAGTAACAGTTCTGAAACTTTTATGACTTCATGTTCAGTGACAATGAATATATACTGCAATCAGTATTAATATATCACATTAGAAAGTTATATATTAGGAATGATATGAAATTACCTACCACCATTTAAATGTTTGAGAAATTTATTTCATCACAAACTTAAACAAATTTAGGGTTAAGAATTATATTTCACATACTCCATTACTTATTCCAACAAACATATTATAGTATGCTATTTAAAACATAGCACTTAACAAGATATAAAATTTCAAAGTCAATTTTTATAACCTTTAAAAGTTTGAACTGGCTTTTTATCATGCATAAATAAAAGTTACAATTGAATTTAAAAGGCGAAAATGTTTATCTAAAATGTTGCTACTTTTTATTAGGGAACCTATTTTATGGTATAATAGCAATAAATGCTAAGTTTTCGGTAAACCCTATAATTTTGTCTTTTTTGGGTATTTATTGTAAAAATATGCCATTTGCAATGGATTTATAGGCACGAAATGTTGCGAGATGAGCCATATAGCGCAAAATGTCGCGAAATAAGAACGAAATACAAGTGAAACGTGCGAAACTGACGAAAGAAAAATATTGTGATTTAGGTTTTTTAAATATTAGTTCATATAAATGCCATTAGAGAGGAGCACTTGTCAGTGTATCGTCACAGAGCTTGGCTAGTGGTGGCAGCATGCTGCGGTGTTCCCAGGTCGCGTCTTTCTTTGTCGAGTGTTTTTTTGTATGGTTGTTAGTAGGTTTTTTTTACCAGATACAGATTTCGAAATTTGATTAAAATGCCGAAAAGTAAAGTCCCATGTAAAGGAAACTGCAGATTATGGCAATGATGATCTTATGCATGGAGATCTTGGGATCTGCTCAGAGAAGTTTATACAGACACATTGCTACCACAAATGTAGAACCGAATGGGTTTTCTCAGTCTACTCTAACATTGTGACAACAAACAGGACAAATCTTCACTCTGAGAGTATCGAAACATTTATGTACCGGTATTTGTTTACTGGACACAACATTTTATTGTTGCTTACAAAACTTCTTGATATTGTATCTTATTTTATGATAACTAGTCATTTTAATCTTCATTTCATATTAGCTAGTCATATTAATTTGTCTTAGTTTTGAATCAGCTTACTTTATAACATTTTATATTTTTATGTTATTCTACAGCATACAACTTAAGGACGTGAACGACCACAAATATTATCAGAAAATGCAGGCTCCAAATTTCTAAAATTTTATAAGGAAATGAACTCACAATTGGATAAAAATTACAAGGTACCACAACAAGACGTATTAGAACTTAAATATCTGATAAAAGTATATAAAAAGGTTACTAATAATATTTTTCAAACCAGTTTTATCAAAGTATGAAAAAAAAATTCTGCGGTTACATCATTTGGTAACCATAACATTGTTATGGTCTCTCTGACATCTTTAATATTTTTCCTGCATGCAATAAACACTTATCTCTGAAAAGTAGACTACTCTCAGACATGTAGAGTTGTTTATTTTAATACAAATAATTTTTTATTTGTCCAATATAAAATATATTAATATTTACATCATGTTTTGTGACCTAATTTTTCTATTTTCAAAGAAATGGGCATTATTCTAGTCTAACTTTTGCATAAATGCATGTTAAATCAGTGTACAAAATTTTAGAATTCTATCTCTATTGGCTGTGAAGTTATGAAATAATATGTGTGAAAATGTTCAAAGTTTGGAAAATTTAATTTAAAGTAAAAAGTGAATTCTAAAACCTATTATTAGTACCGGTAACCTTTTTTTTTTACTTCTATCAGATATTTAAGTTCTAATAAGTCTTGTTGTGGTACCTTGTAATTTTTTTTCAAGTGTAAGTTAATTTTCTTATAAAATTTTAGAAATTTAGAGCCAGCATTTTCTGATAATATTTGTGGTCATTCACGTACATATACCCTTAAGAAAAGTTAAAGATCTTTAAGTAAAAGAAGATAAAAGAAATTTTATTCGTTGTATAGTGAATATCAAGAAATTACGATATCGATATTTTCTTTGTGGCTAGTTTTTATTTTTAATGATTTCTATCGAAATTTATAAACGCGAAATAGTCATCACTCTGGTACCATTTATAGCACCACTACATACTGATACCATTTCATTTCACCATAAAATAGGATTTCTATGTAAATTTTCCAAATGATACGGTAAACAAATAAAATTATAATATTTAAATGCTATATTGGCACTTCGGTCGAACTTGTGATATACTCCAGAACATGAATGTACAAGGTTGCTTAAAAAACAAACTTCTTCATGATGAACAGACTTACTCACGTGACAGACGAACCTTACATTAGGCTTGCATATTTCTGTGTAATACAATATTTTAAAGCACTGTGACCTATAAAAAACAGAACCGTTACAAAAATACGTATTACTACCCTGACTGTTCTCAGTGTGCTTCACGTTTTTATCACTTGTTGTATTGCTCGTCTAATGATAAAGGTAAAAACTAACTTATCATATGGTGTGACCTTCAGAATATTTTGAATTAATTAGTAATTACATATTGCTATGTATTATTTGCTCTTCTTTTCCTTTTCTTGAGGTTTGCTGGGATAAATAGCAAACAGGGATAATTGTATTGCACTCAGTGCAAAACCCACTACATTTTGGAACTGAAACAGAGAGTATATACATGAATTATTTTAACAAGTTAGTTTCCAAAATCAGGCATTTATGAGTTACCAGCATTAGCATATAAAGAAATACACAAAGGCGAATTTACCTACATGCTAAGTGGATACAGCCTAGTCCTAGAGCAGCAATTTTTACCTTCGTTATAACAGCTAGTTTTGTAAAGAAGATGAATAATTGTTCAGGTGACTACATAGAGTCCAAGCAGTACCAGTGGAATGATATAAAGAAGTGGAAATTTAGCTCCTCATTATCACCTGAATTCAGGAATAATTCTGGCAATGGTAAACTTTCTTAACACAAAAATTTAAACTTTTATGTCTCACATGGATTCATAATAGTACATTATGCAACGAGCCTATAATGGTAGTAATTAAGACGCGAGTATGTTTGTTTATGAAACGAGCGCAAGCAAGTTTCATAATTTTCATACGAGTGTCTTAATTACCATTATAGGCAAGTTTCATACGACTTTTTATGCTCGACCATATTTATAACTTGAAATTATTTATAAGTATTCATGTTATAGTTATGTAAGTGAGGAGTGGAACTGACCTGAATTGTGAGACGTGCGCAGACGCGAAAGTATTGATTTTTTCCGAGGCACGAATGTCATTTACCTTTATATAATCTAGAGAATGACATGAACATTAGGCTCGATATAACCTGGAAATTAATTTAGAATTGAAAAACGAGATGACAAATTGAATTTATTTGAATATTATTTACAATTAACGCTAATTATTATAGTAACAGAACATAACCTTCTGCGACAGTATTGGATTTCCAGCCTCCGTGACTTTTCACTAGTCTTTCGATTGCATATCCGAGAATAATCGATACTTGCGGTTTTATAATGGTACAATCACAGTCTACTGTATACAGTCACGAAGCTTGAGTTTTGAGGGTGCTAGAAACAATAGACTGTGACGGTTCTATTTTGCATTGCCTGTAATGAGGCGATATTCGCGATCCTAGTGGTGAGCAACTATCTAATGTTTGCATATTTACTACGTATTGAGCTTCGCGACTGTATATACAGACTGTGGTACAATGGTGATTTCTCATTGGCTGAACAACTGAATTACAATAAATAGGTGTATTTTAATGAGGTGCATTAAAGGGCTACTACCAGGTGTATAATTACTACATTTCGGCATGGTCGAGCATAAAATAACATATACGGTACATATATATATATATATATATATATATATATATATATATATATATATATATATCAAACCAATTATAAAACTGAAATATCATGAATTATACCAGACAGTAGCGAAGCTCTTAAGAGACTTTTGAGGTTTAGCTTATCAAATAATTTGAATTATTATATCTAGTAACAGTATAAGTTTATAACAATAATAATAATAATAATAATTTATTTATTTATTATTTATTTATTATTAATATTTGTGTGCTGAACAACAGTCAGAGGCCAATTATAGTTCAGCACAATACACAAACAGAAGATACAAAGGTGCAAAAACAAATAAATAATATCTTAAATAAAGAAAAACATACATAAACAAAATTGAGAACAAGAACAGTAAATACTAATAATCAAAACGAAACTATACCTTAAAAGGATCTAAATTGTGCCCATGCAAATTGGCATATTTTATGCATCTCCAGACTGGAGAAAGTGATTTTGAATTTCTGTTATAAACATTTTTTTGAAATCTTAAACCTTTTGTAGGAATACGAAGGCTGATATTGTTTATGATAGACTCACAATCAATATCACCCTTGATCACTTTGCAAAGAAACACATAGTCAAGATTTTGACGTCTAGAATAAAGGCTATAACAGTTAAAAATATTTTTAGGTAATTTCATAGTTAAAGTCAGAGGAACTGGGTATAAATCGAAAAGGACATAAGGAAATAAATTGTCTTTGAATATTTTCCAATTTAACCGAATCAGTTAAAGTAATGGAATTCCAGGCTACAGATGCATATTCAAGTTTAGATCGAACCAAAGTAAAGTATAGAATTAATAGAGACTCTGGAGTAGAAAAAGAATAAGTTATATACCTTAGTAAACCAAGCATTCTTATTGAATGATTATAAATATATTGAACATGATCGTGAAAGTATAATTTAGAATCGAGTAATACAATAAGATCTTTAATAGAATTTTTCCTAATAATACAGACGTTATAAAGAAAATAATTAAATTTTATGGAGTACGAAATGACAAAAGTTTTTGTTTCATTAATTTTCATTCCATTATCGTCAGACCAAAGTTCAATAGAGTTAATATCATTTTGAAGAGTTTGGCAATCGGCAGAACTATTTATTGAGCGAAAGATTTTGAGATCATCAGATGATAATAATAAAAGGTAAAGGTATCCCCGTAACATGCCATGAAGGCACTTGGGGGGCATGGAGGTAGAGCCCCATGCTTTCCGTGACCTCGGCACTAGAATGAGGTGGTGTGGTCGGCACCATGCTCTGACCGCCTTTTACCCCCGGGAAAGACCCGGTACTCAATTTTATAGGAGGCTGAGTGAACCTCGGGGCCGTTCTGAAAGTTTGGCAACGAGAAAAAATCCTGTCACCACCTGGGATCGAACCCCGGACCTTCCAGTCCGTAGCCAGCTGCTCTACCAACTGAGCTACCCGGCCGCCCAGATGATAATAATACTCGTAATAATAATAATAATAATAATAATAATAATAATAATAATAATAATAATAACAATAATAATAATAATAATAATAATAATAATAATAATAATAATAATAATAATAATGTATCATAACACTTGGTTTCACTTCGATCCTTCCATATATTAAATTCACTATTTGCAGTCATTCTACTGCGAGAGAACTGTGACAGAAGCTTTATAGTGAGGCACAGGCAGCAGCATTCGCAAGCTTGAGGAGGGCATATCAATTCGCTATGATTCAATAGCAGGATGAGAGATTAGCCTCAACAATGATATAATACACCGCACTATATTGGTTTTCTATGAATGTGCTGCATTGTTGAGTGTTAGTTTGATCAAAAGTGCATGCATGTGTGTGTTACATACTAATTTTATGTAAAATGGCTCATACTGAGAGAACACTGAAGTTGTTATTTGCAGAATTAAAAGAGAAACTGTTTTTAAGTTGGGCATATGAAACAAAATGAGCTTACAAAGAGAGGAGATAAGACACTACACTTACATATTAAAACAGCGGATGGGGAAGACGCAGATTTTTTTCAGCCTACCCAGTACACCATAGCTTCGCCACTCATATCAGATAATTTACAAATAACAATTTGAAAGTAGTTAGCCTATTGTTAAAAGTTATAGACTCACCTGAATAAAAGCGTTCTTAATTATTATACCATATAAAAGCCATAAAAAGGTTACAACTGTTCCTGAGAGAATCAGAGGGAATGGTAATGTTTCAGTGCTCTTGGTGCGAATTACATCTCCCTGCAGGAAAAAATAATAATATATCATAGCAGAATTATACATTTACTCAACAGAAAATGTATGAATTAAATATAACAAACTCTTACGCAATGAAAAGATCAAGTTTACCTGCAACTGAAGTGATGACAAAGTAAGTAATGATATTCCTGTACGTATTCAACATACCAAAGACCAAAGGAGGATCCTAGCTACCATTACTAGAATTTTTTTATCACTCTCTGCTGGAAAACTTGGAGGTAATATTCTTAAACAAGAAACCCTGACAAGGTACCTCAACTGGAGAAGTAATTAACTGTAGAAGTGAAAGGTGTAGACTCTTTCCTACACAGATTTTTCTCTTTGTCACAACTTTCAGAGCAATTCTAAGATACAATCAATCTCATTCACACACCAGAGGAAGATACGTATGTCGTATGAAATTATATTTGTGAAATGCAATTGTGAAACCTATTTTTAAAACAGGAGACAAAAGAAATATGAACAATTATAGACCAATATCATTACTTTCATGTATTTCAAAATTACTAGAAAAATTTATTAAAGTTCGATTAATGAATTATCTTGATAAACATAATATATTAAGTGATAATCAATTTGGTTTTCGAAAAAAATTCAGTACAGATAATGCAATATATCAAGTTACTAAAAAAATTGTTAGAGAATTTGATCAAGGTAACAAATGTATTGGTATTTTCCTGGACATAAGAAAAGCATTTGATACAGTGAAACATGATATCTTAATTGAGAAATTAGACTTATTAGGAATCAAAGGTAATGCTTTAAACTTAATAAAATCGTATCTTAACGACAGAATTCAAATAACGAAAATTGACAATTATTCAAGTGAACCTTCAATTATTAATATAGGTGTTCCCCAAGGTACAGTTCTAGGCCCTATTCTATTTTTTATATTTATTATATTGTATTAATAAAATTCATACATAAAAATCGAAATAATTTTGAATTGTATTCTCATAGTTATGAAACAAAAGGTATGAATTATTTAAGATTGTTTGAACCAAAATGCAACACTGTTACAGTATTTAATCATAGTAGTAATTTAGGCCCAAGAATATATAACAAATTTATATTTAAATATCCTAATTTTGTCAATTCTAATAGTTCTAGTATTCAATTTAAAAAGTTATGTATGGATTTTATAAAAATTGAAAAATTGTAAATTTAAATTTATATACTATAATTGCACAGTAGACATAAGACAAATTGTATTGTATACTTATTAATTTCAATTCAGGAATCCGCCCCTGAGCACGAGTTCTCCTCTTTCAGGGGCGAACTAAAGTTTTTTCTATATATAATATATGTTATGTTATAATTATTAGCAAAATAAGAAATAAATAAATAAATATACAAACAAAGCGCCAGATTTATAAATTTATTGTAAAGTGGCACTATCTGCAGCTGGGCTACCAGCTTTTGTCATGTGGCTCTCAAGATACCTAGTCACAACAAAATCTCCCCATTATCACTGATTGTTATTATATTAAAATACACATTAATACATAGCTTTATTTTATAAACGTTCCAAATGAAGTGTTATGTCATCTTGGATAAAAAAATGACACTTCCCTTACACTTAATGTATTTTATATTTCTAGCCTTCCTAAATTTTGTAACAAAATTGCGTACTGTAGCGTAACTAGAAACTTCGATACAGGTACAGGGAAAATTCTTTGTAAACCTTCTCTACATTTGTCAAGGAGTCAGAGAGTACATGAGAAACAAAAATATACACTTGCAGTTTTATAAAAAAGAAAACTGGGGAAACATTAATTCCAATCACAAAATCATTACAAAATATCTCAGACCTTGATTTTAGCCAGTATACACAGCAGGATGCATGTGAAGATAACAAAATGTTGTTTAGTTGTAAAGTTATAACATAACACAGGTACTCTAATATATTTTTATTTTATTGGGTTATTTTACGACGCTGTATCAACATCTTAGGTTATTTACCACCTGAATGATATGAAATGAAGTGAAATGAGTCCGGGGTCCAGCACCGATAATTACCCAGCATTTGGTCATATTGGGTTGAGGGAAAACCCCGGAAAAAACCTCAACCAGCCAGCTTGCCCCGACCGGGATTCGAACCCGGGCCACCTGGTTTCACAGCCAGACGCGCTGACCATTACTCCACAGGTGTGGACACTCTGATATATAATGTTGGTAAATTGAAAGAATGCGTGTTCAAGAATTTATTTCGGTTTTGCCTTAAATAAAGAGAAATTTCTGCTGATTTTCGTTCTTTTGTTTAGAGTACGGTAATGTATTTAAATACAATGAAGATAAGTTATTTCTTGAATTTGTGCTGGAAACTATCAATTGATCCTCAACAAAGAATGCATTTGCCCTGGATCAAATAATCGAAAACTGAAGGCGTTTCTGAACCCTTTGGTCCAGGGCAGTTTACTTGAATGCAATGACGGTAAGAAATTTTTCAATTTGTGCTCTGGACCAAAAGAATGAAAATCAACGAAATTTTGTGTGTTATTTAAGACGAAACCTACATAAGTATATGGACACGTCTCCTATCAATATACCATAATGTTACAAGCAAAAATTCATTCATTGCCCAAGGGCAGGTCTTTCACTGCAAACCCAGCATTCTCCAGTCTTTCCTAGAAAAATTAATAATATCTAAATAAAACTAAAAAAAAAAGTAGTACAAACGTAAACTCATTTTTTTGCCTTACACCATAATTTTGGTGAGCACTTAATAATTAAGTCAATCGCTCCCATCAACTGGTATTGGTACCCATTTTATCTTGAGCACACCATAATACTATATATGTGGATTCGTAATAAACAGATGGCTTTTGTCTAATGAGATTATGAATCGACATATGCCTACTCTTTTTATTAGAGATCTCAATAAATATTGTTATCTGGGTAACATTTGTTACCAATTAGTTGAGAATCGATTAATGGAGGACTTGCACTTGGAGGTTCGCCTGTGCCCTTACCCAAAAGAATCATACTTAAGATTTTTTTCTCTTAAAAAAATATTGTCCTCAGTCGGTATTGAATTCGCATAACTTAGGTAAATCATAATGTCAATGAATACAGAATATCAACAAGTGTACAGAAAATTTACAACCGATGTGCATAACTGATGTAACTACGATATTATCAATGTGTATGGAAAACAGTGCTTGTATAAAAAAATTTACAAGAAATGTGGAAATTTGAGGTACCCTACCTATGAAGTTGTGAATAAATACAGAATATCAGCAAATGAATAAACAATCTATAACAGATGTGCAAACTTGACCTACCCATGAAGTTATCATCTGGGAATACAGTATATTAACATCTGTGTAAACAATCTACAGCATAAACATTTGCTGAGAATAAAACTGTCAAACTGAACAACATCTCAGTTTACTACAGTGATGATCATAAAAAAGAGAATATTTCACTGTTTAGAAGGTCCATAGTCTGAGTCTTTTGTAAAACTGTTTGTGATTTCTTTTCTTTCTCATCATCTACCAGTAAAAAATGAGGAAATTCATTCCTGAAGCTGTTTTTGCAAATTTGTGTAATTAAAAGACCATCATTCTTATATAAATCTTTTTTAACACTTATATAATCAATATTAGTAATGAAGTACAGTATATTAAATTAGTTTGCCACTTTATAAACGATGACTTCTTTTTATAATAAATATTAAGAGATTATTATGGATTTTTTAAATATGTTGGCACAAAAGAAAAGGAAAGTTCAGAGAACATCAGACCCCAGGATACTTTTATAATGGTTGGATGAGAGTGAAGAGAAGAGATCTCCAGCTGAGGACGATTCTGATGGTGAAGAGGATCATGTAATAATCAGTGAACACAATTCAGCCTCAGAGGAAGAATTTTCTGAAAAGGATGTAGTTGCTGAAAATGATGATCAATCTACAACTTATTTTTTGGAAGGGACAGAGAAAAAAAACTGTAGAAGAAGAAGAAGAAAAAACTTATAACCAATATTTGCACACCGACTCACAGCATAATAACGCAATTGAATTTCTAGATTTACGCTAAACTGGAAAATTAGCAGATAACTTTGAACCGTGCCGTTATGGTTACGACCAAATTTAACTAAATACACAATGTTGCCAACATAAGAACATGATTTTGGTCTGTGGTGTCGTTAGAAGGAGAAATTTGTTTTTTTCTCTCTCTATCTCCTTCGTTCTGAACATTACTGAGAGATAGCACCACTGTTACTCTCATCTATTTCAATAATTTTCCCTGGACCACAATTTTTTTGGACGACATATCTACATAGAAGATTAAGATAGCTCTTACAAGCTATCTCCAATTGCTAACAGTATGGTTAACAAAATTGTGTGTCCATTTTATCTCGAACTAAAATCTCTCTCGCATTTTCTTTTGTTTCATCACGGCCGAATGCGTTTATCTCTTCGGTATCAATATTTCTAGTTGGTCATGGCCTTTATGACAGTTTTTGTTTCGTAATATTGATAAACAATAATATAATTAAGGTGGTGAATAATTTCATGGCCCCTAAAAGTTTTTTTTTCGTAAAAGGCTAGGTATTTTCTGTAGGCCACAAATAAAACTGCAACGCGGTTATAATTGCATACTTAATGCTTTGGTGAACATTAACCGGAAATTTACTTTCCGTTATTTGAATGATATTCCGTGAAACACGCCTTTTTTTTTTTTTTTTTTTTCCTTTATTTCGTTGTCATAACCTACTTTAACATCTTACTGCATATGCATTTTCTTTTAGTGCATTCAGAACATCGTTGTTGTACTGCATAAACCTTGCACTTGACTAATGGAGTGATTTATTTAAGAATATAGTCGCGAATTTTACTACCACCATTTCTATTGTCTTTGTTTGACATGGTTCGGTACGGCCCGGTGACTAGTGGCCAGTGAGTAAGGTTGACTATCGACATTGGTCTACCGGGGACAGAACAACTAGAGGCTTCAGTGACGTCACTACAGAAGAACCCACACACAGCAGAATTGTTCGTTGCACTATAAACTGAAAACGTTGACCACTTACTTTCACTGATCCAGCTGCGCTCTCACAGTACAATGACTTCCGTTCAGAAAATGTTTTGCAGATGAATGGTACCGTACCTGCTAGTGTGGGAGGAGGGGGTGGTTGGACCGCTTAAAAGTAACCGTCTCCAACTCCTAGATGTTCTGTCCCCAGTATACCGTGCATATTATCCAGTTGTTCCATATATTTATTGATAAAAGTGTGATCAAAATAATTACTAATTATTGTACTAATATTTACGTTGGAACAATTCGCAATAATTTTGATGGGAGAGAGATGCCAGGCCAACTGATCAATGCTATTGAGGTCAGAGCAGTATTAAGTTTTCTATATTTAATAGGGAGCATGAGGTACTCAAGAAAGAATCTGCATCAATTGTGCAATCATTCTAGAGGGAATGGCCTTGAATCATGTTACCTACCTTACTATGAGTGAAAAAAGATTTAGGTTTCTAATTCGATTTCTTCGTTTCGATGATGTTAGAGACAGAAATGCGCGCAAAGAACTGACAAATTTACACATATAGGAGAAGTGTTTGAAATTGTTGTGTATATGTAATTAAATTTAATTTTGCATGCTAATAAATTCTTAAACAGTCATATTATATAAAATGTTAGTTTCCACACTCATCCAAAAGGATAGTACAGTTATCATAACTCCATAAACAGTAAAATTAATTAAAGAGAGGCATGCACAGTACTGAGTAACATCTGTCCACCACACGTCAAAACACGTTACGAAACTCCACACGCCTAACGGAGCGATAATAAAATCTATAGCATTATTTAAAAATGTTTCACATTAAATATTTTCTTTAGAGTTTCCTGGATCAAGACATATTATCTCCTCTTACAATTTTTATCTCGCACACTTCCAGCCCCTCTCAATTTTATAACAGTTACTAAGAACTTTTGACACCTGGAAAAGTCTCTTCAAACCTTATTTATATTTGTCGGGTGAAATTCATGAGTACATTAGTACTTGCTCTTGTACAGCAAACCAAGAAATATCATTCCAACCACAAAATCACCATAAAAATTCTTAACCGTACTGACTGCCAGATCCAGCAGGATAGAAACTGGATGAATTCAATCCAATTTGCTTTTGTTTGTGCTCTGTTATTTTACTGTCATCTTAGATCTTGATCTTAGCCAGTGTACACAGAAGTGTGAATAATAAGCCAACAACAAAATTCATTCTTTTCTTTTCGAAGAATATACATAAGAGTACAAAAAATGAATAATACTCTTCATATATACACGACTTACCAGTGACAGAAGAGGAGAACCGATTAAAAACATGAGGAGAGCTGTGATAATGATTCCATAACGGAATTCTAACACATCAGGAGACTCCCAGTACACGTACGCAATCAAGACACCCACAAATGCTATGGTGTACATTATCTGCGTATGAAGTTCTTTCTGTTAGAAGAGAACAAAAATATAATTAACAGTACAACATTGCAATATAAAGGATATTCTATCCAAAGGTTTTTTCTAATGCAGAATTCTTTCATTTTCATTATTGCCCTAAGTGTCATTTAGGAAAATTCAATTTTTGTGTTATATTGTAGAGAAAGAAGAAAATGATACCTTAAAAAGATGTTTAAGATTCCTACAAAAGATGAAAACTAAGTCTAATTGGATAAAAGAATTAGAAAATAATGTAAGCAGTTTAGGACTAAATTGGTTGTGGCAAGAAATTGGTGAAATTAATATAAATTTGATAGGCAAAATTATAATGAAGAGGAATAATGAGGCAGTGAGACAGGAAATGTTTAGCGAGTTAAATGGTTTAAAATCATTAATAAATTACAAAGAAATTAAAATCATATGGGAACAGGAAGAATATGCAAAAGTTAACAAGAGGGAAGAAAGGATTAGGACTAACATGGTGGAGATTGGGAATTTGGGCGTTTAAAAAATAGAAGAGGAGACGTAGGAAAAGATATATGTCCTTTATGTAATCAAAAAGAAAACGCGTTACACATTCTTTTATCTTGCCCAGGAAATGAAAGAACAAGAACAATTTTTATTCAGGAGGCATTACTAAAACTAAATGCAGAAATAAAATATAGGAAATTGTATTAACAGTAAACAGAAGAAAATTGAGGGAACTCCGAAAATGTTTGTATACAGTAAAAAAAAAAAAAAGGGAAGGGAAAACTAAGGTATAAACATATGTAGCCTATATAAGAAATATTAATTGAAGGGAAAGAGTTTTTGTTAAGAAATAGGTAACTAAATTGATTGTATGTAGTATGGAATATAAACTAATAGTTAAATGTAGTTAAGGGTGGTTTCCTGGAAAACAGAAATGTAACAGGACACCATTAACAAATGATACATAAATTGTTCATAATTTTGATGACAATAAATATATATACATATAATACACATATTGGCACATGTGGCCATCTCTAGAAACAACTCGCAGAAACTGTAACAACTTTGCCGTCATATGTTGTCTTGGTGTACCAGCACAGTCTAGTATATACAGTCACAAAGCTCAATATGTAGTAAATATGCATCCATAGATAGTTGCTAACCACTAGGATCGCTAATATCGCCTCATTACAGGCAATACGAAATAGTATCGGCACAGTCTATTGTTCCCAGCATCCTCACAACACAAGCTTCGTGACTGTATATACTAGACTGTGGTACCAGTATCGTGCAAAATCTTACCCACCACAAAATCCATTTAAAAGTGGCAGTTACAAATAGGAAATGCAATATTTCAATTAAAGTCATATCAAATTGCAGGATCTGGAGAGTGAACTCTAACATATATAGGTTATGGGAACAAAGTGTGAACCATTGTCTTTTCAAAGAATGATTCTTCGTAGTATTTATTTTCATCAGTAAGCAATTCTACTCTGACATGAGCTTTATTAAACATACCTTTAGATCGTCCAGAAATTAGTTTATATCAGTTAATTCAATGAGACGGTATATAATAATAATAATAATAATAATAATAATAATAATAATAATAATATTATAAAAAGGAAATTTTTATACTAATTTATTTCGATAATTATTCAAGATTACATAGGTTGGTATTTTGTTTCCTACATTTCCTTAAGGTAAGAACAGAGTATATCACTTGGGATCCACTCGACTATCACAATGAGGTTTTTATATGGCTTGACTTTTTTTTGAAAGTGAAACTTTGATCTGAAATTCGTATTGAAATGTTCTGCAACACACTATGTGTGCGTGTTTACGTTTGTATATATGTTTTTATATCCAGATCATTCATTACTCATCATGCAGTAAACTTAAAGAAAAATAAGTTAAGCTATTCTAGAATTCGAATACAACACAACAGTCCCGTGTCGAAATTAACTTTATTGGAGGGGGAGCTGTATAATGACGATTTACAGATCTCGTAGCAAAGGTCAACATAGGGATAGATTAAAAAAAAAAAAAAAAGGGAAAACAAAGAGCTTATTAATTTTGGTTTGTTATTTCAGAACAGAAAAAAAAACTATTTTCTTTTTGTTTGCTTTTGATTCAATTACCACACAGCATATCTCATTTGCGCTATACTGGAGAATTAGCACGGTCACTTTGAACCGTGCCGTTACGTTTACCACCAAATTTAAGTAAATACACAATGTCACCAACATAAGAACATGACGTTGGTGTGTGGCGTAGTTGGCGGGAGAAATTTTTTCTCTCTCTGTCTACCTCCTTCGTTCTGAACATTATTGAGAGATAGCACCACTGTTAGCGACAATGTGTATTTGCGTAAATATTGCGAGTAAATTATGACGAGTGCCTTAGATGAGAGGCTCGGGACAGAAACAGTTTTGCTGTAGCGCATGCACGGACCTCTCATGCAGTGGGAGCGTGATCCTTACTTGAATTTATTTTTGTATGTACTTGCAGATTAAATGATTGAGATCCCTTCTTGCTCCGGTTACAGGCCTTGCATTTACGAAGGTTATGTTATGTTAGGTTAGCTTAGATTAGCTTAGGTTAGGTTAGCTTAGGTTAGGTTAGATTAGCTTTGGTTAGGTTAGATTAGTTTTGGTTAGGTTAGCTTAGCTTTGGTTAGGTTAGGTTAGGTTAGGTTAGCTTTGGTTAGGTTAGGTTAGCTTTGGTTAGATTAGCTTGATTTGATTCGTCCATGTAGTAGTTAAAATTATATAATATGACAGATTTTGATTCGTAATATTGTTAAAAAATAATAGGCCTATAATGAAAGCGGTGAATAATTTCCTGGTCCTTAAATTTTTTTTCGTAAAAGGCTGGGTATTTTTCTATAGGCCAGAAATAAAACAGCAACGCCGTCATAATTACGTACTTTACGCTTTGGCGAACATTAACCGGAAATTTACTTTCCGTCATTTTAATTGTATTCCGTGAAACACACCTTTTTTCCTGTTAATTTCCTTGTGATAACCTAGTTTATTATCTTATTACATTTTCATTTTCTTTTAATGCATTCAAAAAACCGCCGTTGTACTACATAAAACCTTGAACTTGACTAATGGAGTGAATTATTTAAGAATATAGTCGCGAATTTGACTACCACCATTTCGATTATATTTTGTTTGATACGGCTCGGTACGGCCCGGTGACTAGTGGCCAGCGAGTAGAGTCGACTATCGATATTGGTCTGCCGTGCGTATTATCCAGTTGTTCCCTCATTTGATCAATCAAGTTTTGTTGACGATACTATCAATTATAACAAATCACTACTTTAGAAGTCATATCACTTGTTTCTTTATGGTTGCAAGCTAATAATTCCGGACATATTTTCGAATTAAATTAAATCAAATCAGATGGTACTAATACGGTATTATAGCTGATAATATAAAGAGGAGTAGATGTAACTTGCATATTGCCTTTACGAAGTATTACGACACTAGTTTGAAACATCGTCATAGCAAGTTGGATGTAGAAAAAGCACGGCAGGTCAATTTCAAGATAACAAGGAAAATATTGTTTACATGAAACATAACTTACATTATTATGAAATCCATTCGTGTAAATTTCCTATAGCTAGCCTTTATCTGTTACAATTGTATTAAAAGCTATTGTAATTTTGTTTGTCATAATTGTAAAAATGTTGTTGTAAATAGCTATGAGAACTAGCATGTTTACAACACTTTAAAATACAAGCTGTAAAACTGCAATGTCTATAACAAAGGAAGAGTCCACTGCAAGAATGATGGATGTCACTTTCTTGTCGAAAATGAACCAAGACTGTCAATGCATAGCTTAAGACATATAGAATGTATATAGAGAGTTATATGGCATTAACACTGATAGTCATTGTCCAGTAATGATCGGAAAATCACAGTTAAGCTTTGAGCGCTAAGCATTTCAAACTTTCAATTGCTTCTCCTGCAAAATGTATTCCAAATGACATCCATCGTTCTTGCAGTGGACTCTTCAAATATTACGTAGTACTATAGTTGAAAGTTTGATTTCACATTAGTTCTCCTTTGTTATTAATCCTTGAGTAAAACATTCACTATCTGATAAATAGAAATTTAATAAGTACTAATAAAATTTAACGAAGGTCAGAGAAACTACTGTAATAAAAATATAACTTATCATTACCGGTACTTCTTATTTGAGTGAAGTCAGTTCCTTGCAAGTTATATAATTACTACTAATGTAGTAGTTAGCTTGCCTGACTGTGATCCGAGAGGTTTCGGGTTCAATTCCCAGCTTACCCAACACATTTTTCGAGGGAATTAGGTCTGGAATGGTGTCCACCCAGACTTATGATCGGAAAATTGGAGACACCCATTAGCAGTCGCGGCTCGTGGTGTTAAAATTGAGGAAGGCTCTAGACTGAAATGGCAAATTTTCAAGGCCTCGAGCATGAGTATTTGTTTATTCGTGTATTTCCGTAACTGGGAATTTTTAACTATATATATATATATATATATATATATATATATATATAAGTTATATAACGGGCACCTGACTTACTGTACCTTCATTCATTTGCTTGTAGACGAAATCGGCCCTTCTCTCTTTCGATATATTACACACAATTCATTGTTCTCAAATAAACACTCGCAAAAGGTTCTCATAATCACAAGTTCGCAACCACATAAAATACTGATACGCAAGCCAAAACTAATTCGCACGTTAGAAATTCCGTTGTATTGTTTTCCCTCCCCTGACGGAGGTTTGAAAAACTTTCACTTTATGGGATACCAATTGTGTCAACGAATAATTAAACGACTCCTTCATCTTATCATCGCAGTGTTATCCTAAAATGCCAATTAGGCCTGTGACCTACCGTAAAATGAATGAGACACCAAACACGTAACCTCAAGAATGGAGTGTCAGACATTGTTTCTTTTCTCTTCTCCAGGAGAGATTTTTAAAACTCACAGCTAGAAAATGTTGGCAACGACTCAAGGCGTAGATCTCTACGCCTTAGCTGTACCCTTATTAGCCAGACTTCACTAGGAATCCTCCCCGTCCTGTTTCTATTGTCCGGTAGGGAAAGTTTTAGGTTGAGCCTTTATTACTTATAACCTGTCTCAAAAATATCTGTCGGTACCAATAGTTCCAAATATATTGACCGTTATTAACGAACGAGCCGAGTAAAATTTCGATGTTTCTCCTCCATTGAAAATCTTTATTCTACTATTAAACACAAACAAATATCAAGATTTTTATAGGGGCGGCTCCACCTAAGAGCCTTTAACTACGAGCCGCTACTGCCCATCAGTAACACATGTAGGGACTTTCAGCATTGACCATGCAGAGCCCCTATTCCGTCTGGTAATTACGCAATTGAGTAATAGATTGTATGTGCTCGGCTATCCCTGGGTCCTTATGTGGCTGTAGCGCCATGAAGTATAGTTTTATAATTAGAGTTATTATACTATCCTTTATTTCTGCAATGTTCCTATCGTTATTTTACTAAAATGTCTGTTAGAGTTAGGGTGTTGTAAGGAAGCAGATATCTTCAATCAGTTGACGGACGTGTGATGAGAAAGAAACTGACGTATTCCATTGTCGTCCAATGAGCATCAAGTCAGTCTTTAATCGATTGTTGTGCTGTGTGAATAAGTAGCTATGTTTGTATTATTTTCTGATCTTTATTTTATACAGTATGCGCCAATTTGTATTTATTGTGCTTCCTCAAATTAGAGGCTGCCATTAGACAAAGCATACAAAACAATATAAATGATGAAAGGTAACAGAGTAAGAAAAAATGTAAACAAGTACACAAACAAACAAACAATGGCAATTTACAGAATAAAAAAAGTTACACGTAAAGAAGCAATGAACGCTAATAAGAGAAAGAAAAAAGATAATGTTGCGTTAG
This sequence comes from Periplaneta americana, assembly GCF_040183065.1. NCBI lineage: Eukaryota > Metazoa > Arthropoda > Insecta > Blattodea > Blattidae > Periplaneta > Periplaneta americana. The sequence continues at coordinate 34,174,525 of NC_091122.1, forward strand.
TTTTTTCAGTTCACTGAGCCCATATAGGTGATTTCGTATAAGTTTGACTGACTCTCTAATTATGAGGAGGGCCAGTTCATTCAGAAACGATTTGTGCAGTCCTAGGGTCTTACAGAATTGAGAAAAGAAGTTAGGTATCGTTCCTTTTGCTCCAAACATCAATCCCGTAACAATGATATCGTGAAGTTGGTATTTATCTTTATAATACGGGATGGTTGGAACGTAGATTGCTCGTTTCTCCTCATGTACGTCTTCAGGCTGTCCTTTCTACGTTTCAAACCTGATGGTGGGGTCGATTATCATACCCTGAGACAGGGATTCGCTAATGGCGATTATGTCAATTCGTCTGTTACTGCCATTGTCGGCAGTTCCGTGGACTTCTTCATAGACGGTGTATTTTAGTTTTCTAAGGGCATCGGCTGGAACAATATGTTACTGTTATATTTTGTTGTTGTTAGTTATCGGGATGATACGTAATATAAATGTTCAAAATGTGTTCCATTGCGCTATAGACAGTGTTCATAACGATCACGCAGATTTTGAAACATATTCTGGAACATAGATTGCTGCAGAGTCCTGAAAAACGAGACGATCTTCTGACGTAATGCAGGCATGGTTGTGGGTGGATCATTACAGATGAAAATGTTCTCCTTTAACATTCCTCACACAAGCATCAGGTGGTGTAACATCGGGGGAATTATTGCGCCACTAACTTTAAACTCAGCCCACCTTGATAACCATTTCCGTACGAGCGAAAATAATACTCCACTATGAACACTTTTTCCTCCGTCGCGAGACTCATTGTCAATTCCAACCACACAGCACAACGTCCGTTACACAACTAGCAATACATAATGGTGATTAGAGATCGCCGATATTTCACAAACCGATATTTTGTCACAGGTATTTTTTTGTCACAGATAAACCTGTGACTGATGACGCGAAATATCTGTGACAAAATATCGCTATCGAAATCTGCTCCGTATTCAGTACTCTGTGACTAATATTTTCTCCTCTACGTCGTAGGTTTGCGCGTGCGCATGATACAATAACAGCAATCTGGCGGTAGTTTCTCCATCTTATTATAAATGATGTAGTTATTACACGATTTAAATAATAACACCATTTGTTACCAGTACTTAATCTTGTGTAAAATCCTGTCTGAACAACTGTTTTGTTTTGTAATTATTTTCCAATGTTTTTCCGAATACTTATGTTTCATTAATTTTTATTCTATGACTCAATATTGTAATGTTAATGCACGACTTAAAATAATTTATCCATTATATTATATACAATAAAAAGGATCAATTTTTAAAACGATTAGGATAATCATATAACCTCAATTTATCCATAACCAACTACATTTAAAAATTATCAACTGGTTCAATATCTATAATATAATCTCTTGGTACATGATGTTAACTTTTGACATGTTACTGTTGAGTTAGGTAAATATTTATTTGTTAATGGTACATGTACATCTTTGTTGGATTTTCTCATATAAATCACTGATGAGTGGTGTGTATAGAGAAATCGTATTCATATTTCACTGCTCTTCAATATTTCCTGCCAATTTTTATCGGTGTGACAGTCGTTATTTACGTAAAAATGATGCGCCAAAAAATAATAATAATTTCGTACTCACTCCATTTCCTATATTCACATTTCTTTTTCAGTGATTTATTAAATAATGTACCGGTATTTAAAAGACTAAATTAGAAACATATTACATAAATCACCCTTGTGCCAAAAGAGAATGCTCCCTGGACCAAATTGTCGTATTTTGCAGTGATCGTCAGTACTCGCTGAAATGGGTAATAATATAATAATATAATTATGTTGTACGTAGCAAGATCGATTATTCAATTGATAGGATATTTTATGAGGTTGTCACGACTGAGATATCTATTGTCAATTGCTTTTATTTGTCAGAAGGCCTTGACTGACGGGTATATAAGGACTGGCGCTCTTAAAGGTGGAGGTCGGGGTTTGGGATGGCTCACAAGCAACAAGTTATACTAAATATGTTTAACATAAAAACGACCTATGTAACGAGTACCGGGTACTAGGAAATTACCCCCAATATTTTTCAGATTATCTGATCCATTTAGTGCTTGGCAGATTTGAACATGGTCTTCATTCATATAAGGAGCTGTTATCTTGACACAGCGTACAGTGAGGAGATTCTAAGAGGTTCAGTCTATGGAGACGAACTGTAAAGCAGTCGTGGACAGTTGGAAGTCGAAACGTTGTGACATAATAATATTATAAACAAGTTATTGATAGGCATATAGGGTATAAGTGCAGTTTAACACAAAGCGCTCTAACTGGACACTCTCAACTAGTCATTGGTTCACTGACTCTTTTTTTAGGTATATTTAATTTATGTATTTTGTGTTTTTTAAGTCAGTGAACCAACAACTAGTTTTTTATATTCTACAATGAAGCGTATTTAATTTATACATTTATTTTGTATTTTTTCAAAGTCAGTGAAGTGTATTTAATTTAGGTCTATACAGAGTGTTTCCGGGCTAGTGTTACAAACTTCCAGGGATGATGGGGAAGGGCACATGTATCAATTTGAAATAAGGAATCCTGGTCCGGAAATGACTGAGCCGAAAGTTACAAGCAAAAATAGTTGTGTGGAAATGAAATAATTTTATTCCTCTGTACACCTTATTTATGTGTATTTATCTGTACATCTTACACATACTGTATTCATCTGACGTTGTTTACGTTGTCTACTTACAGTATTCCATTCAGTGCGCTGTCTGAGGGGTGGGGACAGGAAACTACACTAAAGCAATGCAGATGGCGTAATGTGTAACGGACATGGTCGGTCCTGATGAGCACGTCTGTAGACAGCAGTGTATGTGTACAAGTTGCAATGTCCAGTCGATCAGTCCTAGTGGAATGAAGTACACAAGAGCGGAATATGCAGACATGATTTTGGAATACGGATGAGCCAATGGGAACAGTATATAAGCTCACAGATTGTATCTGTTCAAGTACCCACGTAGGAAACATCCAGCCCATACTATCTTTCCACGACTGTTCCAAAAATTAAGGGAAGGAGGGCACGTGGTGCCAAATTACAATTCCATTACCACACAGCTATTTTTGCTTATAACTTTCGATTCAGTCATTTCCGGACCAGGGTTCCTTATCTCAAATTGATACATGTGCCCTTCCCCATCATCCCTGAAAGTTTGTAACACTAGCTCGGAAACACCCTGTATATGTATTTTCTATTTTTTAAGTCAGTGAAGCAATGACTAGTTTTTTATAGTCTACAATGAAGCGCATTTAATTTATGTATTTATTTTGTTTTTTTGTCAGCGAAGAGTATTTAATTTATGTATTTAACTTATTTTGTATTTTTTTAGGACAATGACTAGTTTTGTTATAGTCTACAAAGAAGCGTATTTATATATTTATTTTGTATGTTTTTTTTTTGGTCAGGCGTACTTAATTTATGTATTTTGTATTTTATTAAATCAGCGAACCAATAACTAGTTTTGTTACAGTCTACAAAGAAGCGTATTTATGTATTTATTTTGTATGTTTTTTTTTGTCAGGTGTATTTAATTTATGTATTTTGTATTTTATTAAATCAGCGAACCAATAACTAGTTTTGTTAGTCTACAAAGAAGTGTATTTATGTATTTATTTTGTTATATTTTTTTGTCTGTGAAGTGTATTTAATTCATGTATTTTGTATTTTATTAAATCAGCGAACCAATAACTAGTTTTGTTACAGTCTACAAAGAAGCGTATTTATGTATTTATTTTATGTTATATTTTTTTGTCTGTGAAGTGTATTTAATTCATGTACCGGTATTTATTTTGTATTTTTAAGTCAGTGAACAAATGACTAATTTTGTTATAAGCAGACATCGGATTCTAGGGCAAATGCCTATTTTGTTTCTTTAGGAGAAAAGTAAAATTAATTATTAATATTTGTGTTTCATGGAAATTGAAAGGTATTCAAAGAGTTTTATAGTGCCCTAAAATGCCCTAAAACGGTTATTAGAGCCTAATTTATTAATATTCGCCTAAAAATGCCTAACTCACTGTAAAGTTTCGCAATTTTACTCTTATTTTTTATAATTTATACATGCATTCACTGCGAAATTTAAGGCATTTAAAAAGTGGAAAGTTTGCTTCACACCGGCCATGAAACCATTGATAAAGGAAACAAAATGTTTTGAATCTCACGACACTCGCAATAGATTTCACCGAATTTAACATGTTTGGAGGCATAAATGCCGACAAAGAACCAACCTTAGTTTTGAAGCAGGCAACAATCACAACATGTGCTGCTACCGATTCAGAGATATACTATACTATAAAAATGACTGTTTTCGGTCTGAAACCGATTAGCTGTACTGCCCTTCAGAGTGTCATAAAATCACAATTTTTGGAGAATGAGTGTTTTTGAAATATTTATGAAAAGTCGTAAAACTGCGAATTAGTAGGGTAAACTGTTACAAAATATTTAAAAGAATGGCCCTCCTAGTGTTAACACTACCAGGAAATGCAACAATAAGTGGAACTTTGTATTTTTGTCCAATTGAATCTCAATAACAACGGTTCATTTGAATGCTCGTTAACAGTTGCTCTTTCTCTCACCTTATTTGTGTTGAGAAGTTTTGAGCGGTAGGACGTTTTCCTGTGAAGTTTAACGCGATAATGCCAAAAAATATAAGTGCAAAATCTACATTGATCCGGCAATGGCTAACAGAATATTTAGAATTCACTTATGATGGAAAAATAATATTCTGCAAGATTTGTAGCAAACAGGTATGTAACAATAGTTGAAATATATAAATTCTATTAATTTTAATGAGTAGGCCTATAATATTTATACATTGACTGAGCTATCCTGAGGTATAATTCTTTTTAAGACCACTACACTTTAACCTTTTAAATTCCGATAGTTAAAGTATTTGCAGGTCATTAAAATTTTTATTGTTCGAACCCACTGACTTTGTGATAGAAATACGGCAATACAACAATTAGGATTTTATTTTAATTCAGTTTACTTTACATTTTTAGATTTCGCAAGAAAAGAAGTGCCATCTAAAGCAGCATGTGCAAGGAGCGGCTCATAAGGCTAAAGCTCAGCAGAAAAATCAACTGCAACAAACTTTACTAACACAGCCTACTTCATACAATCTCAGCAGCAATTTCTATGCTGATTTAACCAGAGCGTTTGTTGCTGCTAACATTCCCTGGAATGCAATTTGAAATCCGGTTTTAAGACAGTTTTACAAAAATACTGCAAACAAAATATCCCATCTGACTCGACCCTAAGAAAAAATTACTTAGACAGAATATACAATGAAACTTTAGCTTCCATTCGGGAGGATATAGGTGATTCTTACATATGGGTCTCTGTGGATGAAACCTCAGATCCTATGAATAGGTATATAGCAAATATGGTAGTAGGAAAACTTAGTCCTGATGGACCTTCGATTCCACACCTCGTATGTGTTAAGGAACTTTCGAAAGTGAATAGCCAAGCCATTGCTTATTTTGTAAATAAAGGCCTACAGTCTTTATACTCAGGTAATATAGACGATTCTAAAGTTCTGTTGTTTTGTACTGATGCTGCCTCATACATGGTTGCTGCAGCTCCACTTCTTAAAACATTTTATCCTAACCTCACGCATGTAACCTGTCTAGCACATGGCCTTCACAGGGTTTCTGAAACAATCCGAAATGAATTTCCTCTTGTCAATTCGTTTATTTCTAACACAAAAAAATGTTTTTGTAAAGCCCCATCCAGGATTTCAATATTCAGAAGAACTTTCCAGATATCCCACTCTCACCTCAGCCGGTTGTTACATGATGGGGAACCTGGATTCAGTCAGTGGTGTATTATTCTAAATATTTTAAAGAAGTGGTCACAGTTATTGATAAATTACCTGAAACTGATAGTGCAGCGTGTGTGAATGCAGTGAAAGATTGTCTGAATGACTCACGAGTGAAAAACGATATTGCCTACATAACATCAAACTTTTCTTTCATACCTGCAAGCATTGAACAATTAGAACGTGAAAAACAATCTCTTTGTAGCCAAATAGCAATAATAAAGGAAACTCAAGTGAACATACATTCTGCTTTGGGCGAAACTGGGAAAAAAGTTAAAAATAAGTGGGACAACGTATTAAATAAGAATGTAGGATTTTCATTGTTGGAAAAAGTATCAAGAGTGATATCGGGGGAAAGTGTAAATGTTCCAGTAAGTATTGATGTTTCTATTGTACCTAATTAAAAATTTGCGCCTCTCACATCAGTTTCGGTTGAAAGAAGTTTTTCTGCTTTTAAAATGATTCTCAGTGACAAAAGGCAAAGGTTAACTGTGGAGAATTTAGAAAAAATTCTGGTGGTGTACTGTGCAGATAATTATAATAAAGTCTGAGCATGGAACTGAATTTCAATAACTTAAAATGAGTAATCTTGATATCAATAATCATTATTTCATTAGTTTCGATATATTAAATTTGTGCAGCTCTGTTTATAAATATAATATAGTATTCTTTTTTAATGTTTAAACATACTTTTTTTTTGTGCGTATTTTAGTGTATAACTAAAAATTTCAGTGAAAGAAATAAGTATGATACCTTGATGTGCCTAAAATGCCTATTTTCATTAAAATAGAGCCTAATTTTACAAATTTTGAGCTTATTTTAGGCGCCTAAAACTGCAATTTTTAGTGCCTAAAATCCGATGTCTAGTTATAAGTAGGCCTACATAAAAATGCATTTTAATTTATGTATTTTTTAAATATATTTTTTAAGTGTTAAGTTTTGTCTGTTACAGACAGATTATTTAGACCTGACAGCTCGGCGACGCGAAAGAAGGGAAGTAATAGGAGTAGTGGGGAAAGCTCCTGAATAGAGATAAGAGCAAACGGTCAGTAAAGAAATGCAGTACAGCTTAACTGTACTGGAAACACAATGCTCTATCGCACGGAGTGACATCCGCTCGCTCTGAATGCAAGCGACTGACTAACCCGAACACCCCTTGGCGTAACTTAATGGACTCGCCTGACCCAGGCGCACATTGTCGGCGACTGTCAGGACTAAATAATCGTACTGTACGTTCCACATGAAAGTTCTGCAAAATAATGTTAAATTTATTACAAAAGAAAACTGTGTTTGACTGTCCTACAAGGTTCTTCGCCTGACTGTACCTGTGGGGAAGCGAGCAGTAGCAAACTGGTTGCGAGTAGGGTAATGAAACCCGAGAATTGGGGAAAGCTTCAGAAAAATAACTAGGGTAATACGCCTAACATGCTGAGCAAAGTTTCGGAGCATGAATTCCGGTCACTAATTGTCCACAGACGACGCTGGTGACCCAAAAATGATACTGAAGTGTGGTGATTAACGGAAAAGTAGGACATTTTAAATTCAGTATACCAAACACAAACAACAAAGTTGTAAATTAGGGCATAAATGTTTTTTCTTTAAGCATGAAACTCAAAACAGCCATAACTCTGCTCAACCTTCAGCAGTTAATCAACAGAGAGATATCCCATGACTTGTATAGGTACAGTCACTTACTATTTCCTACAAATTTAATCCTTACTCACCTAACCTCTACAAACAAAGGTATCCAAATGCATTACTCTCCTTATTCTACAAATTTCCAATCCCAATTTCGAAATAATTTAATAATTTCAAATGGTATAGAATCCCTTCCGTCATTAGCCTTTATTTTTAAAAAGAAAATGCGGATATTCATGTAGACAGTGACTTCATATCTCGCAATATGACATCAGAAAACCGACGTAATAATAACTAACTATATTCGTTATCTTTCTGCAAGATTAATATGCTAGCGATAGGAATCCGACGTCACAGACAATCTCGCAATATATGTCAGGTGTCTGTCATTAGTGTCATTTATCGTAAGATATGAATACCGTGCTTTTTTTAAAGCGCTTCATGTCTTTGCTGCAGCAAAATGAGGGTCGAAAAAAAAACGCATTTAGGTCAGCTGATTGCAGAATGGTGGACAATTAATATTGTCTTCTATTATTGCAGTAATAAATTTAACCTTAAAAGAACCGAACATGTTAAATAGTTTTGACTTCCATGATAATGACATGGAATTATTAGCCTATTACTACACGATTTTAACAATAATAAACGTTGCAAAAGACCAAAACACGCATTCCGCCATGATGGATCGTGCAGCAAACTCGTAAAGCGGTGAATAATTTCGAGGCAAAAATTGTCCCGGGGCCGGACATCGAACCAGGGACCTTTGGTTAAACGTACCAACGCTCTACCAACTGAGCTACCCGGGAACTCTGCCAGACACCGATCCAATTTTTCCCTCTATATCCACAGACCTCAAAGTGGGCTGAGTGCCGACAACCGTCAAGCAACCAACACTGAATGCACACTAACTCTGTGTGACTTAAATTGTAGTTTTCTGTTAACGAACAGTGGCGTGTAATATGCAAATCAAGCTTTCAGGTATAACTCCCTGTAAAGTTGATTTGTGCGAGATCGTGCGTATTTGCTTGGTTTCCGCACAAAACCAATCCGCGGAAAGTCTAAAATTCCACATTCAGTATTCCCAACCTAACACACATAACAATTTCCCCTCTTCTTACCGCTTAAGTGACATATTGATTTTACTGCTTTAGGCTTTTAACATATTATTTTTAGAGATGTTCAATATAGTAATAATTATAAATAGGAAACTTACCACTGCAATTTCACCTAAATTGCACTGCTAATTATTGTTTTTAAATATTTGCAAAAATTAAGTAAATTCTACAACTCCACTAAAGTTACTGCATTCGTGATGCAAGTAACATTAAGGAAGCCGTGAAAAAATCAACAAGATTCCAGACTCATCATAGACTGGGGGAAAAAAAGACGTATATCACGGCCTGCTGGAGTATAGTAAACACAGAAAACATTTTAAAGCAACAATGTTGAAGATAGATATATTTGTTTCGCAAATTTGCCGTCATTTAACAGAAACCAAGATGGAGATTTCATTGCAACTAATTAGAAATTCCTCTTTCAGGTATATAATAAACGATCTTCGCACAAAATAATGTACGATACACGAGCGGTATGTTTGTTTTCATGTTCTCGGAAATTAAAAATCTCAACTACGTTTCGCTTTTTCAAACTTTTCCTCGAACATGAAAACTTCAACATACCGCTCTTGTAACGCATATTACTATTGCGGTGTTTTGATTTGCTGCACGGTTGCTGCAGCGCTGCTGCAGCGACGGTGAAGCAAATGTAATAAAAGAACGGTTTTGCTGCAGCGCTTTACGTCTTGCTTAAAAAAACGCACGGATAGTGACATAAAGTGAGCTAAGCTTCTTTTGTTCCTTAATTTACTTCCTGTGCTTTTTTGGCATGATTAATTCACTCAGAATTATTTGCAAAAACTTCTTTGGACGGAGAATGTACTGTAAATAAAAACGTCTCATCAGATATGTTTCGGATCAAATTATTGTACGTTCGTAACACTTAACACATTACTGTAAACTTAATTTATTTTCCAAATTAATTTTAAATTTCTTTAATGATAATAACTCCAGCGGAGGTTGAGTTACAGAATGTTTATTCGCACTGTAACAATGTTATTTGAATTTACATCAAATGTAACTTTAAGTAATCTTTAATGGAAATAGTTTTCTTTTATAAGAATGTACATTCTTTACTATTTTCTAATTACGTGAAAAGCAAAGAAATCAACAGCTACTGTGAATGTTAAATAAGTTTCATGATAGTAAAATTGGAGTTAAAGAGGTTATGATGTAATAAATTATATCAAAAACCAAACAATTTTCGTAATTAATTAACTTGTTGTAACGCTTCAAAGAGTACTTGAGTCATTGCACTGCAGTAGGGGTGAGTGTAACTGCAATCATCCACTCCGCAAGTCTTGCGAGAGGAGAATGTAAACAAAAACGTTTCATCAGATACCTTTCGATCATGTTACTATAGATTCAATGAATTGGATCACTTCGTGTTTTCCTATCCCCCCGTACTCATAACAAAACTGCATTGAAAGAAATTTCATACATATAGTAGAGTAGTGGCAAAAAGAAACCGGACCGACGGAATAATCAAAGTCCCCGAAATGAGCCACGCCCGCATTCACAAGATAGCGAGTAATCTATTGAAATTGTTGTAGTTTCGACTGCTGACGTAGCCCATTTCGAAAGCCATTAGAAAATAAGCTGGTAAAATTCATGTTCTGGAAATAATAAGTTAATTAAGTAGTAAAATATCGCTGCAATCGAAAAGTACTGGGAATAAATTTGAATAAGGAACAAAAAAAAAGTTTCCTTCCCTGGCAGGATTCGAACCACGAAAGTCTTAATTACCAGCCTATCATGCTGTCTGGAGTGAACAAGGCTCTGAAATCAGCTACAAGGGTCGGTCCGGTTTTTTTGCCACTACTGTACATACAGAGGTGTGAAAATTATTAGAATAATCTTAATTTTAAAGGTTTTTTTAATAGTTCCTTCACAAATATTAATTGAATTGATGAATATTGGTATATATTACTACACTGATGTAGGATATATTTACTACTAACAATACCGGAAAGCATTGTTGTACATTGGTATTTTTCTTATTTTACAATTGTTATGGGAATTCAGAAATTATTATATTATGTTGGCGGAATTGGAAACATAAAAAATTATATGCACAAAACAGATGTATACGTTCATTTGAACCTTCACAACAATGTAAACGCAAAGAACAATTTGTTTATAGCATTTCCTAATTAATATAATCATTTCTGAATTCCCATAACAATTGTAAAATAAGAAAAATACCAATGTACAACAATGCTTTCCGGCGTTGTTAGTAGTAAATATATCCTACATCAGTATAGTAATATTATATACAAATATTCATCAATTTAATGAATATTTGTGAAGGAACTATTAAAAAACCTTTAAAATTAAGATTATTCTAATAATTTTCACACCTCTGTAAATAGGTGTAGCAGGAAGTAAGGTGGTGGTGTACCCTGGAAACGTTTATAACAAACGGCTAAGTAGTCTATCACCTAAGCAGAAGAACTGTTCAGTTTATTTCGTTTTCTTTCATTTTAGTTTCTATCGCCATTGTACGGCCAATGACTCTAGTCAAGTGCCACTGCATTGAATAAAAAAAAAGCCTGTAGATACGAGAAAATGCATATAAGCCTACGATACGTAACACATACTTTATCAGATTATCACGTTGGATAGTCAAAAGAGAGATAACTGGGAGCTATGATGTGGCAATTTTAAATACAGCTTATGCTTTAATAAGAAAGCATGAATAGCAAGCAATATCCAATATAATGCTCGTATTATGCAATGTCTCACTACTGAGCTGGACCAATAAAGTAACGACACATGAATGAACATGCAGATCTTTACACAATGCTGAGCAAGGAAAAAGAAACCTGTGTAAACAATTATTGCGCAATTATGAAGTCTGGAAGTTGGAATTATTAAATTATTTCACATTCTCAAAACTACTGAATGTATCAAAAACTTAGACAAAATTTGTTCGCATTGACTTGATCTATTACTTCTGTGAATTAATGTAATGGGTTCTCTTCCACTATGTGTATAAGATTATTGTTCAAATACGTGGCCCAGGTGGCATTCTTGAAACCGACACTGACAAGTGAGCCATTCTGTTTCAGCCCTGACAGAACCAACTCCCATAATTAGACGAGAACCTGATAAGCACCAAGGTTAGTTTACGAAGCTTTATCAACATCTTAGGTTATTTAGCGTCTGAGTGAGATGGAGGTGATAATGCCGGTGAAATGAATCCGGGGTCCAACACCGAAAGTTACCCTGGATTTGCTCATATTGGGTTGAGGGAAAAACCGGAAAAAAACCTCAACCAGGAATCGAACCCGGGCCACCTGGTTTCGCGGCCAGACGCGCTAACCGTTACTCCACAGGAGCACCAAGGTACGGAATCCCAAGTCCTTCTTCCTATATGAGCATCGGAAACACGTATTGCCAAGATTTCACACTAACTTATGTTTAACTATTGTAGATTATATATGAAATTAGGGGACGGGGGAGAGTGTGTTGGTGAAATGAAAAGTAAACAAGAGTGCCCCGAGAAAAGTTCTCTGCAACGTGTGCTTCGTCCATCACGACCCGGCCGGGAACAGAACCCGCGCCAGAGGCGATGTAAAATGTTAGTTAACGCTATTACATGACATGGACGCCCAAAGTGTTGCAGGAGTTAAAGGCTTCCACCATTGCAGATCATCTGCATTAGTAACAGTAGAATGCCGCCTTTACCCTCAAAGAAATACTTCTTCTTTTTCTTTCTTTCCTCCTCCTTCTTCTTCTTCTTCTTCTTCTTCTTCTTCTTCTTCATCTATCCCTTATGCCTTGCAGCGTCGGGTCCTCCACCCATTTCTTGTATCTCTCCCGGTCCAATGCCAGTCTTCTTATTTCCCGAATTTCCTTCTCTCTTTTCCTCACCACATCATTAACATATTGTTCCCATTCTATTCTTGGTCTACCCCTCCTCCTTTTACCTTCTACTCTTGATTCGAATACTTCCTTCACTTTCCTCTCATCTCCCATTCTAACCAGATGTCCAAACCAATTCAGTTGTTTTCTTTCAATTTGTTCTACCACTGGCGCCTGCTGTAGTTCATTTCTAATATTTATATTTCTAACTCTATCTCTCTTAGTTTTTCCAACTACTTTTCTCAGATATTTCATTTCTGATGCCATTTATGCTTATCCATCATTGCCCAAGTCTCAGCACCATATAGGAGTACAGGTAAATACACTGTTTTATAAATCTGCATTTTTGTTTTCTTGTTTACTTCTCTCTTTCCAATAATTGTATTATTTAGATTATAATAAACTTGATTTGCTTTTCCAATTCGATTGTTTATTTCTTCGTCTAGTTTGCCATCATCTTTTATTATTGTTTCTAAATACATATAACCAGTGGCGGCCGGTGAGACTACCGAATAGGGATTATAAAGAATGGACACTGAGCGAATTTTCCTGTGTTTTGTTTCTCTGTGCGCCAGCGGTTAGTTCCACTTTCAAGCGCTAGAGGTAGTGTAATCGAGCATACGCTCACTGCTCTGCATACGCTAAGATAATAATTAAGAATAGAGTTGAGACACAGGATCCAAACATCGCTTACCTTATTGCATAATCCAGTAACGCTTTGCTTCAAATAAATTCAAGTTAACAGCTTTTCCTTATTTCTCAGTGACAAATTCAAGTTAACAGCTTTTCCTTATTTCTCAGTGACAAACTAGTTATAATAATATTTTATATTTCAGATATAATACATTATATTATAAAATAATATAATACATTATAAAATTAAGTATCGAATTCGTTTAATATTTGTATAATAATATAATATAGGTATATGGTTTTACTTCTCGTAAGAGTTTTGTTTTTCCATTTTCAGCGCTAACAAATCATTACATATTTTAATTGTTGTCGGGGTCAACATCTCAACTCTCATTATAAAGGAACTCTAGAGTCTAGACATTACAGTTAATGAAGGATTTATTATTTTATGGATCCAATTTATTTTGAGTACATAATGTACCTAGATGTATTAATTGTATGTGTTATATTTCCGCTGTGTCGACTGCTAGCTGGTGTAATGTCAGCGCCAACTCTAGGGAGAAAGCAGAATCTCACGCTTTAGCTGGCTTGAAGGTCATTGAAATCAGTCCGGCTACATCAAAGGTACCGACGCGAAGTGTCCATTCTTTATAATCCCTATTCGCTGGTGAGACATCCTGGTGGTGGTGGTGGTGGTGACCCAAAAAAAAAAAAAAGTTGCACGCAAATCGTGAAAGGTGATAATCAATCACAGCTGATGTTTACATTATGTTAAATAAAACACATTAATTAAACCAGCTGTTTTACCAGGTGTGCAGTTAATAATGCATCTAGTAACAGTTACAATAACATTTCCGAAACTAATAACGAAATTTACAAAATATACAGATAATGCAAAACTTTCTCAGTATTGACAATTAATCCATAATAAATCCATAATATTTCTCAGTATTGTTAAGTCAAATACAAATAACTTTTATAACTAGTAAAATTAATGACAAAAACACACGAGAATAACAGTGATATAGATAATAAATGAACACGTTTGCACTTTATTTAAACAGGCCGATGAATCCAAGGCAGCAGCCTGAACAACACATGTTCATGTCCTGCACAGATCTCATGTATCGTTAACAAAAGCATCAATACTAGCAACAATATAGCGATATTTAGTTGCCGCAAAATAAAACAAATAATACACAAAATTAACAGTGTTACATAATATGAAACAAAAATATCTTTCTAAAAAGAACCATGACTATCTCTGCATTCAATATAGTTAAATGGATAATAATTTACACATTCAAATCTAAGTTTGTGCGTTAGTTTTGAATCGGTAACTTTACATTAAGATTTGGCGCGGAACTTTAACTTATGTTTTCCTGAAAGCCTGCGCTTGATGGTCCCCTGCCTAACGTCTCAAACAACCCTGCCATCTAGCGAAATTTCTGCATTAGCGGGCGGAATGTTAACTACTGAGTCAAATTGAATTCGGCTCAGAGTCTGCCATAAGAAACGCATATAAACTAGAATCAGTAGCCTTTTGTACAGTGTTATATGGACGCAGGCAGTGCCACACCGAACTGGCTCCGACGTTCGGAAAAACGCTGCAAGAGTGCGTCCCGATCTGTGCGCGCGCTCGTTCAGATGACATGCGAATAAATTGTGTAGAAATAAACAACTACAACTCCTTTTTAGGATATTATTTTTTGTTTCTTTCATTGGTGGTGCCATGGCAAAGCGGCACTGCCCCAAAAGCCGCCCCTGCTTATAACTATTTACTTGTTCTAATGTTTCATCTTTACTTGGTACTTAATTCTGTTTGACGCTGAACTCCAGGGTCATGGTGCCGTCGTGAAGATTAGATCAATAGAGAAAATCCATGACCCAATCGGTAATCGAACCCGCGACCTTTCGGCTTGCAGCACACCACCTTAAGTTTCGGTTTTTAACAATCACGCAATGCCGCGTGCTTGAGCATGGTGCGGCATGACGTAAAACCAAAAGTTTGAAGTGTGCGTGGCGCGCACTGTCGTGGCTTTTAACAGACCGTCATTCTATTCATCACGCTAAGAGTATTATGAAATTCGCGCGTTTCGTGTTGACATGGACCCACTTGTTCAGCCTTGGTGGCTGTTGGTTCAAGAGGAGGAGGATGATGATAACTATTTAAGATTAGACCTACTGGTTTACTGTGCAACTGAGAATGCCACAAATATTTTAAATAAAAGGATAGGCTACAGGCATTTTTCTTGGAAATTCTGTCCTTGTATGACTTTTGCTGATGTCATAAATAACAGGAAAATTAAGCACACATTCTATTACTTCGGCGCAGAGACTACAACGTGTTCATAATGTGTGCGTCCGTTTCGTTTGCAATATTCGCCGGGCTGATCACGTAACACCATCCCTCGAAATGTCCTGGCTCCATCTAGAAGATCGTAGGAAAATCCAATGTCTTTCCCTCCTCTTTCACATATTGCATTTCTCTACTCCTGTCTATCTTGCGTCTCGTTTTCAAAATGTATCCACCCACTATAATCTAGACACACGATCACAACACTCCTCAATATTCAAATCAAGATTTCAGGTATAACTCCCTGTAAAGTTGATTTGAATAATTTCGAGGGAAAAATTGTTCCGGAGCCGGGTATCGAACCCGGGACCTTTGGTTTAACGTACCAACGCTCTACCACTGAGCTACCCGGGAACTCTAACCGACACCGATCCAATTTTTCCCTCTATATCCACAGACCTCAAAGTGGGCTGACAACAGTCAAGCAACCAACTTCCAGTGCACACTAACTCCGTGTGACTTAAATTGTGGTTTTCTGTTAACGAACAGTGACGTGTATTATGCAAATCAAGATTTCAAGTATAACTCCCTGTAAAGTTGATTTGAATAATTTCGAGGGAAAAATTGTTCCGGAGCCGGGTATCGAACCCGAGAGCGTTGGTACGTTAAACCAAAGGTCCCGGGTTCAATACCCGGCTCCGGAACAATTTTTCCCTCGAAATTACTCCTCAATATTATCCATTCCCTCCCACCGAATATCCTCATATTCATCTTCTTTCAC
Organism: Periplaneta americana; assembly: GCF_040183065.1. Classification (NCBI taxonomy): domain Eukaryota; kingdom Metazoa; phylum Arthropoda; class Insecta; order Blattodea; family Blattidae; genus Periplaneta; species Periplaneta americana. Next base: position 34,190,734 of record NC_091122.1, read on the forward strand.
TGTGGCTGTTCCTCGACTTTGGAATTCCCTACTGAGTAATGTCAAGGACTGTCAGACATCAAACCAATTTAAGAACAGACTAAGGAAATATTTTTCAAGTAATTCTTGTTATAGTAGGGAGCAGGAATATTGGCGGATGGAGGTATACCCCTTCATACTAACCCAACCCACGTTCCACCCCTACTTTAGCTGTAAACGTTCTTCGAAGGGTCGCTTCCGAAGCATCTTTCACTCCTCGCTACGTAACCCAAAGTCTGTAACATCGAAATAGTGTTTATATATAAACACTGTGTGTCAGTATTTAGTGTAATTTCTGTGCGCAGCATTATAATTATTTCATTAAATAACAGCACATGTGAACACTTCATTTGTTACCATACAAACTACTGGTATACAATATGCGACATGATTTTATAACTACTATAATGATATCGAATAGCATTCGTTTTTTGAGATGAATGAACAAGAAAATCAGTTGAATTCATATCTTCCAAGTTCGACAGTCTTAGAGAGGAATTGGCGCATACAAGACATGAACTCAACTCCACGCAGGAGGAGATGAAGAGGCTAGTGCAAGAAAATGACCATCTCAAACAGGAAGTGAGTGATCTGCAGCAGTACACACGCAGAGACAATATAATGCTATTTGGAGTTCCGGAGATCGATGAACAATCAACTTATGAAGTCATTGACCAAATATCGGAAGTCATAGGCGGTAGTGATGTAAGCGTAGCATATCGCATACCATCCAGGCCAGGGAAGACGCGTACTATTGTCATCCGCTTCACAAAGAGTAGAAGTTGTGAGGAATGGCTCCAGCTGTTCAGAAATGAGGCCAAAAATGATGGAGGCGGTCCTGGGATTGCGACAAAGAAAGTCAACAGGCAACTTCCGGCAGGAAGAATCACAGCAGGTGACCAACTGAAAGCAGTGACCAGAGACCTTTTGAACAAGACAAGGGTTGCAAGAAAAGATGAAGCCAGTCCCGTGAGTAAAATCACTGGTGTTGACGAAGTAAATAATTTGTAAATAGTATTGTGTCGGTACCCAGGTTTTATTTTATATAATATAAGTGACTTAACAATGGCTAGTAATACTATATTAAATGAAATCCATCAGTGCAAATTTAATAATAATAGTAATAACACAATGGTAACGATTTACTTCACTGCAATGAGTATATTGCCAATATATTATCAGATCTTAAAATATTTCACTTAAACTTATAGTGACCTAATTCCTGTTTAAGTATTCATAAACATTATAAATAATTCCTTTCGCTTGGCTCCGCGTATCCGCTCCCTTTCTAGACATGTCGCTCAACTAGGCACAGAAGCAATTCCACTGTTAGTATTGAAAATTACTGTTTGAATATGTGCACAGTGAACAGACAACAGCTACGATGACTACTCTCTCAATACCCAACGATTGGCTTGCAAGCAACTACACCCGAACGCATCGACACACTGGCAGTCAGTCATCCCAATGGACAGGTCAGAAGAGAGGGGGTGGTACGTGCAAAAATGTGCTAAGTACGACCCGCCAATATCTTTGCTCCCTACTATAACAATAATAGCTGTTTCAAGTTTCTCAATGTTTAATGGTCATATATATATATATATATATATATATATATATATCGCAGAATAAATATTTAAATTATCTCATTATTATTATTATTATTATTATTATTATTATTATTATTATTTCTTATCAATGTTTATTATTGTCACACTAACATTACTTATCCAACATTCATTATTTACTTTCATGTTGTTTTATGGTCTAGATATTAATGTAATAACTATGTAACCAATTGTATTTAATTAGAAGTAGAGTCTGGCTGGGCGGAAGAGAAGGCCTACTGGCCTTAGCTATGCCAGATTAAATAAATAAATAAATTATTATTAATTTATTTTCAAACTCTTCTTTGCAACTTATGATACAAAGACGAATAATGTAGGCCTACAATACAAGAACAATATTGTAGAAAATCTCCAACCTCTTATAAAGGGAAATCGGCTCTTGATTCTAGTGGGAAATGATTTTCTTCCGAGAGAGTAGTGGATGGCGCATGGAACATTTTCTAGGTTGTTACAGAACGTCTTGGCTTGTGAATGAATAAACTGTTTGATTGTGTCCATACCAGTTTCTCTGTGTAGTTGGCTGTTACGGACATACCAAGCAGAATTGAGTGAAAATTGTAGGACTTTATTTTGAAATGACTGAATGTGTTTAATTTCACTTTCTTATAAATAAAATATGATTGTGTGCGTACGCAAGTGTTTTTGAGCCAAACAATAAAAAAATCTGGAAATAACGTGAGAAATATAATATTGGATCACTTCGTGTTTCCCTATCCTCCGTATTCATAAAACTACATTGAAAAAAATTTCATACATATAGACATAAATAGGTGTAGCAGGAAGTAAGGTGGAAGTCTGTAGATACGAGAAAATATATGTACCAGTACTTCAGTAAATATAGGCCTACAATACATAACACATGCTTATCAGTTATCACTTTGGATAGTCAAAAGAGAGATAACTGGAAGTTATGATGTGGCAATTTTAAATACAGCTATGCATTAATAAGAAAGCATGAATAGCAAGCAATATCCAATATAATGCTAGTATTATGCAATGTCTCACTACTGAGCTGGATCAGTAAAGTAACGACACATGAATGAACATGCAGATCTTTACACATTGCTGAACAAGGAAAAAGAAACCTGTGTAAACAATTATTGCGCAATTATGAAGTCTGGGAAGTTAGAAACCCTTCAGTCTACGTGAGAATGTTACAGTAAAAGCTGCCCACAGCCACCGTCATACTCTCGCTCTCTCACGTCCTTCCTTCTGACTCAGCCATGACGTAGAGAATGTGCATGTCCAAACGCACGTGCTCATAAATATATTGCTCGGCTACCAGTATCACTGATTTTATGGAGAGATGTACACAGACATTCCGGGTAAACTGGGAATTCCAATGAAAAGTATTTTTCACAAATATATGAGCCGTTCAGAGCAGAAGTGGTACTTACTTACTTACTTACTGGCTTTTAAGGAACCCGGAGGTTCATTGCCGCCCTCACATAAGCCCGCCATTGGTCCCTATCCTGAGCAAGATTAATCCAGTCTCTACCATCATATCCCACCTCCCTCAAATCCATTTTAATATTATCTTCCCACCTACGTCTCGGCCTCCCCAAAGGTCTTTTTCCCTCCGGCCTTCCAACTAAGACTCTATATGCATTTCTGGATTCGCCCATACGTGCTACATGCCCTGCCCATCTCAAACGTCTGGATTTTATGTTCCTAATTATGTCAGGTGAAGAATGTAAGTCAAAAATGGGTAATAAGGGTTAAAGTAAACATTCTGTAAAATACAGCGCAAAGTAGGTATTAATATTCAATTTATTTAACTATTAGTAGTCAGTAGATAGCAAGAAGGTCATATTAATTGCTACTTTGCGCTGTATTTTACAGAATTTTTACTTTCAACCTCATTACCCAATTTTGACTTACACCACTTTTGCTCTGAACGGCTCATTTGTTTATTATTAGTGTAAGACATAGATAAGGCTCTAAATTTAAATATTCTAATGTTCTATTTTCAAAAGGAAAATATTTTACAAGTTTTATGGGCAATGAATCTACTATTGAAGACTCTACTCTTGGAACCTGCGTTGTGTGGAAGCGGAGTGTAAAACCTTGGTTTTTCTGAACCGACGCATGCGACGTACGAGGCCCGCCTCGCACAAATCCGGAATCCGATGTGCGCAGACCTGGCACCTTGCACGTCGCATGCGTCGGTTCAGAAAAATCAAGGCTTAACTGCTCTGGTATATGTATATTTATTCAGAGCACCACTATACCAGTAAATGTGTTATGATTATTATTTATTTTCTCTTGCATAGGCATATTGTTTGTTTAATAGTAATAACAATCCGTGGCGCTACAGCCCGTGAAGGGCCTAGACCGACCAACCGGCTGCTGGCCTCACGCCCACATGTCGAAGCAGAGGTGGACGATCATCCAACCAGAATGGAGGTATCGTGTGGTTAGCACGATGATTCCCCCAGCCGTTATAGCTGGCATTCGCAACCGGATTTCACTATCTATCGTAGCTCCCCAAGTGCATCACGATGCTGGGTGTGCACCGGTCCCATACACTGGCCGAAATTTCATGAGAAAATTTCTTCCCCCATGGGGACTCGAACCAGCGCGCATTCCGTAACGCGAGTCCTAGGCAGGATGCCTTAGACCGCGACGCCACGGCGCGGGACTTGTTTAATAGTAGGCCTATATTAAATTTTTGATAGATAATATTATGTTCAGTTATGTTCCTTTAACACATCGGTGCACATTAATAATATAATAGGCTATAAGAGACTGTAATAGCTGCCCGATCTCTTCAGTTACTTTATACAGATACTTGCATCGCTATCATCACATCACAATGTATAATAAATGAAATGGACAAGACGTTTCAATTTAGGGCTACGCCTACTTCTATCAACTGAATACACTTACTGTATTGCTTTAACAAAACAATGATGGCGCAAGCAACATAACATTTTCTTTCTTTTCGGAGCAGTACAATCACACTCACCGATACCTACTAGGAATGCAGAACTGAGGAAGAGAGGGGTGGAAGCATGGGAAAAGAGTTTGTTCCCTGTCCACAATCCCCCGGCCTTGAATTAGTTCTGTGACGTCCGCAAGCACACTGAATACATATTTTCTCTCCCCCTACCATATTCAATAACGTGTGGGGGTGAAAGGAAGGGATGAGTCACGTGTTCTGACTTGTGACGTGTGCCACAACTGCAACACAGTTTTGCATCCATGTACTAGGTCTACAGAGGGTAGTACTATAGTTTCGTTCTTATTTCCGGCAGCTAATCGTGTTGCAGGTTGGCTACATTTAAACGTCTGCGTCTTGTGATTCGCTGCTGATGACGTTATGTACTTCCTAAGGCTCGATAAATACTTAATATAAACGCCCGCCATTTTGGTTCTTTCGTTGGCGTTCGCAGAAAGCACAAGAGGACGTTATTTGCCGCTTAATTATTTGCTCAATTACAGTGCGCTTGATTTATTATCATAGGAGCTACAACGTGATAATGTTTAACAGTGCGGCAAATAGATTTCTCGTCTGGTAGCTCGGCAACGAAAGAACAAAAATGGCGAACGATACTACCTATCTAGACTTTATAGAGCCTTCCTTTCCTAAGGCGTAAGCAAAGAGGAGGAGTCACGCCGGAAATAATAGTGACGCGACTATAGTACTAAACATTTCGTCTTAACCAGAACAGGAATTCTTGTCCTACCAAAGACTGAAAACAACTTGCTTATCTCATGCAGTACGCCCCACTCAATCGTTACGAAATGTGTGAAAACATGTTTCTCTCTATTAAACTCTTTCGTAACCTATATCCACATAGTTAAAAGAGGCATTTTGCCTAACTTCCGGACTCTAATAATAAGTAACTGTAGTACGTCAGTAAAGTAAGTTATTAAAACAATAACGACGCGAAATATTTATTATATCTGTTTGCCGGCAGTGACGATGATTGTGATATTCATTTACTTGAATTATATATTTAATTGTACACGAATCCTGTTCAAGATCATTTCCAGCTGGTGAAAAAATAGTAGCTAGCTGACGACACACCTTATGAAGTAAATATGCAAATGGTTTTACCACAGTCTAGTATATACAGTCACGAAGCTTGAGTTTTGAGGATACTAGGAACAATAGACTGTGCAGGTAATATTTCGCATTGTATGTGATGAGGCGATAGGAGCGATCCTAGTTGTTAGCAACTATCTATGAATGCATATTTACTACGTATTAAGCTTCGTGACTGTATTAGACTGTGGTTTTACTTTGTTGATAACAATAAATGAGAGGAACGAGAAATAACCCAACATGCTGTACATCGTATCTAAGCATATATGAACATCTACCGGTGCTTAAAAAATGCTGTATTTTTATTCTTCGAGCAAGATTTCTACAAATAATTTAAATAGGCTGCATTTATTGAGACATAATCTGCCGCGACTAATCTTAAATAATTTTATTGATTTGCTACAAAATAAACGGGTTCCATTAACAATTGAAACCATACTCGCGTGTCGAACTCGATCATCTGCATCGTTCGTTATAGCCTTGAGATTCCATTGAAAATTACCCAATTACGTGACAGTGATGTTAGTTAGAGGCTATCACACTTAATATCACAGCTCAGTGGCTCCTATTATTAACCGTACAATTGACAAGGTTACAGAGATCATACTATAGAATTAGCACGGAGATGCTTAAGTCAGGCTATGCTATGCAGTTTAGCTATCACTTTGTAAAAACTCATTAGATTTTATACTTTTGGGAGATACAGCATTGATATTTACAGAAAAAAATTAGGCTAACCTTGGAATTATCTACATGTGGGCTAAAGAGTAGGCCTACAAGCCAAAGTAGCTTTTCTACGTATGAGTTGAATATTTTGCATCACGATCTCTCACACTGAGGTCGTGTCTCAAAGCTCAAGTCCACACTATACACCAGTGCAGGGCTGGGCGCATTACGTGATTCTGAGAAATTAGCGCTATGTGCTTTAAAGAGCGAATCTTGCGAGCGCTCTGACGTATGCATACTGTACGTCATTCAGTGTCGGTGCAGTGGTGACTCTGCAGTATGATGTGAACTTTGAAGACGAAGCTTCCATTCATACACTAAAGCGTCCCGCTATTCCCAATGCTTTTAATGTATCATGGGAGGAGGAGTTCTTTTTGGTAGAGAGCAGTGGATTAGCAAAGTGTTTAATTTGGCATAAAATACTCCAACTGATTAAGAAGTTCAATATCCAACGACATTATTCTTTACAACATGCTACTGAATATGACAAATATGTTGGTAATGAACGCCATAAATTAATACAACTTAAAGAAAATGTTTCTCAGGTACATTATATTAGAGTATCTATTTATACTGTATTTACATTGCATTATAAGTTGTTATACATTTAGTAATATATAATTTTAAATTATACAAGTATTATGATATATCATAGTATAGTATATTACAGTTCATGATATATCATATTATATATCATGAACTGTAATATACTATACTATGATATATCATAATATTTGTATAATTTAAAATTATATATTACTAAATGTACTATAATAACTTATAATGCAATATAAATATCGAATAGATACTCTAATATAATGTACCTGAGAAACATTTTCTTTGATGGTCATATCATATCATATCATATCATATCATATCATATCATATCATATCATATCATATCATATCATATCATATCATATCATATCATATCATATCATATCATATCATATATTATGTTATGTTATATAATAATATAATATTATATATTATGTATTAACAGGATGACAATAATGCACTTAGTGAATCGGCTATGAGAATTAGGTACAAAATTTGCCACGAAATTGCAAAGGAATTGAAAACATTCAACGAAGGTGAATTCGTCAAGCGATGTTTAATTATATTGGCAGATGAACTCTGTCCACAGCAAGTAGGGGAAGTGGAAGCCACGCGCCTTCTCGTACAACCGTGGTGAGGAGATTGCAGTATGTGCGTATGGGTTATGTAAATAAGCCTAATGATTTGTGTGTGTGCATAAAGCGAAGTTTATTTCATTAAATTAATAAGAGTGTTATAAATTCTGTAATGTACAATGCATTGATGTAATATCCTTATAAACTGTTATGTACTGACAGACTGAATGACTAGAACAACCGTGGCTCTTGTTACATTAATGCAGGGAAGGTAGCTGTAATGCGAGTCCGCCACTGCGTGAGCGTTCCGCTCTGGCTTGGAATTGAAGTGCCTTGCGGAGCGAGAGCAGCTCTGGCCGACTAAATGGAGCCGCTCTCATGCCCGGCCCTGCACTAGTGGCTAGCAACCAGGTGTCTTGTAAACTACACACTAGAGAGGTTTGGACATGTATGCTTGAAACACGTACTTCATTGACTAATGTTTTTCTAAGAAAACAACGACATTACGGTACAGCACTGAATTAAGAAGGCTGTGTCCTAATGCAGTTTCATTACGAGTTATGTGGAAAAGATAACAGCCCAAAATATTGCATTACCGTACTTAAAAGATGTAAAGAAAGTACAGTACTAACAATGTCATTGTTGCAAGTTAACGTGTTACTCTACATCAGCTGTGGCGAAAATGTGACTCACGACCACACTGTGGCTCGCAATGATAGGCTCTTGCTTCCTACCTCCTCCAACCCTACCCTCTCACTGGCGTAACGTCGTAATGTCTCTCTCGAGACAGTGTACCTCTACAAAAACGAAAGTTTCAAGTAGGATGAGAGGATGCATTTTTTGCTGGCAATACGATGAGAATATTAAATGTATGATTTGTTCACAAGTATTACGAGGAAAACGGTTGTATAACATAAAACGGAAAATTCCGTATAATTTTATACTACATGTCACTCATGAAACATTAAAAGGTTAAATATTATTATTATTATTATTATTATTATTATTATCATCATTACTATTATTACTATTATTATTATTATTATTATTATTATTATTATTATTATTATCATCATCATCATCATCATCTCTGTACGTCAATTCTTTTTCAGCAGATGTACGAATAATGCGGTTAGATCTTCAATTTATACTCACAGATTTACAATGTGATGTTAAATGAAAGCTACATGTAAGGACTTGACAAATGTTGAACTTTTCAAATCGTTGCCAAAAAAAATAAATATCCGAAGCTTTGTTCTTTCGCGTGCTCTGTTGAAGCCATGTTCGCTACAACTTACGTTTGTGAAAAATTATTTTCAACAATGAAAATAGTAAAAACCAAATTTAGATCACGACTGATAAGTGACATAATTCCTGATTTTGAAACTCTGTCGCAGAGGCATCCTGAAGACAATTAATTTCAGGTTGTGTGTTCATTTCTTTCTTTGTTATACGTACTAAACATTAGTTTGTAACCTTATACTGTATAAAATTATATTTAAGTTCTTAACGTAAGGAAAATGAAAATCCGTTAATAAGTCAGACAGTTGCTTCACTTCCCCTTCGGGTGTCCGCCTCCCTCCATAGGTGCTATGCACGTTGCAGGTGACACAGTGGCCCGGCGCGCGATGACATTTTCGCCACGGCTGCTCTACATTTTACTTCCAAAGCATCTTCAGATTTCATAGCTCCAATTGCTGATAGATGAGGCATCAATGTTTATTTAGTGAACAAGTCAGCAATCAAGCAAGCATTTTCATCTACTAGCTACTACGGACTTCATTGCTATGCACTATGTAGCTTTGGATCATGATTTCTGACGTCATATTCGGATTTTGTAGCTTTGAGACACATCCTAAGTCTTCGAATGATGATTGTTCAGTGTTATCTTCTTCAGATTCTTTTATACGGAGTTGAATCTTGGACACTTATAGAGTGGACATACAGGAGGATGCTTAGATTATATTAATATATATAGACAGATAGAGTGACAAACGAAGAAGTGTCAAGTAGAATAAAGACTTGACACTGACAATTAGGCCGTGTCTCAAAGTTACATTTTCATTATACATCTTGATTACACAACTTTTAACACTACATCACTTTGGAAAACCAGTTCTGAAGATGACCGATAATAGGCTGAAACATGTTAAAGAGATAATGTAAAATTCAACACGAGAAAGACACATAATACGTTTTCCTACATTTTCAGCTGAAGTGGACTAGATAGTTGTCTAAAAAGCCGGATGTGACGACAGAAGTCATGATTCAAAGCTACATAGTGCATAGCAATCAAGTCCGTAGTAGCTAGTAAACGAAAATGCTTGCTTGATTGATGACTTGTTCACTAAACAAACATGGATACCTCATCAGCAATTGGGGTTATGAAATACGAAGATGCTTTAAAGTAAAATGTAAACGTTAATCTTCAACATTGACATTGGTAGGCCTATTCCGGTACCTTCTTTACATTTTTTAAATATTGTAATATTTTTAGGCCCTTATCTTTTTCACGTAACTCGTAATAAAACTGCATTTGGATACTGTCTTCTTAATTCAGTGCTGCACTGTGATGTCATAGTTTTAAGAAAAATAGTCTATAAAGGCTATGATCCAAGCATACATGTTCAAAGCTCTCTAGTGTGTAGTTTACAAGTCAACTAGTTGCTACTCACTAGTGTGTAATATAGACTTGAGCTTTGAGACACGGCCTGTCGAAAGAATCGTGCTCATTGAATAGGGTACACTCTTTGATGCAAATGTTACATCACATCTCTGCTAGTGAGTGACCGTTGAATTTCAAGTGGCTTGTCTTGGTCGTGGACTTCAGAGTACATAAAGCAAAACAAAAGATATCCGGTTTCCTTCATTCCAATGCTCTGGTCACTGGTTGCTTGAGTGTAAGGTGAGAGTTTAGCCATACCGGTACCGCACTTTTTCTCACAGATTAGTTCAACCTTTTGCTAGCTTCTTCCCCCTCATCGCAAATTTTGACGTTGCAGAGACAGAGATATAATAAAAAAATCTGTATTACGCAAACGTTGCCGAGAAACCTTTTCAGCACCTCAAAAGAGAGGTAATTCAGGCAGCAAAGGTTACTGAACCGCTCGACTACACTCGTACTATATGTACGGACTAATCATAACCTTCGAAAGCATTGCTGCAATGGTCAAGACACGGTCGTTATACAAGACTGTTTTTGAGAGTAACGAATTTTTCTCGTATTTAATAGTAATAATACAAATTGACTAATTCATATTAGTCGTGTAATATTCAATGAGGTGGGCGAGACCTCATACATATTAATATATGATGTATTAACTGTTAGCAGTTGTCATGAACTGATGTTGACTATGGCCATAAAGTCATTTAAATATGCGCTCCTGCATATATGACGTGTATCGTCTCAAGTGCAGGTAGTAAGGCCGTAAAAAGCATTACGAGAGGGGTTCGGCCGGCGCCGTGGATCGTGTCCCGGCATGGCTCAGCTGGTAAGAGCGCTCAGCGCGCAGAGCTGAGAGGTCCTGGGTTCGATTCCCGGTGCCGGTACGAATTTTTCTCGTATTTAATAGTAATTCAACAACTTCTTTACGTAGTTTTCTTCATTCACAATGTTTGAAATCAATGCATTTACAATGCAATAGGCAATTGTTGCAATGTAAAGTACAAAATCTGAAGGAAGAATAAAGTCCTACTCGATTCGAAGTGTCAAAATTATATTAATTGTTGGTTTCTTTCCCTACCAAGTTATCAATACAAAATGAACAATGTAACTTTGAGGATACCGGTACCTTGAAAAAGGCGTAAGCTAATATGTTCAGAAGGTTGGATGTATAGCTTCAAAGCTAAAAGTATCAGGGTCTTGGATAAGTCTAAAAAACGGAGCTATTGGTACATCTACTATTTCGTTTCTTTCTGATTCTACAGCGTCTGCCGTTTCAAATGTTTCCGAGAACCATTTTAGAAATCCATACTTGGCTGATTTCATGCCGAAACTTAAAAAGAAAAACTCAGCATAAATTCTAAATATTCTTCAATACGCGAAAGCAAGGCTTAAATCGCACACATCACGCGCTCGTAAGAAGACTGATGCCTGATGCACATGTTGCCAAGTTTCCGCCTTCCGACCTTCTGCTAGAGTCGACTGTGGTCAAGACATAGCGTGCATTTGGATAACATTGTGTTAAAAAAGAAATGGAAAACACCAAGACGAAAAAATCTGAAAGCTACTGCTGGACCAACTAAAATGGAATTTGAGAAAAATAATAGGACTACAGAGTATAGTCTAATATTCGAGTAAGAGAAGCTGGATTAATTTTCCTCAAACGAGATTCATGTAATAATCAGGGACGACACTTTGTCCCAGTTCGCCACGAGGTTCACTGGTACTGGTGTATAGAGTACCTGTGTTTACTAGTTGATACGAGCAGTCCAGCGACAGCACGCAACTGTTTGCTGGCATAGATCGGCGGAACGAAAATGCAACGTTTCTACAGCGAATAGGGATTATAAAGAATGGACACTGAGCGAATTTTCCTGTTTTTTGTTTCTCTGTGCGCCAGCGTTTAGTTCCACTTTCAAGCGCTAGAGGTTAGTGTAATCGAGCATACGCTAAGATAATAATTGAGAATAGAGTTGAGACACAGGATCCAAACATCGCCTACCTTATTGCATAATCCAATAACGCTTTGCTTCAAATAAATTCAAGTTAACAGCTTTTCATTATTTCTCAGTGGCAAACTAGTTGTAATAATAATTTTTTATATTTCAGATATAATAAATTATATTATAAAATAATATAATACATTATAAAATTAAGTATCGAATTCGTTTAATATTTATATATATTATATAGGTATATGGTTTTACTTATCGTAAGAGTTTTGTTTTTCCATTTTCAGCGCTATCAAATCATTACATATTTTAATTGTTGTTAGGGTCAACGTCTCAACTCCCATTATAAAGTAACTCTAGAGTCTAGACATTACAGTTAATGACGGATTTATTATTTTATGGATCCAATTTATTTTGAGTACATAATGTACTTAGATGTATTAATTATGTGTGTTATACTTCCGCTGTGTCGACTGCTAGCTGGTGTGATGTCAGCGCCAACTCTACGGAGAAAGCAGAATCTGACGCTTTAGCTGGCTTGAAGGTCATTGAAATCAGTCCGGCTACATCAAAGGTACCGACGCGAAGTGTCCATTCTTTATAATCCCTATTCGCTGGTTTCTACAGGTTACCACTGCCATATAATATGTATGCGCGTAGCATAGACTATGCCTTGATTAGTTACATGTTTACAATATTACTTACACATACTTACAACACCATATACAACAACGACGAGTTAGTCAAATTACACACAAGTATTTGCAATCGAGTTAAGTACATTATTCTCATACAAACTGTAGCCCGTTATAATATATAACAATGTGCATTTTTAAGTGTGAAAAAGTGAAATTCCTTCTGTTTTCACTAAAAATATGCTTGTACTGCGAGAAAGTTCGCTCAACATCACACTAGTGATGGGCGAAGTTGTTCTTTTCCCGGAACAGTTCCGACGGTTCCAGTTCCGAAAAAATACTATGTTCCAAATAACAGTTCCGAAATAACAGTCACCAGTGGTGATGAGTCAGAGTCGTTGAGTCGTTCAAACGAACGGTACAGTACCCTCCCTCTTCACCATAGACAAATAACACCATGCAGCTCACACTGGAGCACTCATAGGCATGACATAGTACACATTCTTATCTATAGATGGCACTGCAATGCACATTCGAATCGATTTTGGAAAATTGCTGTGCATGCGGACAGAACTCAAAAGCTTAATGTTAGTAATTACACAGCTGTTGACTACAAGGACAGAATACAACACTTTGTTTTCGTACATAAAGTTATAAAGACATGGTAGCCAACTAAAAAAAAATAACATAACATTTAAAACATATGGCATGTAATTTCTGTTCTCTATTACATAATAAAAAAAAACAAATCATTAATTTTTATTTTTACTTTTCTTAATGCACAGTTATAATAATAATAATAATAATAATAATAATAATAATAATAATAAATATTACAATTTCATAAATAAAAAAGATATATATTGGCAGTACTGAAACCTGGAAACCCCGCAGTGGGTTAGTAAAATGTTGGAATCGCATCTTTACCAAAGTGTAATTTAAACTTCGCATTAAACCTCGCTCTCCAAATCAGTACTTATATTCCAACAAATAATGCTACAACATTTTTGTCGTTCTTTGATAACAGAGAAGATAGCACAAAAACTTGTGCTTGTCAGACTTAACCTCAACAAACGACATACAGACATTGTAACTAAACCACTCATTACCATTTACGACTTTAACCTTTGTATAGAATCAGCTGATCAATGAATTAATAATAGTATGCGTACTTTATGACTTTGTAGAATGTTTATAAAACAGAATTAGTCAACTAATGGTGAAATAAACCATAAAGCGGGAATCAATATTACAGATTATTGAATACTTACTATAACATTACAGATGATTGGCCAGTCTTACAAATGTTGATATTAAAGTTCGCGCCACCGCAAGGATTTCAATGTCCATGCGCCCCCCTCCAACCACGTGAGAGTTTCAAGTACAGTGTAACTGCAACTGTCGTTGGTTCATCGGAACAAGCTCCGATGTTCCGACTGTTATCTCGGAGTCGGAACATACCTTGTGCAACGCGGTACTGCGAGCCCGCAACAGCTGGGCAAGTGAGCAGCTCGGAGTCGGAACACTGTTATTTCGGAACAGGAGGTTCCGACCTACTGTTCATTTTTGCAACAGTTCCGAAGGAGTCGGAACATACCTTGTGCCACGCGGTACTGCGAGCCCGCAACAGTTGGCAAGTGAGCAGCTCGGAGTCGGAACACTGTTATTTCGGAACAGGAGGTTCCGACCTACTGTTCATTTTTGCAACAGTTCCGAGACCGGAACAGTTCCAAAATAACTGTTGTGTTATTTTTTACCCATCTCTACATCACACGATGTCATACATAGATGCATTTCAAAAATATTAACAATAGTTGCACTGTTTACTTTTTCTAGTATTTCCGATGTCAACAAAAATTTATTTCCTGGCTCATTGGAGGCATCAATCCTACAACAACGTGAGCTACTTATCGTCCCACAGCATCCGATGTCTCATCTATAGATACAAATATTTTGTTACTACCTTTAGCTGTTCGATTGGATTCAGAGTTTTTTCGTATGCAGGCGATAAATAAGTTGTACGCATTGATGTTATACTAGGCAGTTTTAAGACGTGTATTTTTCCATAAACCGTTGAAAATGTGGATTACTGAGCTTGTGTATTGGACTATTCGCCGATACCATCACCTCCCACAAATCATTATAAAATTCAGAGTTCGTAAACAGTACAGATGAGAAATAACGGCAAGTGTTCACTATGCTTTTTCGTTTCACAATGCTTTTGCAAATCTTTACGAACATTTACCTTTAGTTCTGTGTTGCACACTTTACAGCGTATGCCAGTCATGTCAATTGATGCCCATAGGAGCAAGCGCGCACTTTAGAGCTTAGGAGAGCCTGAGCGCTTTACAGCGGAAAGGAAAGAGACAGACGAAAGAGGTAGTATATGCCGCTTGGTCGAGCTATATTCAGGGATGGGCAGCACTGATTCAATAGATACAGAGAAGAGAACTTATTAAAACTGTATCCATGTTAATTTTTAAATTTTTCTGAGAAGTATAAGTGGATTATAAGAATGTAAGTTTGAATTTTAATGCTCATTTTTCACAAGTTTGTTTTTTTATTCAAAAGGAATATTTTCTCAACTTCTTTTTATAGGAAAGTGAAATTTTCAGATATAGGCCTATTTATTTAGTAGCCTTACAGGTACTGAAACAATGTTTTCGTAAATCTAATATACCGTAAATACGTAGTTATTACTGAACATAGTGTATTACAAATTTGAAAATATTCGCATGGAAAATGTTTATAAGAACATGAAATAGAAAATCAACTACTGTTACATCACAAGCAAAAGATATGTGCCCATGTGTTGTAACAAAGTACCTAGGTAACTTTGCTTTGTACTATAATAATGTTTTGATTAGTTCATTGATTACTTTTATAAGGCTAAAGATATCATCAATATCTATTTCAACTTATCATATTATCATACTCAATCTCTCTCTCTTTTTTTTTTTTTTTTTTTTTTTTTTTTTTTTTTTTTTTGGGATATCATTTTCTTTATGAATGATGTGTTTCAACCACTTAGTACAGTATAGTTGTACAACTATGGAATTTATGTGAATATTCCTTCCTAACTCTATATTATGTTATTAACGTTTAAAACATAACTGCAATATTAAGAAATTGGTGTTAGTACTTTCTTTTCAGACAATAAACGTAATATCAAATAGAAAAAAAACCGTATAAAATTACGACATAAAATTTTACGTTTCGTTTGAAGTTTGTGCACCACTGTTTTCTTAATCCAACAGGGCGCTTATTCCTCTATCCATACTTAGCGCTTGATGCCCGCGCACGACGTCAAGGTCAGGAAAATGCGCTTGCTTTGACATCACTGGCGTATGTTGTCGCCCTCCACACTAAAATACTCACTTCCAAACGCAGTTGCAATTGCATTCAGTTTAGAGTTCTTGTCTGACTACATTGTATTATGTTTATACTACTGCACACAGAGTCACGATCTAAACCACCTTGCCATTAAATGACAACAGCACCAGTAGTACCGTAGGAACTGTAGGTAAGCCACTACAATACGAAACAAGCAGGCAGCGGCGGAGAGCAGCTTAGGTTCGAATCCCGAACAAATCAAACGTACACTCTTAGACAAACAAAAAATAACCGGACTCTTGAAGCGTAAATTTGTGTAAGATCCGTTCGGCTGTGCGCCTGATACACAAGACTAAAATCAGAGTAGCAAGGACGAAACCAGCGAGATCCAAGAACCTACTCTTATATCGGCAAACAACGGTTTGAACTCTGTGTGTGTCATAGCTCCGTGGTAAAACTCTGACTTCACACGCAGAAAACCCGGGTTCGTATCCGCTTTCGTATAACTATATATATTTGTTTCGTTTTATTTTTTCTCTAGCTAGAAATAAGTGATACATTTATTAACGTGCACAGGAGTTTGGATTAGTTGAAAAATTAAACAAAAACATTCAGTAATATCGGAGACTTCTTCCTAATTACCCTTGAATTAAAATAGGCCTAGATGCTCAGCTCTTGGATTTTCTCCCTTCTCCATAAGGAGTATTGTTCAGTTACTAAAATTAGTATTAGTAGTAGCAGCTGTAATAATAATAATAATAATAATAATAATAATGCAACAACCAGAATAATAACAATAATAATATTCATAGTATTACAAACATAATAATAATAATAATAATAATCATCATCATCATCATCATAATGTTAATAGTATTGCAAAAACGAGATGAATAATGTTAAAGACAAAACCAATGTGTTCCAGATATAGGCTACACTCGTAAATAGTGCTGTTACATATCTGCTTCTTGTGTAGGCGATTCAAGGTCGTGTACCCCGTAGGATGCAGGGGGTTATAGATGCGGAGGGATTACATACCCGGTATTGAATTTTTTGTCTATTTTGATTTTTGTTTATTGGTCTCTGAGATGTATTTCTTTATTTTGTTTAATACAAAGAAAAGGATGATGTTTGTTTATTCCTATCCGAGAAGGATTTCTTTTACTTAAGGATTATTTTTGTTTATTTCTATCCGAGAAGATTTCGTTTAGTCTCTTTAAATACAAGATACAAGGGAAAGGATTGCTATTATCTATCTAACTTGCCCTTTGTAAATATTAACTTTCTGTTAAATATTTCACAATACTGGTTATTATCAGTATACAAGAAGTAAAAAATGAGAATGAAAAAACAAAGTATAGACTGAGATTCGAACTGGAAACCTTTCGGATACAAGACCACAATGCTACCGACTACGCTATGTGAGAGAGACGATGACTCTTTAAGAAGCATGTTATATAATCATCATATAGTGGTGGCAGTGGAGTGTTGGAAACATTTACGACAGAAGAAATTCGTCCGCGTGTGTATCATGCTCTGACGAATGCACCCGAAGTCTTCCGAATCGGACATAGAATCTGGAGCCCGGTCGTTTTTTTTTTTTGTCTAAGAGTGTACGTTCGTTTTTCGGCGCAGCACACACAGGTTGCCCTTTCCTGTCACAGTGCAGTACCTTCGAGCCCATGGCCTCCGTGACGTCAATATAGGCAAGCAACAACCAACCTAAAATCCGTCCACGCTGGGACAAAGTGTCGTCCCTAGACTAATAATAGTAGACCTGTCGGAATTTCTTGTCTCGAAAGTCCGTCTACAAGTTACTTAATCAGAACAAAAATGAATCTTGTTCTTACCTTATTCTGACAGTAAATGTAATAGCATAACAAGTAGGCCGCGTTGAGTGCAAGGCCAACTATATTAACACGCGTCATGGCAGGGTCATTCAGCATATTGCTGTAAAGGAGCATTAAAATTCCCCTGCAAAAAAAATTGAAATGAATTACATTCCAGATCCTTAACCTTTCCATGATGTATTGTGACCTTCGTTAAGCACCCAATAATTAATAGTCTATGTCAATTAAATGTATATTTTTTTTAGGTTGGGGAGGAATGGCAAAATCGACTCTCCATCCTTTAAATTAGCTACAAAAAAGAATTATCAAAATTTGTCTATATAAACCTTTTGATTACCCAACAAAATTAATTTTTCAGGAATTTGGTGTATCAAATCTAGAACAAATTTATAAACAAACATTGCTGATTTACTTCCATAAAAACCACAATAAATTTAAATTAGATCCTCATGAATACCATACGAGACAAAATTACAGTTTTTTTCTAAATACTCCCAAATGCCACACCAGCTGGATTAAAACACAGCAGAAGTTTTGGACCCAAAATATATAATGAATTAATTACAGCTTACACTGAGCTAAGTACACTTAACACACACAGATTCAAGAAACAAATCAGATTAATTATTTAATTGTTTAAGCTAATTGAGTTAAAAATTGATACTCTAATATTTATGTACTTTTGTATTTTCTATTTGTATATAGACCCTATTATTACATGCTGTATTATTTTACCATTTATTAATGTATTTGTGCTCAGTGAACTCTCTTAATTTTGTGATATATTTTGTATAACTGATCTGAACTGCGCCCGAGCACGAGCTTCTGCTCTTTCGGGCTGCAATGCCTAATGTAGCTCAAGTGTAAATTATTAAATAAATATTATATTATATTATTATATTAATTTAAAGCTACCTCACAACCAACACTAATCTTAATTAGGCCTAAGTGATTTTTGAACATTAGGTACTTACATTCCAGTGCCACCAATGAATGGAATGCCAGGTATATTTTCAGTTGATCCTTTTTTCACAATATCTTTACAAATAAACCTGAAAAAATATTAGTGTGTAATGACATAATATATGGAATAATACATTCTAACTCAAGCAAAAACTGAATTTATAGTTATTTTATGCCTTGCCATAACATTAGCTCTGAAATGTTTATAGTCATTCACAATATTTCATAAACATATCACTGTCTCGTAAATGTCACATACTGTAAACATCATTAGCCTATATTGGAAATTACCTTCATTTGTTGATTTACCGAAGTCCTCGTGAAACGATACAAATTTACTGGAATGTAAAAATTTACTGGTATTTCTAATGAACGACGTGTACGCATATATAACATGCACATGGTTACAAGATATGTCTTTACGATACGAATTACAAAAATTATATCCGGAGAATAATATCCAATTTAAAAATGTAATTATTCCAAATGTATACAGTTTTTCTCTCTCCATAAATTAAAATGCAGGTACACTATCATTAACACTTACGTACAGGATCTAGTACAGGCATGGGCAATATATTCCAACATGGGCACTGTATACACCACTCCATTTCTCCCTCCACAAATATTCTACTTGTCTGCGTGTAAAAGCTTAGAAAAAAGTTTAGTCTCAGAAAGGAGGCAGTGTTCATGATCAGAGGATGACTATAGTCCCGTCGCTCTAATTTTCGGCAGCCAATCGCGTTGCAGGTCGGCTACATTTAAACGTGTGCGTCTTGTGATTCGCTGAGGAAGACGTTACTCATTTCTTAAGGCTCGATAAATACTTAACCCTTTCTAACCCAAATTAAATTTACAAGCAATTCATGTTGAAACAAATAGCTGTATTAGGACCAATTCAGTGACCAAGTTACGGGAGTGGCAACATTTGAAACAAAACTATATTGATGAAAATGTATTGAAATAGAAGTTATCCAGCAAAATTTACCTTCATATGTAACACACAAGTATATAAATGCTATAAAGTTAATTATTGCCATATGGTATCTATAGGTAAGAAAGGGTTAATATAATCGCCCGCTATTTTGGTTCTTTCGTTGGCGTTCGCAGAAAGCACACGAAGACGTTATTTGCCGCTCAATTATTTGCTGAATTACAATGCGTTTTATTTATTATCATAGGAGCTACGACATGATAATGTTTAACGGTGTGGCAAATAGATTCATCGCATGGTAGCTCGGCAACGAAAGAACAAAAATGGCGAACTATACTACCTACTTAAGACTTCATAGAGCCTTCACTTCCTAAGACGTAAGCAAAGAGGAGGAGTCACGCCGGGAATAACAGCGTCGCGACTATAGTTGAGATAATAAAATTAATTTTGCTTCGTTATATGTCGTCCCTTAGTAGTTAGAAAAAGTGGCAGGGAAAAAAATTCAGCGCAAATTAGTGCGGTAAAGACTGTTAACAAATAAAGAAGTAAATTAATTTAACAAATATAGAAAGAAAAAAAGAATGCACAACAGCAGGTTCGAACACGCGACCGACTGAATCGAAAACAGGCGTTCTATCCACTACATTAAAACCGTACGTGAGAAAAACAATGCTATAGCCTACTCCAGGATATGACTAATCATGAAATTTAACATTTAACTTGATTTACTTCTAATTAATTAGACATGGTTCGCATTAGTTGTGGAAATAAACTATCTTGTTATGACCTGTAATTTATAAATAAGATAATGGGGTGTGAAAATTATCATTCCTTAACTATATATAACTTAAATCTTTATTATCTGCCTAGGGGCAGGTCGTTCACTGCAAACCCAACATTCTCCAATCTTTCCTATTTTCTGTCTTCCTCTTTGTCTCCTCATATGATCCATATATCTTAAAGTCGTTTATAATCCGATATCTTCTTCTGCCCGAACTCTTATCCCGTTCACCATTCCTTCCAGTGCATCTTTCAGTAGGCAGTTTCTTCTCAGCTAGTAACCCAGCCAATTCCTTTTTCTCTTTCTGATCAGTTTCAGCATCATTCTTTCTTCATCCACTCTTTCCGATACAACTTAATTTCTTATTCTGCCTGTCCACTTCACATGTTCCATTCTGCTCCATATCCAGATTTCAAATGTCTCTATTCTCTTCTCTTCACTTCGTCGTAATGTCCCATGTTTCTGCCCCCATACAATGCCACACTCCATACAAAGCACTTCGCTAGTCTCTTCCTTAGTTCTTTCTCCAGCCGTCCGCAGAAGATGCTCCTTTTTCTATTAAAAGCTTCCTTGGCCATTGCTATCCTTCTTTTGACTTCCTGACAGCAGCTCATGTTACTGCTTATAATAACCTCAAGTATTTGAAGCTGTCCACTTGCTCTACAGCCTCATTTAGAATTCGCAAGTTTACCTTCTTTATTTTTCTTCGTCTTATTTTCATTTATCTTCATCCCATACTGCTCAAAGCTGTCGTTTACTTCCAGTAGCATATCCGTTAGTATCATCTCCTCTTCTGCTAACAACGCCATATCAGCAGCAAATCGTATGCACTTTATTCTTCTTCCTCCTACTACCACTCCTTTCATGTTGTGGAAACAATTCTTTACTAAATCCTCCAAGTAGATGTTGAATAGGTTAAGTGATAAAGGACATCATTGACGTACTCCTCGCCCAATTTCACTTCCTTCTGACATTTCTTCTCCTATCCTGACTCGTTTCATATAAAGATTGTTGAACAGCCTCCTCTTCATTCAATCCACACCTATTTTCTTCAGGATTCTCATCAGTTTATTCCAATCCCCTCTGTCAAAAGCCTTTTCTAGGTCCACAAATACCACATACGCTTCTTTATTCTTCTCTAGGTATCTTTCGCCGATTGTTCGTAGCAGTCCAATTGCATCTCTCGTACCTTTCCCCTTCCTGAAGCCAAACTGCTCTTCTTTCAACTGTTCTTCCATCTTAGAATATAAACGTCGATTCAGTATTCGCAAGAGAATCTTCGCCGAGTGCGATATCAGCTGATAGTCCTGAACTCGTTATATTTCTTAGCATTATTTTTCTTCTGTATTGGCAGCAACACTGTCTCCGTAAAATCTTCAGCCACATGCCTTCCTCATATATTTCGATGCGTTATGATAGAATTTCCTTCTTGTCTTCACCCAAGCATTTCACTAATTCAATGGGGATTCCATCAACTCTCGTTGCTTTTCCATTCTTCATTACGCGCTAGTTCACCTTCTTCTCTTAAAATAGAACATTACTTTTCGTCTTTTGATACGGCTTCACCGTCTTCTATAGCTAAGTCATCTGGACGATTCCTTGTCTCAAATAATTCTTCTACATGTTTCGTCCATCTGTTTAGTATTCCTGGTTATGTCTGTTATTTCATTTCCGATGTCGTCCTCTATCAACCACATGGATTTCCTGTTCTTATTTGTGAAATCCAAACATTTTACTTCGCGGCATATTAAATAACATCTTCCTTTTCTCTGTAAATCCTTTATTTCTTCACATTTCTCTTTAATCCAGTCTTCCTTTGTTGGGAAAGAGTAATTTCCTCCGACAGAACAACCATCCCATTATTCCCATTCGATGGCGAATCACGCGCCAACGTCCATCGTGAGCCCGGCACCTGATATTATGATCGACGCTATATCCAACGACGGCAGATATCGGGAAGGTTTAGCGTGTCATGCTGGTACTGGATGTCTCGCGATGACGCTGAGTGCTAGAGTGCATCGATGGCCGATTTGGGGCACTGAATTATCTGCATATTTTGGAAAACGTGCTTCTTCCTTCAGCCCGAGTTAGTTATCCCGAAGAAAATTCAATTTTCCAGCAGGATAACCACTCCCCGCACACCGTCACACGTTCAAAGATGATTCGCGGGAAGATCCGAAAAAGAAAATCGACAAATTAATATCGAGACCACCCACCTCAAAATCCAGATCAGTTGTGTGATCAAGTTCTGGCTACCTGGGAAGCTCCCGCTGAAGACAAGAACTATTTCCGCGATCTGGTGGACTCTATGCCCCGAAGATGCCAGGCAGTGACAGACGTCGGTGGCATGTGGACAGAGTATTAGGTCCACATGTGTATTTTTTTATTTTGCTTTAATTTGTTTATCTTTGTTTTATTTCGGGAAGAAAATTGATATTCCAAGAGTTTTTTTTTATTCTCCTAATCGAGCCAGAGTTGGGAAATAATTCGTTTCACTATATAAAAAAGAAGAGAGGTAACATGTATAAAAATTAGTTACGTTAATAAAGAAAAACTGATCTGGTCGGAAATCAAACGCGGGACCTGGAGACCGCAAGCCAGCACGCTACTACTGTTCCACGGGAGAAGACGTTAGGAAACAGCATGATTAGAGGCTTGTAGCCGCTTGGCTTGAAGTCAGCACACATACAAACGTGCTCGTGTAAATCGCGCGTCAAAACTTGAACATTTCCACCACCAAGAGACACGACAAAACTTTTTTCTAAGACTGTACAGTCCTAAGCGGAAGAGAAGTCAAGTTCATGTAGTTATCCGTTAATGTAAACATAGCAGCTACATACGAAATATTGTGGAAGAAGTGAAATCGATCATTTATACCTCCTCTCCCCCATGTCCATGCCTGATCTAGCACGTACTTTTTTTTATATAACACTTTGGTGTTCCAGTATATAGTCGGTACGTTAAACTAGCTAGTATATTTTTGGGTTGGTTGTTCTAAATTTATATATCTAGTTAAACTGCAACATACTTAAAACGTAACGCAAAACAAGACTTTGCCCAGACATTAAAAACTGTTCCAAACTTTAACAATGTAGTGTCGATAGAAATTATTTACAGACAAAAATAAAGTACGTAAGCTGAAAATAACACGATAAAAGCACACGTCTTTTCAACCATTTGCATTACAATAGGGGGTCTATTTGGTAATCGAGTTATAAAACAAAAGAAAACACTGTTAAGAGCATGTTATTTATCTCCTGATTGTATGAATTACTACATTATTATTAATATGACGACTTTTGACTTATTATATTTCCATATAAATAAAAATGTACATTTATTCCTTTGGTAGCATTTTTTTCCCCTTTAAAGACGTGAAATATTCTATACTAGCTATTAATGCCAATGACATAGTCTAATATTACAGTTGAAACAGGAAGAAAAATTCTCTTGTACTTTTTATCCACAGCAAAGTACTTTTTCCTTGCTGTAGAACCAAACATTTTTGACTGGTGCTCATCCTGAGTACGTTGAGCAACAATGGATTCGACACATTTGAAATAGCTGGATCCATTGTCACAAACGTATTTTGTTGAGTCTATGGGAAATTTTGTCCTTCAAAATTTAGATTCATTTGTACAAATACTACATATTTTTGTCCGACTAATGAATCCGCCACAAAAAGCGCTGTGTGTGTTTTGTTCGTACTGCCTACATACTTTCCCCCTGGGACTCACGGAGATTTGGATCTTTATATTTAACGGAGATTATTACACGATTCTTCTCACATATTTCCTTCCTGAAAATTAAACCACGTCTTCCGTTTTTTATTGCACAACATAGAGGAAAAATATTGCTACAGTAGCAAGGCATGAATGTTTATACCACTGCCTGCTCGAATGGCTGCATATACTGCCTGTCATTCAATGGTCAAACATGTAACTATGCCTATATTCACAAGCGATTTCACTGACCGTTAGGAGCAGCCATCTAACGACAATTTTCTTTTCTATTCAATAAGTTGCTCAATTACAAAAGTTATGTGACAAAATTGAAAACGATTTTCAAGCTAAATTGCAAATTAACTACTAGTAGGACATTTGATTGAATTTGCAAGGTTGTTATTATTTTTGTTCTTAAAAAACTTAAAAAGGTCATAGTATATTTTGGTGCTGCCATCTACCATTTCAGCGAAAGCATAGTCTTATGAGCAGGCAGATAAGCAGCCATCAGATGCGTTGAAGCAGGCGGTGGTTTCTCAGTATAAAGAAATACTATGGTGGTTTATACATAACGCCGAAATGAAAAAAGTGACTTACGCTCCTGCAAAAAATTGACCAATTGTCGTAACGCTTGCTGCCGTAGCAACAAGCTCCTTGTAATCTTCTAGTGCCATTGTTGTGGAATCTATAAGCAGAAAAATAAAATACTACAATCTATACTAATAATAAATCTGTAGCCGAAATTTTTCTGGTAATTTTCGATTTTCCAAAAATAATTGGTCCTGACATATATAATTAACCACCCAGAAACCGAAAATAGCTTTTTTTAAATTTTTGTTTGTATGTCTGTATGTTTGTTACCTTTTCACGCGAT
Organism: Periplaneta americana; assembly: GCF_040183065.1. Taxonomy (NCBI): domain Eukaryota; kingdom Metazoa; phylum Arthropoda; class Insecta; order Blattodea; family Blattidae; genus Periplaneta; species Periplaneta americana. The sequence continues at coordinate 34,215,996 of NC_091122.1, forward strand.
AATGGTTGAACGGATTTAGATGAAAATTGGAATATAAATTAAGTTCGTTGTAACTTAGATTTCAGGCTATATGGCATTCAAAATACATTATTTAAAAGGGGGGTTATAAGAGGGCCTGAATTAAATAAATCGAAATATCTCGCTTATTATTGAATTTTATGAAAACTGTTACATAACAAAAGTTTCTTTAAAAATAATTTGCAATAAGTTTTATTCCTCGAAAAATTTTGATAGGACTGATATTTAATGAGATAAATGAGTTTTAAAATTAAAATAACGCCATCTAAGACGGTGCAATGAAATAAAAACAAATTACTTCCTCTATAAGGGGCCTTGGACAGCAACAATCGAAAGCTATGAAAGATAGTCTACAGAGAATGTTTCTGTGTTTGTATGAAGTAATATCGGAAGCTAAATTAACCGATTTGTATAATTAATTATTATTTCACCATTGGAAAGTTAGTTTCTCTAGATGGACATAATGCTACAATGTTATTACAGTAACTTCTGATATAATATAATATAATATAATATAATATAATATAATATAATATAATATAATATAATATAACAATATAATATGTAATGTAATATTATATAATATAATTTAAGTTATTTGAAGGGTTCACAACCATAGTGGGCCAAGCGCCATTTACTGAATACGTAGAAAACAAGGGTTAAAATTAAGTTATTACCATAATTCAATGGAAACCTACAACAAGTAAAATAAAATATACACATTAAATCTAAATGATGTCAATCTTCATTAAACTATGGTTGCATGTAATAAAAATTAAGAAACAGGTTAAAGGAATTGTCATTGCACGAAATGTCTCTGGACCAAAATGATCGCATTTTAATTATTTGGATGCAATTTAAATTAAGTAACATATTAAACGATTTATCCTTCTATCAAACACGAATGTTCCCTGGATCAAATGTCCTATTTTAATTATGTAATTACTTTATATTTATTTCTAACGGGTGCAGCGGAGCGCACGGGTACGTCTAGTTATTATAATAAGGTATTATAAAAAGTACCCCTTTATTTCAGTACAGTGTTATTCTTGCCAACATTGTAACTTTGTTGCAACATCTATGTATGTACAGGGACATAATTTTATTTTTACTTCAATTTTTATTGTACCTGAATTTTTTAATGTAGGCTACTTCACTCCCACCCCCTCTACTAGTAAACTTCCAACCGTTCTCCACACAGAAGCAAGGCCGCGTATGTGGTGAAAGTCGCCTTACGATCTTTGTAAACAATACTGAGTTAGTAAGTATAGTACGACCCAGAAATATGTTCGCGTTTTCCAGTGACGAAAGAGCTTTCAATATTGAATCATTTTCGCACAGGTACTGTCGTCCGTTTGCCTATATTGCATCCCGGTTTCCCTCACCCGCTTCTGCTCGCCCCCCTGTAAAGGCTAGTGGCTGGGCTGTCTTAGCTCTTTTCTGAAAACAATTTGTTAGGAATTGAACGTCTACGTAATATTATACAACTGTTTAAAATAACTTAAATAAAAGGGCCTCGTTAAGTAATTAACCGTCACCTTTCTACGATCCTGCGACAAAACCACTTGGACGGACAGTAGATAGCATGCCTGAGTAATTTTATCTGTGCGCAGAAGTGAAGATTGAATTTACAGTACGTAAGGTACTCTTTTATAAAGTAGGTACAGAATTATTTCAACATGAGTTCATAGTACGAAGGACGAAACTGGTAATTGAAATTAGGTAAAATAGTCTATAGTGCGATAATATGCACAAAAGAACTAAAGTCTGTATCGAGATGAACGGCCGCCATTTTAAAAAATGTGTTGAAATAACCATATTATGATTATTTTTCAATTTAACTTCATTCTCTATATTGTACGCTAATGTGCTGTAGACAGTATAACATACACTGCATAATGGATACGTCCGCATGGACAGCTCAATTCATGAGTAAAAACAATTATTGTTAATACAGTACTGTATTTTGATTAAACAAAAACCTAATGAAAATTATCAAACTCAAAATCGCGATGAATGGATGAACTACTTTTCTTCCCTCCTATACCTAGTAAAGTGAAATGTTTGTATTTTACGCCAGTATCATCGAACTCCACTCGTGGAAGGGGGTAAGCAAACGGTGTTTCCGGTTCTCAACCGCTGATACAAAGGTATAGACAGGTTAATATTAGAAATGTTAGTAAAAATAAAATGATGTCCCTGTACATCCCTCCGGCTAAGAACTGATAAGAGCAACACGTGAATGACGCAATTTGCACAGACCGGCGTTCCGCGCACATACACTGCACTTTCAGTGTCTGATTTCTGGTATGCCTGGCTTAAACTGTAGATCTACCACAAATTATAATAGGGCAAAATTTAAAACAATCTCTCTCAGTCGACCTGGTTGGCAAGTTGGTATGGCGCTGGCCTTCTATGCCCAAGGTTGCGGGTTCGATCCCGGGCCAGGTCGATGGCATTTAAGTGTGCTTAAATGTGACATGCTCATGTCAGTAGATTTACTGGCATGTAAAAGAACTCCTGCGGGACAAAATTCCGGCACATCCGGCGACGCTGATATAACCTCTGCAGTTGCGAGCGTCGTTATATAAAACATAAAAAAAAAAACAATCTCTCTCTTTTCCTCTCGTACAGAAACACATACACATCAATAAAACTATGTAACAGTGCTAACAGAAACTTTTTTATATTAAGCTTTCCTGAAGATCTCATAAGCAATGTAAACTCTAATTTATTATTTTATTTAATCTCGTCTTTAAGTTTACACATTATATCGCAATCACTTTTCTTTTTTCTGCATTGTTGTGCAGTGTGTTATTCATGTTTCTCCAAGTGGTGGCCTGAACACCTGGAGACTTCTAACATATGAGTACAGGCTGGTACAAAAGAAACTTCCAGCGCTTCCATTCCTCAAATGAGGTATAGAAATTCTTATACATTCAGAAATTTAAAATAAATATTATAGTCCAGACACGCGATCTGAAGACATTAATTCGCCAATTTAAGCAGAGAAACTTAATCATAAACAAAAGCAAAAAAAGGTCGTTTGAATTCAATATTTTTTAACGTTAATAAAAAAAAATGAGTTCAGACAAATTTGGGGGGGGGCAGTGCCCCTCCATGCCCCCCCCCCATAACTCCGCCTCTGCATTCCTCCCTCAATTCATAACTTCATCCATCCATAGTGTTCTGCCCAAGGGCAGGTCTTTCACTGCAAACTCAGCATTCTCCAGTCTTTACTATTTTCTGTCTTCCTCTTAGTCTCTGCATGTGCATATGATCCATATATTTTAATGTATATTATTTGATAGGTACCTTCTTCCTGTTGACCATTCGTTCTAGTGCATCCTTCAGTAGACAGTTTCTTTTCAGCCAGTGACCCAGACATTTCAATATACCTTTATACAGCAGAATTTTGCAAAAAGAACTTATTATGCAGAGAAAATTTTCTGCAATTGATATTTCAAATATAAAACATAATTTTAAATAAATTATTCGGTATGAAAACTCTTCTTAACAGAAATAAACTGACTTCCTTTCCAATCATCTAGTAAAATGACCGTTGCTTATGAGATCATCTAAAAAACAAACTAATCTCTCGTATGAATGAATGATTCTGTTAGTGTTACGTATATAATTGCACTATTGGAACCTTCAATTCACAGATCCAGTTTTCAAATCCATTAATATTAACGAATCTTAATACTGTCAATTGTTACAAGTGCAACGATTATGCAAAGCCAACGAGAAGATTTATAACATAAAACATAGAGATAAATACTCCGGAATGAATGTTATTCTTAACTCAATAAAATAATGAAGTTTTTAATTAGCTTATTTTCGTTAATTAAACACCGCATATAGAAACAAAATTATTCACATATTATACAAACAGCAAAACGTATGTTACGATATTGTAATATTAATTGCATAATTATTAAATCCGTATGTACGATCAATATCACAACCGTTCTTTGAATTTTCACAAAGACTGACTGTAGCAGAATTTAATTAATTTCAATAGTTTTTTTAACCAATGGCGGGTACTTGACTTGCGTCATTCACTCATATGAAGCCAGTTATGTAGACCACAAATTTACCGATAGAGTCGTTACCCAGGGTGAGCCACAGGATGCTAGTCTACACTACACCCGCGATGAGATGATTATGGAGATTTGTTGGGATGCCACAGAGGAACCGGAGCTTCCCAGAGAAAACCCGTGTTACTTGGACCACGGGCTTAATTTCAATAGTGACAATGAGAATTCTACGAAAATTCGTCCACAAAACATTTTAACACATACCATATTATTGCAAATCTTTGGTAAAGTAACAGACATCGTCTTTAACGAAGTGATATTATAATACATAGCATTTATGTAGAGTCGCCACTGACGTTTTGATCAATCACGCAACAACAATCTCCCAGCTATAAGTAGGAAATCACTCTAAATTGGTTCAAGGTCAGATCACAATTTTTATAGCATAAGCAAAACTGAAAACTCTCAAAATAAAATAAACTAAAATATTTACAACTAAGGCCAATATATACCGGTACTAACGAGTTAAATATCACACAACACTTATTTAACAATGTACCACACGTACTCCCACTCAACACCGCTCAATGCACTTCACGGCTCACACCAGCTCGTTAGTTGACAGACTGACTGACTCTGACCATAACCATTACAATATACTATATACAATTTACTACGACAACGTGATTCAATGTGAATGGTTGGAACCGTTGCTTACGTAAGCATCGGCTAGCACATGATATTACACATATCTCTCCTCTAACGCGATGGTATTACATCAACTAGCGAAACAAGTGATTGTTTAGTAGTACACGTGCAAATTTTTTGTGTAAGAGGGACGCAGATATCAATCAACCAACAACTTGTGTCGCCATTAAATCAACTTTATGCATTTGACTTCGCTGACTGAATCGGTAACTAGACGTCCTTAAAAAATTCAGTGGCGGATTGTGAAATATAAGAAATGAGTTGTGGTTGTTAAACATGCAATTAAAGAAAAATAATTCACGATTAAAAAATATATTATCTAACACTGCACCATTGTTTATACAAGAAACATGATTCAAACAATTCCTTTGTAGTAACCCTGACTACGGATAATCAGGGGAAGTAAGATATGTTCAAGTTGTATTGAATGAAAATGTTTGCTAACCTGTCTGCGAAATATTGAAAAGAAGAAAACAAGGTGGAAAGTGTGGAAACGTCGTTTCGTGTACTGTTAACAGAAATACATTTACATTGTTGTGTTTATTCCGAATTTAGAACAATGGATGAAGTGGAGAAACTTGAGCATTTATCATTGGTTTCTAAAATATGCACTGAACTGGAGAACCATCTTGGTTTAAATGACAAGGATCTGGGTATGTAATTATTACATTTGGTTACATAGGTCACAAAATTAGTATATTCTGTATATAATTTTTTGTCAAGGAAGAGTTGTGATAACTCAGTCAGAAAAACGCATGGTTGCGGACCGAAAGGTTGCATGTTCGATCCCTATAGCAACATCTACTGTATAGATAAAAAAAATCAATATAGTGATGTTGAATGACGTACTATAAATAAATACATGTCATTTTAATGCTCAATAGAGGGACGTTATTTTTTGTAGTAATTTTATGATTATAGGACTAATAAGTCACCCTAATCTGACACTGAACTTTGTTTTGAGATACCTTGGCGAGAGAGTTTGAATGTGGTCCCTACATTCTTCAATCTGATTCCATTAAAAATACGAGGATGAAGACAGACGGATTATAATACCCATCAGAAAATAAAACGATAAAACTTGTAGCATTAAGACTGGCTTATTAATGGCATGGCTTTAAGTGGAAAATATTTACAAATAAAACTATCAAGCCCTACAACCCTTAAAAGGCACATAACCTCAAATTTGATATACTCAATACTATTTAGTGATACTAGCGGAAATTCTCCAGAAAAGCTACGCCCGAGAAGGCATTATTTTCTTTTGCTTCACTAGCTTCTGTAATATGTATATAGTGATAAACATATGGTTTTAATTTGTAGCCATAAATAGGCCTACTTTCAACATAAAAATCGTTTGATACTTTAAGTAGGCCTAATTGTTTTGGGAATAGACTTTATTAGTCAATGCAAGTATTTTTAATACTAACAGACTGTACTTTCTTAAATGTGTTTATTTCAGCGGAGTTTATAATCGCCCTTGCAGAGAAGAATGACACATTTGAAACATTCAAGAAAGTGCTTGTAGAAAATGGAGCCGAATTTTCGGTATGTATTATTTTACTCATACTTTTATTGTATCATATTCTGCAGAAAGAAATCTGCGAAATAGTGTGTGTGTTTTTTTGATGTAGAAACTATTCATAATACGGTAATTTATTTTCTTTTGAAATTGAAATGTAGCCTATCTACGTTTTTCTGATTTTTAGTATTGTGTGATTGGTTTCTTTCTGCAGAATGATACGCCGTGCTAGGCTTACCTGAATGATTCAGAATGCATGCCACTGCCTCTCTTGTATGATCTAATAATTATTATAAAATATTTTTAAAAAGTTAACTTTATATTAAGGGATTAATCAGGTTTTTGCTCTACTGTAGGCTTACTCATGCTCTCACAAACTCTATCTCATTTGATTTGTGATTGAAATATCATTCCTTCTTTAGTTCGTTGGTTCGTTCAATTTCTATTTTTTTTTTTTCAGGACTCGTTCATTGCAAACTTATTGCGTATCATTCAGCATATGAAGCCCAAACGTGGTAAAGAGGTCAACTCACAACCTCAGACTGAAAAGGAGAGACTTGCGGAAAAATTCCCTGGTTTGGCAATACCAAACGATGCTAAATTTCAGCAACATGAGGCTGAGAAACCTGGAGAGAAAAAGAAGAAAAAAGTAAAGAAGAAGGTATCTGCAGATGATATTGTGAATGATGCAATGGCAGAATTGGAAGCTCTGGCCCCATCTCAGATAAGGTGAATTGTTTGTTTTAAAAGAGTGCTATATGTTTAAGTGCAAATGATGAACTATATTAAAAAAAAAAGCTTGATATTTTCATGTTGGTTAAGCAGTTATTTTAATATTAATTCATATTTTATTTTATCTTAATTTCCAAACATTAGAAAATATTGGTCAGTAAGTTTAATTATGATGCAAAGATTCTAATTGCAGAACGAAACAAGAGCGAAGTCTTGAAAACTGTTCAAACTTGACAGAGAACAGAATGTTTGGGCACTTTGAAGGTGAAAATAATTGATTCGTACAAAACTGAAAAAAAGTAAGAGCTCATTTCTTTGAGATGTTCAAAGGCAGATGAAACTGTTAGGCATTTATTACGTAAATTTGGAGCTTTATTAGCAGCATTGCTAACATTTTTATCATTCACTTATTACATTTCCCTCAAAGAACTTATCATTAACATACCATACATACCTTACGTAAGGGTTCTGCTGATGAGGTCTTTCACTGCAACCCCAGCATTCTCCAATCTTTCCTATTTTCTGCCTTCCTCTTAGTCTCCACATATGATCCACATATCTTAATGTCGTCTATAATGTGTCCTTTCCCAATATCCCCCTCCCGGGCATCTGAATGAGGAGATAGTTTACGTCCGGAATCTTTTACCGTGGAAAGACGCATTATGCCATGTTTGCAGTTTTTCTTGGCAAGGATAAATGCAATAGCTTACCGTTGTTTTCCGCACACTGCTCTCTCTTTCGCATTTTGAAAGATACCAGAGGGCCTGGCATGGAGGTGAGGAGAGTGGATTTGACTAGGGCCCTCCAGACTTCACCGAAATTCACTGTAAGGGTTAAATGTTAGTTCTATCAGGGTTTTTGACCTGATCAGAGACCAGGAAATCCCAATTAGCCTTTGTCCTCATCATTAATATTCAATGTTTAATTAATTAATAAATGTTTTCGCCCTCATAGCTACTGCTTGGCACATTAGGTTATTTACTAAGTTGCATATTACAATTCTGGAATTACTTGAACATGATTAAAATTTTAATTAAAAAAAATACTTTTAGGGTTATTCTATGGTCATTACAATGAATTAAGCTTATTGAACGTTTTGTTTCCTCTGATTACATTTAGAAGAACATTCATATTTACAACTATGTAGCAATAGAACTTCAAACTTATTTACAGTCAGTGTCCAGTATGAGGTACCATTTGTTTAGCAATCACTAAAAATATGTTAGTTTGAGATGGATGTATGAGATACCTGGCCCCGACTGTAGGAAAATAAAATTATTGTTAATGCATTTCGATATATTTTTGGTCCGTCAACATTTTGCATTATAAAATTTTGCTGTTATACAGAGAAGATAGTATTTACAAATAATGAATTTCCCATGTTAAATTCCTATGCCCAGTACTTCGATTTCCGCACTTTCTTCCCGTCATGGAATACTGTATTGTTACAAATCGGAAATTTGGCTCCATATTTTAAAATGGCAGACTGTTGTATTCTAAGAAATAGAATAGTGGAGTGCGTTAGTAATGAGTGCGTTGGCTTGTTTGTGGTATTTTCATTCACTCCCAAAATCATTCATGCCAAAAATAATGTTTAGTCCTTGTGACATATCACACCTGTGACATACTGTGTGAAAAATTATCTAGTACAGAAAGTCCTGTAATCACTGAATAGTACAGAACAGTAGTATTCAATCCTAAAATTGAGGACACACCCGCTAAATGTAATGAAAAAATTGCTTGTCTCAAGGGGTACGCATCCCACTGATTACGTATGTAAAAATGCTGACATACAGCTCGACCAAGTTAAGTCTGCGAGCCGAGAGGGGAAGTTGTAGGCAGGTTTGTAGTGAAAGGAGGCGGTAACGAAAGGAGACCCGTACAGTCACATACGACAGTAAAGTTTTCCTACTGCGCTTCAGTTCATAGAGCGCTAATGAAAACGTAAGAACACTCCGAGAACAAGACACTTTGAAATAGACTGTACTTCTATATCTGCTTGACACACTTTCGACAGTGAGGTTTGGCATTCCGATTGGCAAGCGTGGGCATAGGAGAGAAAGTAGCATGAGGAGGGGAGGTTAGGAGACAGCATAACGGTTGTCAGAGCTTGCCTTTTTCTGAAGACAAGGACAACTGCGTAGTGTATTTCAAACGATGTACACACTTTGAAATCTGAGCCTCAAATGACCTATGTGGCAACTGTGCTTTGCCTCTACATTTCTCTACACTCCATCCCGGTATCCCCACTCGCAGACTTGACTTGGGCAAGCTGTAGCCTATTTATTTCATTATACTTGATAATTATTGCATTATATTATAGTTTCTTTTGCAATATCAAATCTTGTTTTTCTTTGGTTGAATAACATTTTACGTAAATCATTACTATCATTATTGCATCAATAACTACTGTATAATAATAATAATAATAATAATAATAATAATAATAATAATAATAATAATAAAATAAAACAATAATAAAGTAAAATAATATAAATAACAACGACGACAACAATTATTATTATTATTATTATTATTGCCTTTTTCTATTTCGTATATAATAGGTAGAGTCCGGATGTTTAGGCATTTATAGCAGTTAAAGTAGACAAGTAAAGGCAATAAAAACGTAAAAAAAAGGCATAATATATTTAGCAATAAATTTAAATTATATCAACATAACTCACATATTTACTTCGTAGGTGACACATGTTGACTTATAAAATACTTTTTTTTTTTCGTGATTAACTGTCTTTTCACAAACCTTACATAACAAAACTGTTCCATCGGTTGAAAACACATGGTCACCAAATTCACTAACGTAAGCATAAAGTTTACTTTTCAATGGTTTACTGAATTTAGGCATTTTAGCTAACCGATCTTTTACCTTCTGTCATCCGACAATAACTGACTGTTCCTCACTCAAATTTCTTTTTCCTACAATATTAAACACGTGTAGCGCACTATTGTAACAGTAATATTTGAAAATATGAAAGCAAACAATTGGAAATGCTACGTGACAACTTCTATGAGAACGAGCTTAATATTTAAAATTATAAATCTGATTGTTAGTGCCGAAAACATAACAATATTATATTTGTAACTGAGGATTGTCGATCATTTACATTATTAGCAGATTGAGCACCGAAATAAATTACTTTTGTGCGAGATCGTGCGTATTTGCTTGCTTTCCGCACAAAACCAATACACGGTAAGTGTGAAATACCACATTCAGTATTCCCAACGTAACACACATAACAAGTTCCCTATTCTTACCGCTTGAGCGTCATATTCATTTTACTGCTTTAGGCTTTTAACATATTATTTTTAAAGACGTTCAATATAGTAGTAATTATAAATTGGAAACTTACCACTGCAATTTCACCTAAATTGCACTGTTAATTATTGTTTTTAAATATTTGCAAAAATTAAGTAAACTTTACAACACCACAAAAGTTACTGCATTTGTAATGCAAGTAACATTAAGGAAGCCGTGAAAAAATCAACAAGATTCTGGACTCATCATAGACTGGGGGAAAAAAAAAGACAGATGTATATCACGGCCTGCTGCAGTATAGTAAACACAGAAAACATTTTATAGGAACAATGTTGAAGATAGATATATTTGTTTTCCAAAGTTGCCGTCATTGAACAGAAACCAAGATGGAGATTTCATTGCAACTAATTAGAAATTCCTCTTTCAGGCATGTAATAAACGATCTTCGCACAAAATAATGTACGATACACGAGCGGTATGTTTGTTTTCATGTTCTCGGAAATTAAAAAAGCTCAACTACGTTTCGCTTTTTCAATCTTTTCCTCGAACATGAGAACGTCAACATACCGCTCTTGTAACGCATATTACTATTATTTATTATTGTTAGTAAAGTTAGTCATTGTTTTAAATATTTAAATTTCATACGCATTACATTACAATTAATTAGAAAATTGCAAATAAACAAGAAATATTACTATTAGTAAGAAACATCTTAAAAAGGCAAAATAGACAAAATAAAAATTGGCTCTGTCACTTTGATTTACCCCAAATCACATTTATATCTATGCAAATAATGAATTACTTCCACCCGGCATTTTGCCAAAGATCCTGGCTCTAATAATAGCAGTGCAGTTTGGGAGTACAAATATATTTTGGAGGTATGCTAGCAAAAAAAGATTGAATACCACTGGTATAGAAAATACATGCATAAGAAGTAAGATGTATGTGTGCACTGGATATTCTGAAAGCAAATTGTTGAGATTGATATTACTTGCTCTGTATTAAAGAATAACATTTAAATATTTTATTCACAGTTCTACAAAAGTTAAACGTAAGCGAAGTTCAAGTGCCAGTGAAAGTGAAGATGAGCTTCCTCCCGGTGCAGAACATCCAATCAAGAGTAAGAGGAGTAGACGTAGCCAGAGTCATGATGCAGAAGTAATTCCAGAGGTCAAAAGAGAAAAGAGGAGCCACAGTCGAGAGAGGCACAGAAGAAGCAGAAGTAGAAGCCGCGACAGAGCAAGAGTGAAGAGGAGTAGGAGTAGGGGCAGAGACAGAATCAAGGACAGAAGCAGGGATAGAAACAGGGACTGGAGGAGTCGCAGTAGGGACAGAAATAGGAAAAACAGGAGCAGAGAGAGAAACAGAAGTCGGGATAGAAGGGACCGAAGAAATAGGAGCAATAGTAGAGAGAGACGAGGGAGAGCTAGAGATCAGAGTCCAAATGACGACAGAAAGAAACGTCGTTCAAGAAGTCGAGACAAGGATAAAAAGATGGCAGACAACATTGCGGAGCAGCTGGCTGCTACTGAGCCAGAGATTGGAAAGGTAATGCTTTGACAGTCTAGTAGTGGGCCTTTTATGTGGATGGTTATTTATAATGCATTTGTAGCTGAACTTACTGATTGAAAGTGTAACAAGGCAATCTACAGAAAGATTCAGTCAATTTGCAGATGATTTCGCACCAAAAGGCAGAGCTACTGTTTCATTCTCTTATTATTACGATGTACCGAAGTACATATGATATTTCCGTGCAGATATTCTGCGCCATCATATGATGAAGAATGAGTGGAACAGAAAAATTCTCTCCGGCACCGGGATTTGAACCCGGGTTTTCAGCTCTATGTTGTTGTTGTTTTCTAATGCCAGGCGTTTGACAATAAAGTCATTTGACCTCATGCACTCCAATATTTTTCAAAGTTATTATCATGGTCAGCCACTGAAGCACAGATTTTGAGGTATTTTACCACCAGCATTCCATTGTAAGATGTTTAGTTGATTCTGTACCATTAAAGTAGCCCCTGCCCAGAGATCCGATTGGGGGACTATTTTACCTCCGGATAATTTTACCTTAATGGTACTCATTTCATATTGGAGTGAAAATGGCAAGTTTTAGCTGATTGAAGTGAACATCATATTTCAGCTCTATGTGCTGATGCTCTATCCACTAAGCCACACTGGATTCCCATCCCGATGTCGGATTGAATCCTCTCAGTTTAAGTTCCACCTCTTGGGTTCCCTTTAGTGGCCTACCCTCATGCACTGCGTCATAGATGTATGACAGTGACACATGACGGCGCTTATTCCGTCAGATCCCGGCCACTTAGTCACTCATAACGAGTGCACCTCTGCACATGTATGGACATTGTGCTACTGTCATACATCTATGACGTAGTGCATGAAGGTAGGCCACTAGAGGGAACCCAAGAGGTGGAACTTAAACTGAGAGAATATTATAGATATATTAATTTGTCCTACAGAATTTATCTGTAATGTTGACACTTAATTTTTTAGGAGAAAAATTCGTTTTGGCGCCGGGGATCGAACCCGGGTCCTTGGTTCTATGTACCAAGTGCGTAGCTGAGTGGTCAGAGCACTTGGTATGTAGAACCAAAGACCGGATTCGATCCCCGGCGCTGGAGCAAATTTTTCTCCTAAAATATTAAGTGTCAACATTACAGATAAATTCTGTAGGACAAATTAATATATCTATAATATTCTCTTAGCTAACAGTGCATAATAACTGCGGATTCCTGGCCAACAAGTCACTCAGCTGAGTGCGCTCCTAGTATAATGGCAGTTGACATTGGATACACGTCAACACATATATGCCTGACTTGGAGTCAGGCCACAAAGGGAAACATTGAAGGAGGAAGATTCGGTCCGGTGCTGTGGATTGAATTCGGCATAGCTCAGTGGTCAGAGCGCTTGGTACGTAGAACCAAGGACCCGGGTTCGATCCCCGGCGCCAGAGCAAAGTTTTCTCCTAAAATATTAAGTTAAACTGAGAGGATTCGATCCGACATCGGATGGGAATCTGGTGTGGCTTAGTGGATAGAGCATCAGCACATAGAGCTGAAAACAAGGGTTCAAATCCCGGTGCTGGAGAGAATTTTTCTCTGTTCCACTCATTCTTGTCTCATTTCACATTCATATTGCCATCTATTTGTTCAGAATATTGTTACTTTTAATACTGTAATATTTATTCGAAGGTAGGACTGCCCTCGATTATAAAACACACTTTAAATTCTTAGCGTAGGTATATTAAAAAATGAAAACTTTTAGTATGTAAATACCCTATATTCTGTGATCTATTGCTAATCTAAGTTTAAAGACTGACGGTAGTTTATGTTGCACTGGTTACTAAACAATTTCCATTACAATAAGAAATGTGATTAAAATAGATTACTCATGCATAGTATCAATTTTTTAACATTTTTCAGGCATACATATGTGCCTAAATGTAGATCAACAAGCAAGATACCAGGATTTCAATTTTTACATGGCTCATGTCATTAGATTTATGTTTTCGGCCTTTCCCCCCCCCCACCCCCCCATGACAAGTCAACCTTTTTTGCCCCACGTCTACGAGTGTGCTCATAGATGTCGCTAGTGTCGAGAAATGTAGACCATTTAGTTTGTTGACCACAGGCAATAGATCTTATTACATTCGTAATGAATGATGATAATGGAGAATTGTTGGGATGTCACAGGGGAACTGGAGTTCCCAGAGAAAACCCATGTGTTGCATTGACCATGAGCTTTCCCTACACTATAGTCCCGTCGCTCTAATTTCTGGCAGCCAATCACATTGCAGGTCGGCTTCATTTAAACATGTGCGTCTTGTGATTCGCTGATGAAGACGATATTCATTTCTTAAGGCTCGATAAATACTTAATATAATCGCACGCCATTTTGGCTCTTTCGTTGGCGTTTGCAGAAAGCACACGAAGATGTTATTTGCCGCTCAATTATTTACTGAATTACAGTGCGTTTGATTTATTATCATAGGAGCTACGACATGATAATGTTTAACGATGTGGTAGCTCAGCAACGAAAGAACAAAAATGGCGAACGATACTACCTACCTAGACTTTATAGAGCCTTCACTTCCTAAGACGTAAGCAAAGAGGAGTCACGCAGGGAATAACAGCGTCGCGACTATAGTTATAAATTCAGGGTTGATCAGGATTCGAAGCTGGGTCCCATGATTTATAGCCCAGCTTGCTAGCACTGAGACACCATTACATAGTTACACTCCTTGTCACTGCATTTTCGTGCCTCCATATACTCGTTTTAAAGATATGATACGAATATAAGGCTGTCTCAAATTTTAGATCACAAATCTGGCAAAAAAAGGACGGGGGGGGGGGGTCGTATTCTCGAGTAAATACGGTAAAAAGCAATCAACTATGGGTGAACAAATTTAAGCTTTTGTCCTCTGTGATGTAGTGACTACTATGGCAGCTGTTAGATGCAAGGTTTGTGGGTTAAAAACCTGGCCAAAGGTGACAGGTTTTAAAGGGCAATCAAATGCATAGCATGGCTTCCTCTGGGAGGGAAATAAATGTATGAGTTCTGTGATCTAAGGGCATGTAAAAGAAACCTGTCTCTCATAGAGGGCTCCAGATAAAATTCGTCGACCATTTCTGGCCTACATTGAGTTTTAATGCTTAACCATCGCATGTATCATTGAAGAAAATATTGTTTGTGAGAATAATTCTGTCTGGTTTCATTTCCACAGCAATGTTGCCACTATTAAAGCTTCAATCCACGCATTATTAAACTCATGTTTACTCAAATAATATAAACCTTGAAGCTTTGTTAGTGACTAATGTATCAGAGAGTTTCCAGTTCTTAAAAGAAACGTGAAATCATTACAGAGATATCAGTGGCGCCAACTTTTGGAAAACATTGGGTGTGCTCAAACACTTGAGTTGTAAATTAAAACACTGATCACATAACAGATTGGCCATCCCCATGTTAAAAACAGTAACATGTAGAAGGTAACAACCACCAGGATCGCTACTGTCGATTAGTAATGACCGCTAGATGGAAGTACAGTTGCTCCATGCAATTCAAATGGGAGTTATAACATGATTTTTTCTACTGTTGTTAGATGGCAGCATAGTGAAATTGAGGACCGTTTTTGCAAAACTTGCTAACTGAAAAAAAACTAAATTTTACAGGAGAGACAAAACACTATAGTAAGCAAGTTTTCTGTATGTGTCACTTATAACAGAAAGCAAGTTTTGAAAAAACGATCACACTTTGACACACTACAATGAAGAGAAATAACCCAATTTTACTAAGACGCTTTGAACATCATGTAGAGGCTTGCCTTCAACGAATCCATCAAAATCTCAATTTTGCAAATTTTGCAGTTAGCAAGTTTTGCAAAAACGGTCCACAATTGATGAAAGTTGTTGGCTTCAAAGTTCATAAGAGTGATCACTCTGTTATATGTGATCTGGGGTTAAAATAAATAAATCTCAAATAATAATGATAATAATATAACACAACAAATTATTGGGTGGGCTCAGGCTCCATGGCCCATATAAGTTGGCGCCACTGGAGACATACATATAAGGCAAAGGTAAAGGTAGTCCCTTCACATGCCATGAAAGACTTGGGGGGGGGGGGGCATGGAGGTAGAGCCCCATGCTTTTTTGACCTCAGATCTATACATATAGTATTTTGTTAAATTGTTACTTGTAAAACTCTCTCTTTGAAATACTCCAACATGACATTTTATTGGTAGCATTTTAAAGTAAGTTTCTGTTTCAGATTTATTCTGGGAAAGTGGCAAACATTGTGCCCTTTGGCTGTTTCGTACAGCTAGAGGGTCTCAGAAGGCGTTGGGAGGGTCTGGTTCATATTTCACAGCTGCGACGTGAAGGACGCGTTACAAATGTTTCAGATGTTGTGGCACGTGGACACAAAGTGAAGGTAACTTACTGCTACCACTTCGGCAGTAATAAAGACTTGACTCTTAATAAGTTTTATTCTTAAAACGTTAACCTGTTTCTTCATAATTGTAATGTGTTATTTCTTACTTTATCCTTACTTGGTAGAGCTTGGTCATGAACTAAATATCCAAAAAATTTTTGCATGACATATCTCTTTCAATTTACCATTATATATTTATTTTATTTTTAGCACTGCAAACGTTAACCTGCTTCTTTATAAGTGTAATATGTTACTTCACATTTTATCATTATTGGGTAAACTGTTAAACAGCTTAGTTACTTACCAAATATCCAAAACTTTTTGCATAAAATATTTATTTCCATTTACTTTTAATATATTTTTTTTTTTTTTAGTACTGCAAACACTTATAATTAATATTAAAGACAATTGAAGGATTCAGAGCCATAATGGGCCAAGCGCCATTTATTAAAAACGGAGAAAGCAAGGGTTAAAGTTAAGTGAATCCCATAGTTTAATGAAGATTGACATACCATTTAGTTTTAATGTATATACTTTATATTACTTGCTATATGTTTCCATTGAATTATGGTAACAACTTCATTTTAACCCTTGTTTTGTACAGTTTTAGTAAATGGCGCTTGGCCCACTATGGTTCTGAACCCTTCAATTGGTTTCAGCATCTGAATACTAGCCTTAAAATAATATAATGTGACAAATTACAGATGCCGATAGCTCTACATCACTGTTTCTCATCTATCTCAATACTGCAATTGTTATTTACTACACATATTCTATACAAAATTTATCTTGTTTTGTATTGAAAGAAAGATTTTGAATACACACATTCTCCATAATTTTGTTTAAATGTTGTTTAAACTTATTTTTCTTTTCTAGGTGAAAGTTTTGTCATTTACTGGTCAAAAGGTGTCACTTTCAATGAAAGACGTAGATCAAGACACTGGCGAAGATCTAAATCCTACAAGCAATAATTTGTTATTAGGAAAAGACAGGTATGATTTCCAGGAAGTTCTACTTTAAGATATTGATAGTATTTATTTCTTGTACTTATATGTATTTAAAAGAAAATTTCTTAAATTTTGTTTCCTTAACTTAAACTAAGTTTAAACTGCTATAGCAAATACAAATGTATTGTACTAAATAGAATACATTACCGTTGTTATGGGCTAGATTGAATTAGTATTTGTCTCTCATGAACAACAAATCTAGTTATTTGAAGACGTAATTATTTTGGGATATCACTATATTGTATTACCTCTGATTGAAGTTCTGGCTTATATGTTCATCTAGCTATTATCAGGCAGTACATCTCACTTAACGATGTGTCAGAGGAAAAACAACTTGTTTGTATATAGTAAGGATCAACTTACTTAATGCCCTAAGGGTGAAACCTAACCATTTCCCCCTATTACTATAAACGCTAATAAATTATAGTGATTTTCTAGGTCTCAGGTTGAATTTTCTTTTACCAACTTTGTTTCGAATTTCGAGCACTGACAAATATTACAACCAGTAGTTATTTTCTAGTTGTTATGTTGGCAGCAATAATTTCAGTTTGCAGTATAGGAAACTGATGAAAATGCAAGTAAGGAAATACATTTTTAGGTTAGGTCTCACGAATCGTAAACTCTTTAGTCAAAGCAATACATTTCATGTCAGACAAAATACATTTTAATATTAGATCATACTAGTCCTAATGACTAACATAATATGCGAAAAGTCCAGGAAGAAAACGTATTATTTAATAAATTATTTAATCATTTAGGAAACACCTCGCAACATAAAGATGAGATGTGATAAATATAAACAAGACATTGTTATTGTTAATAATAATAATAATAATAATAATAATAATAATAATAATATATTATTATTATTATTATTATTATTATTATTATTATTATTATTATTATTATTATTTCAGTACGTAGCATTGTGATTTTACCCTCTTTGGTGATATCTGTTACTAGTTGGCAACACTGAAGAGATGGCCAAATTAGACTTTTAGGATGCTATGCATAGACTTTTCGCTAGCCCGTGCTATGAGCGTGCTAAACTAGCCCCGGCTATTGACTGATTACTTGTACAGGATTCATATCATATCGCTAACACTGGTTTATGAATAAGGAGCGGATTCCTATGTAATTAAATATTATTTTTGCGTGCGATAAAACACAATTAACAAAGTTAAAAATTCCGAATATGAAGTTTCAAGTTTAAAACCCGAATTTTATTTCACATAAAAACACATATTTTCACAAAAAATTATGTAAATACATATTTTCAGGAAATCTATTATAAACACATAAATCTTGGAGTTTTTTACTTAAATAATTTTTTTTACAAGAACTTTTAAACATTTTATAACTAAATCAATTATGTCACTCAGAAGTATGATGTCGTTTTAAGAATTGTTGGTTGCTTCGTGTTTCTAAGTGCTGTGTGGTGTATCCATGATCCATTTTTGTAATAGTATCGCCTCAAGTTCTGAGAACTGCTAGGCAGCGTATCAGTGTTATCATTAGAGAATAAATTAACATGGACAAGGAGGAGAGATCTTGCAACACATAATTAGGGATGTTTATTGTTGCTGAAGATGATTTCATTCCACGCTTTGTTTGTGAAATACAACAGATAAGAGCTTGAGTATGAACATTATTTAATTTAAACAAATCTCTCGCCTCTCGCTCATGTCCATCAAGTAAGGTAATACGTCTTGTTGTGATTCCCTGTTATCGGGCTTCGTCAATTGATATCCTTCAAGATATACTGAAAGATGGTTGTTTAAAAAACGATTTGGCTTTCCTATTAGCAAATCTAAGCTCTTTGTGTGACTCCATAAAAAAAACTCGAAACATCCAAAAACCTGTTGTCTGAAACAGGAAGATGCGTGCCGTGAAAATTAAACTAGACTCGCTACCAGATTCAGAAGCACAACTACTAAGGGAGAAATTCCAGAATGTGTTTGGGGAAAACAGTGGATATAAAAAATGTGTAAAGTTGCCCATGTATTGGAGGGTGTGCCTGTAGGTGAAATTGACGGTGTTTGTGTTTGTGACATTCCTCTCTTCAAATATGCACTTCTGACGTCCTGTGATGTGGAAAGATCGTTTTCACAGTATAGTCGTTGTTCAGAGATAATCGGCATGCATTTGTGATGGAAAATTTGGAGATGACCTTTGTTGTTCACTGCAATTCTCGGCCAACTATTAGCACTCAAGTGTGGTTGGTGAGTACCTAGTAACATTTTTTTCCAAGCTAAGTAAGGTATTTTTGTCATATTAAAAAAAAATATTTATTTTTTTTTATTTTTAGCAAATATTTTCGTACTTTTTAGCACATAAAAAATAAATATATTTAAATTTTTTAGCACATAAAAATCTGCTATTTATGAATATGAAAAACGTTAGTTCGCTGATCATCCATCAGAAGCCCGCGCTAAGAATGTCTATGAATATGGTCCTTAGGAACTACTCTTACGTGATCCTCACTATACATCTGAAGTCTGATTACTGTAATATATAACTAGTCAGTGATGTATGCAATGGAAGGGGAAAGGAACTAGCCATCCTACCCCATTATCTCCTGGCTTAGTTACTTCATGACTGATGCCTTATTGGTGCCACTTATGAGGTTCAAACCTGTC
This sequence comes from Periplaneta americana, assembly GCF_040183065.1. Taxonomy (NCBI): domain Eukaryota; kingdom Metazoa; phylum Arthropoda; class Insecta; order Blattodea; family Blattidae; genus Periplaneta; species Periplaneta americana. The sequence continues at coordinate 34,235,885 of NC_091122.1, forward strand.
TTCAGACAGTTGACTAAACAATAACTATATTGTATACCCTATTTGTTTCCAGGGATGAGGAACAAGCTCATCGTAATCCTGATCGTCCCACCTCCTTGTTAGAGCTCCAAGGTTCATTGGCTGAAGAAGATGAAACTCATAGCCGCAAGCGAGTCCACAGAATCTCTTCTCCAGAAAAATGGGAAATCAAACAAGTAATGATTGCTAATGTTAAAAAGAAATTGTTGCATAATAGATTTTTATTAATGTAGTAGGATGTGGGTTATTTTATATGCAGTTATAATTCTTAAAATTCTTAATTTATTTATATACAGATGCTGTCAGCTGCGTGTATTGACAAGTCTGAATTACCAGATTTCGATGACGAGACTGGATTGTTACCCAAAGAGGAAGATGAGGAGGAAGACATCGAAATTGAAATGGTGGAAGATGAACCTCCATTTCTTCAAGGTCATGGTCGTATGTTGCACGATCTTAGTCCAGTTAGAATTGTCAAGAATCCTGATGGTTCATTGGCACAGGTAAGTCAATGCAATTAGCAATTGAATTATCAACATTAACTGTACTGTATAATATATAATACATGCATCATCATTTCCTCACATTCTGTATATTTGTTTGACACAGAATTTGAAGAATTAATTTATCGTCTGTAAGTTGATTTGGATTTTAAGTTGTGTCTAATGTAGATGATTTTTACGGAAAGACAGCAAATGTTTCAAGAATCATTTCATTCACAAGGACTCATCTTGATGAAGTTTTCTTGTGAATTTTTTTGAAATAATTAATTGAAATACTCAAGTATTAGTTTGTTTCTAATTTTTTTATTCTGAAGAACTTATTTGTATGAAGTTTTCTTTTGGAATTTATCATTATCACTAGGAAATTATTGGAATAAATAGGCAAGTCTAAATGTGTCTTCTATTTTTATTTGTGTCCAGTAATTATGCAATTTTAACACACAAATGAAACTGTTTGACAGGCTGCAATGATGCAGAGTGCTCTAGCCAAGGAACGTAGAGAACTAAAGATGCTTCAAAGGGAACAAGAAATGGATTCCATTCCAACTGGACTGAATAAGAATTGGATTGATCCACTGCCTGAAGGTAAGTACATATGAGATGCAAGCAGATTCATTCTGTTTTCAGTGCTTCTTCCTTTTGTTTACTTTCTCCAATAAAATCTTGGTTCATGATTTATAGTACAGTATTGACTTTTTAACTCTCTTAATCCTCATGAGTTAAGATTTTTTAAAATATAATAATTTTAAAATACATAAAATTAACTGCCATATCAGTTTCATTTTTTCTTTTTTAACTTAAATACATAATAGTAAAGGAAGCATTTAAATAAGGTATCTCATATTAACTTTGTGGTTATGTGAAATATTATTTTAAAAGGATACTTCCCCAAAATGTGTGGCTCTCTTCTTTTATGTCAGATTGTACATTGCAGAAACTTCACATGTGGGCTTATATAATCATTTTTAAACATGAAACAATAATGCCTGACAAGAAATTTAAGAGAGATATATTGTTTTAATGTTACTTAGCTGATGGAAGGACATTGGCTGCTAACATGCGTGGAATTGGACTGACAAACCAGGACCTGCCAGAATGGAAGAAGCACGTCATTGGTGGAAAGAAGAGTTCATTTGGACGCAAGACAGACATGACATTGTTAGAACAGAGGCAAAGTTTGCCCATATACAAACTGAAAGATGAACTCACTAAGGTAAGAATACACAATGATGTAGACATTTCACAAATGAAATATCATCTCTTCTCTGTCATTCATGATTTATGTAAATAGCATAGTCTCATACTCAATATGAAAAATAATGTCCTAGTTTATAGTATTAAATTATAGCTTTTATATGTGTTCAGTGGGAACTATCACAGCAAAATAGGTTAAAATTTCACTGTACAAGTGTATAAAAAGTACGTTTATAGATGTAGGTAAAAATACATACTTTGAAGTTATGAATAGTATAAAAAATAGTTATAAAGCAATTTATGTACACAAGACTTCAATTAAAATTACGATATAAAATATACAGTATGTACTTCTAAATAGATTTATGCTCGACCATGCCGAAATGTAGTAATTATACACCTGGGAGCAGCCCTTTAATGGACCTCATTAAAGTTCAGGTTTTCCGCCAATCAGAAAGCAATATGAAAGCGCAAGTATCAATTATTCTTGGATATGCAATCGAAAGACAACTAGCGAAACGTCACGGAGGCTGGAAATCCAATACTGTCACAGAAGGTTATGTTCTATTACTATAATAATTAGCGTTAATTGTAAATAATATTCAAATAAATTCAATTTGTCATCTCGTTTTTCAATGTTTAAATCAATTTCCAGGTTATATCAAGATTAATGTTCATTTTACTCTCTAGATTATATCGAGGTCAATGACATTTGTTCCTTGGAAAAAAATCAATACTTTCGCGTCTGCACACATCTCACAATTTACGAGATATTGCACAGGTCACTTCCGCTCCCCAGTCAGATAAGAATAATATGAATACTTATGAATAATTTCAAGTTAGAAATATGGTCGAGCATAAAAAGTCGTATGAAACTTGCCTATAATGGTAATTAAGATGCTCGTATGAAAATTATGAAACTCGCGCTCGTTTCATAAACATACTCGCGTCTTAATTACTACCATTATAAGCTCGTTGCATAATGTACTATTAAAACATTGCTCTTATACTAAGAAGAAATTACAATTTTTATCATGCCAGAAAGTTTGCTCATATTTTACGTTTTCTCACAGGCTGTGACAGATAACCAGATCCTTATTGTGATTGGAGAAACAGGGTCAGGAAAGACAACACAAATCACACAGTACCTGGCAGAAGCAGGATTCACAAGTCGTGGAAAGATTGGATGTACCCAGCCAAGAAGAGTGGCTGCCATGTCAGTGGCAAAACGAGTGGCTGAGGAATTTGGTTGTCGACTGGGGCAGGAAGTAGGGTATACAATTCGTTTTGAGGATTGTACAAGTCCCGAAACTGTCATCAAGTATGTATAACAACTCTCTATATAGAATAAATAATTCTGTAGCATATGACATTGTGCAATAAATTGTTCTCTTTATATTCCTTGTAACATGCGATTTCTTTTGCAGGTACATGACAGATGGTATGTTACTACGTGAATGTCTTGTCGATCTGGATCTCAAATATTACTCGGTTATCATGTTGGATGAAGCTCACGAAAGAACTATTCACACAGATGTATTATTTGGTAAGCATTCTTCAGTAGTGACTGATAAAAATTCGCTTTGTAGAGTAGGATGTGAAGAAAAATAATTAACACAATTTTCCTTCTTTTGTCTGAAGACGAGCTGAATTAGTTGTTATGAAAAATTGGTGATTGCTCTTCCTTTACAGTGTAGACATACACAACTGATTTTTATTCTCGTTATTTTGTAGGTCTCTTGAAACAAGCAGTGAAAAAGCGTCCAGAACTGAAACTCATTGTGACATCAGCAACGCTGGATGCTGTTAAGTTTTCACAGTATTTCTTTGAGGCTCCAATTTTCACAATCCCAGGGAGAACATTTCCAGTTGAAGTTCTTTACACCAAAGAACCGGAGACAGACTACCTTGATGCTTCACTCATTACGGTGATGCAGATTCATCTGCGAGAACCTCCAGGTATAGTTATGAAATATTTGTAAGATATAAATACAATAATTCATTCTAAACAATAGAACGAATCTTCACAACAAAATGTGCTTTTAAAAATTAAGCCAAATGAAGAGAAACATGATGAATATGCTGGTGTGATAATGGAATAGGCCCATGTGCATTTATGCCATTAATATGGGATATTGTGCTATCTCCAAATTAAAATGCAAAGGAAAAACAGCCAGGTACAGGATTCTCTCACATGCTGCAAATCTATGACATAGAACCTACAGCTTCATTTCCTCCTGGAGGAAGCCATGCCAAATATTTTATCACCTTTTGAAATATATTGTTTTTGGCCTTGTTTGAACCCATGAATCTTGGATCCCGCACCTAGAATGGTAACTGCCAGACCACTGGCGATGACTAGTGAATGTACGACTAACTTTTCACTGTTATTGAACATTGTTTACAGGCCTGAACATTTTGTCTTTCTAAGTATCAGAAACCACAATATTAGTTATATAATACTATGGAACCTCTCCAAAATCAACTTTCTTTCCTTCACTTTGCGTTTCAAGATATTTTGTTTCTCAAAGTATCAGAAGACCACAATATTAGTTATATAATCCTATGGAACCTCTCTAAAATCAAATTACTTTCCTCCACTTCACGTTTTAAGATATATTTTTATTACCATTATTTTTTTTTCAGAGTAAGGAGAAAGAGAGATTTTTAAAATCATTCGCATTTTTGCAATCCATATTAATTACCATATTTCCTCGTGTATTTTACGCTCTGATTTTTTTTAACGATCATTTTGAATTTTGTTTTTGCTTCACGTATTTTACATACCAACTTTAAGTATGTTGTGAGTTTTCCTTCTCATAAGTATTAATTTATTGTTTTCAATAAATAGTTGGGCAGTTGGCATCACAACATGAAGTTGCATCAAGAGAGCATCAATCAACTGTCAGCTGATTACCTACTGTGATCTCATTAATTAATTATTATAGAATGTGGAATAGATTTTGGTATGTAAAAATAATACATCCATTATGATTACAGTAAATATAATGATTGCTAAATCAAAAAAAAGTGTATTCTGCGCACCCAATTTTTCAGTGCCCAAAAAGGATAAAAAGAAAAAGTAAGCAAATTATACGAGGAAATACAGTATTTCGAAAGAAAATTTGAGGCTACAACACAAAATGAACTCGACATCTCCTTTGTTTAATACATCTTTAGTTTCTATTTAATTACGCCTCGTCATCAAAATCATAATGCTGCTGTTGATAAACAAGAAGAAATTTTAATGGAGTGGTTGAAGAGACCATGGAAATAAACAAAGAGCTCAAACCTGAAATACAACATGATGTCTTTTTTCCATGTTAAATACTTAGTAGATGTCCTAGGAACAGACAGCCTATTTCCTTATGCATGCAAGTCTCACTATGTTCTCTGAACGGAGTACAGACTCTGTAATTTTCTGTTTTTGCACAGGTGATATTTTACTCTTTCTTACTGGTCAAGAAGAAATCGACACAGCTTGTGAGATTCTTTATGAGAGGATGAAGTCATTGGGTCCCGATGTACCTGAACTTATTATTTTGCCTGTGTATTCAGCACTTCCCAGTGAAATGCAGACTCGAATTTTCGAGCCTGCACCACCTGGTTCACGAAAGGTAAGTTACATGCATTACATTGCTACTACTACTATGACCTAACAACCCAATGTTGGGCTCTAGCCTCCTCTAGCTTCTTCCTCCATTTTTCCCTATACATCGCCATCCTTCTCCATGCCGTGCTTCCGAAGAAGAGTCTGGAGTCAGTTGTAACCGCATCAATCCACCTATCTTTAGGTCTTCCAACAGGTCTCTTCCCATAAATCTTTCCTTCCAAAATTTTCTTTGGTATTTTCTGCTCTTCCATTCTGTAAACATGCCCCGCCCATTCCAGTCTCCTCAGCTTGATATGTGTGACTATATCTATCGATTCATACAGTTCATACAGTTCCTGGTTGTATCGTATTCTCCATTGTTGATTCTCTTGTATAGGACCGAATATTCTTCTGAGTATCTTCCGTTCGAACCTCCCCAACATACCTTCTGTTTTCTTTGTTAATGTCCATGTCTCACACCCATAACATAATATACTCCTAATTATAGATGCATTACATTGATGTAGCAATATTCTATTGTCTACTTTCTTTACTTCCTCCTTTAAGAAGAAATAATATGTTTGTAAAGACACTAACGAGTCAGTATCATTGTGGTGTAGAACCCACAAAGAAGGGGTCCCTAAATTACAGAAATTTCATATATATTTTTTTCTCTCTTGTATTCTAAAACTGATAATAGGATGTATGATATAAGGAAGCTGCAACCACAGTCTAGTATATACAGTCACGAAGCTTGAGTTGTGAGGGTGCTAGGAATAATAGACTGTGCCGATACTATTTCACATTGTATGTAATAAGGCGATATTAGCAATCCTAGTGGTTAGCAACTATCTATGGATGCATATTTACTACATATTGAGCTTCGTGACTGTATATAGTAGACTGTACTGCAACTTTGATTATCTCTCTGTTAATGAGTTGAACATAGTAAATATTAATATAGGCTAATATGGAAAATATGGGCAACCAATTTATATAAAAAGAGATTGAAAAACGAGCCCTGAATTTTTATAGCTTTAATAACTTTTGTTTTATTTTCAGGTTGTGATAGCAACGAACATTGCAGAAACTTCTCTTACTATAGATGGAATTTACTATGTGGTGGATCCAGGTTTTGTGAAGCAGAAAGTTTACAATTCTAAAACTGGAATGGATTCTTTGGTTGTAACTCCTATTTCTCAGGTGAATAAGGCATACTTAGTGTTATGTACTGCGCATAGAAACTATATACATGATTACAATTTTTTAAAGAAATGCTAATTGTTGAAGTATTTCTAATTCCTTTCATAGGCCCTGAATGACACAATACTTTTCATAATATTGCCATAATAAATTTTCTGTCACTTGAATACAGTATATAACTTTCACATGTTAATTAGAACTAAGTTATAGAAACCTAGTTGACTAGTTTCGGCTTGGGAGCCATCTTCAGAACTCTGAACTAGTCAACTAGGTATTTATAAAGTTCTAATTAACACGTGAAAGTTATATATTGTATTCAAGTGATGTAACAGTGTTAAAAGTTGTGTAATCAAGATGTAAAATTTTCTGTAATTGCTTAATTTTGGTGAAGGTAAGTCCTTTTGCCAAATTTTCCTCGTATTTCACTAGATTTCCCCCTCAGTTTAATTTGACCTGTACACCGAAGTGTCTTATGGTAAAAGAAGAACAAATGTATGTTAGGCATTGATGATTCATACATTTTACACTGGTAGTCCCTCAATCCGATCTCCGGGTAGAGACTGCACTGAGAGATGCCAAGAACCGTACTAAAGTACTTATTTGGAACACCAAAAGTCACACCGTCCAGTCAATCAGAGCCAAGTTTAATATAAAGTTATTGTCCTGCAATGTTCGAACATGAGAGTGGCAATCAAGATATTACAAACTTCGTCTTCTTTCATATGAAAAACTAATCGCAAGATATGTGCTAAAATCTTTAAGCAGTTAAAATATGGAAGAATGGGAGTGGAGGACAGCAAATATGTTTATAACAAGGTGGTACAAACACGACAGGCCTCCTTCCGCGGAGCAAATATTGGCGAATACCGAACTTCACCATACTCGACAAACTTGAACCGAACATAGCGCCTGTAATCCACGACACTAACAGATACTGTTACGGTTATATGACTTGTTCTTGTGAAAATATATGCACAGGGCCAGGTATTTATGGAGATCGTGGAAATCACGACATAATAGATATACAATATATTTTTACTAATCTTTACGAATTAAGTGATTCTGATTAATAATATGTGGATAAAACAATCGCGACAAATCGTAAAATAGAGTTCTAATAGTGAAATTCTGGGGGTTGTGTGTGAATGAAGTAGCCACCAAAACGTTAAAATATGGTGTTCACTTAAATCGGCTACAACTTGCCATTTTTCACTTGGAATATATCAGTCCCCTAACTGTCCATTGTGCAACTCAAACCAAGAAATGGATTCGGAACATCTCAAAATCTGTGCTTCAGTGGCTGGTCATGATAATATCTTTGAAAAATATTGGAGTGCAAGAGGTCAAATGACTTCATTGTCAAATGCCTGGCATTAGAAAACAACAACAACAACAGTGAAATATGAACACATTCGCGAATTATTACTATTGCGTCGTTTTATAATGAATTTCATATTGAGTTTTTTTTTTTTCGGATTTTTTTTTCCCACTTGAAATTGTTATATATTCAACTAGGCTACATTACATGGTATTCCAGGTGTTCTGATTATATTAGTGAACTCAAAAGGCGGAGAATTCAACATTTTACTAATAATTTGAAAGTGTTAATTTGAGGGCTGCAAGTTTTCTTCGTTTTTAATGAATGTCTGTTAAATACAGTCTCACTCCAACAAATATTGTCTATTGGCCATACCGCACCTTTACCAGAATCCAATGAATCTTTAATGTTAATTATTCAGAAAGTAATATTTATACTGTGTTAATACTCCAATTCCAAAATTTATTGTATTTTCCAAAATTTCCATTAATCTCCATAAATACCTGCCCTGTGTATGGAAATGATCATAAAAATGAGGAAGAATAGCTTTGTCCTCTATTCTGTTTGTGTGTTTGTTCTAATAGATTCTTCTGTTACTAATCCAAAGGCTTATTATTAATTATTATTAATTCGATTTTGCATTTCTCTTTAATAACAGAACTACGAATTTTGTCTCTTAATGATTTCCATCTGATTTTTTTTAAAGAACTTTCATTTATTTATTTTATTTTTTGTTTTGGCTCATTACGTCTGGCTAATCTGGATAACTAAAAATGTAATTGTTATATTTTGTCAAAGATAATTTGTTAATATTGCAAATTTTTAACATACTTCTAAACCATGAGATTTCCCCCGAATTCCCTTTAGACACACAAAAAAAATCGACTTATCATTGCTGCTTCTGCATCACTTTACACATTACATATTTCGTATGTGTCCTTTCTTAACATATCCTAATAAACATGCACTCAATATAATTGTTAAGAAAAATTGCCCTCACGTCAGTACTAGTGACCTCACATTGTGTTGTTTGCCTTAGGCCCAAGCCAAGCAGCGTGCAGGCAGAGCTGGTCGTACAGGTCCAGGCAAGTGTTATCGCCTCTACACAGAACGTGCTTACAGAGACGAGATGCTGCCCACACCTGTGCCTGAAATCCAGCGCACTAACCTGGCCACAACTGTTCTGCAGCTCAAGACTATGGGCATTAACGATCTGCTTCATTTCGACTTCATGGACGCCCCACCTGTGGAAAGTCTTATCATGGCCCTGGAACAGTTGCATTCCCTGAGTGCCCTTGATAATGAAGGTCTTTTGACGAGACTCGGGAGAAGGGTAAGTCAGATACACACTGCACCCACGAAAATATTTTGAAGAGGAAAGCCATGACAAGTTTTCTATAATTGAACTTAAGATGTTCTGAATATAAAACTATTCTTTTACTGTATTTGCTCGCGTATTTGTGCACCCTAATTTTTTTTTAATTTTTTAATGATTTCCTAGGCAATTCAAATGGAACATGATAAACAAAGGCGGTATTTTGGCATGTTTCCTTGTCATAATCCTACCATTTCTCCATGATTCATTACCATTACAGCAACCCAGAAGTAAGAATGACATAACATTTTACACATATGGTTAACACCTTTAATAAATTAATATTTAATATTTGAGGAGAAAAATTCGCTCTGGCGCCGGGGATCGAACCCGGGTCCTTGGTTCTATGTACCAAGCACTCTGACCACTGAGCTACGCCGAATTCAATCCACAGCACCGGACCGAACTCTCCTCCTTCAATGTTTCCCTTTTGGCCTGACTCCAAGTTAGGCATACATGTTGACGTATATGTCCAATGTCAACTGCCATTATATTAGGAGCGCACTCAGTTGAGTGACTTGTTTGGCCGGGATTCCGCAGTTAAGTGCACAGTAATCTGTACAGACATATGCACTGCAGCTATGAGAATATTATAGATTTATTAATTTGTCCTACAGAATAATATCTGTAGTATTGACAATTAATATTTGAGGACAAATTAATAAATCTATAATAACCTTTAATAAAGTTGTTGATCTTAAAAATGCAAATTTTGAAGCACATATATATATATATATATATATAAAGGGGGAAAGGAACTGGCTACACTAAGCCATTATCTCCTGGCTTAGTTGCCTCGTGTGGTGCCATGTTAGTATCACTTGTGAAGTTCCGATCTGCCTTTGGACAGTTGACTAAACAACAAGCAAACAATGTATTATATAAAAACGCTTAGCATAAAACATAAATGTTATTTCCAAAAATAAGGCACTTTTAAAGTCAAAGCTCTTGAAAACTACTCATATATTTAAAAAGATGATTTTTTTTAAGATAAAAATCTATTTATGTAAGCAATGTGAATTTTACATGTTATGTGATTAAAATGGAAAATGTTTAAAAACCAAACACAATAACAAACAGTAATAAAAATAAAGCATAACCATTAATGAAATACCATTTTTAGAAAAAAGAGAACTTAGTTACTGGTACTACTATAATTTAAATCTAAAAGAAAATGTTTAAAAGCCAAACACAAATTTCTTAGTAATAAAAATAAAACATAACCGTTAATGAAATACCCGTTTATTGGAAAATGAAATAAAACTAAACATTTTCCAACAATGAAAGTACAACTTTTAGAAAAAGAGAATTTTGATACTGGTGCTATAATTGAAATCTAAACAAGCATTTAATATGGTGATTGGTTGCTAATCTCGGCATATTGGAGTTCTTCCATTTGCTTTCTTGCTTCCCAGTATCGTATTGATATGTTACAGTTCTTGAGGTGTGTCATATCCATTATAGTATTATCTTCTTTACAGAATAAAGAATTAGGAGTAGAAAAAATATTTAATTTATATAGTTGGGCAGCTAAACAATCATGTCCCGTATATAATCGAAAAAGTGCAACAGCTTTCATTTGTGGACATTCTGGAATTAAACTTTCCATTGCTTATTTACACTTGTTTAAAACAGGGCAGCAAACATCTCCAATGTAAATCAAGACGTCAAAAATAACTTTATAAGTGTGGCACAAATGGTTAGAATATTTCCAAATGACTATTTAACAAATTTTGCATCCTTGTTAATACTACTTATAAGAACTTGGGACAAATAATAAACCATAGTTTTTCTTACTTCTTGGCGCATGTATCTAGTTATTAACTAATTATAATGTCGTGTTATCCACAGAGATATCTGTGAGGCTATGAATTTCACGATGTCTTCGATTGATATCATTAGTGCATTTTAAAATATCTGAGGTATTACTTGACCGAGGCGAGTGGAGCGTAATGTGAACCATAGCGATGATGCTATACAAACGCAGAAGCAGGATAAGTGGCGCTCTGGACTCCAGGACTCCACTGGCCTTGGTCGAGTAATACTATTGGAGAGATATTACACCACACCATATACAATATCTGCTTAAATGTTGATATGAGAATATAAACCAGTGGACTTAATTGTATAATATTCTGCATATATTATTATTATTATTATTATTATTATTATTATTATTATTATTATTATTATTATTATTATTATTATTATTATGTGAATATGAGAATCAGGCTGCAAAGAATGTTGACTATTTCGTATTGTCTTTTATAGATGGCTGAATTCCCTCTGGAGCCAAACTTATCCAAGATGCTTATTATGTCCGTTCATCTCAACTGCTCCGATGAAGTGCTCACCATTGTATCCATGCTCTCTGTGCAGAATGTTTTCTACAGGTAATAAAGGAACACACAAATTTTACATCATATCTTCTAGAGGGATATATTATATGTCTGTTAAAAAATAAAGTAATACTGTCATAAACATTGAACATTTGAATATTCAGTTGGTTGAAGTAATACTTTACAGAGTTCCATTCATCATCAACATTAAAGTAGAACCTCGATTATCTGTCACCCTATTAACCAATTGGCGGATTATCCGACTGTCTTTCTCTCGCTTCTTTCTTTTTTCCTGCTACAGAAACATATGAAGTACTACTGTACATTATATTAGTACATATTTTTTCTAGAGAGTGTTATTACAAGCATTTACACTTACACAGTTTGGTCTATTGTTCATGTTGCCGTACTGTACAACTTCTATATAAAATGTATTCCACAAGTGTTAAAATAAAACATGTTGTGTTATCGAAAAAAGTGCAAATAATTTAGTGGTTTGGGGAAATAGAAACTGTGGGTGATGACACATCATGTTAGAACTGTGCGCGATTTAATAAGAAGCAAGGATAAAGTGTATAGAGTATGTAAATCTACAACATGAGACCTCTACTATTCCTGTCTTTCTTCTGACAGCCATTACAAGGAGTTTCCTTGCCCCTTAAAAACACGTTGTTGACAATCGAACATAAATTTGTGACGTCTGGCGTCTTGTCAGCTCATTTGAGTCGTGTGGATACAAAGGAAAAATTGTGACGGTTTCGTGTATAGTTCCTGGGGTAGCTCAGTCGGAAGAGCGTTCGCACGCTAAGCGAAAGGTCCCGGGATCGATACCCGACCCCGGAAGAATTTTTCCTTGAAATTATTCAAACCTGCTTTACAGGGAGCTACTACCTGAAAGCCAGATTTGTTACTGGAGGTACGTTAACAGAAAGCCACAATTTAAGTCACACAGTATTAGTGTGCACTCATAGTTGAGTTCTGGCGTCTTGTCAGCTCATTTGAGTCGTGTGGATACAAAGGAAAAATTGTGACGGTTTCGTGTATAGTTCCTGGGGTAGCTCAGTCGGAAGAGCGTTCGCGCCCTAAGCGAAGGGTCCCGGGATCGATACCCGGCCCCGGAACAATTTTTCCTTGAAATTATTCATAAATTAGTGAACTTCTGATCCACGACCTAGTGTGTTAAGCATAAGACCTTAGAGAAAATTACAAAAGTTCAAGTATTATCCCCTTAATTTACGCAAATATTTTATGGTACGGATTATCCAATGTTTTTGATTAAACGTTCAGTCCACCCCCTTCATTACCAAGGACAGTAGAGGTTCTACTGTAGTTCAGATTTATGTTGTTGTTGTTTTCTAATGCCAGGCATTTGACAAAGTCGTTTGACCTCTTGCACTCTAATATTTTTCAAGTTCAGCTTTATAAATATTGTTCTTTTCCAAATTCTGATAGTTCTTGCATTTAGTTATGTTTATAAGCAGTGTGGTATATACTTGGTGAATTTCGTTCTGAAAAGAAATTTTAAAATGTTACATTTGTTCGGATCAAATTTCTGCACATTTAAAGGACAAACCTGAAATTCTTTCAATCATTTATTACCATAATACACTCCTCTCTTAAACTGACTGAACATATTGGGAATTAAATCAATACTTTCCCTAAACACGCTATGAAATGTTTCGTATAAAACAGTTTTTATCTCGAAAAGGAAGCAAAACAAGCAAAATTGTATTAAACTTTTTTTGTTTGAAATACCTCAAGGAATAACCCTCTGAAATTAATGACATTACTTATGGTTCACCCTGTATAAATGTATTGTGTGTTTATAAGAAAAGTTATGAACATAAAATCTCAACACTTCGAAATTTCTTGCTGCTTTCATCATTAGAATAATATGGTACCAGGCCTCATGACGTAACTAATCTAAAAGAATAAGCAATTCTTGAGCTTTGGTAATGTATATTAATCACCATTGTGATTTGGATGGAAGGGGGAAAAAAATTATATTTTTGGGAGAGGGGAGGCGAAGAAGTTTATCTTTTTACACAAAAGAGGAAGACTTTGTCACCTTAAGCCATTTCCCTAAATCAGAAATTCCTACCTCTTTGATTCATGGTACCACTAGGTCAAATGAAATACCTAAGTCCTATTTATTAAGTAATTAGATCCTAACAACTTAATATTAATCTCCTAAAAGTAATTGTTGGAATAATCATGTACGTTACTATAGTGAATTTCATTCTAAAAAGAAAATTGACACATTAATGAATTAATAAAAAAAATAATTAAGCTCATGAATTATTCTCTCAATACTGGAGTGCACAGTCTGGAAACTGCTGCCCTAAACGAAAGTTTATTTTTATTTTCTTTTGTCCAGTTTGCATGAATAAAGGATCAGAACAATTGATATGATGTTTGTTACAGGCCAAAGGACAAGCAAGCTCTGGCTGATCAGAAGAAGGCAAAGTTCAATCAGCCAGAAGGAGATCACCTTACATTACTTTCAGTATACAATTCCTGGAAGAATAACAAGTTTTCCAATGCATGGTGTTACGAGAATTTTGTTCAGATTCGGACACTAAAACGAGCTCAGGATGTCAGAAAACAGTTACTTGGCATTATGGATAGGTATGTATTGGTATCCTGTTATTTCATGCACAAAGTTGACAAGTGTTCTGCAATTTATTCTTGTTCTCGTGATTGTTATTATTAATTATGATTATACATGATCAAGAAATTTATACAAAATAGGAATAGTATGTACTTTTCATAACAATGATGTGGGTTGTTTAAATTCAAACATTATTTCATTTTAAAAAAATCTTGTCTGGTATATTGTGTCACATTTGTGCTCAGAATATATTTTGCAGTTCATATACCCGTATTAGTTTCGAGTTAGACTTGGATTAACCTACAGCATTTTATCCATAATTAAAAAAAAAACTGTTTATAATTAAAAGAAAATATTTTCTACTGTCTCACATTATAGCAATGAAGAGAATTAATAGTTCAAGATGACCACATGCCTTGACACAAGTTTCAGTTCATATAAATTATTCTCTTTTACAAAGAAAGCTGTCACCAATTATACAGGATCCGACAAAAAGATCTGATGTTTTAAAATGAGGCAACACAGTTGTATTTTAATGTACGTTCTTTTTTATTCTTTTATCGAAAAGCGGCATTATTGCCATGTAATGATGCAAAAGAACAAAATTAAGTTTTAAAAATTACACCCTCCAAATGACGTCAATTCTCTGTAATGCACTCCTGGAGCCTGACTCTGAAGTTCAGCATTGCCCTGCCTATCATGTCTCTGGAGTATGGGCAGTCCTTCGCCTTCCTGTTGTTTTCATGCTGAAGAAATCATTCTGAAATTGTTTACCCACAATAAAATTGTGTTATGGTAGGGAACTCGCCCAGGTCGACCCATATTGAAATGTTGTCGGAATCTACGCTGTGTAAGAACTACTGAATCATTTATTTTTAAAAACATCTCTACGGCAAACACTCGACGTGATGTGTTCCACGGATTCATTGCAACTGAAATGTCATCAATAATAGCGTTCATTCCATATCCTCCCATCATTGCATGACTTTCTTAGCCACAGTTACTGCCAACTTAAAAACGTCAGATCTTATTGAAATGAGACAACAGTTATATTTTAATACAGTAAAACCTTGATAAGACGCGCCTGCTTATTACACTATCCCATGTAATATGCTTTTTTTTTTTGTCTGGTTCCTGAACATTTCATATATAACGCCTTTATAAAATACCCCGTTTGTTGTCCCGCATAATACACTATTTTTGTGGAATATTTTCGATGTAATTTTCAGCAATGTACTGTAACAGCAATGACAAATTTTGGCCATTGAACTTACAGGTGCCATTAACCTGAAAAGTATTGGTATTCGACCCTTTACCTGCGCATTAAACCTTCATGCTATACAATACCCCACCCTCTTGTTATGCTCTCTTATTCGAACCTTTACCTGTGCGCTTAAAGCTTACATACAGTTACAATACCCCACCCTCTTGCTAACCCCCTCTCTCAAACAACATTCCTCAGTCGTCCATAATAAAATTCTGGAAATTTTTGCTGGTCAGTTTGTTGTCCTTTAGTGTATTGAAGTGTGTGTGTGAGTGTGGTTACAATGAGTGTTAAACGAAAAGCGCTTTCTGAGTCGGAAAAATTGGAAATCTTACGAAAGTACGATGAAAACAGTACTCTTAATCAGAAACAACTGTCTGATTCATTGGGAATCCTATCATCGACATTAAAGAACGATAATAAAAAGTCGCGACTCAATCACTGCAGCTGCGATGTCGGGAGGGTGTAAGCGCAAGAAAGTGAAGTGTGGTGAACATGAGGACATGGAGAACACGCACATGGCAAACAACTATAAATGACTCTTTTCGAAAGAATTAAGTACAGTACATACATACAGTATTGTAAATGTCGTTAACGTACAGTACAGTAATTACATAAAGGAGTAATACTGTATTACCTTTCATGAATCGTATTTCAATAAAGAAAAATGGTAATAGATAGGCCTACTGTATATGAGTCAAAATTAGTATACCCGCCCAATATGCAGTTCCAGTTAATACGTGGTTTACACGCGGTCCCTTGAACAGCGTCTTATCAGGGTTTTACTGTATGTTGTTTTTTTTTTTTTCTTTTATCGAAAAGAGGCCACACAAGCACTTAATAAGCCCCAGGGCTAGGATTTCCAGGACCTTGTATCTTATATCAGCATTCGAGACCCCAGTCTATTTTTAACTGTTGCAAATGACAGGTGAAATGAGGAGAGGTGGAATGTGTTGATGGAATAACAGAGAGGAATGGGAGTACCCCAAGAAAAATCTTCTGCTGCAATTTCTGCTTTATTCATCATGACTTGACTGGGGATCGAACCTGTGGTCCACCTGGATGGAAGCCCAGCACGCTAGAACTAAGCCACAGGCGCGGAATTTTATCTGTTTAGAAACAGTGTTGAAAAATTCCCTAACAAGGACACATCTGCAGGCAAAATAATTAACACATTTCTCTGTTGCAGGCATAAACTGGATGTTGTGTCAGCAGGCAAAAACACTGTGAGAATCCAAAAGACTGTGTGCTCAGGATTTTTTAGAAATGCTGCTAAGAAAGACCCTCAAGAAGGTTATCGGACTCTGGTAGACAGCCAAGTTGTATATATTCATCCTTCAAGTGCCTTGTTCAACAGGCAACCAGAATGGTAAGACTTACATTTGTACTGTACTTTATTTGGAGATCATAAAAGGCTCGTGTGGATGAGATAGATGATACTGTTTTTTGGAGGAGTTACTTGAATTTGTATGTTTCAGGGTAATTTATCACGAATTGGTTCAGACTACAAAGGAATACATGCGAGAAGTTACCACTATCGATCCGAAATGGCTGGTGGAATTTGCTCCAGCTTTCTTTAAATTCTCTGATCCCACGAAGCTGAGTAAGTTTAAGAAGAATCAACGACTGGAGCCTCTATATAATAAATATGAAGAACCAAATGCATGGAGAATATCAAGAGTTCGCAGAAGAAGAAATTAAACTGGCATTTTTGTTTGGTGTTGGAAACAAAATAATGGTGATACTTGTATCGACCGGACCCATTTGTATTTCACAGATGAACACTGTATGTATTGTATATAATTATTAAAACTTCCATTAGAACCTTCAAGATATTAAGAACTTAATTTATGTGATCTTCATTGCATTATTGTGGACAATTGCTTTTAGAAAGATTTTCTGTACTGTATATTGCTTTTCAAAGATAAGTGAAAACTGTTGTCGAATTTTGTAAAGAATTATGGTCTGAAGCATAAAAAAAAATACAAACCGTTTGTAAATCAAGACTGCATTTATATTTACATATAGAAACTAAGTAAATTTTTATTATATCGGTAATTTTAATAATTCCAAACATTTCATTTAAGGTCTGTCCCGATTTTTCTGGGACAGTCCCAAATTTATACCTCATGTCTCGGATTTTTTCAAGATATTTCGGGAGGCCAATTTGTCCCGGATTTCGCCAAGATGTTATGCTTTATCACTATTTAGATTTATATACATTTTAAGGGATGTGATCTGTAAAGTTGGCAGTATAGACAGTTGCCACTACTGGTATTTGTAGTATATAGCACTTGCTTCAAAATGGAATTGAATATGGGAGGCAACCAAGTGTGCCCACAGGATCCAATCTCAGTGGTAGCAAGATGGTTAGGAACTTAGAGGAAACGGATGGACGAAAAGAGAGAAAATTGAACATGAAGAATAGCCAGTTCTGAAATTTAAATTACCCTGTGCACTCATAGTTTAAAGCACTCGCTTTTATTGAATTGTTTACGGAGGATTTGAGAAAACATGTATCAAATACAGTAGAACCCCGATTATCCGTCACCCTAATAACCGATCAGCGGATTATCCGACTGTCTTTCTCTCACTCTATTCTTTCTTTCTTTGCTGCGGAAAAAAGTATATAATGCTATACCTTATATTAGTAGCCTACCTATTCTTTTCTAGAGTCTATTATTATAAGTCTTTATTCTTACATATTACAAGTATACTGCCAGCAATAGGAACAGTTACCAGTAGGCCTACTTGAACGTGTTTTTTCCAAATTGTAAAATAATCCCAAAAACTTCCGCAAAATTTAGAGCAAACCCGTGCAGCATTCAGTCCTTGTTCTACTGTTCGAGTGCTCGTACTTCATAATTTCTATCCAAACTATCTTCCACGTGTGTCAAAAGTGTTTTACTAAGTATAAAAATAAAAATACAAATAAATAATTGATCAATTTGGGAAAAGAGAAATCTCGGCTCCTCTCGGAACAGAATACAAGATTGGCACTACAAAGGTGCGCGATTTAATTAAAAACAAGAATGAAGTGTATAAAATCTTTAAATCTACAACACAAAACCTCTACTATTCCTATCTTTCCACAAAGATTCAACGCAAGAAATTTACTTGGACCTTATAAAACCATTGTTGACAACCGGACTTAAATACCGGTAAACTTCTGATTCACTATCTAGCATGTTAAATACAAGAATAGTGTGGAAATTATGAAACTGTGTTATGCACTTAATTTACGAAAATATTTTATGATACGAATTATTAGACTTTTTTGATTAACCGTCCAGTCCACCCCCTTCATTACCACGGATAATAGAGGTTCTATTGTACATAGAGAAAAATAAAAAAAACCCGTAAAGAATAAAAATCTCAGTGATAGCAAGGCTACCCCCTATGGGCGCCCTTGGAGGTAACCAATGAGAGAAGCTGGCATTGCCAGTAATCCAACGCACTGTGAGAGATGTTATGAGTCATGTAACTGACTAAGTGACTAACATTTTCAATCAGCATGGCATAGTAGCCTGATGTTACAAGTTTGCATTTTCATATAACAAGTACTGTCATTTCCCATAACTATGGTCCTGGAACACAACTATGGTCCACGATACAACCATTTAAATTTTGTACTCCATAACGTAGTATCTCGTTTATCTATATTTTTGCTGTACTGTAGTTTGAAGTCAAGTCACTGCAGCTATCTACGAATGGCCTATGTTACTTCTACAATGTTCTTTGAATGGTTGTATTGTGAACCATAGTTATGGGAAATGACGGTACTTTTTTCCTCACAGCTGCCATTCTAAGAAAACCTCTACCAGTAGAATCAACAATTACACTAACAAACAGAGAAACCAACAAAAAGACAGTAGAGTTCCTCACAGAGTCAAGAATGCTGGAGGTAACACAATTGGAAACTGGAAAACACGCAAATGACGAAGTTTGAGCCGTCCTTAAAAAGGGCCAACTAGATCCCGCACTGAAAAGAATAGAAAACTATAACTACATAATCACTAATTCCCCAGGGGCAAAGGACAGCCAAACCTTGATTTGATGTTGAGTGCTACGAACAGAGAAGAAAAACTGCACAGAGCACGATCAGACATCTCCAAAGCAAATTTAAATTTCTATGCAGAGAAAAGAAAGCATATATAAAACTGCTATAGACCAAGGAAACTAATGCCATAAAAAATATGAAATCTTTGGGAAAAACATTTCTTCTCCCTTTCCTTCAACAGAGGTAACCTAACTACTGCATGTCAAATTAAATAACTAGTGTTATACAACATACTAAGAGCAGCCATTTTCAAGACAAAATACAAGAAAGCAACTGGACTGGATGGAATTCGTAATGAAAATTTCGAGGATACAGCAGATCAATTGTCTCCCTTCTGGACCAATCTGTTCAATACATGCTATCGATTTTAATGTATATAATGTTATTTTTCTGTTTTTATGTTACTGTAATATGTTGTTTTTTTATCACGATTCTATTTTTTTTTATTGTGTATTTATATTTCTCGCGTAAATTCATACAAAAAGTTCACCATTCACTTACTATCGCCACTTTGTGATTGTTCCAATTTTGGGGCATGAAAATGTGATCACCTTATTTCATTTTATTCACCAGTTGAAGTGTTGTGTCCAGTAGTAATGATGATTCCGTGTGAATGCAAATAGGGATATACAGTAGTGCTACTTTTGAAGAATCAGAATGTTGCTCTGTACTTAATGTCTTTTGTCATATACCCATCACTTTCTTTAAACACAGAAAAGTGATGCATTCTAAGAGTTGTCAGAAAAATAATAATTATGGATATGTGAAAGTGAGCCATCCAACGTGATGAAGTTAAATTCAGCAAAGGAAAATATTAAGCGTAATTTTATCAGCATACTGATATTCTAATGCATTAACAGTAGAGGAGGCAAGACCTGTCCTGTGACTTTATCATGTGCCATGGCTGTATCATCAATAGGTATGGAGGGGGAAGATAGATTTTAATCTGAGATGAACTTCCGTGTCGGTAGATTCAAATAATCTTAACCATCATGAAACAAACTGTCTTTCTGATAGCTTATTCTTTCCCCTCTCGCACAGCTCACATGCCAGGTCTCACCTCCTCATCTATATAAATTTAACGCATAATGAATAGATTTTATCAGGAAAAACTTTGTCACTGAAGAACCACTCCCAGTGAAAATTGAGTCCAATTCAATCAAAATGTTTTTTACTTGTTTCATAACTGTAAATTAGAAACCTTTCTGAATATACATTATTCTGTATGACACATCAGTAGAGAAGAAAACTGGTAATAAAACAGTTTTTTCAGATACACAAATCGCCATGTTTTAGTCATAAATATGGTACTGCTTTGTAATACCATACAAACTTCCTAACTGCTGTCAGATCTCCTTATACAGTGCTCTCATTTTACGAGGAAACTAGATTACAGCAGAACACCAGTGTACACTTTCCTGCAAGTCGTGCTTGCACTGGCGAAGATTGTGTTCTGTTACTACCAGCAAATCTAACTGCTGGGATGTTTTGTAGAACTGGCTTCCCACACTGCGGTTAGGAGGGCAGGAATCTGCCAGTGGGGAAATATGTGAAGTTTCCTCGTAAAATGAGAGCACTGCACTTCCTCGTAACTTATTGTAGAGCATGAAGACCTTCAACACATGAATTTAAGGACAACATTTATAAAAATTTGTATTATATAACTTTTACGAGCTCACATTGTAAATAGGATTTTTAAATTATACAGTAGAACCCAGGGGCGGCCTGTCCTTATGTGCTACAGTACAATGATAATTTTTTGCTCATATAATGTATTTGCAATACCATAGTATTTGATCTGTCATTTGACAATTTTCCGTGGTTATTTTCATGACGCCTTATAAAGTGTTTAGTCTTCGCTCTTTGGTGCCTCAGGGGGTTCGTTGTGCTACTCAAAATCTACATGAGAATGTAGACATTTAATGCGCATGTGCGAAGCTGAAATCACTGCTCTGATTGACTATTTTTACGCGGGGAAGTGCTGTAGTCAGCTTCAGCACAACACAGCTTGGAGATTGCAAAAGTAAAGCGTAACAAAAGAATGCTTGTTTGTGGAAGAACTCGGAACTATGTACAATGTATTTGGTAATTCAAGTGTCCGATTGCTGCTGCCATCTACCAGCTTTTTGAGGTTCCTCTTGAATCAGTCAGCAAGCGACGGAAAATGGAATCCCAGAAAATTGAAGTCAAGGAAGTATATGACCGTATAATTCAGGAAACTACTTATCGTTTCCAGTCTTTAAGCTACCTAGACGCAACAAAATTGTTAAACAGCAAATTTCTTGACAATTTTTCGCATAATTTTCCTGAACGCGTACTTGAAGTTGCTGTCAACAGCTATACTATACTGAACAAAAGAGTGTTAAAGACACAACTTGGAGTTCTATACGGAAGACCTGACTTCCGGAATATAGATGGTTGTTCAATTGTTACAATACATAGCCTCCAACAATTCACAGGATCCATTCTGTGAAATAACGAAGTTGTTAAATATTTTGGTTACAACACCAATAACCACTGCTGAACCAGAAAGACGTTTTTCTTGCTTAAAACGCATAAAAACGTTTTTAAGGAACACTACTTATGTCCCAGGATCGTCTCACTGCTCTTGCAATACTGTCAATAGAAAAGAGTATGATAGTAGATGGAGGAGTTTAACACCAGGTAATTGACAAGTTCTGCAGTAGGAAGGAACGTCGTATGGACTTCATATTTTGTCACTAGGCGAGTCTCAAATTAAGATAAATACATATAAGTGTATACAGTAGGCCGATATAGAGATTGTAGCACACTCATTATTTTGACCACCAGCCGCTACTGGTAGAACCCATATTAACCGATCAGCGGATTATCCGACTCTCTCTCTCGCTCTTTTTCTTGCTGCACATTACTTGTCATTATGTTAGTACTGTACATATTTTTTTCTAGAGGGGTTATTACAAGCCTTTACCATTATACAGTATGTAGTAGGAATGCTGCTGCTGCCGACAATGGAAACAATTACTGTGGGAGGGGTGTTTTTCCTAACTTGTAAAATATGCCTACCTACTTTCAAAGCAATGGTCCCAAGAACACCCACACAATAATTGTAAACTCGTGCACTATTCAATGCGTTCTTTCTTCAGCCCTATTGTTTGAGTGAGTGTCCTGTGTAACTTCAATGCAAAATGTTTTTCGTGGGTGTCAAAAGGAAACGTGTTGTGCAAAAAAAAAAAGTGCAAATAATTGAGCCATTTGGGAAAGGACTACTGCTCCTTTCGTCTCAGTATCTTAGATTGGCGTTAGGATAAAGTGCTACGTATTGCTGTACTTCATTCTATTTATTAGTTATAATTAGCATATTATTGTATAGAGCAGTGTGTAATATGAAGACGTCAGTGGTTGCAGTAGGGCAGGAGATTAAAATTACAAAAGTGTATATTATACATTTAATTAATGAAAATATTTTGTGGTATGGATTATTCGATTTTTCGATTAACCGTTCAGTCCACCCCCTTCATTACCACGGATAATAGAGGTTCTACTGTAGTAGAATCTTGTGTGCTTGTGTTCCCAACTGTATTTGTAATGTGTATATCTTGATTTGTATGCATTAGTTGGGAAGAGGTAATATTTAATTTTATGGAATATTACATTGTAAGTATCTCAATAAAATTTCTATAAGAGATGTATGGTTTAGACCAGTGGTCATCAGCACTTGCTGAAATGGGTAAGAAATGCATCTGAATATGTTGTCGTGCAGAACTGAGAGGAAGAAAGCATACCCGCCAGCAGCCATGGATACATGCTATAGTTGTGTCACTGTTATTTCCGCCGTGACTCCTCCTCTTTGCTTATGCTTAGAAAGTGAAGGCTCTATAAAGTCTAGGTAGGTAGTATTGTTCGCCATTTTTGTTCTTTTGTTCCCGAGCTACCAGACGAGGAATCTATTTGCCGCATGGTTAACCATTATTATGTCATAGCTTCTATGATAATAAATCAAACACACTGCAATTGAGCGGCAAATAATGTCCTCGTGTGCTTTCTGCAAACCCTAATGAAAGAACAAAAATGGCGGGCGATTATATTAAGTAATTATCGAGCCTTAGGAAATGCATAATGTCGTCAGCAGCGAATCAAAAGACGCATATGTTTAAATGTAGCCGACCTGTAATGTGACTGGCTGCCGGAAATAATAGCAGCGGGATTATAGTGCAATGTTTTATCTGCAGATAAGAGATGCTAGCCCGAGGGTGCACTGTGCTGATGACTGCTAGTTTAGACTTTCATAATTATTTTTCATCAAATATTATTCAGCATATATATTAGCATATTATATTATTCAGCATCCTTAAAAGTCACAAGTAAGAACTACGTGATCCAGCAACTCAAACATATTTATAACAGAAAATATTCGTGAAAAACAAATCACTTTTATTTTATTCCACAAATCAATTACAAATACAAGTTCAAAGGTCACACACTGTAGCACATGCTAAAAAAACTCCAAGAGAAAATGGACTTAGCATGCAATAGAATCTTACTTTTGGGAAAACTAGAGTCGCAAAGAAGTCAGATTAATGTATACCAAAACCTAAGATCGCATATACAGACACAAGTAATGTAATTCATAATGTAACACAAAAGAATAAAATTGCATAAGCACACCGTGAATGCTATCGCAAATGGTAAATTATAGAATCCACTCAGTGTGAGTGAAAGGCTGATGGAGATACCCTCAGCAGGAAAAACATGGTATTCTTGTGCTTTAGCGGTGACCATATTATTTTGTTAGCACCAGTCATGCGGCAGTTACATCAGACCAGATTGAGTGATGAGTGAAGAAGTTGGTAACAAACTGGAGTGTTTCAAATAAAGTAGTAATCCCTGATTAAATTAGACGAATGTGTTAAATGTTATGTTTTATTTAACGATGCTCGCAACTGCAGTGGTTATATCAGCGTCGCCGGATGTGCCAGAATTTTGTACTGCAGGAGTTCTTTTACATGCCAGTAAATCTACTGACATGAGCCTGTCACATTTAAGCACACTTAAATGCCATCGACCTGGCCCGGGATCGAACCCGCAACCTTGGGCATAGAAGGCCAGCGCTATACCAACTTGCCAACCAGGTCGACTAGACGAATGTGTCTTCCAGTAGCTTTTCTAAAGTTTTTGAAGGGCATTTTAACATTTTTAAGTTAATGTCTATACATTTGTTCCAACAACAGTCAGGAACCGTCCGTAACTATCGTGAGCATGCGCATTACAGAAAAAGCGTTCCAACACAATCCGAACCAGTTCTGAACCGGAAACCTGTACTGCAGTCGGACGTTCCAACAAACTTTTGACACGGGTTTGGAATGGTCAGAAGTAATCAGTGGATTGAGGCATGTACGGAAGAGTATGCGAGACACGCATGCGCGTAAGCTCACCAACAGCTCCTGGATACTGAAGAAAGACATGATCGACTGTTCACATCAATGAGGTTAAAGATGAAAAGTGACAGTGCAGACGAATAATAAAACTAGAGATTTAATTTAAATTCTCGGCAAAAAGAAAGGGAATGGAAATTATTTGGGTATTGAAAAAGTTAATTAGAATTTCAACATTTAGCTTTGATTAAAAGTATAATAAATAACGTACATAAATTAATAATTAAAAAAAAGAACTATTTTTAGATGAGAATCCCCAGTACACGACATTGAATTATCGAAATTCTTTCCTTCCATATGTTTTTGTCATCTTTTCATAGAAAATGATCGAAATTCTATTTTCTGCATTAGAATTAGCTGCGAAACGGTAATAATTAAGCATCTCGTTCTTAGCAAAGATGATCAGAGTTATAGCATCTCTGTATTTAGTACATAATGAACCGCGAAAGCATTCCAACAATGTCCAGTCCAGTTTCAATCCCATAGCAGATGCTCAACTAGCGCATGCGCATAAGATGGTACAGGAACCGTACATGAACTGATCCATGAACTGCTTATTGGAACGAACCTTATATTAACATTTAGAAGTCTTTAAGGGGAGTGGGTAGTGATGCCTGTGCTATTAAAAAATTTCAGTACAAACGTTTAGTTCAATATTTCTAGGCTTTTAGTATTCAGAGTGGAAAAAAATTTCCAGGCTTATACAATCAATCATTCTGAATTCATTGGTATATAAGACAACTAATTAGTTTCAAATCCAAGTGTAAAAGAAAGGCCCTAACTGATAACCTGTTTTCCCACTTTGATAAGTGTACCTCATTCTTCAGGTGCACATTACTTGTTACATTTTTCACTCATATATCTTGTATATTTTTAAGTTATCAAGTAATGTATATTGTAAATTCTAAAGCAAAATTTAGTTAAATATTTCGCTTCTAGTGAAACAGAAAAAATATTGAACTTTGCTTAACATTTTTTGCAATTTTTTAATGCATATATATTTTTTTTTCTCGTGTTATGTGTGTGATATTCTTAAACCCGTAGGTCTACTATGTATAACACAGACTGCAGAAAACACTGTAAAAATTTCATATAAACTGATTCAGTAGTTTCAGAAAAAAATGCACTTAAGTTTGAAAAATTTCAACTTATGGAAAACTCCATTTAAAAAAAAAAAAAAAAAAAAAAAGATATATGAATTATATACACCGCCAAATTTAAGGAGGCCGTTTGAATGGCTTATCTGCAGAAATACCTCCCACAATATTTATATTGTTTTAAACAGGAAGTTTTTACTTTTTTTTTAACGCAAAATAAATAATCGGATTTTTGTCCCCCAATCACTACCTGGTTCCCTTAACCAAATTTAAATCAATGAAAGCACTATTTAATATTGACCCCATTTTTCTATGTTCCCTCATACATAGACTGCTTCTGTTCTTGTTAGGTAAGATCTGAATAAATTATTGTTCCTTTTGCTTTTGGTGCCACTTCTTCCCTCCCCTCCCCTGGGATAGTAAAAATCCTCCACAGGGTAAAGGTCTGAATTTAACAATGGTCTGATGAACATTACGTGAAACAATTGCAGTAACATCGATATGAACGATTTTACATTACTCACATCTGATTGCAATGTAAGATGGCATAACATGACAGTGTACACTTTCTGCAATCCAGTTGTCTTCATTCATAGATATTGGTATAGCAGTGATTAAATGACTGACTTGTGACTGTAAATTCCTGACTACTACTTCTCCTAGGTGATGAGCTTCTTAACTACGTAGAATTACTAGTTCCCTAAGGGACACCTTTAGTATTTGTCGGTACGCCATTGTCTTTCCTGAATATTTGCTATGCTCCAGAGTCACGTTAGAGATACTAATAATATGGAGGTATGAAATTTTTTGCGCTAAGAGGAAAAATTGCAGCCATCACTGTAAATAAGGTACAATAAGCACTGACCTTAGCTGTAACTTAATCTTTGTCCCTTATTAAATCGATGCTGTTTGGGTAAAGGGGATTAAGTCATTTTTTGAGCAAATGGAGTTTTGTTTCTTAGGTAAATACACAAGTTAAATTCTATAAGTCGGTGTGCAAAAAAACAAAGTAATATTAGTATTTGATGTGTTTTATTTGTGTAGAAAATTATTTGCATAAGGGTCCGCAGTTTAATTTTCATTTATCTCAAAACTCATTTTTATGAAATCTCCCATTACCCACACACCATCGAAATAGTGCGTATTCAAGACCCCACAGAAGGTGTGACTGCCAACTAATACTATAGGCTAGGTATTACTTCGTACACTACTTATCTAATGATAAAGTTTAAATTATCAATCATTTTCAGATTTGACTAACAGTCTAGAGTGCCTTCTAAATGCTGACAAGAAATAAAGTTAATATAAAACTGCTGAAAATCACATAACATCAATGCCTGTACGCACTTCCAACAAATAAAGATACCCAGTGAGGAGTAGAACCACAGTCACGAAGCTTGAGTTGTGAGGGTGCTAGGAACAAGAGACTGTGCAAGTACTATTTCGCATTGTCTGTACTGAGGCGATATTAGCGATCCTAGTGGTGAGCAACTATCTATGGATGTATATTTACTACGTATTGAGCTTCGTGACTGTATTAGACTGTGGTAGAACTACAAGTTTCCGCCATCTGTTTAATCTTTTCCATACTCAAGTAACAGCACCTTCAGTCGACTTCTCAGTGCTGCAGACAGGTTGTAGAAGGTGCTAGAGGAAAGAAATCGGAAGATAGTACTTTAAAAGCAATTATGCTATCACAGAGCTCAATAACACTTGGGTGTACCATAAGCTCCCATTTATACTTGTAGCATGACATGGGTAAGTTGCAAGGCCCTACAAAATAATACCTACATGCATACACATGAAAATTCACACACACAGTCAAGGTATGACAGAAAATATTCGTGTATAATGGGGATAATCATTTTAACCTAATTTTCATTGTTATTTTGATCTTATGTCCTTTTCTAGATAATAAATATGTTGTGGTGCATAGCCTCAATGTTCGTTGGAACTTAATCTAGTGGAAAATGTGCAACTCTTCATTGAATTCCTGGGTTGTTGAATTACACAGTCAATACACAACAATGCAAAGGGCTGTATTGAGCTATAAACTTATTTTCCCATTATTTTTGTCTGTAGAATAGCCTCACAAAGTTCTCGCAGCATTTTGAAGACACTCTGTGTAAACCGCATTATAATAAATCTGAATCTTAACTCTGATTTAGTACTTGCCCACAAAAATGCTTTTTATACATATAAAGTAGCCTGCATAATATTACAATACTCTCACTTTGTGATTTTTATGTATATATAATTTAATAAAAATAAAAGAATAGTGTTTCCACATTTTAAACTTATACAGTATTATTTCAATTATAAACAACAGCAAAATCGTTACAGTGATAGAACTTTACAATTAGGCCTTGGCTTACATGTAAACATATGAACATGACTATTATTTCATGTACATTTTGAAATTCCTACCAAAAATGCAATCAACTAATAATTAATGAAACCTGATCCTATCTTGAAAGTTAAATTGTTTTGTTTTCTTAAAGGTATTTCTCTGTGTATATTCTTCTGATGCCACTTTCCTTTTAGGAACATGTTGCAGTGCTTTTTCCCAACTGCCACTTTGTCGAATCTCTAGCAAAATACGAATCATTTGATTTAATGTCAAGGACTTCGAACTACCTGACCCCCAGGTTAAATATCTGTCCAAAGGTAACTTTGCCATTTTAAGCCCTTCTCGCTTAGCCTTGGCAAGCGACAATGGTTCATTATTCACTTTGTCAACCATTGCTCCAATTATGTACACAGCATCGTGGTCAAATTCGTTCAATTCTTCTCGGCAATGTGGTGTGAGGTATACAATCTTCTCTTTTGGAAACACATCTAAGTAGCTTCTCTCTGTGATGTTCAACGGGAATTCGAGGTCGTACACGGTAGGGATGAACTTCTTCAACTGTTTTAAAGTGTTACTGTCACGTTTAGCATTGCACAAATGAACATCAAATGGATAATCGTGGTATCGATTATCAGAAAACATCATCATTATTTGTTTTCCACAGTTCTGTGCTTCACGTGATGTCATATGCGCATCGTAACTGCAGTCCACTACAAGTTTTTGACTGAACATCATGGCTTGCATAAGTCTTCCGTTATAGAAATGGTTAATTGTTGTGTCGTAAACACGCAAAAATATTGTATTAAGAGCCAGTCCATATATAAGATGTCCATTTTTTCCTTCTTCTGGTGTAGTGTCTGAGATTATTTCCTCCCTCATCTTTCTTCTCTCTTCTTTTTTATGCTTTTTATTTTCTCGCTTTTTCTCAACACCAAAAAGATACGATAAATACTTTCGTCTCCTAGATCTACTCTCCATTTCTAAAAGTTCTTTCCACTGGTCAAGTTTCACAACATCTGGCACTCTATTCCCACTTTGTCGAAGCACTTCTACTTCTAAAAACAATATTTTTAATTTTTTCTCAAGCACTGGATCATTCTTGGTGATACTACTAAAATCAGAATCGTCGCCTCCATTCAGTTCTTCTGAGTCGTTTTCTCTCTCTGGGGGGACAATCTCCTGTACACTGGTTGCGTGAGTCTCCCTCTTATTACAAAAATGTGTGTCCGGAAGGCACATTACACTACGGAGCTGTCTTTCTGAGTATCTGGTACACAAGCTGAAGGATGCAGTATTGCCGATGCATCTCTCGAAGAGTAATTTACGATTACCGGATAACAGTCTCAATGGTGCGAATAGGTACCTCATTCTATTTAGTTTATTATACAGGTTAAGTCACTTTCACAATGTCACGCATTTAAATACATGAACTGATTTTTAGCAATAACGAATTGTGCTTTCAATTCTCTAATTATTCTTATTAGTACTTCAAATTACATTAATAATTTTGATCACCTTTAAACTTTCAAAATATTAACCTTTAACATACTATCTAGTCGCCATGCGCTACATACACGCAGCTCGACGCTCAAATATTGAATTCAGTGTTACCAACTCGCTACCTCGCCAGTGTTACAAACACCTAAACAAAAGATGAAGTATGACTAAAATTGTAGGTCAGCCTCAACTTAATACGTGTACCACTGTTGGCTGGGTAGTAGACCTACTTAAAGTTCGAAACAAAAATATAAATTACCGTATCATGAAATATGAAAATAGATACCGGTAGTTGTTTTCTGTAATATTTTATGGAACACTCCATTGAATAAATTCAAAGAAAAGTGGCAGAGTCCCAGAACAATTTTTCCCTTGAAATGATTAAATTCTGCTTCACAGGGAGCTTTACCTGAAAGCCAGATTTGTATAATACTGTATATACGTCATTGTAAGTACATTAACAGGAAACCACAATTCAAGTCACACAGAATTTGTGTGCACTCAAAATTTGGTTTCTGACACCTTGTCAGCCCACTTGAGTTGTGTGGATATAAAGGAAAAAAAATTGGAACGGTGTCGGGTGTAGTTCCTGAGTAGCTCAGTCGGTAGGGCATTCGTGCGCTAAGCGAAGAGTCCCGGGATCGATACCTGGCCCCAGAACAATTTTTTCCCTTGAAATTATTGAAGTCTGTTTCACAGGGAGCTTCACCTGAAAGACAGATTTGCATAATACACCCTGTCCCGCTTAGAGGGCTCGAGAAATAAGTGCTAATTTAAAGTATAAATAATGGTTTTATAACATAACTTTTTGTATAACTTGATGTAGAAAACTCTCAGAGTTTCGGAGAATGATCAGTGCAATTCGATGTATGTGCCTCGAGCTACCCTGAAGACATCTAAAAGGTACTCAACCTTCTGCCAAGTGTTCCATAACATTTGTGAGGTGATTAGCGCAGCTGCATTTATAATGTGTTGTCTCAATTTTTCCAAAGTATCAACTGTATCACGTTGGTACACAACACTTGTCATAAAGCCCCAGAGGAAGGTCAATGAGCGTCAAGTGTTCTCCTCTTCCGATCAACCTATTGGGAAAGTATGCATTCAAGTAGCTGCGCACTGCTCCATAGTAATGGGGTGGAGCCCCATGTTGCTGAAAAACCGATTCTGGGAGGAGTTGATCAACAACAAAAATTCTGCAACATGTCCAGATATACATTTCCTGTGACTGTTGCCTCGATGAAGAAGAATGGTCCAATGACGGAATGTTCTACTGAATGGCGCCAGGCTTGTTTCCACGATAAACGTTAGTGTGCATGCGCATGAACATGTAACTGTTTTTAAACCATTGGTGCATAAACTTGGACAGTTTCTGCATCTTGTCAGATGTAAATCACAACGATATCTTCATCTGATTTTAAATGGTGAGCATTTATTTCTTGATTCCTCTAAGCGGGACACTGTAGGTACATAACAGAAAACCACAATTCAAGTCACACTGAGTTTGTGTGCACTCAAAGTTGGGTTTCTGGCACCTTGTCGGCTCACTTGAGTTGTGTAGATACAAAGGAAAAAAAAATTGGGATGGTGTTGGTTGTAGTTCCTGGGTAGCTCAGTCGGTAGAGCATTCGTGCGCTAAGAGAAAGGGTCCTGGGATCGATACCCGGCCCAGGATAAGTTTTTTCCTGGTTGCTTTAATTACCATTACATTTACCTAACACCTTTTCTTAGCAATTTACTTTACAGTTTCCACAGTATGGATAAGAAATTTACCTCCTTATGGAAAATTGCTTGTAACTTTTGTAAATGCATAATAGAACCCGGACGAGAAGTTATGGCACCAGCGCGAGGGACGAATTTTAGTTCGTTTGCTTGGACTTGCCCTCACACTCAACCCTGGAGGGGAGTTGGGTTAGTTGGTTACTAGCATTCCAACTGTTCAGATCGTTCTGCTACTACCGCTATCGCTAATACTGAAAACATTATCCTTCTGAGCGCTCTCATTATGGCATTGTCTAATGTGTGAAATCATAGAGTAGTTCATAGTCAAGGACATGAAATAGCACACAATGTATGAAAATTCACGTCAGAAG
Organism: Periplaneta americana; assembly: GCF_040183065.1. Taxonomy (NCBI): domain Eukaryota; kingdom Metazoa; phylum Arthropoda; class Insecta; order Blattodea; family Blattidae; genus Periplaneta; species Periplaneta americana. Next base: position 34,267,810 of record NC_091122.1, read on the forward strand.
AAGCTGTAAATGGAATATCAATTCCATTGAAAAGCGTGTATGTAAGAGTACTGGCTGCCACTGGTATTTCAAAGCGAACCTTGGCAAGAATCAGGAAAGAAGAGAAAAATATTGAGGCAGGAACAGCAGATTTTTTCTCCAGTCCGGAAAAATCACAGCCGAAGAAGAAGATTGTTGCATCTATAGACAGTTTTAATGAGGAAGTCATAAGAAGACTCATCTATAATTTCTACGCTACGCATAAACAGAGGCTGACTCTGTAATCGCTTCTTCCAAAAATGAATATCAGCGTATGATTATGTGAAGAAAGTAGAGAACAATTACATTGAAAGTGAGCACGTGATGAACAGTATTTTGGAGAACATTTCCATAAACTTAGGGACATCTGATTCCAGCACAGATCAGTCGTCTGATTTGGACGGAGAATAAGAATATAAAGATGGAATAGCGGGCGTAGTTCCATTAGGTACCTTCGGACTCTGAGTAGGAAAGTTGTGATACTAAGGTAAGACGAATGTTTTTACAAAGAGATGAAACGGGTACGCTTTCTGCTCTGAGCTTTAGAACCGTAACCCAAATGACCCCCACTCCTCTACCCTGCTGGCCGGCAATTTAAAACTTCGTGCAGGTTGGTGCCATAACATCTCGTCTTGGGTCTACTATATGCGCTAGAAACAAAATGTACTGCAGTCCTCAGAGTGATATAATTTTATACATAATTATTTGTTATCAATACACAGTGAAAGTGAAATAGTCTTGCACATTTTCAGAGCGAATAGCTCATGTTGTATGTAACAAAAAACTACAGTATAATATCATATATAAGCTAGTAGTTATTTCTCAAATGTTTAACAATCTCTTATTCGGTAACTATTGCGATTGATTTTTGTCCATATCGACAGGAAATGTAATAAAGAATAATTTATCCCTCTGGCATATTTCAATAGTGTGGACGGTTTCTATGTAAATTTAATATTAAAAACCTCTAATTTCAAGTCATTTCATGATGTGAGCAGGTTGCAACGATGTGCCAGAGAACAGTTCACCTAGTGAGACACACACAGTTCGTTGATTTCTCACATCTGTATCACGATAAGAGTGTGTTATCAGCGATGTTGGAGGGCTGCTGAAACTTCAAACTTAATTTTCTAATTAACCGTGCATAACGTAATATAGGTTTCCTATTCATTTAAATGTACTCTATCGTCCCTTTCAATCAGGAAGGTTATTTTATTTCCATCCTGTGTGTGTGTGTGTATATAGACACACACACACATACATACAATGGAAAAATACCACTATAAAGAAGGAAAACATAGTAGTATTTTAGTAGTATTTATTTATTTAACCTGGTAGAGATAAGGCCGTCAGGCCTTATCTGCCCCTCTACCAGGGGATTACAACTATAATATGAACAATAAAATTACAATTAATATTAAATTTACAATTACAATTACAATAAAAATTAAAGTACGACAAGATTACTTGATTAATGAAAGCAAGACATTTTATCATAGAAGTTAAGAACAAAGAATATTTTTGTATTTACTGAATTACAAATTAAACCTACAATAACAAAATTCTATAGTGATGAAATTACCGGATATTGAAATATTTTGTGATATATTAAGAGAACTATTTACAAGAAACTATGTCTGAACGAGTCTCAATTACTGACCAAATGCCTAGTAAGTTTGCGTTTGAATTGAGTTTTATTTCGACAGTCCCTGATGCTAGCAGGTAACGAATTCCAGAGTCTTGGAAGGGCTATTGTGAAAGAGGATGAGTATGAGGAGGTGCGATGGGATGGTATTGTTAGTATTGTTTCATGACGAGAGCGTGTGTTCAGATTGTGGTGGGAAGAAAGGTAAGTGAAGCGAGAAGACAGGTACGAAGGAATAGAAGAGTTCAAGATTTCGAAGAGAAGGAGAAGTGAATGTAAATTTCTTTTCTTATCTAGTTTAAGCGAACCTATTGTTTCCAGGGATGGAGTAATATGATCATATTTACGAACATTGCTTACAAAACGTACACATAAATTATGAGCATGTTGAAGTTTCGTTTTGTTGTCGCTGGAGAGGTCAGTCAGTAAAATATCAGCGTAGTCAAAATAAGGAAATACAAGCATCTGCACAAGAGACTTTTTTAAGCAAGAGGGAAGATGAACATTTATCCTTTTTAGCACATGGATAATAGAATATACTTTTCTGCAGGTTTCTGTGATTTGCATGTCCCAGTTGAGATTATTATCCATGTGAATGCCAAGATTTTTTACCGAAGAACTGTAAGGGATATGCACATAATACCTAGATAACGAAATTTGAAATATACAATTAAAAAAAATGGCAATAATAAAAGAAAAAAAGTTTCATATCCATGGTTCAAGAATTAAAACAGAAAATCAACCTCCCGAATTTAAAAGAAAACTTACAAATTAAACCAAACTCTTTAACTCTATTAAATATAGAGTATAATCCAAATTTAACAGAAGAAATACTGAAATCAGAAGTAAACACTGAAATAACCAAACAATTGTCTTTAGAGACAATTAATATTAGATACTCTCCACAAAACTGGCTTCATTTATACACCGACGGATCCTTGATCTCCAGAGAACAAGGTGCCGGTGCAGGTGTTACGTGCTGTCTCTTCTCACTTTATAGATCTCTTGGATATGGAACAAGTTTTGACGGAGAAATCGTTGCAATAAGTGAAAGTCTCAGGAATCTTCCATGCCACATCAATAAATTTAAAAATGCAGTTATATTGTCAGACTCCAAAGCAGCTATTCTATCAATAGTCTCTAAACACACACCTTCATCTCAAACAGCAGAAATAACTAAAATGCTCTCTCAACTAGTAACACTCAATAAAAGAATTGTATTTCAACCGATACCATCCCATTGTAGAATCCTGGGAAACGAGAATGCGGATGCTTTAGCAAAGAAGGGCAGCACTGCTACTTACAGACCTGTTACTAAATCTACATATTACTCTGTGAAGAGATTTATTAAATCTACATACTTAGACTTCAACAAACAAAATTTGATAACACAATCTCAAGGAAAAAATGAAACTCTCTGCATCGTAATCCACTGTTAATTCCCGATTTACCACGAAAATCATCTGTAGCTGCATTTAGATTGGCAACAGGCCATGACTGTTTGGCTAAGCACCTGCGTAGAATATATCAGTCCCCTAACCGCCCATTGTGCAATTCAGATCAAGAAATGGATTAAGGACACCTCAAAATCTGTGCTTCAGTGGCTGACCATGACAATATCTTTGAAAAATATTGGAGTGCAAGAGGTCAAATGACTTTATTGTCAAATGCCTGGCATTAGAAAACAACAACATAAAACATGCTTTACAATCGTCATTTGTTTACAGCATAGACAGTCAACTGAAAATGGCGGCTCCGTTCAGATGTTTTGGTCAAGCCAACATTAGTGAAATAGAATTTCACTAAGTCAATTAATATTTTATTGCGTTAGAGTACTTTATTTCTTCTAATCTTTATATACTTTCTTCTAATCATGTAATAGTCAATTAAATCCCACTCGAGTTTTGATTTTCTCTAGATAAATCAAAACCCCTAGTGATATTACTGTTGTTAAAAACTATAATTTATCGTTACTGCTACACTCTACACTTGAAATTTCAGTCTCATAACTTGCTTGGTTTCCGCACAAAACCAATCTGCGGAAAGTCTAAAATTCCACATTCAGTATTCCCAACCTAACACACATAACAATTTCCCTCTTCTTACCGCTTAAGTGACATATCGATTTTACTGCTTTAGGCTTTTAACATATTATTTTTAGAGACGTTCAATATAGTAATAATTATAAATTGGAAACTTACCACTGCAATTTCACCTAAATTGCAATGTTAATTATTGTTTTTAAATATTTGCAAAAATTAAGTAAACTCTACAACTCCACTAAAGTTACTGCATTTGTGATGCAAGTAACATTAAGGAAGCCATGAAAAAATCAACAAACTTTCCGATGTTATTACTGCAATATGTTATATAAATAATATTGTTAAAATATTAAAATGAAAAATAAATCATTACATAACCTTACCGTTTGTTTTAAGTTCGAATTTATAGACTGGGGGAAAAAAAAGACATACGTATATCACGGCCTGCTGGAGTATAGTAAACACACAAAACATTTTAAAGCAACAATGTTGAAGATAGATATTTTTGTTTTGCAAATTTGCCGTCACTGAACAGAAACCAAGATGGAGATTTCATTGCAACTAATTAGAAATTCCTCTTTCAGGTATGTAATAAACGATCTTCGCACAAAATAATGTACGACACACGAGCGGTATGTTTTCTTTCAATTCTCGGAAATTAAAAAAGCTCAACTATGTTTCGCTTTTTCAAACTTTTCCTCGAACATGAAGACTTCAACATACCACTCTTGTAACGCATATTACTATTAAACTATCCTGGAGTTCACCCTATTCGCAACACACAGTTCAATTGTTCAGTATACAACACTCAATCATTTCTTCAATTGCTTCTGTGTTCCTTATCCGATAGATTGGGTCACCAAGGTAGTTATCGATAAGTTCTTTACTCTTGTTGACTGTCATGTAAGTTACCATGTGTTCAGGATCAGTGAAGATCTCTTTCAAAATTTCAGGTTTCAAAAGTATTTGCTGGAAGTAGAGAGCTGCTGAAATCCTACCAACATTGCCGTAGTGACTGCAACTCTGTTTGAATTGTGACCACGGTAAAAGCTTCCCAGCATCAAGATCATGCCGGAGCAATTCTGTTGAGAAGCTCTGGTAGTATGTAGCAAGGAAGTTGTCCATGTTCGTTTCTCTGAACCCCCTTGTTGTTGCAAGATGCAGGAAACACATCACATCGTGGGCTGGGGGGTTGTAACGCAGGAGTTGAAAATCAACAAGACGAGCTTCCACTGGTATTGTGCCTCCTCTTGCGTAACGGAACATGATGTTGCCTGTTGTCAGATCCCCATGACATACAACATTACGATAAACTTCAGATGGTTGCACCAGCTTGTGTATGCTCTTCAATGTCTGTGGTAATTTTTCTTTTATTATATAAAAATACTCAGAGTTTTGTCCATACTTAGGCAGGAATTCCAAAAGGCATAACATAGCCTCAATAGAAGCTACAAGCAGTTTGTAACCTGGATGATGTTTGTTCACTGACCACAAGGTCTCATAAAATAACCCAGGATACTTTTCATTTATTTGATTAACTTTGATGTTGGATGTCTTCAGTCGTAATTCCTCAAAAATCACAGACGAAGCGTGAAAACGTGCTAATGTATGTAAGACAAGTACACAGTGTTCGTAATCTAAAGGAATCCTGCATTCTCGAGTTCGAAAACCGTACAAAGACAAATCCTCCAAGACAATAAGATTAGGTTTATCAAGGTAACACTCACATGTCCAAGAATGGGAATTGGTTTTACCCGTGAAAAAGTTTTTATAATAGCCCTCCGAAACATCTTTACTCTTAATCTGTTCTTTTTTCAAATCACAAAGCAATGATGAATAGAATTCCGCTTCTTTCTTGAAAGCTTGCATGTCGGTCACAAAATTGTTATGAGCACTGCTGTGATTTGGTAGAGTTTTAATAAAGAATCGCAAATCCAAATGGCGTGATGGTGTTCCGTTCCTATTATGCAGAAGAATAGCAGTACAAAGTTTCAAGTGATCTCCAAAAATCCCCATTTTGTCCTCACGTATCCGATCAATATTCATTTGAAGCAGATCGAACTGCGATGAATGCAACTGTTTTTTAATTATTGCGTAACATTCTTCACTTGATATCAAATTATTGTACACACTGTTCTGCCGACAGACCTGTTTAATTGCATCTGCCATTGTGGGAGAAACTACAAACTTGCCATTCACGAAATGTATTTTGAAGGTGTGCACTGAAACTGAGATGAGAAGTCAATGGAATCTGTTATCTGACTAGATGAAGAACACACTATAAGATGTTATTTATAGCAAGTGTTTACAATGGCATTAATTAAAGTATTCCAGAAATATATGATGGAATTATTAAAGTTCATCTTTGACCTCGATAAGATATCATTTTCAGGACGAAACTGATAAAACAAATATGCAGCAGTTTATATGCTCTAATTATTCTTACAAGTAAGTTCTCATTTTATTCACTGTGAGTAATTATATGATGTATATGCAACTGTAAAGATAGGTAGGAACCTATCAAATGACTTTAAACTGGGTAAAGGTCTGAGACAAGGGGATGCAATAGCATCCTTGTTATTTAATACTAGCCGTACCCGTGCGCTCCGCTGCACCTGTTAGAATTAAATATAAAGTAATTACATAATTAAAATAGGACGTTTGATCCATGGAACATTCGTGTTTGATAGAAGGATAAATCGTTTAATATGTTACTTAATTTAAATTGTATTTAAATAATTAAAATGCGATCATTTTGGTCCAGAGACCACTCATTTGGTGCAATGACAATTCCTTTAACATGTTTCCTATTTGTTATTACATGCAACCACAGCTTAATGAAGATTGACATATCATTTATTTTTAATGTGTAAACTTTATATTACTTGCTGTATGTTTTCTATTGAATTATGGTAATAACTTAATTTTAACCATTGTTTTCTACATCTTCAGTAAATGGCGCTTGGCCCACTATGGTTCTGAACCCTTCAAGTAACTTAAACAGTGATACAGCATATATAGTGGTATTTAATTATATTTCTTTCTTTCGAAAATGTAAGAATTCACTGTCTCCTATGTACCTTTGGCATGGAATGAATAAATGTATTTTTTTTTTTCCTACTCATAAATTTTATATTTTGCACATAGGAGTTACTGCAGGAACAACAATGCTATAATCTGAGACGGCGGTGAAAATGTATTGTATTGTTATTTTAAAAGTCTTGTATATCCTTAAATATCAGTCCTATCAAAATTTTGCATAGTACAAAGCTTATTGGAAATCATTTTTAAAAAAACTTCTGTTATGTAACATTTTTCACAAAAATCAATAATAAGCGAGATATTTCGATTTATTTAATTCAGGCCCCCTTATAACCCCCCCCCCTTTTTAATAACGTATTTTGAATGCCATATAGCCTAAAATCTAAGTTACAACGAACTTAATTTATATTCCAATTTTCATCGAAATCCATTCAACCATTATCGCATGAAAAGGTAACAAACATCCAGACAGACAGACAGACAGACGTACAAATAAAAATTTCAAAAAAGATATTTTCGGTTTCAGGATGTTTAATTATACAAGTTAACACCACTTATTTTTGGAAAATCGAAAATTACCAGAAAAATTTTGGCTACAGATTTATTATTAGTATAGATTGTATTTGAAATTGCAATTAGGAAGGCCTCCATCCAAACTAAAGGAACGATATTTAATAAATGTAGTCAGATTCTAGCCTATGCAGATGATCTTGTTATACTGGGAAGAAGACAAAAGGATGTTAGTGAAACATTTACAGCCTTAGTGGAGCGAACTAGTAAATTGGGATTAGAAATTAATGAGCAAAAAACGAAATATATGGTTTTATCAAGGAACTTTCATCTACAAAATAAGATAATAAAAACAGATAAATGTAGTTTTGAAAAAAAGGATGAATTCACAAAACTGCCACCTACTGGCAAATTACTTGAAAAAAGCGTCAAATCAGATACTTTCAAAATATCAGACATACAAGTTACGAAAAGGAGGACATTTCTTGGTTTTTCAAAAATCCGCCCGAACCCCGGACAAAAGCCTAAAAAGGAGAACATGTCCGGATAAAAGAGGACGTCTGGTCACCCTATCTATTTGATGCATCAATTCTAATTTTTACTTCTGTATGAAGTAGATTTTTTAGTAGGTTATTTTACGACGCTGTATCAACATCTCAGGTTATTTAGCATCTGAATGATATGAAGGTGATAATGCTGGTGAAATGAGTCCGGGGTCCAGCACCGATAGTTACCCAGCATTTGCTCATATTGGGTTGAGGGAAAACCCCAGAAAAAACCTCAACCAGGTAACTTGCCCTGACCGGGAATCGAACCCGGGCCACCTGGTTTCGCGGCCAGACGCGCTAGCCGTTACTCCACAGGTGTAGACTTCTGTATGAATTTCATTATTACTTGGTGTTCGTTATATCGACATTTCACTATCTGGAAATAAGAGAGATGCAAAAATCCCTCTGTTAGTCGTAATTTCACCTACTATCGTGTCAGTGTAGCTTATTTCTTTCATTCTGAGAGCAAATCAGTAATTTTTTTATCGAAAGTTTGTCACTTCTACCTTACAGGTATCCCATTTCAAAAATGGAATTCAACTCTGTTAGACTGGCAAATTTCAGACAGGACTTCATTGAACATATCTATAGGTACTGGAAATAAAATAATCGCCATAATTTAATGTGATATTAAGAGTGAATAACTTGCACATGAAAAATAGCTGCAGACAATCTTCCCAGTACCGTTTCTACCTCAAGTGTAACAGAATTTGTTATGGATCGAACCGTAGCTTCATTGGTAGATCACCAAGAAGAGAGGTGCACGAACTTGTCAAATTAAGATAATAAATATTAACGCTGTTTGTTATCTTCTGTGTAAACACGCGATCATATATTTGTTTCAGAACACTATCAGCAGAGTTTTAATAGGATTTAGATTACAAACAAGAAAGACCTTGTAACATGAAGGAATATCTAATGTAATCAACAATTGTGGAAAGTATTAGTACCTGCATGAAAAAGTTATTATTAATTTAGCAATTTCCGTTTGTCATACTGTACTAACATTTAACAAACCTCCTCTAATCCCATAAAGAAATAATTTATAATAGTCATGCTACCATATAGTTTTATTCATTGCTCAAATAGGCCTACATGATGGTATCATCACAGTCTAGTATATACAGTCACGAAGCTTGAGTTGTGAGGGTACTAGGAACAATAGACTGTGCAGGTACTATTGTAATGAGGCGATAGTAGCGAACCTAGTGGTTAGCAACTATCTATGGATGCATATTTCCTACATATTGAGCTTCGTGACTGTATATACTAGAGTTTCCATTTATATGAAATTTTGGAATGTTAATACACAAACTGAGTGAAGGGTCACGGGATCGATACCCAGCCCCAGTACAATTTTTTCCCTTGAAATTATTCAAACCTGCTTCACAGGGAGCTTCTACCTGAAAGCCAGATTTGCATAATACATTCGTTACTGTAGGTACGTTAACAGAAAGCCACAATTTAAGTCACACAGAATTGTGTGCACTCAAAGTTGGGTTTCTGATGTCTTGTCAGCCCATATAAGTAGTGTGGATAAAAAGGGAAGAATTGTGACGGTATCGTGTATAGTTCCTGGGGTAGCTCAGACGGTAGAGCATTCGTGTGCTAAGCGAAGGGTCCCGGGATAAATATCTGGCCCGGAACAATTTTTCCCTTCAAATTATTCAAACCTGGTTCAGAGGGAGCTTCTACCTGAAAGCCAGATTTGCATAACACAAACTGAATGTCTGTTTTAACACGCCATATAATTCAACATGAACTAATTACTATGGTACTAACAATACTCTACCAATTATGTGCTTAAATAACTCACATTTAATAATATCCAAAAATATATTTAATAATAATAATAATACTAATCCGTGGCACCACAGCCCTTTAAAGGCCCAGATCAACCAGCCAGCTGCTGGCCTTACATTCACATGCCAAAGCAAAGGTGAACGATCATCCAACCAGAATCGAGGTATTGTGTGGTTAGAACGATGATTCCCCCAGCCGTTATAACTGGCTTTCGCAACCGATTTCGCTATCTCTCGTAGCACCCCAAATGCATCACGATGCTGGGTGGGCACCAGTCCCATACACTGGCCGAAATTTCATGAGAAAATTTCTCCCCCCCCCCCATGAGGACTCGAACTAGCGCATATTCCGTAACGCGAGTTGTAGGCAGGATGCCTTAGACCACGACGCCACAGCGAGGGACAATATATTTAATACCTGTAACCAAATCTTATTCCCAAACTTGTTGTATAATAGTATGATAAAGATAAAAGAAAAATCGAAGTGAACTGTCATATCCAATTTTAAAGTATCATTTCAGTTTCTTTCTGAAGAACTCAGAAAAACCATGAAAATGCTAATCAGAATAGTCGACTTTGTAGTTTGATGTCTGAACCTTATAAATATTAAACATCATGGTATCTTACATTTAGTTTTTTATTCATGTACTCAGGAGGCAGATAGAAATCATTTTTGCACAACCACCAAGTAAGGGGTATCCAGCTTGTGGTCTACTGTGTCGTTATCTGTGGCCATGAACATGAAGCTCCAAAATTTATCAACAAATTGGTAAAATTATTGCACTGCTGTAATAATTATAATTAAGATATACAAATAAAAAACAATTTTTAAATAAACCCTAAATTAAAGCAGTATGTGAGAAAGTTTGATAACGTTGAAAATCTTATTGTTTTGCCAGTTAATTCTGGCAATGATAAATCTGCAGGCTAGGTGACATAATAGTGTGGCATCCAGCAATATTCTATGAACCAGCTATTGTAAATCTCAAACCTTCCAAAAAATTGGTATGAAAGATTATTCGAAAATAACTGGTTATCGGTTATCTACAGTAGTTATTTTAAAATCAATTTAGCCTGAAGAAGGTTAACCAATCGAAAATAACTAGTTAAACGGATTTTAAAAAAATAAATAAATATATAAAATAAAGTCGGTAATACAAAATGAGATGTTACTGCCAACAGACATCAATAAACAATTTATAATCAACTGTGAACCAACCAAAAGATAGTTAAATAACGTCATTAGATGCTGAAGATTATCAAAGACGTTCGTAAATACAACAAATAATAAGAGGTTATGAAATTGCAGTGTATACTTCACTCACATTAGGGTAACAGGCAAGGTAAATAAAAAAAAATCAGATAAAATTACATAATTTTTACAGGAGTAATCTTCATGACATATTCAGACAGGCGATCTATTTTTCTCTAACCAACAAATACTGAAGTAAATATTTCTCTCTGTTTGAAATGCTCCAATACAAGCACATTTATATAATCCAATCACAGAAAGACAGGCATAGGTTATTGACAGATAAATCGAAGTCTAATCGCATTTTTGCCATCTCTGGACAGATGAAGTAAGTAAAGCAGAAGCCCATACCCCATCTAGAAATGGCCCACGAGACAATTGGTTTAAAAGGCTGATTACAGAGAGTACAAATAAAAAGAAACTATGTTAGAAGACTGACATTTGAGATACTCTTAAAATATATGAGTATTTGATTTAGTACATATTTTAAAAAATAATCAATGTTTGGTTACTGATGAAAATAACTGGTTATCAAGTTAAACTGGTTAATTCAATAACATAATCACCATAACAATTTTTAGTTAATTATTAATTAAAACAGTAATTGAAGCATCGGCTGGAGCAACATTATAAGTTACATTTGGTAAAATTTACAGGAGCAGCAAAAATGTGTACATGTACAATATTGTTCTTATAGGGTAGCAAACTTTTGAGTGGACAAATTTCACGTACTGCATTGATGGACAGTTGCAAGCCAAGGAGTATAGCAAAGTAACATGACATACAACATTATTACACGGAAACACGCCGAATGAAAATTTTGTAACTTACAACTTTGTTCCAGCCGACTCTTCAATTAATATTTTATGTTGAAAAAGTTTTCACCTACAACGTTAAATTACTAATAAACACCATCTATAAAAATTTTCATGAAGTTCTGACAAATGGTTTCTGAGAAAATGGTACCAGATAAAAAAAAATAATAAAAATCTTCAATCCAGTGTTTAATTATTTTTAATTCATGTTGGTTTTAAAATAACTATCAATTTGACTTTGTTAAAATTGTATTTTGTTGGTTTTTATTTTATTATTATTTAAGTATTTTTATTGTCAAATGAAAGAGAGAATATTCCAGGTACTTATTGTGGGCATCAATCAACTCAGCAGAGTCTATTTTATGATTGGTGAAATTTTGTTCGTTTATCTGCGATAATTCTGTAGAAAATTCTATTTCTTTTTAGGCAAGGTAAAGTATATGGAACAACTAGGAAACTCTACCAAGTGTAAATAATAATAATAATAATAATAATAATAATAATAATAATAATAATAATAATAATAATAATAATAATAATGTCCTTTCATGTTTTTCATAATACAAAATTGTATAAAATAACATATGACAGCATGCATAAATGCACTCACCAAACTTGGAAACCATACATACAGATTTATTTATTTATTTTTTTAACCTTTATACAGAGGAGAGCCCCGAAGGGTTGCACTGCAGCCTGAGCCTTATCATGGTCCTTTTTTTAAAAAATAGGAATGGTTGTTGAAGTCTAAAGAGTTGCTTTCCTGTAGGTATAGTGACTCAGCTATGTGATGCCATCTACTGAATATATACAGATAAGATATATCATGTTATACATTACTTACCATCAGTTGCTGTCACCCCATAAAGTTGCGCAATTCCAAAATTCTGGAAAGTTCTTCTGCTAATGGTTTTATCGCTAAAGCAGTGCACTTAAAACCAACCAACTTACTTACCTTCATCTTCAATTATGATTAAAAGTAAAAATACACGAAAAAGAAGTCACGAAGATGACACATACTTTCTCTTTATAAATTTACGTATTTCGCAATACATTTCTTTTACTGTGTTGTTTGTGATATTAACATATAAAGCAGCTTTCTTGAACTATTGATCAAAAGATATACAGGGTGGAAGAGGCCTAAATAGGGCCCTTTTGAGAGATGAATCAGTGAGTTAAACATAAAAGTCGAATATCATTGTGGTCATTTGTGAACACCATCTGTTGTAAATATGGTTAAGATGTCTTAACTAGAAACCTTAGATATACATGGGAAGTCGCTCTTATAAGAGACCTTGTCTATCATCATTTGATGGCAAATGGCAGTGTAGTTATAGTCATGAATAGCATGAAAACTGCCACATGAACAAATAATCTCACTGTAGGCCTATATCATAATCATTTCTAATATTATTGTCTTTTTATTTGTGTATGTGGATAAACGTTATAAGATATTGCTGTTTTATAATGACATACCAAGCACATTATTTTCTTTTCGGGTTCAGATTTACTGTCTTTCAAATTTTCCTTGCTTCTGTGAAAATTAATCCGCACATTACAAAGAGAGTTACAAAATTAATGAACGTAAATTCTTTACAAAAGAGGAAATTTTTACTAGTTGTGCAGAGGTAAAAATTTACATTAAATCGCAACAAAAAAGTAGAAATAGCTCTATATATACAGTAGTGATAAATTTCTCATAGAAAATAATTTTTTCGTTCATCCGAATTTTACCTACACACTATTTATATAAATAAAAATGAAAAATTTTTCCATGTAATTTCCATGAAAATCAAGAAACTAATTTTATGCAGCAACACAATATATTCTCTTTCAGTTCATACAACAGAAAGGTCCACACCTGTGGAGTAACGGTTAGTGCGTCTAGCCACAAAACCAGTTGGCCCGGGTTCGATTCCCTGTCGGGGCAAGTTACCTGGCTGAGGTTTTTTCCGGGGTTTTCCCTCAACCCAATATGAGCAAATGCCGGGTAACTTTCACTGGCATTATCACCTTCATTACATTCAGATACTAAACAGCCTAAGTTGTTGATAAAGCATCGTAAAATAACCTACTAAATAAAAAAAAAAAATAGAACAGAAAGTGAAACTCTTTATACTTCACATAATTAGAAAGTAAGAAATAGAGTTACGTAACGGAGTGCTACGAAAGCTATTTATTTATTACCGACTTTTTTTTTATGGAGATTGTAATAAAATAATATTACGTTGAAGTCTTGAACGTTTTTCATAAGAGAGACTATCAACTGCTTTCATTTCTCTGTTAAGTCTATTATAGATAATGACAATTTAATATACACGACACAGTTAAGTGGATGATGTAGATAAGGAATAAATAATCTACAATATTCAACCACCAGATAATTACCATATAGTGAAACCTATGTTCGTTATCTATTCTTTCAATAAAATCTTTAAATAACAAAAATCAAGGCTGGTTCTTCATCCCAATAAATTAGTAACTGTAATAGTAGCAGTAGTAGCAGATGCAGTAGTAATAGTAGTACAAAATAATGATTGTTATTTTTATACATCTTGATTACACTACTTTAAACACTATATCACTTTGGAAAATGTATTGTGTGTCTTTTACTGTTAACTCAAATGTAACACCTGCAACAACTTCTATATAGGACAGACAGGCAGATCATTTCAAACACGGTACAAAGAACACATTACAGCCATAACAAAATTACAAAACACTTTTAATATGCAGAACACATCACAAATGCTAACCACACATACAGAGACATCAACACAGACATGGAAATTCTACACATCCAACCAAAAAGCCAGAAACTGAACACACTAGAACAATACGAAATATACAAACACACAAAAACACATCCAAATGAAATTCTCAACACACAACTCAATTTCAGAACACACACACACTCTTTGACTCCACATTACACTACACAAACACACCCACACAGGAAACAAAACAAAAGGCGCCAAGACCAGCAACAACCAATTCTGATGATGGCTAATAGCAGGCCGAAACATGTTAACAAGGTAACATAAAATTTAACACGTGAAAGACACATAATACGTTTTCTAGATTCTTGTTTGTTTAATGTTTAATGCTTGGTCCCTATCTGTTTATATGCTATGCTACTGCAATATTAATTTGCAATGCAATTGAGCTTATCTCTAAAACATTATTTGGACTTGCAGAAAATGTTTTCTCAGCTTAGTATAAACCGTTTAATTTTAAAAAGAGAATAACTTCATAGGTTTCACTGAACTCAAAGATACTGTGTATGTGTACATGGTATGTTCAATAGAAGTTAATTACATGTTCATTTTCAACAATTAAATTAATTACATTCTTCCATTAATATGAAAAATAGTCTTCTTTCTTTTTTAATGAAGAATTAATAACCACTATACATCCTGTCCAAGACTGAAAATATAATTACCCAAACAACACACCGTAAAAAAAATGGATGAACCGAAATTGCGATAGTTTCTATGATAGAATATGTTTATATAACATCACTTTAGACTGCCATGACACCATGAGAGTCTACAATGGGAACAAAGGAGAGTATTGTCTCAGTTTGGCATTTAGCATGGTTAGTTTATTAAACAACACTGTATAAATCATTAACAATAATTTTACATTTATGAGGAACTAACTAGATAATCATTATAATATATACAGTGAGTTACTATCTGGAAGGCAGAAGTTAAGGTCTGTATCTAAGAATGTCGATGAAGAAATATCAAATTTACTTCTCAGGACACTGTTATCTCCTGTAGAGAAATAAACCAATTCATTTCTGTATACAATCCAAAATTATAAGAAACGAACTTCTATGTACTTAGAATGTCGATCTGTAGGGAAATAAACCAATTCATTTTTGTATAGAGCCCAAAATGATAAGAAACGAACTTCTATGTATTTAGAATGTTGATGAAGAAGTATCAAATTTATTTATCTGGACTGTTGATAAGTTATTTAAAACTGTTATCTCCTGTAGAGAAATAAACCAATTCATTTTTGTATAGAGCCCAAAATTATAAGAAACGAACTTGTACTTTGAATGTTGATAAAGAAATATCAAATTTACTTATCGGGACTGCTGATAAGTTATTTAAAACTGTTATCTCCTCTAGAGAAATAAACCAATTCATTTCTGTATACAATCCAAAATTATAAGAAACGAACTTCTATGTACTTAGAATGTCGATGAAGAAATATCAAATTTACTTATCGGGACTTTGATAAGTCATTTAAAACTGTTATCTCCTGTAGAGAAATAAACCTTATTCATTTCTGTACACAGTCCAAAATGATAACAAACGAACTTCTATTGAACTGACCCTAATGTTCTACTTCCACCACCTGATCGACAGAGCATTTGTGAGAAGAAACTTACAATCACTCAACGAGAAGTTCTGTCCAATCAAGATCTTCCTTCAGTACAGACGCAAGATTTGCGTCCAGATCATCTACGCTTTTCGTCCTTGTGGAATCATTCACTTCAGCTTCACTTCCCTTAATATTTGTTTTCTTTTGTTTTATTTCATCTACACCAGAAACCTCATCTTCACTATCCACTCCAGAATCTTCTGTCTCCATTCTAGTTTCTTCTTCAGGTTCCTGTTTCACCATATTCTTCTTTTCTTCTTGTCTGAAAGAATATGGATACTATAATATTAAAAGAATAACCATAAGATTACATTTTATAGTCGTCAAAAGAAAAATATAATATTACATACAGTAAGTGTGATCTATAAAGCCCCAGACAAATCTCAACATGCCATCTTATGCTACTTATCACTTCTCGCAACAATGTTCTGTGGAATACATGGACTTTCAGCCCCAATATTACTCGTATGCGTCAAATCATGACTCAGTTTGCACAGAACTGTTGTTTCAAATAACCCCACAGGAACAAGTCACCAGTGCAATAAATTTAGTATACATAATAGTGTTCAATTTTCCTAATAGTACATTATGCAACGAGCCTATAATGGTAGTAATTAAGACGCGAGTATGTTTATGAAACGAGCGCAAGCGAGTTTCATAATTTTCATACAAGCGTCTTAATTACCATTATAGTCAAGTTTCAAACGACTACTTATGCTCGACCATAAGTTAATAAGTTATTAGTCACATCGAGTGCTTTTGCCAAAATTTCCGGTGGTGTAAGTTGCAGCTCGTCATCACTAGTGTTCGCCATTTTTACTTCGTCTAATCTCGCACTAGTTGTCTTTCGGTTGCATATCCGAGAATAATCGATACTTGCGCTTTCATATTGCTACAATGTTATTTTCTGATTGGTGGAACACCTGAACTTTAATGAATAGGTGTACTTTAATGATGTCCATTAAAGGGCTGCTACCAGGTGTATAATTACTACATTTCGGCATGGTCGAGCATAAAATATTATATTAAATGGAACTGAAATAAAGAACCTATAAGGACAATTTTTCTTGGTTTGGAATAGCTAGAGTGATCAGACGTCCTCTTTTGTCCGGACATGCCCTCCTTTTTAGGCAGTGGCGGTTCCTCTATATGAGCACAGGAGCACGTGAACACCTTAAAAACCAACAATAATCGTACATATTACTGTATTAATATTATTACATCTATTACTTTCCAATGTGTAATGACGTTCCTACATATTTCGTCTCGAGAGAATGTCCCGTTCGTGTGTCGTGTGTCTTTAAATCTCTATTGGACAGATTGACAGCAGTTCGCACAATTTTTCCGTAGCAGGGTGGAATAGCCTCAGGCGAGAATATTTTCTGGTTTGGTACAATGGTTACAATAGCTCTGGCTCGCACAGGTCTTAACGTGCTAGTGACAGAGAAACAGAGATGCTCCATCTCCCTTGGGTCTGGCATCCTGTTCCTTTCTTCCTCTTTCCTCGTTTTCTCTCTTTACTGTTACTTTTCAAAATACCCATATGCACGGGGGCTGATTCTGTTGTCTTTCGTTCAGCAAAGTAAGTAACACACGTGTGTAAAGTTGTGAGGGTGTTAAATTAAGAGAGGATTAAAATATTCCTCCGTAGCACAATGACATAAGAGCGATTAAGTACATTGGCTATGTTGGCAGTGGAAAAAAACTTGTTAACAACATTAGAGTTATTGATAAATTTGCATCTCTCAAAACTAGGCGCATGGAGTTTCTCTACAAATAAATCTAGATCTTCAACAACAGCAGTGTAGGTGAGTCCTATGAATTAATTTTACTCTACTCTTGTTTAATGGTTTTAATTTTGGTGTATATGCGTAGATTTGGTACATGCATATTAGAACTCGTTTATCTCTGACGTGTGACTCACCTATACGAGAATAGCCTATATCAGTGTGTTCATTACCAATATTTTTTTTTTGTGAACACCCATCCAAGAAAGGCACGAGCCGCCACTGTTTTTAGGCCTTTGTCCGGGGTCCGGGCGGATTTTTGAAAAACCAAGAAATGTCCTCCTTTTCGTAACTTGTATGCCTGATATTTTGAAATTATCTGAGTAGATGCCTTTTTCAAGTAATTTGCCTATAGATGGCAGCATTGACAGAATATACTCTTTGCCAACATCATAACTCTCTTTGGTCCTCCATGTTATGGTCATTGCTCAAAGGCAGCTAGTAAATCGAGAGATCCAGGTGCGAATGTAAATCCGTTTCTGCATTCTCGCCTCACAGTCTGTCCATTCTGTCCATTTTCAGTCCTCTTTAATATTTATTGTTCCCTTGACTTTCGTATGTAGCCAACTGTAAAATCATTATTATTAAGTTTTATCCTAATCATTTTGCAATGAAATACATAGATATTAACATACTCTTTTAAGTATCATATAAGCCTAAATTTGTATTGCAAATATTTTTAATAAAATACGATAGATATTGCTGTCCTCTTTTTCTAACAATGTCCTTTTTTGAAGCTTCGTGTCCTCTTTTTTTTTATCGATGTGAATCTGGTCACCCTAGGAATAGCCTATGAAATATGGACTAATATTGTGGGAAACTCAACCGAAGCTAAACATATTTTTATTTTGCAGAAAATAATAATAATAATAATAATAATAATAATAATAATAATAATAATAATAATAATAAATCCGTGGCGCTGCAGCCCGTGAAGGGCCTAGACCGACCAGCCGGCTGCTGACCTCACGCCCACATGCCGAAGCAGAGGCAGACGATCATCCAACCAGAATGGAGGTATCGTGTGGTTAGCACGATGATCCTCCCAGCCGTTATAGCTGGTATTTGCAACCGGATTTTGCTACCTATTGTAGCTCCCCAAGTGCATCACGATGCTGGGTGGGCACCGGTCCCATACACTGGCAGAAATTTCATGAGAAAATTTCTTTCTCCATGAGGGCTCGAAACAGCGCGCATTCCGTAATGCGAGTCCTAGGCGGGATGCCTTAGGCCGCGACGCCACGTTTTACAGAAAAAGGCGCTAAGAATAATTCGATGGTGTCCGGATAAAGGGGGTTAAGTCAGTTTTTGTGCAAATGGAGTTTTGATCCCCAAGTGAATACACAAGTTAAATTCTACAAGGGGGTGTGCAAAAAGCTAAAGAATACTAGCTAGCATTTGATATGTTTTGTGTGGAAAATTAGTTGCAATAAGGGTCTGAAGTTTAATTTTCATTTATCTCAAAACTAATGTTTATGACTTATCTCCCTTTATCCAAACACCATCGAACTTACTACAGAGGTGTATAAAAAGACATCATACAATAGTAATTTATAGTATAAGAGAGAGAAATTAGATTTTATGCAGAAGTGGAAAGTTTCGTCTTGGGTGATAATTTTCAAGTCATATGACTAATTGCATGTCATTGTCTGCATAACTCTTATTGAAAAATATTTCCCAATATATTCTCAACCTGTCTGCTTATTGAATAATGTTTCCCATTACTTTCTCAACTTTAGTGAATAATGTTTCCTGCTTGTGAATAATGTTTCCTAATATTTTTTGCTTATTGAATAATATTTCCCATTATTTTCTCAACTTGTCTGCTTATTGAATAATGTTTCCCAATATTTTCTGCTTATTGAATAATTTTTCCCAATATTTTCTCAACTTGTCTGCTTATTGAAAAATATTTCCCAATATATTCTCAACCTGTCTGCTTATTGAATAATGTTTCCCATTACTTTCTCAATTTTAGTGAATAATGTTTCCTGCTTAGTGAATAATGTTTCCCAATATTTTTTGCTTATTGAATAATATTTCCCATTATTTTCTCAACTTGTGTGCTTAGTGAATAATGTTTCCCAATATTTTTTGCTTATTGAATAATATTTCCCATTATTTTCTCAACTTGTCTGCTTATTGAATAATGTTTCCCAATATTTTCTGCTTATTGAATAATTTTTCCCAATATTTTCTCAACTTGTCTCCTTATTGAAAAATATTTCCCAATATATTCTCAACCTGTCTGCTTATTGAATAATGTTTCCCATTACTTTCTCAACTTTAGTGAATAATGTTTCCTGCTTAGTGAATAATGTTTCCCAATATTTTTTGCTTATTGAATAATGTTTCCCATTATTTTCTCAACCTGTTTGCTTATTGAATAATGTTTCCCAATATTTTCTCAACCAAGTCCCTATGAGTCACTTTACATACAATCACTTTCTATGGTGTTATAGGGTAAAATATGGAAATTTTGTGACAAAATACTTTCTTTCTATTGTTTTCAATGTAAATTATGACGTCATTTGTATTAACTAACAACAAATAACGTAATGTTCACCCAACAAATAGGTAGAACAGCACTTTTCTTTAACCTTCTCTCCCACCCAAATAATGACAGCTTGGGACAGATTGTGTGCTGTGAATGGGTTATAGAAAGCAGTAGAGAGGGGAGAAAACAAGTAGCGAGGAAGATGCTTTAAAAGCGACAGGGCTGCAACAGAACTCAAGAACAGCTGGGTAGACTGTATGTGCTAATAATATAGAAGACTTGTATACAAACAGTTCCATACTTTGCAAGAAATTTAAATTGTAAATTATTATGCATACTTCTGGGGATAGACACCCCCCCTCCCCAGTGGCGATTAAGGAAGAGACTCAAAAGAGAAATTTAACTATACATGACATGATAATTTCGTGAGATTCATGACTGAAGAAGGGCGCAGATTTATACGTAGAAAAAGTTAATATTTCTTTCGGTATATTTTATAAACAGAGAAGCTATGTCCCACTACCTTTTCAATGTAATTGTCGTCATTCAGTATTTTTCTTTGGTGCCATTAATGGCCTGAACAGTCTTAACCATCAATAATAAGTCACAACGCAGTTTACTCGATACATTCTCTAGTCCTTGTGACTCAGTTCTCTATTGTTAGATATGGAGTCTTGTGGACTACCTATCCACATAGGAAGATTGTAGAATAAAATGTGATCTTTTTTTTTTCTTTCTAAAAGTAATATGTCCCATTACGACGAAGTAAAGAGAAGAAACTAGAAGCACTAGAAATGTGGATATGAAGAAGAATGGAATGTGTGAAATGGACAAACAGAATAAGAAATGAAGCTGTATTGGAAAGAGTGGGTGAAGAAAGAATGATGCTAAAACTGAACAGGAAGAGAAAAAGAAATTGGCTGGGTCACTGGCTGAGAAGAAACAGCCTACCGAAGGATGCACTGGAAGGAATGGTGAACAGGAGAAGAGTTCGGGGCAGAAGAAGATATCAAATAATAGACGACATTAAGATGTATGGATCATATGCGGAGAAAAAGAGAAAGGCAGACAATAGGGAAGATTGGAGAATGCTGAGTTTGCAGTGAAAGACCTGTCCTTGGACAGAAAACAATGAATGAATATCTTTGGCCAGATTTGAACTTTTGAACCTTTAAACATGGCAAGAACAGCAACAAAATATAGGTTAACTATAAAAAATGGGAATAATGATTGGCATAGCTTATCTAAAAAAAAAAATAGTACTGAAAATTACATATTACTGAATTACAATTTTGATACACCTTTACGAAAGTTTCATCATCTCTTACAAGTCAATATTAGAATATAATTCACAGTAATCAAAGAGATATTTTACTTACTTCCTGCTAGTGGCCACAAAAGACTGTAGGAAAGGTCCACAAAGAAGGTTGATTGGTGGCATCGTGTGTGCAGGAGCCTTCAGCAGCTGTTGGATAAAGAAGGAAATCCGTAAATATAAACAAGTAAAAAGTAGCAGGTCCTTAGAAAACATCTGTTATTATAGTGATACCTCTATGTAACCTGCATCAAAGCATTATTAGGTCCTTGAAGTTCAAGCATTTGTACTTTATAGTTTAGTATTTAAGATGCCATTAAATATAGTGCTAAAATACGTACACTGCATGTTGCTTCATAAGTTTGCAATAAAATAATATACAATTTTTTGGAGAACTATAATAGAATGTTTGCATTGGCCTCCACGTTCCCCCGACCTCACTCCTTGTGACTTTTTTCTGTGGGGTTTTAAAACAACAAGTGTATCAGCCACCATTACCACCCACCATTGAGGATCTTCGTGTCCGCATCATAGAGGCCACTGCACTGGTGGATGGTAGGAAATTGACTACAGACTTGTGTGTCGTGTGACACAAGGAGCTCACATTGAGCACATGTGACTTACTTACGGTTGTGAACCAAATGTTTCTCTTTCTGTTTCATGTTTTCCAGTGAAAAAATTGTTGGAGTTTCTGTTTCTGTTGATACCAATTTCATGTTTTCTAATTTTTGCTGATTTAAGAGTAGCACATGTGATTTAACTGAATGTCTAACAAAAAATATTTGAGTTTCTCTTTCCATTGATACCAGTATCATGTTTCTAAGTGTCTCCTAACGATAGTTATTCAAGTTTGTAATCGGAAAGATCATTTATAGTAACACTGTACAGTAGGTCATGGACAGATTTTTTTAAACATCAGCACTAATAATCAAAGTAATAGCATTCTGTTTCTCTGATAAGTGCTACACTACAGAAGGCTACGAAATGTGCGACAAAGCAACTTTATTTCACGTTGTTCAGAAAAAGCCTGCTTTTAAACCTCTACTTTTTGTTACGGTAGTAAATAAAATAAAATATGTATTCCTTCTTAAGGTATATGTACACCTTTACATACAAAAAAATTTTGATTTGTATAATTTTGCTCTGTAAAATTGTTATACAATTGAGAATGGTACCAGAAAGAGAATGAAGTGAACAGATCCCTTGAAATTATGTCTAAATTATTTTTAAAAATTATTTTGTTTATAATTTTGACATGCAACTTGAAACATGATAGCTCATGCAGTTTTTAAGATAGAACCACAGTTTTTTCACGGTTTAGCTAAAACTATTCTTTAGTGCCTGACATAGACCTACTTTTTATTTTTATTTACTTTAATTAAATATTACCATATATGTAACTTACAATAATATTTTATGTTGCATAAATCGAGTAAAAATCCATAGATAATTATTAATTACATTAATGTTCTTTTACTCATTGTCAGGCACTGGGAGACATTTCAAGCTTCACCAATATTTTCTTGGTATCTCCATATTTGGCTGAGATATCATGTTTGAAAGAATTAAATATTCTAAAATTACTATTTACAGGAAATGAGCCACAAACTTTCAGAACCTAGAAGACTCCATTATCATATGTCACCCCTTAAGCAGCTTCATGTCGGTCCAGTTTCAGCTTCTTTCTGCCTCTCAAATACCTCCGCCTTGTTTTAACTTCAGGTGTTGAATGTTTTTTTTTTTTTGGCATTTTTGTCCCTATTTCCATTGATGCAACACATCCTGCGATGGTGTTTGTCCCAGGGTTTATGCCCATCCTCCTCAGAATTGTAATTTCTACTTTTGGACTCTTATTAAAATGACGTACATCATTGACACACAAATTTACAGTTTTATGACTAACAGTAAAAGATTATAAATTACTTCATTATGTAAAAAAAGTCGTGAATGTCAGGAGAAAATCCACAAACGATTAGGGAAAATGCGGAAATTGTAGTTGAGGCAAGTAAAGAGATAGGGTTGGAAGTGAATCCCGAAAAGACTAAGTATATGATCATGTCTCGTGACCAGAATATTGTACGAAATGGAACTAAAAAAATTGGAGATTTATCCTTCGAAGAGGTGGAAAAATTCAAATATCTTGGAGCAACAGTAACTAATATAAATGACACTCGGGAGGAAATTAAACGCAGACTAAATATGGGAAATGCCTGTTATTATTCGGTTGAGAAGCTTTTGTCATCTAGTCTTTTGTCAAAAAGTCTAAAAGTTAGAATTTATAAAACAGTTATATTACCGGTTGTTCTTTATGGTTGTGAAACTTGGACTCTCACTTCGAGAGAGGAACAGAGATTAAGAGTGTTTGAGAATAAGGTTCTTAGAAAAATATTTGGGGCTAAGAGGGATGAAGTTACAGGAAAATGGAGAAAGTTACACAACGCAGAGCTGCACGCATTGTATAGTTCACCTGACATAATTAGGAACATGAAATCCAGACGTTTGAGATGGGCAGGACATGTAGCACGTATGGGCGAATCCAGAAATGCATATAGAGTATTAGTTGGGAGGCCGGAGGGAAAAAGACCTTTGGGGAGGCCGAGACGTATATGGGAAGATAATATTAAAATGGATTTGAGGGAGGTGGGATATGATGTTAGAGACTGGATTAATCTTGCTCAGGATAGGGACCAATAGCGGGCTTATGTGAGGGCGGCAATGAACCTCCGGGTTCCTTAAAAGCCAGTAAGTATGTAAAAAAGTTTTTTCGATCTAATGATTATGCCCAGATATCTATGCATCTATTTCGGGACTAGAAAGAAGTTTATTTTACAAGCAATGCTGGACGAGGGGATTGACTTCTACGAAGATCACTCCAAAACTAAGTGACCGTGGCTGATGACGCAGCATTTTGGAAAATGGGACTTATCTGAAAAACCATAAGGCATAAATCGAAAATTCTTATATCAAATTAAAGGGGAGAAAATTCTCTATTAAAATAGTTATAGGCCTCTTTTGAAAATTCGAATTTTTCATCATTTTTTGCGTTTTGTGGGTGTACATATACCTTAAGTGCACAAGTTGAGATATAGCGCAGAACGCAAAATCGGCCGGTTCCCGGCTACGTCATCATTTGATACGAGCACAATGTAACCGATTTTGTTATGCAAAATACTTTGACGACGCGTTTTAACATGAGAAAGAGCGCTCTGCGGATTACAAAGTTGGACACGAGGGAGATACGGAACGTTATTGCAAACTTCGCGAGTTGCTGCGACCACACAATGATATCGGTGGGGACGCTACCGCGGGCCAAATAGTTTTAAGATATCTATGTTTTGCTCACAGTCTGGAACATCAGTCGATGTTCGTATTGTGGTTCCCAGACGCACTTTTAATTCCCAGTCCTAGTTCGGCAAAGTTATTCGTAACACAACGACGAATGTATGCGACGCGCAGATGTCTGTATATAAACGCGCAATGACGATAGCAAGAGAAGAGCGAGTGGCCGGATGATGAACATGCATTAAAGGTAAGCGTTCACTACATCGTATCGCACTCATCGGACGAATCGCACGGATCGGAAAAAGACTATCTTTGCTGTAATTGTTATGTAACCGTGTTCACTACATCGTATCGGACGAATCGCACGGATCGGAAAAAGACTATCTTTGCTGTAATTGTTATGTAACCGCGTTCACTACATCGTATCGCACGCATTGCCTCTCGGCAAATCCGTCCATGTTTCTCGGATGAGCAACTTTTCCGATGCGTGCGATCATGGCCTTCTTTAATAAATCATTTTAATTGGTCAACTGTTACTATTATGTTGTGCCATGTTCAGTGTCGCGCCAAAATGGCAGATGGAAAACATATAATTTGAGGAGTTCCCATTATAGTAATCAAGTCATTTCTTACATATATATTATGTAACCAATATTTATTTCGTTTCTTCCTCTTCAATTAAGACGCATGAAGCAATTACAAATTCTTATTCGCTAACTATCATAATTAATAGACCTAACCTCAACTCCTCTGTTTTCAGCAATGTCAATATAGTACGACGTCATGTTTCAAACAGCTGATAGGGGAATCCGATGAGGCGATGAGGTGGAGCCGTTACAGTGAACGCACTGCACTTAAAATATCCGTTGCGTGCGATTCGTACGAGGAGTGCGATACGATGTAGTGAACGCTTACCTTAACAGCTTATACACCGTGTCCCAAAATTATTGTTCTGATTTCACAATACTTTCTTTGCAACCATTCATGTTACAGCAACACAATAAGTGTCAACAGAAGGTAATCTCTCCAAGTTTCCTTTGTTTCCTTACAAATTAATGTCGTGCAATGTTCGAACGTGAGGGGGCATATCAAGATATTACAAACTTCGCCCTACTCCATAGGCATCCAGCAATATGTAGAAGTGGAGCATGTATAATTCTCAATTGTCAGTTACCGTGAGTACCGGCTGCAGTGGCAGCGATGAAATTTGCACCTATGACGTCATGCTCTGTCAAAAGAACTTTTTCGTCCTTCAAATGTATTTTGACAGACAATAGAAAAAACTTCTCAGTCGAGAATCTTGAAAAGTATTTGGTCATATATTGCAACCAGTAACAGAACCAGTAAATAATGTTTTGTTTGTTTGTTACTTTTTAAAATTAATTCTTGATCAAGTTTCAACAAATTTAATTCAAAAGTTGTGTGCTGTACCTTTTATCTATTGAAAATGGAAATTTATGTAGTTATATCAAGGCAAATTATATTAGATAAAATGTTAATTGTTACAATAATTTATTCAAACTACAAATAATGTTAAAGGGGAAGGAGCAAAAATTTCGAATCTTATAAATTTTGATAAATAGTTTGGTTTTTTAAAAGACCAGTTTCGTGGTCCATGTTGACTTAGTAAATATATCGTATATTTATTTTTTAAGAATAACCGTAAGAATACATTTTTAAAGATCGGCAGTTTTTTGCGATCTCTTTCACAGGTTGGACATAAAACCTAAAAAAACTTATTTCACCTATTCCAGAAACCTAAAATGGTCTTTTTAAAAACCTAAAAATCCGGTCCCTACTCATTACTGTGCGCGACTCCGCAAGATATGTGCCTGACTCCTTATGCAGGTAAAGCATAAAGGCGCAGGGAGGGGAGGAATTAAGGAGAAAGGCACCGAACGTATTTGAAGATGGGGAAAAGATGCTTCGCTTCTACGTGTTGCTGGATGCCTAAGTAGTAGGGCGAAGTTTGTAGTATTTTGATATCTTCTCTCATGTTCGACCATTGCACGATACTAGACGGCACTATCCGTCATCATCTAACAGGTCTGAAACATCGGCTCCAAACCAATACAATACAGAGAATAAAATGTGTGCGTCTTTCATAAACACTTTTACCATTACGATTATGATGTGCTCTAAATCACACAACGAGCAAAACGCGCTTTGCCAGTCTTATTGAACTGAACTGTGACGATCAATCAGTCAAGGCCTCCTGTATTGGTAAAAAGCAATCAAGAGCGCCCGCCGTCCTTTGCACCGCCATGAACTCGTAATTAGCTTCGTGGCGGCCATGGAAGTAATTACCAATCAATCAGACACATGACCGCCGAAACAACCAAACATTCAACC
The DNA here is from genome assembly GCF_040183065.1 of Periplaneta americana. NCBI lineage: Eukaryota > Metazoa > Arthropoda > Insecta > Blattodea > Blattidae > Periplaneta > Periplaneta americana. The sequence goes on from NC_091122.1 coordinate 34,295,115, forward strand.
TGCTTCATTCAGCAATTCGCTAACAAGAAATACACCGGTTATATATTACCTTTACAAAAAATTGCTAAGTGCATAACTTTACCACAGTCTAGTATATACAGTCACGAGCTTGAGTTTATGAGGGTACTAGGAACATTAGACTGTACAGGTACTATTTTGCATTGTTTGTAATGAGGCGATAGTAGCGATCCTAGTGGTTAGCAACTATCTATGGACGCATATTTACTACATATTGAGCTTCGTGACTGTATATACTAGACTGTGACTTTACTATGCTGCATATCTTATTCAGAATTACGTGTGATTGCGATCACCTGTCGACAGGTGCATAGCTTTACTATGTTGCATATTATCTTTATGTAGAATAAATTATGTACAGTATTACGTGTGGATGGTACGAGACGCGAAACAAGGAAAATGCAAAGAGAAAAGGAGAAATATGAGAACAAAGGAGAATGCAAGAACAGAAAAACAAGGAGAACAAGTGGAAGGGATGGAGAACACAAGGGAAAACATGGGAATACAAGAACAAGGGGAAGATATAGAGAACACAAGGGGAACCATGGGGATAGAGAACACAAGGGAAACCATGGGAATACGAGAACAAGGGGAAGATATAGAGAACACAAGAAAACCATGGGAATACGAAAACAAGGGGAAAACATAGAGAACACAAGGGAAACCATGGGAATACCAGAACAAGGGGAAGACATAGAGAACACAAGAAAACCATGGGAATATGAGAACAAGAGGAAGATATAGAGAACACAAGGAAAACCATGGGAATACGAGAACAAGGAGAAGACATGGAGAACACAAGGGGAACCATGGCAATACGAGAACAAGGGGAAGATATAGAGAACACAAGGGGAACCATGGGAATAGAGAACACAAGGGAAACCATGGGAATACGAGAACAAGGGGAAGATATAGAGAACACAAGAAAACCATGGGAATACGAAAACAAGGGGAAGACATAGAGAACACAAGGGAAACCATGGGAATACCAGAACGAGGGGAAGACATAGAGAACACAAGAAAACTATGGGAATACGAGAACAAGGGAAGGTATAGAGAACACAACGAGAACCATGGGAATACGAGAACAAGGGAAAGATATAGAGAACACAAGAAAACCATGGGAATACGAGAACAAGGGGAAGACATAGAGAACACAAGGGGAACCATGGGAATACGAGAACAAGGGGAAGACATAGAGAACACAAGGGAAACCATGGGCATACGAGAACAAGGGGAAGATATAGCGAACACAAGGGGAACCATGGGAATACGACAACAAGGGGAAGATATAGGGAACAGAAGGGGAACCATGGGAATACGAGAACAAGGGGCAGACATAGAGAACACAAGGGAAACCATGGGAATACGAGAACAAGGGGAAGATATAGAGAACACAAGGGGAACCATGGGAATACGAGAACAAGGGAAGATATAGAGAACACAAGGGAAACCATGGGAATACGAGAACAAAGGGAAGATATAGGGAACACAAGGGAAACCATGGGAATACGAGAACAAGGGGAAGATATAGCGAACACAAGGGGAACCATGGGAATACGAGAACAAGGGGAAGATATAGGGAACACAAGGGAAACCATGGGAATACGAGAACAAGGGAAGATATAGCGAACACAAGGGGAACCATGGGAATACGAGAACAAGGGGAAGACATAGAGAACACAAGGGGAACCATGGGAATACGAGAACAAGGGTAGATATAGAGAACACAAGGGGAACCATGAGAATACGAGAACAAGGGAAGATATAGAGAACACAAGGGAAACCATGGGAATACGAGAACAAGAGAAGATATAGAGAACACAAGAGAAACCATGGGAATACGAGAACAAGGGAAGATATAGAGAACACAAGGGAAACCACGGGAATACGAGAACAAGGGGAAGATATAGCGAACACAAGGGGAACCATGGGAATACGAGAACAAGGGGAAGATATAGAGAACACAAGGGGAACCATGGGAATACGAGAACAAGGGGAAGACATAGAGAACACAAGGGAAACCATGGGAATACGAGAACAAGGGGAAGATATAGGGAACACAAGGGGAACCATGGGAATACGAGACAAGGGGAAGATATAGCGAACACAAGGGGAACCATGGGAATACGAGAACAAGGGGAAGATATAGGGAACACAAGGGGAACAATGGGAATACGAGAACAAGGGGAAGATATAACGAACACAAGGGAAACCATGGGAATACGAGAACAAGGGGAAGATATAGGGAACACAAGGGAAACCATGGGAATACGAGAACAAGGGGAAGATATAGCGAACACAAGGGAAACCATGGGAATACGAGAACAAGGGGAAGATATAGCGAACACAAGGGAAACCATGGGAATACGAGAACAAGGGGAAGATATAGCGAACACAAGGGGAACCATGGGAATACGAGAACAAGGGAAGATATAGGGAACACAAGGGAAATCATGGGAATACGAGAACAAGGGGAAGATATAGGAAACACAAGGGAAACCATGGGAATACGAGAACAAGGGGAAGATATAGCGAACACAAGGGGAACCATGGGAATAAGAGACAAGGGGAAGATATAGCGAACACAAGGGGAAATCATGGGAATACGAGACAAGGGGAAGATATAGCGAACACAAGGGGAACCATGGGAATACGAGAACAAGGGAAGATATAGGGAACACAAGGGAAACCATGGGAATACGAGAACAAGGGGAAGATATAGGAACACAAGGGAAACACATGGGAATACGAGAACAAGGGGAAGATATAGCGAACACAAGGGGAACCATGGGAATACGAGACAAGGGGAAGATATAGCGAACACAAGGGGAACCATGGGAATACGAGAACAAGGGAAGATATAGGGAACACAAGGGAAATCATGGGAATACGAGAACAAGGGGAAGATATAGCGAACACAAGGGAAACCATGGGAATACGAGAACAAGGGGAAGATATAGGGAACACAAGGGAAACCATGGGAATACGAGAACAAAGGGAAGATATAGGGAACACAAGGAAACCATAGGAATACGAGAACAAGGGGAAGATATAGGGAACACAAGGGAAACCATGGGAATACGAGAACAAGGGAAGATATAGCGAACACAAGGGGAACCATGGGAATACGAGAACAAGGGGAAGACATAGAGAACACAAGGGGAACCATGGGAATACGAGAACAAGGGAAGATATAGGGAACACAAGGGAAACCATGGGAATACGAGAACAAGAGAAGATATAGCGAACACAAGGGAAACCATGGGAATACGAGAACAAGGGGAAGATATAGTGAACACAAGGGAAACCATGGGAATACGAGAACAAGGGAAGATATAGGGAACACAAGGGAAATCATGGGAATACGAGAACAAGGGGAAGATATAGCGAACACAAGGGAAACCATGGGAATACGAGAACAAGGGGAAGATATAGGGAACACAAGGGAAACCATGGGAATACGAGAACAAAGGGAAGATATAGGGAACACAAGGGAAACCATGGGAATACGAGAACAAGGGAAAGATATAGCGAACACAAGGGGAACCATGGGAATACGAGAACAAGGGGAAGACATAGAGAACACAAGGGGAACCATGGGAATACGGGAATAAGAGGAAGACATGGAAAACACAAAGAGAACCATGGGAATGCGAGAATAAGAGGAAGACATGGAAAACACAAAGAGAACCATGGGAATGCGAGAATAAGAGGAAGACATGGAAAACACAAAGAGAACCATGGGAATGCGAGAATAAGAGGAAGACATGGAAAACACAAGGAGAACCATGGGAATATGAGGACAAGAGGAAGACATGGAAAACACAAGGAGAACCATGGGAATATGAGGACAAGGTGAACCATGGGAATACGAGAATAAGAGGAAGACATGGAAAACACAAGGAGAACCATGGGGATGAGGACAAGGGGAACCATGGGAATACGAGATTAAGAGGAAGACATGGAAAACACAAGGAGAACCATGGGAATATGAGAACAAGGGGAACCATGGGAATGCGTGAACAAGGGAAAGGCATGGAACACAAGGAAAGCATGGGGATACAAGAACAAGAGGAAGAAACGGAGAACACACGAGGAACCATGGGAATACGAGAACAAGGGAAGATATAGGGAACACAATGGGAACCATGGGAATACGAGAACAAGGGTAGATATAGAGAACACAAGGGGAACCATGGGAATACGAGAACAAGGGAAGATATAGAGAACACAAGGGAAACCATGGGAATACGAGAACAAAGGAAGATATAGAGAACACAAGGGAAACGATGGGAATACGAGAACAAGGGAAGATATAGAGAACACAAGGGGGACCATGGGAATACGAGAACAAGGGAAGATATGGAGAACACAAGGGAAACCACGGGAATACGAGAACAAGGGGAAGATATAGCGAACACAAGGGGAACCATGGGAATACGAGAACAAGGGGAAGATATAGAGAACACAAGGGGAACCATGGGAATACGAGAACAAGGGGAAGACATAGAGAACACAAGGGAAACCATGGGAATACGAGAACAAGGGTAAGATATAGGGAACACAAGGGGAACCATGTGAATACGAGACAAGGGGAAGATATAGCGAACACAAGGGGAACCATGGGAATACGAGAACAAGGGGAAGATATAGGGAACACAAGGGGAACAATGGGAATACGAGAATAAGGGGAAGATATAGCGAACACAAGGGAAACCATGGGAATACGAGAACAAGGGGAAGATATAGGGAACACAAGGGAAACCATGGGAATACGAGAACAAGGGTAAGATATAGCGAACACAAGGGAAACCATGGGAATACGAGAACAAGGGAAGATATAGGGAACACAAGGGAAATCATGGGAATACGAGAACAAGGGGAAGATATAGGGAACACAAGGGAAACCATGGGACTACGAAAACAAGGGGAAGATATAGCGAACACAAGGGGAACCATGGGAATAAGAGACAAGGGGAAGATATAGCGAACACAAGGGGAACCATGGGAATACGAGACAAGGGGAAGATATAGCGAACACAAGGGGAACCATGGGAATACGAGAACAAGGGAAGATATAGGGAACACAAGGGAAACTATGGGAATACGAGAACAAGGGGAAGATATAGGGAACACAGTGTAACCATGGGAATACGAGAACAAGGGGAAGATATAGCGAACACAAGGGGAACCATGGGAATACGAGACAAGGGGAAGATATAGCGAACACAAGGGGAACCATGGGAATACGAGAACAAGGGAAGATATAGGGAACACAAGGGAAACCATGGGAATACGAGAACAAGGGGAAGATATAGCGAACACAAGGGAAACCATGGGAATACGAGAACAAGGGGAAGATATAGGGAACACAAGGGAAACCATCGTAATACGAGAACAAAGGGAAGATATAGGGAACACAAGGGAAACCATGGGAATACGAGAACAAGGGGAAGATATAGCGAACACAAGGGGAATCATGGGAATACGAGAACAAGGGGAAGATATAGGGAACACAAGGGAAACCATGGGAATACGAGAACAAGGGAAGATATAGCGAACACAAGGGGAACCATGGGAATACGAGAACAAGGGGAAGACGTAGAGAACACAAGGGAAACCATGGGAATAGGAGAACAAGGGAAGATATAGGGAACACAAGGGAAACCATGGGAATACGAGAACAAGGGGAAGATATAGCGAACACAAGGGAAACCATGGGAATACGAGAACAAGGGGAAGATATAGCGAACACAAGGGAAACCATGGGAATACGAGAACAAGGGGAAGACATAGAGAACACAAGGGGAACCATGGGAATACGAGAACAAGGGAAGATATAGGGAACACAAGGGAAACCATGGGAATACGAGAACAAGGGGAAGATATAGCGAACACAAGGGGAATCATGGGAATACGAGAACAAGGGGAAGATATAGGGAACACAAGGGAAACCATGGGAATACGAGAACAAGGGAAGATATAGCGAACACAAGGGGAACCATGGGAATACGAGAACAAGGGGAAGACATAGAGAACACAAGGGAAACCATGGGAATACGAGAACAAGGGAAGATATAGGGAACACAAGGGAAACCATGGGAATACGAGAACAAGGAGAAGATATAGCGAACACAAGGGAAACCATGGGAATACGAGAACAAGGGGAAGATATAGCGAACACAAGGGAAACCATGGGAATACGAGAACAAGGGGAAGATATAGCGAACAGAAGGGAAACCATGGGAATACGAGAACAAGGGGAAGATATAGCGAACACAAGGGGAACCATGGGAATACGAGAACAAGGGGAAGATATAGCGAACACAAGGGGAACCATGGGAATAGGAGAACAAGAGAAGATATAGCGAACACAGGGGAAACCATGGGAATACGAGAACAAGAGAAGATATAGCGAACACAAGGGAAACCATGGGAATACGAGAACAAGGGGAAGATATAGCGAACACAAGGGAAACCATGGGAATACGAGAACAAGGGACGATATAGCGAACACTAGGGAAACCATGGGAATACGAGAACAAGGGGAAGATATAGCGAACACAAGGGGAACCATGGGAATACGAGAACAAAGGGAAGACATAGAGAACACAAGGGTAACCATGGGAATACGAGAACAAGGGAAGATATAGGGAACACAAGGGAAACCATGGGAATACGAGAATAAGAGGAAGACATGGAAAACACAAAGAGAACCATGGGAATGCGAGAATAAGAGGAAGACATGGAAAACACAAAGAGAACCATGGGAATGGGAGAATAAGAGGAAGACATGGAAAACACAAGGAGAACCATGGGAATATGAGGACAAGAGGAAGACATGGAAAACACAAGGAGAACCATGGGAATATGAGGACAAGGTGAACCATGGGAATACGAGAATAAGAGGAAGACATGGAAAACACAAGGAGAACCATGGGGATGAGGACAAGGGGAACCATGGGAATACGAGATTAAGAGGAAGACATGGAAAACACAAGGAGAACCATGGGAATATGAGAACAAGGGGAACCATGGGAATGCGTGAACAAGGGAAAGGCATGGAACACAAGGAAAGCATGGCGATACAAGAACAAGAGGAAGAAATGGAGAACACACGAGGAATCATGGGAATACGAGAACAAGGGAAGATATAGGGAACACAATGGGAACCATGGGAATACGAGAACAAGGGTAGATATAGAGAACACAAGGGGAACCATGGAAATACGAGAACAAGGGAAGATATAGAGAACACAAGGGAAACCATGGGAATACGAGAACAAAGGAAGATATAGAGAACACAAGGGAAACGATGGGAATACGAGAACAAGGGAAGATATAGAGAACACAAGGGGGACCATGGGAATACGAGAACAAGGGAAGATATGGAGAACACAAGGGAAACCACGGGAATACGAGAACAAGGGGAAGATATAGCGAACACAAGGGGAACCATGGGAATACGAGAACAAGGGGAAGTTATAGAGAACACAAGGGGAACCATGGGAATACGAGAACATGGGGAAGACATAGAGAACACAAGGGAAACCATGGGAATACGAGAACAAGGGGAAGATATAGGGAACACAAGGGGAACCATGTGAATACGAGACAAGGGGAAGATATAGCGAACACAAGGGGAACCATGGGAATACGAGAACAAGGGGAAGATATAGGGAACACAAGGGGAACAATGGGAATACGAGAATAAGGGGAAGATATAGCGAACACAAGGGAAACCATGGGAATACGAGAACAAGGGGAAGATATAGGGAACACAAGGGAAACCATGGGAATACGAGAACAAGGGTAAGATATAGCGAACACAAGGGAAACCATGGGAATACGAGAACAAGGGGAAGATATAGCGAACAGAAGGGGAACCATGGGAATACGAGAACAAGGGAAGATATAGGGAACACAAGGGAAATCATGGGAATACGAGAACAAGGGGAAGATATAGGGAACACAAGGGAAACCATGGGAATACGAAAACAAGGGGAAGATATAGCGAACACAAGGGGAACCATGGGAATAAGAGACAAGGGGAAGATATAGCGAACACAAGGGGAACCATGGGAATACGAGACAAGGGGAAGATATAGCGAACTCAAGGGGAACCATGGGAATACGAGAACAAGGGAAGATATAGGGAACACAAGGGAAACTATGGGAATACGAGAACAAGGGGAAGATATAGGGAACACAGTGAAACCATGGGAATACGAGAACAAGGGGAAGATATAGCGAACACAAGGGGAACCATGGGAATACGAGACAAGGGGAAGATATAGCGAACACAAGGGGAACCATGGGAATACGAGAACAAGGGAAGATATAGGGAACACAAGGGAAACCATGGGAATACGAGAACAAGGGGAAGATATAGCGAACACAAGGGAAACCATGGGAATACGAGAACAAGGGGAAGATATAGGGAACACAAGGGAAACCATCGTAATACGAGAACAAAGGGAAGATATAGGGAACACAAGGGAAACCATGGGAATACGAGAACAAGGGGAAGATATAGCGAACACAAGGGGAATCATGGGAATACGAGAACAAGGGGAAGATATAGGGAACACAAGGGAAACCATGGGAATACGAGAACAAGGGAAGATATAGCGAACACAAGGGGAACCATGGGAATACGAGAACAAGGGGAAGACATAGAGAACACAAGGGAAACCATGGGAATACGAGAACAAGGGAAGATATAGGGAACACAAGGGAAACCATGGGAATACGAGAACAAAGGGAAGATATAGCGAACACAAGGGAAACCATGGGAATTCGAGAACAAGGGGAAGATATAGCGAACACAAGGGAAACCATGGGAATACGAGAACAAGGGGAAGACATAGAGAACACAAGGGGAACCATGGGAATACGAGAACAAGGGAAGATATAGGGAACACAAGGGAAACCATGGGAATACGAGAACAAGGGGAAGATATAGCGAACACAAGGGGAATCATGGGAATACGAGAACAAGGGGAAGATATAGGGAACACAAGGGAAACCATGGGAATACGAGAACAAGGGAAGATATAGCGAATACAAGGGGAACCATGGGAATACGAGAACAAGGGGAAGACATAGAGAACACAAGGGAAACCATGGGAATACGAGAACAAGGGAAGATATAGGGAACACAAGGGAAACCATGGGAATACGAGAACAAGGGGAAGATATAGCGAACACAAGGGAAACCATGGGAATACGAGAACAAGGGGAAGATATAGCGAACACAAGGGAAACCATGGGAATACGAGAACAAGGGGAAGATATAGCGAACAGAAGGGAAACCATGGGAATACGAGAACAAGGGGAAGATATAGCGAACACAAGGGGAACCATGGGAATACGAGAACAAGGGGAAGATATAGCGAACACAAGGGGAACCATGGGAATAGGAGAACAAGAGAAGATATAGCGAACACAAGGGAAACCATGGGAATACGAGAACAAGAGAAGATATAGCGAACACAAGGGAAACCATGGGAATACGAGAACAAGGGGAAGATATAGCGTACACAAGGGAAACCATGGGAATACGAGAACAAGGGAAGATATAGCGAACACAAGGGAAACCATGGGAATACGAGAACAAGGGGAAGATATAGCGAACACAAGGGGAACCATGGGAATACGAGAACAAAGGGAAGATATAGAGAACACAAGGGTAACCATGGGAATACGAGAACAAGGGAAGATATAGGGAACACAAGGGAAACCATGGGAATACGAGAATAAGAGGAAGACATGGAAAACACAAAGAGAACCATGGGAATGCGAGAATAAGAGGAAGACATGGAAAACACAAAGAGAACCATGGGAATGCGAGAATAAGAGGAAGACATGGAAAACACAAAGAGAACCATGGGAATGCGAGAATAAGAGGAAGACATGGAAAACACAAGGAGAACCATGGGAATATGAGGACAAGAGGAAGACATGGAAAACACAAGGAGAACCATGGGAATATGAGGACAAGGTGAACCATGGGAATACGAGAATAAGAGGAAGACATGGAAAACACAAGGAGAACCATGGGGATGAGGACAAGGGGAACCATGGGAATACGAGATTAAGAGGAAGACATGGAAAACACAAGGAGAACCATGGGAATATTAGAACAAGGGGAACCATGGGAATGCGTGAACAAGGGAAAGGCATGGAACACAAGGAAAGCATGGGGATACAAGAACAAGAGGAAGAAATAGAGAATACACGAGGAACCATGGGAATATGAGGACAAGAGAAGGAGAACCATTGGAAAATAAGAAAAGGAACCATGGGAATACGAAAACATGGGGAAGAGAAACTAAGATAAGGAGAAAAAGGGGAAGATAAAAACCAGGAAAACAAAGGCTATACAAGGATAATAAGGGATGCCGGTTGCACTTTTACATTACGGTCAATTCCCAAGTTACTCTCACCCATACCAATGTAATGAGAAGACACTTAGCGGAATGAATGTTATCTATCGATAAAGCAATGCGTAACATTATAATTCCAATGTGTTTTAAGCGTAATTACTGATTTGCATCGTAACTATCAATCACTAAGAGTTTTATCTTCTTTCCAAGCATACACCATGTTTTGGATGATATAGTAATGTAGCTATCATGGGTGGCACTGGAACCGAGATTCGCGGGTTCAAACATGGACGGCGATGAATTTTAAGGGCACAGTTTCTTCGGAAGAAGTAAATCTGAGGATCCCATGTTGATTTAAGCAACTCTACCCGTAACAGAAAGTAGGCCTATCAGTCAAAATGTTTCGGTCATTTATCGCTCATGTAAAAATGTGAAGGTATTACAATGGCCTCGTACTAGTGGCCAAGGTACAACGTCTTTTCACGCTGGTAACCCGAGTTTGAATTCCAGCTGGTCCAAATGGAATTTGTGGAGAGTATGTTTTGTAGTTCCTCGCGGGTACTCCCGTGTCCCCTACCGACAATCCACTAATTCTCTATTAATCATGCGGTGTTATGTAGTTTCTTCCCATGGTGCACCGAGGGCGACATCTTCGGCGGCTAAAAGAACTACAGCTATAGCGCGTAGCTCACAGATGGGAATACTTGAGCGAATGACAAAGTCAACTACCCGCCATTGAATGAAAAATAATAGCCTGCGTTATCTTGATTTTATTAATTACATATTTATTACTCTATTCGTAAACAGATTTATTAAATATCATGTCGGGTTGACATTAATCGCGCTTGTGAATTTATAGACAAAATGAAAACCTCTGGTGATATTACCTATGATAAGCTATTTAATGGCAGTGTAAACCACAAATGATTTCAATAATGTTGTCCCAACTGTTCCGTGCGTTGGTTTCAACCTAGTTTTCATTCTGCCCTGTTTTCATTGGAAATATATTTCAAAAGTAATTCTAATTACGATACTGTGAAGATGACATCGCATCATTAAGAGAAACCGAAAACAAGGCTCCTACATTTAGCTCATACAGATGGGAGTACAGATCATAGAAGTTGCTTCATTTGCTGTTCAGTGTCTAGTAAATTGAATGTCACCAGATGTTATGAACGATAGTACACGGAAATAGGAGTCTCTCTAGATTAATAAACAGTCGCTACACCAACCGTGTGGGCAGAAACAAGTACAGTACTATGTTACGTCAGGCTTTACATATTCATTGTACAATATGTGCTCAAAGTAGAGAGAAATTTTGTATTTCAAATAATATTTTTATAACTGGAGAACAGGGAGATTTTATGATGCATAGTTTCTGTCTTACAGTTTGTATTGGCAGCATTATTTTTTTAAGTTTACTTGTCTTTACAAGTATGTGCCCATGTATAAATTTTTAAAGAGGGTTTTAACCTGATATAGAAAGTTCCCTTGTTAGATGAAAATCACCGTAAATGATCGCGTTTCTCTCTCTTTCAGAACATCACCGTTCAGGGCGTCTGATTCGTGTTTCATAATACCCCAGAATTTATGTGCTAAATGAATATTATGAAATGATAGAGGAGTTGGTTGAAAGAGCTAATTCGGACAGCCAGAGAAATCTTGGCCCCAAATGTAGAACACGCGCTGGACCCTATCCAAGCTCTTTCAAATGGCTGCCCGGACCGCAATTTGACGAGTCCTACCCCTGTCAGATTTGAGTACGACACTTCCTGTTTGTGGCGCTAATCCTTCCACGTGTAGCCTACACATTATCACAGCAGCTAGTTAGTGTAGCAATTCCTTTTGTAGATCGGGGTCAAAGTTGGCGTGTGTGGACCATCAAGTCAGTGACCGTCCGGGTTGTTCACATGAACTCTTCACGCGGGGTCACAAAACTCCCTAAATTTGTGCCGAGGAGGGCCACGTGTATGCCGCCACTGACATACTAACCTGCCTAATCCGAATGCGTGTTAAGGGCACAGTATTTGTGAGAGGGTGCGGTATACTTTTGGAGACACCGATTTCTAGGTTACTGTAGCGGAAGTTAATTGTGCAAACACGAAGTGTAACAAACTATACAACACTCACAGATTGACGGCTTAATGACCACGAAAGTTGCGATTTGCTGCTTACTCAAGGTAGGTGGCAGCGGTAGCTCAGAACCTAGGCCAGGCTTGCAGAACTGGGCGATAATTATGGCGTTGCGTCACTTACCAGAAACGTCACTCATCCCTTCCTTTTACCCCCGCGTTATTGACTTGGTAGGGCAGTGATATCAATTGATGCCCATAGGAGCAAGCGCGCGCTTTAGAGCTCAGGAGAGCCTGAGCGCTTTACAGCGGAAAGAAAAGAGACAGACGAAAGTGGTAGTATATGCCGCTTGGTCGAGCTATATCAGGGATGGCCACCACTGATTCAATAGATAAAGGGAAGAGAACTTATTAAAACTGTATCCATGTTAATTTTTAGAATTGTCTGAGAAGTATAAGTGCATTATAAGAATGTAAGTTTTAATTTTAATTCTCATTTTTCACAAGTTTAATTTTTTATTCAAAAGAAATATTTTCTCAACTTTTATAGAAAAGTGAAATTTTCAGATATAGGCCTATTTATTTAGTAGCCTTACATAATGTTTTCGTAAATCTAATATACCGTAAATACGTATTACTGAAGTTAGTGTATTGAAAATTTTGAAAATATTCGCATGGAAATTGTTTGTAAGGAAATGAATTAACAAAACAACTACTGTTTCATCATAAGCAAAAGATACGTGCCCATATCTTATAAAAAAAGTCAGCTCTATAGCTTCAGCAGATTTCGAGAAATTAATTTAATATTCTGATGTTAGGAAATTGCTAACCAATATCACCTTAAAAGCATAATACGATAAGAGTTTTGTTATGGAATATTAGTTACACTTAAAACATATACAGCACCTAGGTAACTTTGCTTTGTACTGTAATATTGTTTTGATTAGTTTATTGATTACTTTTATAAGGCTAAAGGTACCATCAATATCAATTCCAACTTATCATGCCATACTCAATCTCTTTTTTTGGGGGGGGATATCACTTTCTTTATAATTGATGTATTTCATCCATTCAGTACAGTATAGTTGTACTACAATGGAATTTATGTAAATATTTCTTAACTCTTTATTATGTTATTAACGTTTAAAACACAACTGAAATATTAAGAAATTGGTATTAGTACTTTTGTTTTACAGACAATATAGATAATATCAAACAGAAAGAAGCCATATAAAATAACGACATAAAATTTCACGTTCCGTTTGAAGTGCACCACTGTTTTCCTAACCCAACAGGCTGCTTATTCATATACACAACCCTTCCTCTTTCCATACTTAGCGCTTGATGCCCGCGCACGACGTCAAGGTCAGAAAAATGTGCTTGCTTTGACATCACTGTGGTAGGGGAAGGGATTTGTATTCAGTGTCTGTGTTGTGTGATTGCGTACGGGGCACAGTGATGTCATTCAACGCCGGTGGACTGTGGACGGGGAACCAACGCTTTCCCCACCCTTTCCGCCAGTTCTGTATCCCTGGTCTAGACGGAAGACTTACGTATTTACTCGTACAATTTTCCCCCTAGATATTTCATATATCATTTTAAAAATATATATTTTTCTAGCGCAATTTCCCCCTCTGATACAATGTGGATTATCTAGGATTACAATTGAAGACATTACTAAAACTGCCCCAGTCATTTTTAATGAAATTAAATTAAGGACACATTTGCTACCATTTCAAATGTTCATAGACTCCAAAAACGACACATGTCAGGTGCAATAGCCACAAGGCTAAGCACCGGTTGTACAGAAACTGCTGACATATCGATGGCTCAGAACAAGACTGTTCCAAGTCCATTTTACCATTTTTTTTTTCAGGAGAGCTTTTTTAAGCTCTTGACATTCAAAGCTTCATGAAACAATTTGGAATAGCTTCATAGCAACCTTATGTAGAGGAATATTTACAATCTTGTTCGATTCATATATGCAGACAAAAACTGGAACACAATGAAACACAGATTTCTTTCTTACAAAAAATTGGACTTAGAACAATCTGGTTCTCAGCCATCGATATGTTGTTCTATTTATTTTTATTGTTCTGAAAAATAGCAATTTTGACAAGGATTGCTTTTGTAATAATATCTTCAATTTTTCTTACGATGAAAGAGTACTGGAACGGAGAGAAAAATTCTCTCCGGCGCCGGGATTTGAACCCGGGTTTTCAGCTCTACGTGCTGATGCTTTATCCACTAAGCCACACCAGATACAACCCCGGCGTCGAATAGAATCGTCTCAGATTAAGCTTCAACTCTTGGGTTCCCTCTAGTGGCCGCCCTCTGCACTACGTCATAGAACGTCTATGAACGTAGGACCGAAGTCCACACATGTGCTGAGGTGCAATCGTTATGAGTGACTAGTTGGCCGGGATTCGACGGAATAAGCGCCGTCTTAAATCACGAAGTGATCTACGCATATCATATATATTATTTTAATGTACCGAAGTACATATGGTATTTCCATGCAGATATTCTGCGTCATCATACGATGAAAGAGTAATGCAACGGAGAAAATTCTCTCCGGCGCCAGGATTTGAACCCGGGTTTTCAGCTCTACGTGCTAATGCTTTATCCACTAAGCCACATCGGATACAACCCCGGGTATGATATTTCCATGCAGATATTCTGCGTCATCATACGATGAAAGAGTAATGGAGTAATGTACTTCGGTACATTAAAATAATATATATGATACGCGTAAATCACTTCGTGATATAAGACGGCGCTTATTCCGTCGGATCCCGGCCAACTAGTCACTCATAACGAGTGCACCTCAGAACATATGTGGACTTCGGTCCTACGTTCATAGACATCTATGACGTAGTGCAGAGGGCGGCCACTAGAGGGAACCCAAGAGTTGGAGCTTAATCTGAGACGATTCTATTCGACGCCGGGGTTGTATCCGGTGTGGCTTAGTGGATAAAGCATCAGCACGTAGAGCTGAAAACCCGGGTTCAAATCCCGGCGCCGGAGAGAATTTTTCTCCGTTCCATTACTCTTTCATCGTATGATGACGCAGAATATCTGCATGGAAATATCATATGTACTTCGGTACATTAAAATAATATATATTCAATTTTTCTGTTATAACTTTGGACACCCTTATAAAGATTTCAAGTACAGCACAACGTAATTCGTGAAAAACGTAACGTCGAATCCATCCCATTCTACAAAGACCTAACGGTACCTGCAATATCCGTCATCCGCGCATCTGTTGATTTTTGGTCAGTCAGTAAGTCGGAATACGGTTACTACAGTCTTTGTGCGAGATCGTGCGTATTTGTTTAGTTTCCGTACAAAACCAATCCGCGGAAAGTCTAAAATTCCACATTCAGTATTCCCAACCTAACACACATAACAATTTCCCTCTTCTTACCGCTTAAGTGACATATTCATTTTACTGCTTTAGGCTTTTAACATATTATTTTTAGAGACGTTCAATATAGTAATAATTATAAATTGGAAACTTACCACTGCAATTTCACCTAAATTGCACTGTTAATTATTGTTTTTAAATATTTGCAAAAATTAAGTAAACTCTACAACTCCACTAAAGTTACTGCATTCGTGATGCATGTAACATTAAGGAAGCCGTGAAAAAAATCAACAAGATTCCAGACTCATCACAGACTGGGGGAAAAAAAAGACAGACGTATATCACGGCCTTCTGGAGTATAGTAAACACAGAAAACATTTTAAAGCAACAATGTTGAAGATAGATATTTTTGTTTTTCAAATTTGCCGTCATTGAACAGAAACCAAGATGGAGATTTCATTGCAACTAATTAGAAATTCCTCTTTCAGGTATGTAATAAACGATCTTCGCACAAAATAATGTACGATACACGAGCGATATGTTTTCTTTCAATTCTCGGAAATTAAAAAAGCTCAACTACGTTTCGCTTTTTCGAACTTTTCCTCGAACATGAAAACTTCAACATACCGCTCTTGTAACGCATATTACTATTACAAAACTAGAAAGGTATTGACAGTTCTCTCTCGCACACGCGGGAAGGGAGCGACGCTGTGAAGTGCGGTAGTGCAGTGCGACTCTTTGCGCCGCCTATCTGCCGCGTCGGAACTATGCAGCTGACACGAAATCGTAAACTCATAAATTTTTATCATACGGTAGTTTTTGACCAGACTTATAATGATAATACTTACTTACTGGCTTTTAAGGAACCGGGAGGTTCATTGCCGCCCTCACATAAGCCCGCCATTTGTTCCTGTCCTGAGCAAGATTAATCCAGTCTCTATAATCAAATCCCACCTCCCTCAAATCCATTTTAATATTATCTTCCCATCAACGTCTCGGCCTCCCCAAAGGTCTTTTTCCCTCCGGTCTCCCAACTAACGCTCTATATGAATTTCTGGATTCGCCCATACGTGCTACATGCCCTGTCCATCTCAAACGTCTGGATTTAATGTTCCTAATTATGTCAGGTGAAGAATACAATGCGTGCAGTTCTGTGTTGTGTAACTTTCTCCATTCTCCTGTAACTTCATCCCTAATCCTAGCCCCAAATATTTTCCTAAGCACCTTATTCTCAAACACTCTTAACCTATGTTCCTCCCTCAAAGTAAGAGTCCAAGTTTCACAACCATACAGAACAACCGGTAATGTAACTGTTTTATAAATTCTAACTTTCAGATTTTTAGACAGCAGACTGGATGATAAAAGCTTCTCAAGCGAATAATAACAGGCATTTCCCATATTTATTCTGTGTTTATTTTCCTTCCAAGTATCATTTATATTTGTTACTGTTGCTCCCAGGTATTTGAATTTCTACACCTCTTCAAATTTCCAATTTTTATATTTCCATTTCTTACAATATTCTCGTCACGAGACATAATCATATACTTTGTCTTTTTGGGATTTACTTCAAACCTATCGCTTTACTTGCTTCAAGTAAAATTTCCGTATTTTTCCTAATCGTTTGTGAATTTTCTCCTAACATATTCACGTCATCCGCATAGACAAAAGCTGATTCAACCCGTTCAACCAAACAATATCCGTTATCCTGAACCTTTCTAATGGCATATTCTAGATCGAAGTTAAAAAATAAAGATGATAGTGCATCTCCCTGCTTTAGCCCGTAATGAATAAAAACTGGCCTATACGGACTCTGCTGTACGTTTCACTGAGACACATTTTAATTAATCGAACTAGTTTCTTGGAATACCAAATTCAATAAGAATATTATATAATACTTCTCTCTTAATCGAGTCATATGCGTTTTTGAAATCTATGAATAACTGGTGCACTGTACCCTTCCTTATACTCCCATTTTTTTTCCAATATCTGTCGAATACAAAAAAAACTGATCAATTACGCCATTTTTCCTTTGTTGAAATTAATTTAGTCTGCTTTCTGCTTTTCAAGACGTTTAATAGAGCATAATAAATCACTATACATTCTGAATTTTAATGAATTTGAATTTCGAAAAACTACTAGATATTTTGTCCTGTCAGTATTAGTAAATCAGTTGCAATTATAATTAGGTGCTGTTTCATGCTAAGAGCTTTGGTTGATAATAATAATAATAATAATAATAATAATAATAATAATAAGACAATGATAACGGATTGAGTCATTCACTCACTAACTAGACGATTGGGCAGTCCGGGTGGATGATGCTGCAACTACATAATGGACCAGCAAGTCTGTTATCGAAAGCGGTAACGTCCGAGTGGGAAGATTAGCCAGTCAGTCGGACTTTATCTTGTCGTGCAGCGAGACACGTAGCTACCGGGGCCCCGAAATATGTCAACAAGGATTCGATATGGGGTCGGACGGAGACGTATTGAGCGTCGTGTATATCTATCTCATGTGATATGCTCTCCTCCAGCTCAGTGGCGGACCAATGGCAATCCAACTTCGTTTGAACTAGTGCTTGTCATAATTTTGAGAACGAGGATGGTTACCAAACGTCCGGCTTTTGCTGGACATGTCCTCCTTTTTAACTTGTTGCCACTGACCGTCAGGCATTAATAAAAATATGGAAATACCTAACTTTTTTAAAAGGGCAGTCAAATACGAAATTCGGTCTTGCGATTTCTTTTTACAATACGCAGTTTATTAACTTTACATTAAGAATATTGCGACAAAGAGTATGAGTTAGAATTAATTTTATTTATTATTAGGGCCAAGATAGAGGAGAAAAAAACCTTCGAGAAGGCCGAGACGTAGATGGGAGAATAATATTAAAATGGATTTCAGAGAGGTGGGATACGATGCTAGAGACTGGATTAATCTTATAGATATATTAATTTGTCCTACAGAATTTATCTGTAATATTGACACTTAATATTTGAGGAGAAAAATTCGCTCCGGCGCCGGGGATCGAACCCGGGTCCTTGGTTCTACGTACCAAGCGCTCTGACCACTGAGCTATGCCGAATTCAATCCACAGGACCGGAACGAACCTTCCTCCTACGATGTTTCCCTTTGTAGCCTGACTCCAAGTTAGGCATATATATGTTGACGTTCGGCGTAGCTCAGTGGTCAGAGCGCTTGGTACGTAGAACCAAGGACCCGGGTTCGATCGCCGGCGCCGGAGCGAATTTTTCTCCTCAAATATTAAGTGTCAATATTACAGATAAATTCTGTAGGACAAATTAATATATCTATAATATTCTC